>NC_134423.1:11915000-12540000 GCF_030867145.1 Opisthocomus hoazin
TCCCCTCGAGCCCCCCATGAAGGTCACTCTGGCCAGGAGAGGCATGGAGCGGATGCAGAGCCCACGGGCTGCGAGCAGGAAGGAGCCGGCAGCGTTGGCACACATGCCTTTGTTTCGCAAACAGAGGAGGAGATAATAGCCACCCTGCGAGCCTGCAAGCTTTCACTGCCATGCCAGCGTCACCAGCGATGCTCTCTTCATGGCTCGGATGTTAATTGCGAGATTCCTCCGCATTGGTTAATGGAGCAGCGCACGGAGCTCCACAGCTTTTTGGCTTAGGGATGGTTTCATCATCATTTCCTATATGTTAGCTTTAAATCCCCAATAATCCCACATGACTGGAGCCCATTCCAAGTGAGCAGCCAAATCCAATTTAGGAACCTATTCTCTCTAGCTGTGTAACCAGAGCCTACTTCATGTGGGCACAAAAATCCAATTCAGCTTCTTTGCCTCTCAACAGCTGCCCCCATGAGACTTGCCCAGATGAAAAAAAACATCAAAAAAAACCAGATTTGGAGGTGAGATGAGCTGACCCAAGCAGGTTGGTGCCTGCGACAGCTGGCTCCCGCATCCCTGCCCCGCTCCCAGAGCTCTTGCAGGGTGTTTTCATCATGCAGATCCTCTCTCACACCATGACCCCGCTCCACCCGCCATGCATCCCTGTGTCCTGCTCTGTACCCAGCTCCGTCACAGCCTAGGCAAGGACACACCAACACAACACACGTCAGCACTCAGGAGCTTTCTAACAGCCGGAGCCATTAACAACATCTCCCAGAGGAGTCGCTGCCATCGGGAGCCATGACAGCCCTTAACACCACAGACACCCCGGTCCACACTGTCCTGGGCAGCATCTGCCAGGGAAGCCTTTCACCGGGGCTCTGCTGTAATTTCACGGAGCCAAGCACAGATCATCATCCAGCTCTTCAGCTTTTTCCAGCCATCACCTCCCTCTTGCACCAGCATTGGATAGCGCAGGTCCAGCACGCCATGAGCAAGAGTGAGGAGGGTCAGGGAGCCTTGCAAACCCTCAGAGCCCTCCGGTGAGCCAGCAGCCCCCAGACCTTCCCCAGGGTGGTATGCAACTTTCAAATCATACATCACTAGCTGCCAAATACTCTGTACTCTGCCTGCAAGGTCGAGAAATAAGTAGCCTTGGCTGGGTCTGAGCAGATCCCCTGCCGTGCCCTGGGAGGTGCCCCCAGACCTGCCCCTCCATCTCAGGGGACAGCTGCAGCATCCTCCCTGCCCTGAGGCTTTCTGAAAAGCATCACCTAAAGGATCCCATTTTCCAGCCATCCCTTACCAGTAACCATCTCCCTGGGTGCTTTCCAGGTAACACTTCCCCCCCCCTTAATGCCCATTCCCAGGCTCTGTAGTCCTCCCAGTGCTTCTCTCCCATTCTTATTTAAATCCCATTAATCCTTATTAACCACAAGACATTCAGAAGTCACTCCGGCACAGACTATTTAAAGAAGATATCCCCAATTTAGCAGCTTACCCTGGCTTCCCCTGCGTGGGTGCCAGAGGATGCTGCTGCAGGGCTCTTGCTTCCTGCACCCTGGGGCTGGAATCACACTGGAGAATCAGGGGCAGGGGGTCAGTAACAGCACCCACAGAAGCAGAGCCCACATTCACCTTGGGCAAGACACACCGGGATTTAGATATGTTTAAATCCCCAGTCCCCCAAAACCCCCTCTCAGCCTTCTGGACTGGCTTGCCGCCACTTTCTTGCTAGAGCTGGTAGAAAAGCGGTTTGTCCCCCCAAAAGGACTTTAGTCCTCATGGGGCCGTGATGTAAAGACACAGAGATGGCTGGGAAGTGCTGCAAGAAGAGGGTGGGAGTCAAACCCATGACACCAGAAAGCATCAGGTGGATTTAGTCATTGGGGCTTGCTTCATTTTTTACTTCAGGTGTTGTACTGCAAACTCACATTTCCCAGGCAAAAAGTCTTTTGAACCAGCTCTCCCCTGTTTTGTCCACTTACAAATCACCGAAATGGGACACTCCTGAGCATTTCTGAATGCCTGCTTTCAAACTGGGGAGATTTATCAAGCCTGACCTTCCCCACAAGCACTTTGTTTGACAAAGAAGCAGTTTCCAACAAAAAAAAAAAACCTGAAGGCTATTCTGAAAATCCATCCTCATTCTCACAGCTGAGACTCAGCCCACTCTCTCCTCCTTACAACATCACTGCATCCTTTTCTCCTCCTGCCTTACTCTTCCTCCTTCAACTTTTGTTCTTCCTCTGTGGCTGATCCCCCCAGGGTCTGGGCTGGATGGGGAACCATCGGTGTCCAGCAGAAGACCTGATTTCTTGGTCCTCTCCACACGCATCCTGGCAGCATTGGCTTATGCAGGAAAGTCTTCTGGGATGTGCCTGGCCCTTCTAGCAAGCTAGAAAATAAAAATAATTACCTGTGCAAGACTTAAATTTGATGCATCTCCTTGAGCATATGGAATGAGAAAAATCAGTAAGGATGGGCAATTTTCATCTGTTTAAAGATACAGCATGGGCAAGGGGACCCACCATTGCATGTGTCACAACAGGGCTGTGGGGAGCAGGTACAGCTCCAGAACTGGGGCTGGGAAACAACAGGGAGCATGCAGGGGGAGCTGGGCCCACAGGTGCTTGGTCAGCTGGAGAGAGCAAGTCAGAGCAGAGGGGGATGAGGAACATCAGCTGGAAAAGGCTGAGGAGGTGATGGAGGGGCTGAAGTCAGCCCATGCCTCAGGGATGGGGGGCTCTTCTTTCCTTATCCAGAACATTTTTTTCTCCCCATTTCCTTCTCCAACCAATCTCCTTCCTGACTTTGCTCTGTTTAAAAATATCACCCCTTTTCTATGATCCCTGTTTCCCTCTCTCCATCCTGCTCTGACCCGAGATGCCCATGTGTACACCCAAGTTTTCTTGTCAAGGGGCTTCACCAAGTAGCAGCAACAACACGTGGAGTGGAAACACAAAACAGTCTGGGGTTTTTTTCAGGGAAATGACTCTATTTGTGCCGTGTCAGCGGCTGACAGTTTTCCCAGGGCTCAGCAGTGCTGCCAGAGCTGCTGGTGGGCAGCAGGATCCCAGCGGGAGGCGAGCCTGACCCCGGGCTGCTGAGCTGCCACTCTCCCTGACATTTTTTATATTATTCTTATTATCCTCAGCTCTCTAACGCACCCACCACCCACTGCCTGCTGAACCACTTCTCTCCAGCACATTACACCCTTCCCATCAGGGGTCTGGGTTTATTATGGCTATATTACTCACGGCTACTTGGTTTTTTTTCCCTCTGCCCAGTGGGGAGCTAAGAGGGAATGGGAGCACAAGAGGCACCTTCCGCAAATCGCTGCCATCATTGCAGCCTCTACCCATGCCCAGAGAGCAGCTCTTCCACATCTCATGAGCATTGTCTGCATCGACACCACCGGTCTCATCAAGTCTCTACACATGCTTGTTGGGTGCTCCAGTCCCACCAGCATCTCCCCGTTCACAGCACGTCCTTGGTTTCACCACTGTTTGAAGCTTGAAGAGGCTCTAGGTGCCGCAGGAGAATTTTCATGGGTGAATGGACCCTTTTACCTCTGTGTCACTGGCTCAGCTCCAGCCCCGGGTCAATAGAGACAGAAAGTCACTGCCAACTGATGAATGCCTGCCAGCGAATAAGGCATTGGTTTCCATCTAGTTATGAGGAGACAGATGTCCACATCACAGCTGCTCCCATCATGACCATTGCTAACCAGCAGCTTCCACCAAGCGGAAAAGACTTCCTCGCCATGAAGAAAAATCCAAGTGCCCAGAGGTGCAATTATTTTTGGAAGCATCTTCTCCTTGTGCCTTTGACAGGACAAAGCCAGCAGCTGGTTTCCTTCGAGTCAGTGCTGGGGTCCCACCAGCACAATATGACCAGGATCCTCCACATCACCAGTTTCAGCTGGGAATCAACCCCAGCAGAGGGAAAGGGTGTTTAGAGAAGCCCTGCCTGGCTTGGGGAGCAACATAGTTCCAGAACCATCTCCCTGGCTCTTTCCACAGATGCTGTGTTCATGGAAGAATGTAAAAACCCACTGAAATGTGGCCTTGGTACAAGATCAGAAATATTCAGACTTCAAGGTTTGCAGTGATGTGTCCAGCTCTCACACTTGCATGTTTGAGAACCCCACCAGTGAGCATGCGCTGGGCTTCGCAGTTGATCATCACCCTTCATTTCTGCCATCTAGAAAGTGGTGCGTGTCTTTGTAGACCAATAAAGCTCATGGAAGCTCCAGCATCTCACTCTCTAGAAGGAAAAGCCAGTGGTTTAAGCATAAACCAGCCTGTGGACATCTCCTTCTTGTGTTAGTTGAGTGTGGCCACCAAAGAGCCCCCCAGACGCTACTGAAGAAGCAGTTGCTGCCCCAGAAGTCCCAGCTTTGACCCTGGACGTACAGACCCTCCTTACTGCAGGACTTGGGTCTCCACATGTCCTCCGCGGGCACAGTACTGACGAGAAGGAGGAGCTGACAGAAAGAAATCAGGAGAGACACTAGCAGGCAACAGGCAAGCTGGGAATGGTGGCAAAGAGGACAGAAACACAAGCGTGTCCTCGAGGAGCCACCACAGCCAGCCTTGCTCCGTGGAGCCTGGGGGAGGAGAGCCCTGCTCTGCCACACAGCAGGGGGACAGATCCTGCCAGAAATCGGGCCCTCATTACTATGGTGATTAATACTGCCTTGCAAATGCGATCATGTGCTGCAAGATGGCTGTGACAGCGGTGGGTGAGCACAACATCGACGGTTCCCAGCCACCCCGGTGGGGACAGCGCAGAGGAGACCTCCGGCAGCATCCCTCCTCCAGCCCCCGGAGCGACACAGCTCAGCCTCCAGCTGACAGGCAGGTTTAATTGAATGTTTCTCCATTTACCTTTCCCTTTCCAGCAAATAAAAACCGAGTAAGATAAAAATATATGATGCTTAAAGGGGACACTGCCAAGGAATTTTTATTGTTTTTAATCTGCGTTTTACTCTTCATTTGTTTGCAGCACTGTCTCTCTATAGCTGCAAAATAGCATTTTCCTCCCCCCTTCCCGAGTTTTGTCATGCTTCCAGCTGGCAATGAGCGATCAGGGTCCTTCTCCCACCGCTGTCCCCCGTGCAAAGCACCCAGGCCAGCTCAGCCACTCCTGTGCACAGAGCAAGGCACAGGCAACCCCTGCAAACCGCAACAGGGTGATGCAGTTTGTCCCTCCCCGGTGATTATGATGGCAAGGCTGAAGGTTTAATTTATACCCTGGTTCCCAGAATCAACAGCTGGAAGGAGAATATTAGCTTTTGGTTAAAAGCCCCAATGCTTGAGAGATCCCAGCTACTCCGCCCCATAAATTTTGACAGTATTTATTGCTCTTGGGTCCCCAAGGGACTCAAAGGTGGAAATCCCAGGCACTGGTTTCCCGCTGGGTTTCCTTCTCAGGACAAACTAATGCCAAGCTAGAAATAGTCTAGAAATCTCCACAACCTTTACCCACGTCACCCAGACAAGCCCAATTTCCCTCCTCCTTGCCCAGCCCCTGCTAATTTCCCCAGCCATTGTGATAAATGACTGTGCCAGCAAAGTGACATCTTTCTAATCTGTTCCAAGACAGATGGGTCCTGTTGCAGGGAGAGAAATCCCCTGGTGAAGCCTGACTAGGAGGGAAACCACAGCACCACAAGCCAGCGCAATGAGAGGGGGGGTCATTACGTCTTCCTCTGCCAATTTATTCCCACCCACCCCATCAAAGCTTTGGGGGCTTCAGGGTTTGTGTGAAGGAAGGAAGAGAGGATGTGGGGAATTGGGTCCCTGGTCAGGTGTCATCTCCACCATGAGCACCATGAGCCTGGCTAGGGAAGGGAAGGCAGCACACCAGCAGAGAAACCACCACCTTTCCAGGTAAAGCAGCCATCTCCATCTTTCTCCTAGAAGCTGGATAGAGAGGGGCAGCTCCTGCAGCCTCCCACACCACCAGCTCAGCAAGCACCAGGTGAAGAAGCAGCCACAGCTTTCAGAGTCGAGGCACAAAAGGCTTCATGCTGCTGCTGTTTCAGCATTGCAAACCTATGCTTAGGAGGGAATGTCGCTGCAGGTAGACACCTGCTCAGTCTGTTTTGGTGACACCAAGGGCAGATGACACGGGCCCAAGCAGCAGGAAGGGTGTTTGGGAAGAAAAAAACCCACATAATAGCAAAAATAGGGATTTGGATGGAAACAGAAGGTTCACACCTCTGCTCTTTAACTGGTCTCCCCTGGGGGAGCTGCCATCACTGCCTGCAAGCTGGAGGAGCCACGAGGGCACCTGCATCAAGCACAGAGACAGGAGGGACCCGAGGGCTCTGGAGCTGCTCGTCACCCACCCCAGGAGTCACAGGGCATCTTGCCCCTCACCAGGATCCTGTCCCAGCTGGGACGGGCTGCCAGGCACATGTCCTCCCATCACCAGGTCACCTCCCCACTCTTCCCTACAGCTCATCCCACCCTCCCCAGCCACATGTCTCACCTCCAGTAGCCACAAACCAGCAGAAGACCAGCCCAGGCAGACCCCCAGACACCCAGTTTCTTTCCCAGGTGAAGCAGGGCTGGGCTGGAGCCCAGGCAGCCCACCTTCTTGCTCAAGAGATGGAGAGCATTGTTGGTACCAGGAGCCCTGGGCTTCCGAGGACCATCTCTGGAGCAGGCTGGATCTGCCCGAGCCGTTCACACTCTCCCTCCCTATTTCCCGAGGGGGGCTCCAGGCCCTCCCATTCACACTGGCTCGGAGGGAAGGCCCCTCCCAAATCAGCACGGGTGGGTGAACCCCCGGGGTCCCCACCTCTGCTTAGCCTCGGAGAGTGTCCCCAGCCCGTCAGGGCAAGGACAGCCCTCGGAGCAGGTCTCCTTCCCAGGGAGGGCGAGGGGTGAGCATCCCCCCCTCCCGGACCCCGGCCAGCGAGCGCGGTGCGCTGGTGCCATCTCCTGGGTGCTGGCGGTGGAGGCGGCTGCCCGGACACCCCCGCCATGCCCGCACCCCCCCCTTTAACACACACTGCAGAGCAAGCAAAGACCAGGACGGCACGACTGCACGGCTCAGCATCGTACCCAGCCGAGCCGGGCTGCCCCAGCCTTCCTCCTGCACCGCCAACATCTTCCTCACCTCCCACCCTGCCCTGAAGCTCATCCCCTGCTCCCAGCACCAGCCAGAGCCCTGCGAGCCCACCCAGACCACAGCTTGGACTGGTTTTCATAGGCTTTGGGTCTAGCTGGTGCTTATGAGAAAGAGCATTTTGTCAAGCAGGCACTGTCACCAGCCCCTGAGACCAAGCCCAGCTCCGTCACAGCCCAGTTGGATCCCAAGACCTTGCTGGACACCCAAGGTCAGCCTGAGCCATCAGCACAGCTCACCACCACTCCCCTGGACACTCCAAGGGCTGGCTCCAGCCCTCCCTGCACCCGCACAGGGCTCCCCGTTCACACGGCAGGGAACTCACTCCTCGAAAATACATCAGTCAATATTTATCTAGCATTAAAAGCCAGTCCCTCTATCTGACAAGCCCTGGAGAAGCTGGTGAGCCTGCTGGCTCCAAATCACAGCTCAGTTCCTCTTCCCAAACACCCTAAATCCAGACTAAAAATAAATGGGCTTTATTGATTTCCTTTTTTAAGCTAACACTGGGGAGTGATGTGTTCAGTGCTCGAGGAAGAGCAAAGGGTATTAGTCACCGGGAAGTACAGTCACGGCACTCTGAACCCCCGGGGGATGGCAAATAAAGCCCATCTCACACCAAGCCCCTTGCACAAGGCCTGGGTAAAGCAGCAGCAGAGCCGTGGGTCTGGCTCAGGGGGCTATCCCACAGTCCAGAGCTGCTGCGTGGCCCCAGCACAGAGACAGCCTCCCCCAGCACCACCCTGGGTCACCCCAGAAGGTCACTTTGGGGGGGATTTAAAAGTCCATCCCCACGCAGAGGCTGGGCACAACAAGCACCCCAAAGCAGCACCAAATCAACAGACAGGAGATGTTTGCTCACCATGCTGCAGACGCATCCCAATCCCCATTCTGGTCCTCAGAGGGTGAGGGGAGCGCCCCACCCCAGGCAAGGCAGGCAGCTGGGTAAGGAATGCTGTGCCCAAGCCTGGGAGCTGGCTGATCTGCCAGGGCATGCAGGGATAAGTGGGGGATCAGCCCAACACCACAGCACATTCCCAGAGAAGAGAAGGAAGAGCTGAAGGCACTTGAGCTTAAATGCAGCCCCCGTGGGTGGGGTCGTGGGTGGGGATGAGAGCCCAGATGGGGCTCGTCAGGGCAATTAGGATTCAGGGCCCGAAAACTCTGTGAAGAATTGTTTGTCTCCTTAAATAAATAGCACCCCAAGTCTCTGCTGGACATGGACGGGTGGGGTGGGGTGGGGTGGGGTGGGGTGGGGTGGGGTGGGAAGGGAAGGGAAGGGAAGGGAAGGGAAGGGAAGGGAAGGGAAGGGAAGGGAAGGGAAGGGAAGGGAAGGGAAGGGAAGGGAAGGGAAGAAGAGGCAAGAGAAAGGCTTGGGATGGCGTGGGGCTGTGCTTCTCCTGCCTAACGCAGCAGGCAGCAGCCCCAGCTCCCCACAGCATCCTCTTCCTCCTCGAGCTTGTCCCCTCACCCCGAGCCAGGGCATGCCGGACGTACCAAACAAACCCTGTGACGTCCCTCCCTGCTCCCCTGGATTAGCCCAACCACAGAGATGCTGCACATCTGCCCAGCTGTTTTGAACTGCAGTTGCAAAGTTTGCAACTGCTTTCTCCCTGAGCGAGCAGCGAGCAAACCTCCCCAAGGTGACCGCTGGCTGCACGGCACACACGCGTCGAGGCAGGAGAGGCTCCAGCCTGGCTGATACAGCACCCAGCCGATCTCCTGCTTCTGGGCCAAGCCTGGAGACCCAGGCCTGCCCGGCACCTCCAGCCGGGGCACTGCTTCGGCCAGGTTGGATCCAAAGGCTTTGCTTTGTTTCCTAGTAAAACCCCGCTGGCGCTTGGGAAGGCAGATGTTGAGAAGCTAAATCCCAGCAGCGTTCATGAATGCGCTCCCTCCTGCCAGCACCGGATGGGATATTCCTTCCAGACGCTGGCCGCGCTCTCCAAGCACGCTCACTGCTCTCTTCCCTCGGACGGGCTCACTTCCCCAGCTGCAGCCCCTCACCGCCGTCGGGAACCCCCATCCTTGCTCCGCTGGCAGCCGATCCCCTCCTTTGCTGGCGGTGGGTGGCAGGGCGGGACCCCCGGGCAGGCGCGAAGCCCAGCCAGGTTATGGGACATTGCGTAGGGGAAAAAAGCCAAGTGCTGATGCTGAGCTCTGCTTATCGCAGGGTGCACGGGGTGTCCCTTTCCCGCAGGTGAACGCCGATATCCCGCTGCTCTGAATTGCTGGAGTCTCGAACAGAGGAGGCAGCGGGTTGGAAGGGGTCTCCGGAGATTCAGCTTGCCCTGGGTTATTTGCACAGAGGCTGCAGGACACAGGAGACAGCAAAAGGGCAGCCTGTGAAATCGATGCCAGGGCCAGCTTTGCCTGCGCCGGGCAAACAGGGCACGTCGCTACCCAGGG
The DNA here is from genome assembly GCF_030867145.1 of Opisthocomus hoazin. Taxonomy (NCBI): domain Eukaryota; kingdom Metazoa; phylum Chordata; class Aves; order Opisthocomiformes; family Opisthocomidae; genus Opisthocomus; species Opisthocomus hoazin. The sequence continues at coordinate 11,924,550 of NC_134423.1, forward strand.
AACGGGTTCCCGGCTTGGCCAGCCTGTGCTGGGCTCGGCTGCAGCGGGCGAAGCGGGGCTCCTGCAAGCGATGGGGTGGCTAAGAGGTGCCTGGCAGCCCTCCGCACCGCTCTCCGCACCGGCTACCCTGGAAACACATCCTAAATAAAAGCTGAGCTTGGATAAATAAATGCGTCCGGAGGTCAGCAGGCCATCCAGCACCGAGAGGGGGTGGGGGAGCAGCCCTGAGCCCGGACTGCGGGGGAAGGAAAGAATTTAACTTTTCTTATATTTCCCCCAGCCCTCCTCAAAGCACCCCCCGAAAAGCTCCCTGAGCCTGCAGCTCCCTGCCCACCCTGGCAGCCGGGTTTCCCCGCGGTGGGGACTCACCAAAGAGTGAGGGCAGCTCCCCACTGCCTGCAAACGGAGGTCGAGGCACCCAGGCATCGGCTCCCTGTGTTGGAGCCCCGATTGGAGCTGCCTTTGGGGGGGTAGGGTGGGGGTCCCCCCCTGACAGCGCCAGAGCGGGTTTCAGTGCGGAGCCAGGCTGCTAGCCCTGCCCGAGCGCCCGGAGAGTGAAGGCACTGCTCCACCGCCACTCAGCCAGATGTTGGCTCGGAAAGGGAAAAACAAATCCCCAGCTGCCGCCAGGGCCTGGCTGAGAGATCGCAAATGTGCTGGCCAGACGTGGGGCAGGGGGCTGCGCCTGGGGGGTCCGGCGAGGGGGGCAGGAGCCCCAGCCTGCCTACGGGACATTACTCTGGATAATATCTGGGGTCTCAACCAGAGGTCGTCATTTACTTCTTGGAGGGGGAAAATAAAATAATAATAAAAAAAGCAGAGAAGGTTTTACTCTGTCCTTGTCGTGGCCAGATTCGCCTCGGGTGTTATCCCACCAGCCGGTCAGTGCCGGGTGACACCACAGCCAGCACGGCCAGCAAGTGACAATCCCTGCCACGGCTGGAGCCGGGAAATCCCCATCTGCAGAGGCAGGAGCGGGCGAGCGAGCATCCCGAGGTGGAGGATGCGCAGGGTGCTCGGAGCCATCTTCTCCTTGCTCAAGCCGTACTTTGCTGCCCTTGTCTGAGGCTGATGTTCCTCTGGCCAGGAAGCCAGGAGCGAACCTAGGGGTGCTTCTGCTGGGTTGGAGGTGGTCCTGGTGGGTTGGAGGTGATCCTGGTGCGTCCCTCCAGGGAGGGGAGCAGGACCCCCCGTGCTAAGTGGGCAGGAGAGGAGCAGATGTGTTCAACCTGCCTGTTACCCATGAATAATGACGGAGACAGTCGAGATCGAACAACCACCCAGAGGGCCAAGCCCTGCTCGCCTCTGTCCCTTAATCAGCCCTTAACAAGGCAAAGAGATGGGGACCGCTGAGGACAGGCAGAAAGCGAAGCAACGCAGAGGTCCCCAGTAGACATCGAGACAAAGCGCAGGAAAGGGAATATTTTGCAAAATTGAATCTGTACAAATCAGCAAGTCTGGATAATATGTAACCCCCAGACTAAACAGAATTAGCTAATGAACTTACAGAGCCCCTGACAATTACTCCTAAGAAGTTACCGAGAAAATGGCACATCCCAGGTTTGTTTAATGTCTTTATTAATGATCTGAAAGCAAGACTAAACAACAAATTAATTATGTTTGCAGATGACTGTAAGCCGGAAGGTGTTGCAAACACTGCCAAAGACAGCAAAGTCACCCCAAGGGCCCCGAAGAGGTTAGAAATAAACCAGCAGGAGAAAAGCCACATGTGAAAAGCAGCACAGGGGAAAAAAGGACCTGAAATCCAGACATCCAAGAGGAAGGAGGGGTGTGCTGCGCAAGATGCACGCGGGAGGCCGGGGGCAGTTTCGGAGGGGGCTGGAGAGGTGGGACACGAGCTGCACCATGAGCAAGGAATGCCTCAAAACCTGCCAGGGCTCTGCGGGGCGAGGATCGGGGACCCAGGGCTGGCCAGGATGCTGCTCCTCTGCAAGCTGTGACCATGTCCTGAACACCCGTGGCATCGGCTGTGTGCCGGGCGGGGAAGGTGGAAAGCTCTTTTCCCAGTGCCACGTTCGCACAGTTGGATGGTTACGACCCCCAAGGGCAACCATCCCGATTGCCTTTAGTCCTGCTGAGAGAGGTGAGAGGTTTGGAGAGGAGGGAAGGCAGCAGGCAGGCCGGCTCGGCAGCGGATGCAGCTAGTGATGGGTAACACGGCTTTGGGATCGAGCCGCTCATCTGGGTCTGCGTGGGCACCAGGAGCTGGTTGTGCTCCCCAAGAAAGCCACGGATGCCCGGCTTCACCCAGAGCCGGCGATGCATCCAGAGGCACCCTCCGCACCCACAGCCACCCCTCCCTCGCCTCGCCCCGCCACGAACAAGGGCGCTTTGAGCAGCGGGTGGGTAGCAGGCGGGCGGGAGCCTCTAGCCCTTTAAGAAAGAAAATTCACTTTGTAATCTGAGCGAATTCCTCCTTTCTGACAGGCGGGAGAAGTTACGGGTCCCTCCCTCCCTCGCTCAGCTTTATTAAATATAGTAGTAGCAGCAGCCCTCGCCTGGAAGCAGGCGCTGGCGGAGGCTGTGCCGTGCTCGGAGCCCCAGCCGCTGCTCCAGCCTCGGGGACGCCATGGGTGCCCAAGGTGGCATTGCCACGCTGCTGCTGCTGCTGCTGGCCTGCCAGCCCTTGACCCTCAGCGCGGGACCCCCGGCCGGAGGTAAGCCCCGTCCCACCAGCACATCCGAGGGATGGAGCGGCGAGAAACCCGGGGAGAAAGTTCCGTGTCGGGTGCGTGGGGTGGGCTAGGAGGGATGGGGACCCAGCGCGGATCTGTGGTGGCACCCGTGGGGGCAGGCTGTCCCTCCCCGAGGAGCGGGGGACCTGTGGCCAGGCCGGCAGGAGCTGTTTTCAGTCAGGGTGTTTGGGCCAGGTTGCCCCATGGGGAAAGCCGAGGGAGGGAGTGGAGCTTGCCCACCGTGGCTCTCAGGGTGCCGTGTACCCTGGCTGCGTCCGATGCTTTCCCCAGGGACACGTGCAGACGTGGTGCTGGGTGGGATGGGGCTCGCTCCCCACCCGCACGCGGGAGCCGTAGGGCTTTGGTCTGCGCCGTGGGCAGCCGGCAGGAGAAAGGCACCTTCCTGCTCTGCCGAAGCCCTGCGCCATGGGGACGGAGCACGGGCACATCCCGCCATCCCAGCCACAGGAGCTGCCCGTGAGTGCAGCCCATCTCGTCCGAGGAGCGAGGGCTTGGACGGTGCCCGTGGGAAGGAAGGAGCCGGGCAGCATCTGCCAGGGCGTGTGTCACCTTCCGGCTCTGCTCCGTCTGTCTGTCCTGTGCGCCCGGGGCGGCTGGGTGCATGGGGCGAGGGGTTCGCCTCTCCCGCTGGCACGGCCCCAGAGGGGCGCGGGGTCACCTCTTGGGTGATGGGGCACCAGGGGCCATCCGGGGCTGAGAGTGTCCCCCAGGAGAAGGAGCCGTGGTGCCACAGGGTTATCAGAGGGCACGGGCTGGGAGGAGAGCGAGGTGGGTGATGTATACCCAGTTTTCCCCCAGAAAGTGGCCAGGTTTGGCCACACAGCTCTTGGCACAGCGGCCTGCCCTGTCACAGCATCCTGACGGCCATCCCGCACCTCTTCCCTGCGCCTTCTGCCTCCCGCTCCCCGCCCTGCTCCAGGATGCTCGTAGCTCAGCAGGCTCTGCAGGGTCTGGACACGGGTCTCATCCTGCTCGGAGCAGGTCTGCACCTTAGCCCAACCCTCCAAGCAGCGCGTGGGGTCTAACCAACCATTTGCAGTGGGTCGGCAGCATCTGCAGCTTCAGAAGGGGCCTCAAAAAGCACTTTTTTTTCCTCTTTAACTCACCTCACAAATAATACAACATTTAACTGAGCAGTTTCTCTTCCCCAAACCTCCTAACGGAGCAGTTTCTCTTCCCAAAACCTCCCCCCAGGCACCCGGGCTCCGACCAGCAGTGGGGCAGGAGATGGCTTTGTCCAAACAGTTTCCAAAGGATTTGTTACTGACCACCTCTGGTCTTTTGCTCCCCAATCGCCTTCCGCATCCGAGCCTGTGTCACTGCAAGGAGGAGGACGAGGACGATCCCAGGGCCCAGCCCTGTGGTCCTCAGTGCCTGCAAGGTCCCTGAGGGTCCCTTGTTGTCCCCATTCCCTCCCCAGCGAGCAGGTGGCCTCCAGGGACATGGTCCTCTCCCTCCCGCCCGCCTTCTTCCTTCTTTTTTTTTCCATGCGCCAAAATATGGGGATGCTTGGCAAGCCAAGTGGAAAAAAATCCCTTGTGTTAATGAACAAAGTGGTCTTCTTCCTTCCAGCCCTGACCTTTCCATCCTGGGCAGGGAATTCACCACACAGAGCTGTTGGCCGCTCGGGTGTCCGGGACGGTGCCTGGGGCTGCCCTGGCACTCCTGAGCTCTTCCATGGTGAACGGGCTGGACCAACCCCAAAAACCAGCACGTGGCTTTCACTGGTCCATGCCAACCCCCCCAGATACCCCCCAGGTAACACCACTGGCAGCAAGGGCACAGCTCCAGGGGTCAATGGGCACCTGCCTGGCACGGACCCCCAGGGCTGGGATAGGAAAGGGGTTTTACACCCGTTTTCTGACACTGGGGACCATTTCTGTGCCCAGCCAAAGCCCCTGGTCTGGGCACCGGCTTCCCGCAAGCTCTCTCCCTCAGGAGCATCCCTGCTGAGCCCACCAGCGCTGGTGCCGGGCGTTAGGTGTTGCCAAGGGCTGCCTGCCCTGGGACATCCCTCCATCCCCATCAGGGAGAGACCCACAAGCCATCAGCCGTGTGCCAGGCACGGGGCTAGGGTTGGGCTCGTTTTTAGGGGCAAAGCCTGGGTTTTGCGTTGCCTCCAAGCCCAGGTTCAGGGGCCCGGGCATCATGCCCAACCCAATATGGAAAGGGTCACCGTGCACATCAACAAATATGAGATTCTATCAAAAAGAAAAAACACTTGTAAAACTTGTCCTCTTGACATCCGAGTGTGAAGTTTTGTAAACTGTTTTTAGACAGCCTGGCTCTCCTCCGGTTCCCAGTGAGGTCACCCGCAGGCTGAGCTCCCCTGTCCCCAAAAGCTCTCTCACCGGGGGGCTGTAACAAAGAGCGATGTGGGGGAAGGAGGAATCGGATGTGTAGGGTCCCTGCGAGCAGCAGTCACCCCGAGCTCCCAGCAAGGTGGGGGTGCCAAAAATGCAACCCCCTAAGTCTTGGGTAGACCCCCAGCAGCGGTGACGGGGGGTCCCGGGGAGGCGAGCATGACCCCGGCTTGTCCATGGCTGCCTCGCGCAGGGCACCAGCTCCTGGGCAGGGAATGGTGCCTGCCCCAGGGTAGCCGGCCGGGACCCTCCTGCCTCGTCGGGGTTATCGGCTCCAGGGAGCCGCCCCGGCTGCTCCTCTCCTCTGCTTTTGGAAATCCGGACCGATTTATTCAAACTTTCTTTTCTTGTGAATGCGCCACATGTTTTGAGGTCACAGCTCCGAGCAGCTGGAAAAGTTTCCAGCTGATGGGAAAGAACAGGAAAACGGCTGAAAAGGGGGGAGAACGCAAACTGGTATCGTGGGAATCGGGGAGGAATATTCTCGTCTCACTCTTATATTTAGCAACAGAGGGCTGCGGGCAAATATATAATAAGTGCATTCCTCCAAGATCGCAGGACAGGGTTAAGCTCACCCGGAGGAACAAACGTCAGGTTGAAGGCTGGAAAGTAACGGGACTTCGGAGGCGGCAGGCTAACGCTGTCTGTGTGCCTAAATAAAGCTCCAAGCACAGACTGTTCGCAACAGGCGTTGGCTCAGCCCAGCCTCAGCTCCCAGGGGCCGCTTCCTCAGCCCTTTCCAGGTGCCTGGAGGAGCCGGGCTCCGGCTCGTTCTCCTTTTTGGGAAGCCAGCCTCGCCCAGCGTTAGCATCACCCCCAGCCTTCAGCCGGGAAAGTCCTAGAAACTCCCCGGATGGTATTTTGACGCTTCCCGGGTCTTGCCTGGGCATCCGGGGCCGCGTCCACGTGCCCAAGTCACCGCACTGGGTACAAGGCAAGTCTGTACGCAGCCCAGGCTGGTTTGCAACCATCTCCTTCACCACTCCATATCTCCAAACCTCCGGGAGGCACGGAGCGAGGAGAGTGCCCACCGGAGACCCCCCATTCCCAACCCGGCCCTTCCCTGAGCCGTCTCCATCGTGCCCGGCGCTTGTCTGCGCATCGCCGCACTGCATGGGGACGGGATGTCCCAATGAGTTTTTCTGGGGTAAATGTAACAGAAAAACTGAGGTTGAGAGAAACGTGCTATGATCTTTCTCACTGAGCTGCTGCGGAGGGAGTGGACATGCCTGCATGATGCTCATTTTACCTGTGAAGTTTGCAAGCGGACTCAAGGCTTTTTATTAACGTGCCACAACCAGAGAACCCGCTTTGCCCCGTTGCATGCCAAGGGCTGCTTTGCAAAGCAGAGCCCAGAGTCAGGCCAGCCCTGGGTTCTGCAAAGCCAGGCTTAAAACCAGAGGAGCGGGGCTGCTGCAGTTCATCCTGACCCTGGGATGGGAAGGACGCAGGTTTGCCAGCTCGTTAGCTGTCGCTCACCCCCAGGACAGACCAAATAGGGCCTCTGAGCATCCTCCTGCCAACCGGCAGCGAGGCGGGGCGGAAGATATTTACGCCCCATGCCCCGGATCCAAGAGGGTGATAAATTCCCATTTTCCATCCTTCATCTGGGCCGGTCGCGCACCGCTCGGTGCAATACCTCGGGGAGCTGCCCTGCGCCCGACGGCTGCTCTTGGCTGCCTGACAGCCCGACAGACAGACGGTAGCAGACAGCAAGCATCCCAGCGAAGGGAGGGCGCTGCCAAAAATTGATGGGAGCGGCTAAAGTCACGGGGCAAGCAGCATGGTGTGGAGGTGGCCGGTGCCATCACGTGCCTCCAAGCCAAGGAGAGAGAAAAAGCAACGTTCACCCGTCGCCGTGACTCACTGGCTGCCTTCGCGGGCTGTGAGTCAGCTCGGGGTGGCCCCCGTGAATCCCTGCTGCTTCCTTTGTCCAAATTTTGGCTTTCTGGAGGTTGTTTTTCCTCCCCGCTGCGGGCGGGCGGGGTGAAGGTGTGCGAGGGATGGGGGGTTCGGGCTCAGAGCCCCCGCCTGCTCGTGATGCCATCCCAGCCAGGCTGCTCCCCATCCATAAGCCCCCCCGGTGCTCCCCAGAGCACAGGCAGAAAGCGAGAGAGGGGCAGGAGGAATTTCCCAGGCTTTGAGGTTTTCTGCATCCCATCCCACAGAAATTTCTGGGCTCGCTGGGGTCATTTCCTCTGGGAGTCGGGGAGGAGAGAGGGAAGTTTTGGCCCGAGGTAGATGTGGCTGAGAAAAGCCTCCTGTCCTGCCCCACAGCCCTGGGAGGGGATGTGCGCGCCCGCTTCCACACCCCCACGGCCCCACGCGGACGCCTATACCTTCCCCCACGCTAGAAATAGAGCAGGCATTTATTTTCTCTATAAACATCACCCCACCGCTTGTTTCTCATAGATGGAAAAGCCAGGGGGAGAACAGGGGTGGGGAGAGGGGGGCAGGGTGGGAGGGGAACCTCCCAAAGTGTGGGGAGAGAGAGAGGAGAGGAGAGGAGAGGAGAGGAGAGGAGAGGAGAGGAGAGGAGAGGAGAGGAGAGGAGAGGAGAGGAGAGGAGAGGAGAGGAGAGGAGAGAAGAGAAGAGAAGAGAAGAGAAGAGAAGAGAAGAGAAGAGAAGAGAAGAGAAGAGAAGAGAAGAGAAGAGAAGAGAAGAGAAGAGAAGAGAAGAGAAGAGAAGAGAAGAGAAGAGAGAGAGAAGAGAAGAGAAGAGAAGAGAAGAGAAGAAGAGATTTTAGCTCCAGAAAGGGGGAAAAAAGAAAATGCCCTCTCTTTCCCCCTTCCACGCTGTAGACACCCCTCCCTTTCTGTGGAGACATTTCTCTGCCCTTGCAGCACCCAGCATTGCTGAAATCCCACCCTGGCCATGGCCCCTGTACCCCGCAGGGCCCAGGGTGCTGCGGGTGCTGCCCTGCTGGCGTGGCTGCGGATAGATCTGTGCATTTTCAAAGCTCCTTCCCTGCCCCTGGATGCCGAAATCCAAGCTGGCAGGTAGCTCCCGCAGAGCTTTGGCATCTCCCTGTGTGTGTCGGGCTGCGCACTCCTCTCGTGCGTATCCTTCCCCCTCTTCGCCCCGACTTTGGCCGATAACCACCCCCATCTTGGCACTTCCAGAGCCGTTTGACACAAGCGGGGCTGGGAAATGTCTGAGCCCGGGCGGCTGGAAACGGGCCCCTCTCCAGCAGCGGCTGGGCTGTTTGTTGACAGCCGGCGAGGATCTCTCCGGTAACGTCCAGCCGTTCCAGGGATGCCTGTGAGCATCCCCTGGTCGGGCTCCGCTGCTCCCCCGCTGTCTCCCTGGAAGGCTCCCTTCCCTTTGCCAGGGCTGGGAACGGGATCGGGAACGGGTACCGGCTCTGTTGGGTGGGCAGGGATGGGATTCGGGGATCTGCAGGTGGGACGCGTGCTCCGGGTGCCCCGCTCCCCAGTGACCCAGCCTCCAGCCCAGGCTTCCCCCAAGGTCCCCCTGCTCCTCCGGTGCTGGGCTGGCCAGGATTGTCCCCTCGTATGCCACCGCGTGCCCTCCTTCAGCTCTGCGAGCCCTTCCCTGGCTGGGCGGGAAGAAGCCGGCGCGGAGCTGGGGTAGGGAAAGCTGTGGGAGCGGGGGCCGGGATGTGCAGGGTGGAGCTGGAAAGCCTTCCAGCCAGCGAGGAGGGAGACGGCTTGGGAGAGAGAAGAAGAAAGAAAGAGAAGGGGGGAAAAAATAGAACAAAAACCCAACTTGGGATGGTTTGGAAACCACGTCCTCTGGGGCTGATACAATATTTCCAGGCCAACTTCTCCTGGCAGCAGCGGGAGCCTGAACGAGCCTGAGTCACACTGCGGGGGACAGCACAAAGGGCCGATTGAGCCTCCCGCTTCCCCAGATCCTCCCACTTTCTCCACCCACTTCACTTCCCGGGGCAGAAACTCCAACCGCCGCTTCCAGCTCGCGCTTATTCCTGAAGTCCCTCCGGAGTCGTTTAGCCACAAGCTCTCAGTCCCCACGATGGCAGTGCCGGCTGTCAGCTCCTTGCCCTCCCCTCCGTGGCTCCGGCCGAGCAGGAGAGCGCAGGAAATACCATCAGCTCCAGAGCTGCTTGAATCATCGTAAAACCATGCTGGAGAAGCAAGGGCTGGAGCTCCAGAGCTGCGGCCAAGCCTCCTGGACCCCGCTTTACGGCCTCCAGCTGTAGCAGCTCCTCCGTGCTGCTCCGTAGGGATGGGGGAGTCGGGCAGGAGCAGGCACGGGCGTTGGGCAGAGGGGAAAGCGCTGGCAGGACCCGGGGCGGGGGTGATGTGACAAACCTCCCTCCCAGGCAGCGCGGAATTAGCAGGGGGCATGTTTTCCCCCAACCCCAAAGTCTGCGGGCTGCAAAAAGGCGTTTCTTTTTCCCCAAAGCTGCCAGACAGGAGCCAGGGGAAGGCGGGCAGGAGAGCAGCTGGCAGCGGGACGGGGAGAGGAACTGAATCAATAAACACAGGCAGAGGTTTTCAAAGCGGCCGGAGGTTGATCTGCTTCAGGAGGCAGGGGCCAGCGGGACAGGACGGGGTGAAGCAGAGCACCCTGGCCCGGGGGTTCTCCTCCTACGCCTGAAACAAAGGTGACATCCACTTCTGGCAAGCGCTTGGTGGTCGGCAGCCCTGGGGAGGGTGATCGGCCGTGGGTTCGCGGGCGGTTTCCCAGGTGCTGCTTTCCAGCAATCTCCGCTGGCTTTTCCACTCCTGGAAAGCGCCGGCCCTGGGGAGCCCCGCTGCGAGGGAGGGCCAGGTGGAGGGTGGGAGGTGAGAACCGGAGCTCTTCTTCCCACTGCCGGGCTTTGAGGAGCATGCACAGCCCTGGCTCGGGACGTGGGAGCTGCAGTCGCCGGCTGGAGTCACAGGCGATAAAACATGGAAGTGGGGATAGAGAGAAAAAGCCCTCTACCGTGCCGGGAGCTACCACGCCGGGGATGGATCCGTGCTGATGACACCCCACCCCATACATCTCGAGGATGAGCCCCAGGAGCAGGAGAGCGGGGAGAGGTCTTTCCCAGGGCAGGGGCTGTCTGCCGAGCTGTCTCTGCCCCGTCCCAAACGCCTGAGCCCGCCCTGGAGGCAGCCCCGTGCCCCCCGCTTCCAGCAAGAGGGGACCACAGGACACCCCTGAGGTCCCCACTGGGCTCAGATGCTGCAGCACGAGACTGGCCCATGGGTGACCCATCTCCGTTGCGCTGGGATTTCCTCGCTGCAGAGACCCGGATGGGTGCTCAGCCCTCCTGCGGCACCCAGGTACCCGCTCCGGTCTCTGAGCATCCCCTAAGGCCCCCCACAGTTGTCCCCCCCGGCACCTCCTCCTCCCAGCAAAGCCCCAGTCAAACCCGAGGGCCGCTCCACAGCGGCTGTGTTTGCCTTAGCCCATCTCGCAAGCTGCTCGTTTCCTTCCCCGGCCGTAAATAAAACCACGCCGTAAAACGCAGGGAATGTGTAACATAATGAAGCCTTTCTCAGCAAGCCCCTCGGACCCCTTCCTCCCCCTGCCCCTCCGCCCGCGCAGGGACGGGAGCCCAGCCCAACCCTGTCACTGCCCGGGATGTGGCTGGGGAGCGGGGGGCTGCGGGTCCCGCCGGGCAGCGCAGAGCCAGGCTGCGGATCGGGGAGGCTGAAGCACAGGGCCACCCATGGAGGAAGCAGGAGGGCTGGTCCTGCCCACCCTGCCAGCGCTGGGAGCGGGGACGGGAGCTCATGGACATGCTGGGTGGGGGGACCAGGAGGGGTCCAAACTGCTGAGCAGCATCCCCAGGGCTGGGCGGCATCCCCCCAGCCCCTCCAGTGTTTGCGCAGTGGGTGGGTGCAGCGCAGCTGGCGACAGGCGAGCTCGCTACCTTATAAAGTCATTAAAATTAAAAAAAAAAAAAAGAAAACAACCCCAAACAACCCAGAAGGCCTCAAAACAAGCTCCTGACGCTGCGGAGGAGGAATGCACCAGGCTGGCCGTCGGGCATCCTGGCAGCACCCCGTGCCGGTGACGGGGTCTCGGCAGCACCGGGCACGACGCCAACGCCAGGACCACTCGTTGGCAGCGTCCGGCGGGCAGGAAGGAGGGCAGCCACGGGATGGGCTGCACCACCGGCCACACAACCCCAGGGCTGTTCGGGCAACAAGGAGCCTTCACTGCCCGGCTGTTTTTCCACCACCAAGAAAACTGGCGTGGCCGGGGCGGGAAGCGGCTGCGAACACAGAGAGCCTTTCACGGGGGGCACATGTGTGTGTGCACGGGGCTCTCCTGGCACCCGGTCCCGTAATTAAAGAGCTGCTTTAACGAATTCCAGGCCCCTCCCTGCAAACACACATGGGCCACTGGCCCCCACCTGCCCCTCACCGCAGCCTGAATGAAGCCTTGTTGGGCGGCCAGCCCCTCCCCGGCGCGGTGCCCCCTTTCCCCACGCAGGGTTTGCTCCGCTCCTTCCTCCTCGGCCTCAGCATCCTCCTCCACGCGGAGAAACGGGGGTCCCCACAGCCCCTCGGGGACTCGCATCCCCCACGCACCGACACACCTCCTCGCACAGACCCCAAAACGCACCCAGCCGCCCCGCGGGCAGGGCTGGGGATGCCGGGGTAGGAGCCCGTGGGTGGGGAAGGCGCCCACCCCCCAGCCCACATTTCCCCCGTGCACTCAGGAGGTGTCTCCCCGCTCCAAAAAACCCCCGCGTCCCACGACAGTTCACTCCGCGAACCCTCGCACTGAGCTTTGCGACCGCTTTCCCTCGCCTTGGCTCCTCCGTCCTCCTACGTGCCTGGGAGGAGGTGGGAGAAGTTTGTGTGCCGAGATGTTAAGACATGGAGGAGAGCCCAAGCTGGCTGCGTTGAGCCCCGGAGCACCCCGGGACCTTCCAGTCCAGAGCAGCCCGGGTGGACGGGCGTCGCTTCCTCTCCGCAGTGCTGCCGGGCAGTGGGCTCTGCTCCCCGAGGTGCCGGACCCTGCTCGCTCAGGGGCTGGGCTGCCAAAAAACTGCCTGAACAACAAAAAAACAGCAATTGGAGAGGCCAAAGCTGCCATGTTTTCAACTGGAGGAGCAGGGGGAGAGGGCCAGGGCGTCCCAGACCCAGCGGTAGCCAGCGGCTGAGGCGGCTGCTGGGGCAGGGCTGGCTCGCACAGAGCCCTCGCTTGTTCACCAGCCCGGGACCTCGCTCCCAGCCCCTTGCTCAGAGCTTTTGGCTCGTCTCCTTGTTTTTTTCAAGGCAAAAAAAAATACCCCCAAAACCCAAATGACACTGCAGCCTATAATCTGCTGGCTGCTGGCCGGCTGCTCGGAAACTGTGACGGAGGCCCCTCTCGCCTCGTCAATGCCTTTCCATCGGCCTGGCAAGGCAGGGCCAGCCGTTTCTTGCGGGACACGGCGAGCTGGGAACATCGATTATTTTTAGCTGAGGCGAGTGAGACAGCCGGGGTGCCCACCCCGACCCACGGGCAGGAGATGGAGACCCGCTGCTGCCTGGGACAGGGGAGGAAGGGCCAGCTCAGGCATCTCCATCCAGGGGTGACGCTCAGCTCAGGGCACGACGTGCCCACGGCGTGATCGTGGCACCCTTAGATCACCTGGAAAAGGTGCTTTTGGCTCACGGGAGCGCAGCCCAATAGGGCGATCCCGGGATGCTCGGATGCAGCCAGCCCGTGGATGGGGCTGGGGGTGCAGAGGGGGTCCCTGTCCTCCCCGTGCATGCCCAAACCCAAGCTGCCGTCCAAGCGATCAGTCACCATGTGCCCTGGAGGCTTTCTACAGGGTGAGGTGTGTTTGAACAAATGCCCCCAAAATCCAAGCCACGGGTGCCTTGTGAAAGAGAAACGCCGCAGGTCGAGCAGCATTCGTGTCCTGGCCAGGCTGCTGAGCAGAGGGGGAGAGCAGCCCTGAAATAAAGCAGGAATTTGGGAAGACAAACAGCAGTAACTCACTCCGCTCTGTTGCCGGAGGAAAAAATCCCAGCACCTCCTGGAGCCGGGCAAGGGTCCGTCCTCCCTCCCCCCGCAAACAGCACCGCTCCCCGGGGCATCTGCGCTCCCGGTAACTGTTTATTAGTAGTATTTTATGAGTCAAAGAGAAGAAAAGCATCTCTGGCATCTTCGGGAGAACCGAGGCGGGACAAAATGTGCTGGCTGCAGGAGCTGCTGCCCCCTGTCACACTGGAAAACAGGCTGGATGTGCCAGACCAGCTCCTCCAACCCCAAAACGCGATCCCCAGCACCCATGGGAGACGCTGCCCAGCCCCTGGGCTGGCAGAGGAGCTGCTGGTGGGTCTGGTCCCCGGCGAAGCTTTGCATCCCTGTGAGAGCAGCCACTTTGTGCTCATCTGAAGAGCAGATTTTTGGGATTAGGGAAGCTGCAAAACTGAAACGTAGCAAAATCCCAGCAGGAGCTGGAACACAGAGCGTACGCGCATGGGGGAACCTCAACGGGAGCCAGCATATAACGTGCATGCAATGTCTCCAGGGACCGCAGTATATTGCGCGCATGTGTGTACGCCTTGCTGGAGCCCGAGCTGCCTGCGTCTGTGCCAGGAAGGAGAGGAAAACTCCCTTTGGCAGCGCCCTGTGTTGTCCTCGCTCACCAAACACCGGGACAAGGCGGTGCCAGTGGCACCCACCACCCTTGGCCACCGAGCGAGGCACGCCGGGGCTGGCTGGTTTCGCACAGACCACTGGAAGGAGGGAGCAGGTCAGGGCAGGACAGAGCCCTTGACGGCCCTGCGAAGAATAGCAAAGCTCCTCTGAGTCACTGCCTGGGCCGAAGAGGACAAGGAAGCCAAAGTGCCCCATGCCAACGGCAGGCACGAGGGCCAGGAAATGAGCAGGCTTGAGTAAGGCGTGCTGGCAGCCCTGCTCTGGGCTGAGCAAAGGGCTTGGTATTAAAGCAAGGGCGAGATATTTCCATGCTGCCGTTTCTTCCCTGCCCAGAGCGGGTGGGGTGACGGTCCTTGCAACGCCCACATTCTTCTCCCAGACCCCCGGAGAAAGCCAAGGCACTTTCTCTGCTGCCTGTGGCAGGACATGATTTTGCACGGTGTCTGGGCAAGGAGATGTCTCCGTCCCTGAAGGTCTCGGAGGAGCATCCCCTACTCCGGGGACCGCAGAGCTCAGCTCGGAGGAACATGCTATAAGGCAAAGCAGAGGGCTCCAACTCTGCCTGTGTCGGGCAAACCTTCACCATCACCTCTGACGACGGGCTGGTTTCAAACCCCCCATGGCTGTGGCTGCTAGTTGTCATGTTGGGTTTTCGCTTGCTGCACCACCTCACGAGCAAAGCCCACGTGCTGGAGCTCCGGGAGCCTGCCCAATTCCTGCCCGCTCCCACCCCAGCCAGCCCTACAGAAACCGGGGCTTGGCTGCAACAGGAGAAGGCAGCGGGGGAAGCGGCTGCAAGAGCACGCACTGGTGTCTACACCCAGATCTCGGCACGCAGGAGGCTGGGTTCACCCCAGCACCCAACCTCCACCCCCACCGCCTCCAAAAGAGAGCAGGGGCTGGGCTGGGACCCTGGGAGAAGGCAAAGGCTCGTTCTCATCGCTCTGCGGCACCCAAACTGCGTGCGGGACCACAAACCCCAGCACTGCACGTGTAAACTCAAGCGCGGCAGGCTTTACGGACTGTGGCTACACACGGGCTGAACACGCGCGTGTTCGCCCCCCCTCCCCAGATATTCACAGCTTACAGGTCTTCTGAGTGTTCACACTTCGCCCCGTGAAGGCAGAGTTACCTTTGCCATGGGTTGCTCAGGAGCAACACGCATTTAACACGCGTGCAAGGCACACGCGTGCACCGAACCAGCTGAACGGCAGCAGCACTCTAAAATTAAGCCTCGCCACTCCCTGTGCTGCTAATTCTACCCTCTCTGCCGTGTGCCCTGTGACACAGTCTTTCATTTCACGACCGCATGCCATTGTGCTGAGTCCCTCCGAGGCTGATGTATACTGGGCGTTGAACGCGTTCCAGCCGCGGCTTCGGGCGCCCTGCTCGAGCCGAGGTTTCCGTACGGCCTCACATCCACATATGGATCGCAGGCACAGGCGATTATTCCGACGGCACCGCCGGGGCAGCCGCCTCCAGGGCGAACGCCAGCCATGTTTGGATGATACGGAGAGCTGTTAGAAAGCAGTGTAGAACAGGGAGAGGAGCAGAGCGTGGCGTCGGCTGACCCGGCGGCATCCCCACGCTGCACCCCTCTGTTCGGCAGCAACTGGCACCAGCCGGGGAATCCAGCCGAGGCACAGCAGCCACCGCTGGAAGGGTTCATATTCCTCCAAAGGGAGATGGCTGTGGCAGAAGTGGGAAAGGCTCATCAGGGTAACAGCTTGCCTCCTAACTCTCGGGAACTGGCCCGACGACAGGCGCTACCTCATCTGCCGCAGCCACGTAGCGAGGAGGAAGGTTGCTATAAGCGCCACGTGGGCAAGGAGAAACACAACCTCTGCCTCCACACACCCGGCCCCTAGAAACACCTTCCCCCAGGAAAAAAAAATGAACACGGAAAAACAGACTCTCCTGAGGGTCTTTCCAGGCTGCTGGGCTGCAGCACCCTGTCCCGAGGCGAATGGGGACGGACTGATGGGTGGGCTCAGGGGCTGCAGATTCACAGCACCCACACAGATGCGGCTCGCGAGGTGACGCTCTCCCTCTTCTCCACAGCTTCGTTCTTCGGGGACGGCTTCGTGGAGATGCCACTGGCGGACGCCTCGCGCGCGGTGCGGCTGCGCCTGCAGCTGTACACCAGCCAGGCGAGCGGGATGCTCTTCCTCGCCGCCGGCCAGCCCGACCACCTCCTGCTCCAGCTGCGAGCCGGCACCCTGCAGGTCAGCACCCCGGCACCCCAGCGCGGGATGGGGCCAGGGCTTCGTCCAGCACAGGGATGCAGCAGCAGCCCGTGGGGCCGGACGCCAGCATGGATAGACGAGCTGACAAGAGCCCTGCCGAGGGCGGTTGAGAGTTCAAGAGGAGAGCGGACACGGTCTTGGGAGATTCGGTTAAATACAGAGAAACAGGCTTCTGCTGGGGAAGCTCCTCACCCACTGCCTAGGGTGCTGCTGGGGAGCATCGTGGAGACACCCAGACACCGGCACCCCACGTACATCGCATGGTCAGACGTGGTGCACAGCATCCTGAGGGTGCGAGGGGCTAGTGAAGGGATGAGCTGAGAGGGTCCAGAGAAAGGAGGTGTCCCCCCTGTCCCACCATGGGCCAAGCCCAGCTGGGGCATGGGAAGGGATCGAGACAGAAGAATAAAATTCTCTCTTGTGGTTATGGTGCTGACATCCACTGCGGAGGAAAAGAGCAGGGATCATCCGAAGCAGGCATCCTGCCTCTCCTGCAGCCTGGGCTGGGCCACCAACCACATCTAAACCGAAGCAGGAGAGCAAGCGAGCAGCTGGCTGGAGGCCTCCCTAATGCAGACCATGTGTCTCAGGGTCCATCAGCTGACCTTCTACTTCGGCAGACTCCGAGCTGCTGCCGTGGGGAGCAAAGCCTACTATTTCCCCTGGCAGTTCCCAGGGCGAGGGCTGGAAGCAGCCCAGGCTGCAGGGATGGAGGGCAGCAGGCAGGATGGAGCAGGGAAAGAGGAGCCAGCATCTAGCAGGGCTCCTCTGCAGGGGGAGAGGGAAAGTCCAGCAGTGGGGCAGCGGGACTGGGAGATGAAGGACCCCGGGGAGATAGTCCCGACACCGGGGTCTGCTGAAAAAGTGTGAGAAAGGAGAGGAATTCAGAGAGCGGGACAGAGAGGGCATGCCCACGGGGGGATGAAGGAGCAGCATGCACAGAGGCAGAAGAGAGCAGGACGAACAGCAGTGAACAGAGGGATCAAACCACTTGTGAGCCCCCAGGAACAGTCCATGCTGCAGTAGGTATTTCTGGTAGGTGGAGAGGTGTCTTCTGTGCTGGAGATAGCACCTTGCTTGAGCTGAGGACTTTCCGTGTCCTTTCCCTGCAGGCCAGGCTGCAGCTGGGCTCGGAGGAGGTGACGCTGCAGTCCCCAGCAGAGCTGCAGCTCAACAACCTGGCAGTGCACGACGTGGAGCTGCTGGTGGAAGACGGCAGGATGACGTTGACCATCGATGGAGTCTTTAACAGCTCCGTGGACATCGCAGGGCCTGTACGGGAGCTGGACATCCAATACGGCCTCTACGCCGGTGGGACAGGCAGCCTCGACCTGCCGTACCTCACCGAGGCTAGCTCACCCTTCAGAGGTTGCCTGCATTTGGTGATATTCAACGGCCTGGATGTCCTCTCCCCCCTGTCCTCTGATGGCAGCTCCAAGATCTTCCATCGGGTTCAGGAAGGGTGCACCATGCAGTTCTCTGCGGAGCCCGAGGACCCCTTTGGGTTCCTGGGGCCACACTCCTACATCATGTTTCCCACGTGGGATGCAAGGGAGGAAGCGACTATCGAGTTTGTGATAACGACGAGCATCACCCAGGCACCCCTCATCTACCATGCAGGGCTGGAGAATGACTTCTTCTACCTGGAGATCTCCAATGGGCGCCTGAGAGGGTTTGTTGAGAAGGGGAACGGCATCATCGTCCTGCACAACAATGTCTTCATCAGCGATGAGCAGCAGCACTATGTCAAAGTCTACATGGACATCCACAAGTTTGAGATACTGATAGATTACTACGCCTCATCCACATCCAACCGGGGCATCAACAACTACCTGGACCTTCAGGGAAACCTCTTCATCGGTGGTATGAATGAAAAAGCTCTGCAAAGGCTAAGGGAGCACCATCTGGCTTTCATCTCGGTGTGGACCATGACCAACAACTCGTTTGTTGGCTGCTTGGAGGACTTGCGGATAAACCTGCAGAGGAGGAGTCTGCAAGATGCTGTGATTACGAAGGACATCACACCAGGCTGTGGAAAGCAGGAGCACTACTGGGACTACGAGGAGGTGTATGAGCAGGATGAGGCACTCACCTCCCCGCCTCCAGACGCCTGGTCAGGAGCACCGGGCCTGGTGGCGGAACCATGCCAGCCAGACAACAGCTTCCCGCCCGCCTTCACCAACATCAGCAGGCTGCTGCACGTCAGCCCCCTCATTGTCTCCGAAGGGGGCACGGCCTACCTGGAGTGGAAACACACCCAGCCAACCGTAGACTTGAGCCTTGCAAACATCCGGCAGTCCCAAATCCTCTTTAGCATCACCAACGATCCTAGGCACGGCCAGCTGGAGCTGGACATCCCTGGGTCCAGGAGCAGAAGGAAGTTCACCTTGTTGGATATTGTGAATCGGAAAGTCAGGTACGTCCACGATGGCTCCGAGGGGCCCATGGACCAGCTGATGCTGGAGGTGACAGTGACTGCTCAGCAAGGGGTCCCCGAGTGCCTGCGGCAGGGGCAGACGTACCTGCTGCCCATCATGATCAACCCTGTCAACGATGCTCCACAGGTGATCTTTCCCCATGGAAACCACATGACAATCCTGAAGCACACACGAAAACACCTGACCACAGACATCCTGCAGGTCCTAGATGATGACACGTCTTGTGACGACCTCGAATTCCAGCTGCACGGTGGCCAGCAGATAGAGGAGGGTTATGTGGAGTATGACTTCCACCCTGGAGTGCCCATCGAAGAGTTCTCCTGCAGGGACCTGGAAGCAGGCAACATAGTCTACGTGCACCAGAGCGGGACAAACTCACAGCTCACCTTGCAAGTGAGCGACGGCACGGTCCCAAGCCCGATTGCCACCCTGAGGATCCTCGCCATCGACCCTGACATCCGCCTGCACAACAACACCGGCCTCTTCATCTCCCAAGGAGCGGCTGCGCACATTACCACAGCCAACCTGTCAGTGGAGACAAATGCCATGAAACAACAGGTCGCCATCCTGTATGTCGTCACAGAGCCCCTGAGGTATGGTGAGGTCCAGAAGCAAGGGAGCATGGGAGGGGAGTGGAGAAAAGTCGAGTCCTTCCACCAGCAAGACCTGGAGCAAGGGCGCATCCAGTATTTTAGCACAGACCCGGAGCACCGGCTGGAAGACGTCATGGAGAAGCTGAGATTTGAAGTCCGGGTGGGGCAGAAGGTCTTGCAAAACAACACCTTTCTCATAAGGATTAAAAGAGCCACCATTAAGATGAGGACCATGGTCCCCCTCCAGATGAAGAACAAGCGGCACAGAAATATCACCAGTAAGGAGCTGGAGGCAATGTTGGAAGATCCAAACTCTGCCCCAGTCCCCTTCCACTACGTGATAATCCAGGCTCCCAAAAAGGGAAACTTGGAGCTGCTTGGCAACAGGCTGACTGAAGGCTTTGGATTTACCCAAGACGACCTGCAAAGAAACCACCTCAGCTACAGCGCAACCATCAGGAATTCTCAGCAAGCCGAGGACATCTTCCAGTTTCGTGTCCATGCCAGCAAGCAGCACTCTCCCGTTTACACCTACACAATCAGCATCGGTGGGGACCCCGACGCGCCAGCTCTGACCAACGTCCTCCTGACTGTGCCAGAAGGAGGGCAAGCAGTCATCTCCAAGGACCACTTGTTCGTACAGAGCATGAACAGCATGGACTACATCTACGAAGTGATTGAGGGGCCAGCACACGGGAGGCTGGCCTGGGCTGCGTCCCATGGCTGGGCCTCCAGAGAAGAGATCACAGAGTTCACCAACGATGACATCCTCCACCGCCGGCTGCTGTACCAGCATGATGACTCTGAGACGCTGGAGGACGACATCCCCTTCGTAGCGACGAGGCAGGGCGAGGGCAGTGCTGAGCCTGATGCGGAGGAGGTGAGAGGTGTTTTCAGGGTCTCCATCCAACCCGTCAATGACCACACCCCAGTCCAGGTGGTGAACAAGGTCTTCAATGTGGTGCGCAACGGGCAGCACCTGCTGACGACAGATGACATCGCCTTCACCGACAAGGACTCTGGCTTCTCCGACACGCAGCTGGTGCTGGCGAGGAAGGACATTCTGTTTGGCAGCATTGTGTCCGTCGATGACAGAAGCCACCAGGTCTATCGGTTCACACAGGACGATCTGAGGAAGAAGAAGATCCTTTTTGTCCATTCGGGGGCTGACCGGGGCTGGATCCAGCTACAGGTCTCAGACGGCCTCCACCAAACCACGGCCCTCCTGGAAGTACAGGCGTCAGACCCCTACATCAAAATAGTAAACAACACCGGTCTAGTCATCCACCAAGGGAGCCGAGGGAGCATTGACTCTTCTGTCCTCAGCCTGGAGACCAACATGGACATCAGGTCAGACGAAGAGATACGGTTTCTGATAACGACCCCCCCAAAGTGGGGGACCGTGCTGAGAGGGGAGCAGCCGGTCATGGCTTTCTCCCAGAGGGACCTGTTAGCAGGAGAGATCTCTTACCGCCACAACGGGAGCAGGAACACCCGGGATGAGCTCCAGTTCACCGCAGAAGCAAACGAGGTGGCAGTGGAGGACACACTGGCCATCAGCGTGTTCTTGGACACCCATCCCAGCCCCCTGTGCATAGTCAATCACAAGGAGATCCACGTCTTCCAAGGGGAAGCGGCTGGGATCAAGGATGAGTACTTACTGGTGAGTATCCCCTTCTCTAGTCATTCCCCAAGCCTGAACCACTTCCCCGGCCACCAAACCAGGACAGCCACTGGTGGGACTCCATTTCACTCCCACCTGCCCAGAGCAAAGGACTCGTGCCCATGTCAGTCCTTGCCCAGGGACAGAGGGAGAGGTTCAGGCACGGCCTCAGCAAGAAGGTCACTCTGGCAGCTCATCCCACAGCAAAGCCTTGGGGGATTGCACAGCGGTGGGCTGTGGGGCAGCCCAGCCTCGCAGGTGCCAGCCCCTCTTCTCACGCCTTGTCTCCCCCACGCTCCCAGGTTACCCATGAAGAGATCCCTCCCCAAGACATAGTCTACCTGGTGAGCAGCCCCCCGGCCTCCGGTTTCCTGGCGATGCTTCAGCACAGCCAAGACTCGAATGAGCAGCCCAGCCTGGACCCCATCCAGTCCTTCACCCAGGAGGACATCAACAACGGCAGAGTCCTCTACCTCCACTCCAAGCCAGAGGATGAGCATGACCAGTTTGTCGTGGACATCACGGCCAGCGGTGCAGACCGGCTGGAGGGGGTGGTGGTGAACCTGGCCGTGCTCCCCATCACCATCCCCCTGGACGTCCACAACATCACGGTGCCGGGAGGCGGCTCCGTCACCCTCTCCACAGGCATCCTCAACATCCCCAACGCCTACTTCACGTCTCTCGGCGTGGAGCTCAGGGTGCTCGAGCCCCCCCGGTTCGGCACCCTCCTGAGCAGCAAGCGGCCTGAGGACGGCGGGCTGCGTGGCTTCACCTGGAGCGAGGTAGAGCAGCCGAGCATGCCTGCTTGCCCACCACACTGCTTTCCTGGGGGGGGTGGGAAGAGCCCAGGGGTGGGCTCTGGGAGGCTGGGAAGGGCTGTGGGGCTCCTCTCCCCATGGAAGATATTTTCCCTTGGAATGGAGGGGGTTGGGGTGGCAAAGTCCACCTGGACGTTGGTCAGAGCTGGCGGGGAACGCATCAGCTCCCAAGGTGTGTTTAAACGTCTGCTTCCCATGGGGACGCTGCCCCAGAGCTCGCTCCCACCGCCCAGGCTGGCACACAGGTCCCCTCCCCAGCAGGGCTGGTGGCCCTGTGCCCCCCAGGAGGGTCACCCAGCCTCTGCCCCGCAGGTGGAGAACCAGCGGGTCCAGTACAGGCAGGACGGCCGCCGGGCCCAGGCCGACAGCTTCACGCTCCTGGCCAACTCCTCGGCGCTGGAGCGGCGGAGCCAGCCCAGGACCATCTTCGTCTCCATCTTGCCCCGCACCTCGCAGGGACCCCGGCTGAGGGTCAACGCCGGGCTGCAGGTACGAGCGGGGTGCCGCGGGGATGGGCACCCACCCCAGCGGGACCTGCGGGGTGCCCAGCGCTGGGACACCCAAAGGGGGGGCGAGGGGGGTGGGCAGCCCGGCGTGGGGACCCGCTCCGAGCCTTGGCCGCGCACCCCCGGGAACTGGGGCACCGCGGAGCCGAGGTGCGGGTCAGTCCGTGGGGGCGGGGGAGGGAGGCGGTTTCCCGGCGGGGCGAGGCTTCGCAGGAGGCGGAGACCGGGGTGTCCCTCCCTCCTGACCCTCCGTGTGTGTCCCCCCCACCCTTCCCGCTGCCGATGCTGAAACTGTCCGCAAGATGGGAGCATCGGCCCGCGGCAGCAGGCGGGAGGGACGCGGGCGGGGATGCGGGGATGCAGGCAGGGATGCGGGCAGAGGTACAGGCAGGCAGGCAGGGATGCGGGCAGGGATGCAGGCAGGCAGGCAGGGAATGCGGGCGGGCAGGCGGGCGAGCAGGCTGGAGTGCAGGTAGGGATGTGGACAGGCAGGGATGCAGGCAGCAGCTCCTCACCTCCCCTGGTCCAAGGACGGGCACCCTGCTCGCCCTGCCCCAAGGCCCGGAGTAAATCCTGGGAACGCAAGGAGCAGCTTGCTCACGTCTCATCAGCGCAGGCTGGAAATGCTCCATGATTCAGGCAGCCTTCACGCCTCTCGTCGCACCCAGGTCCGATCTCCTCTGCAGCAGCATGCGCTCTGTGAGAAAACTAACGCCCAGCAAGTCCCACCTTCTGTTTCAGACACCTCCCTGCCCTGTTCAGGGCCACCAACGCAAAATTTCAGCAAAGAAATTATTAGAAAACATGCTGGAGAGCCAGGCCAGCAGGAACATTGCTCCCCCTGCCCCCCAGGCTATCCTCACCCATCCCAGGATTTCCCCGGCTGGCAGCAGGGAAAGCAGCCCCTTCCATGCAGCGGTTTTGGGAAGGTGTCTGGGAGCCTGGGCTCTGGAGGAGATGCCCGAAGGGAAGGGTACGGGCTGGGCACCACCCAGGCGGCCCCAGTAACCGGTTCATTAGTCCAGTGATTGCAAGGCACTTAGGGAAGCATGTCGTTCCCTCCCGGCCACCACGCTAAAAAAAAGCGTGAAAAGAAAGAAAAAAAATCTCCCAAAATAAACTCCAAGGCAGCCTTTCCCTTGGGAACCCCCCCAGCCCTGGAAGGGGTAACCGCAGCCGACCCGCTGCCCATGGGAGAGGCTCTGGAGCTGGGAAAGGCTCCCTGCTCCAAGCAGGAGCATTGCTAAAGCAACCCAGTGCTCAGGAGGGGCCCGGCCCTGCTGTGTTTGTGCTCTGGTGAGAGATGACTTCACCGTTTAAAGGTCAGGCTGGGTCCAGGAGAGATTGCACAAAGCCTTCCTCTGCTGCCTGCGCCTGCCAGCTCCGGGGGTGCAGAGTCCAGACAGGGCTGGGGAGAACAACGGGCAGGGTTCACACCCCGAAGCCAAGACCCCTGGAAAGGACCAGGCAGATTTGCCCCGAGCAGCTTTTCGGGTAGCACCAGGAGAAAGGATGGCTGGATGCCACCAAGCAAGGGTTCCGCCGCTGCACCGAAACCCACGCGGCCGTGCTCCCGGCGTTGTTTCGCTGCCTCGCTGCGCGCTCTCCCGGAGAGCAGAGGCGACACAGAGGCTGAGCAAACATAATAAGCCGAGTAAGTGAGAGCAGGAACCAGACGGAAGGCTTCAATAATTCAGGGAGGACGGGGAGCGTGACGAAGACAGCCCGTGTGTGCCCGTCCCCAGCAGGCAGCGATGCCCACCGCTCCCCCCTGCCTGCAAACCCCTCTCCAGGCTTTGACCACAGGGAGTTTTCCTTGACCCCAAGCCCAAGGGGAGGCAGCAGCCCGAAAACCTCGGTGTCGGGCAGCCCGAAAACCTTGGTGTCGGGCAGCACTCCCCCCATCCTGTCTCTCCAAAGCTGCGTTTTCGAGCCTGCCTCCTGCCATCCCATGGGGATTGCAGAGGGATTTAATTTCACTGTCGGCACCCACACCCACTCAAGAAATGTTTGGTGCTGGGCCAGCTGAAAACAGCAGAAAAGAGCTCATCTAACCCAGCACGGCCAGCTGAGCGGCTCCTCCAGCGCCCGCGTCTTGCCTTGTGGGTCTGCGGGCCAGGCTGGTGATGCCGTGGGATGCAGCACATCCAGCTGCTCCGCCCCGCTCGGGTCGCGGGAAGGCTCGGTCCATGCGCCCCGCGATTTCAGGGCACCCCGAGGGCGAGAGGCCGTTCTGGGCAGCGTGGGCAGAACCTGTCTGGCAGTGCAAGATTCGGCCCTGGGCTCTGCCAAGACCGAGATACGGCACAGGATGAGGA
This sequence comes from Opisthocomus hoazin, assembly GCF_030867145.1. NCBI lineage: Eukaryota > Metazoa > Chordata > Aves > Opisthocomiformes > Opisthocomidae > Opisthocomus > Opisthocomus hoazin. The sequence goes on from NC_134423.1 coordinate 11,948,799, forward strand.
GCGGGGAAAGTTGTTGCCTCCAGCCGGAGAGGGGTTTTGGGGTGGCAGCACCCCGGGGGTGGGTGGGCACCGCTGGCCGGGGCAAAGAGGCCCTGGGAAGCTGCGGAGCAGCCCTGAGCTCGGCAGCATACTTGTCATTCCTGGAGGGTTTGCTGGGACGGTTGGTGGCCTCGCCGCAGCCTTGCGAGGGGGCGGTGAGACGGGAGAAACACCCAGCCGGGGAGAGTCGGGGCTGCGGCCGTCACGTACGCAGCAGCGGCTTGGGGAGCGAGTTCAGGGCTCGGGACCCCACCAAGAGCCTGCAGAGCAACGGGGAGAGACATGTCCAAGGCACAGCCTCTGCCCCAGCCCCGGGACCCACTCGAGCACCGTGCCTTCTTGGGGAAACTGAGGCACGAAGGGGCGAGCCCTCGCTCTTGCCCTCCAGCGCAGATGCACGGACCCAGTGCCAGCAAACACGGCAGTGGCACAGGGTGACGCAGGGCTGGGAAGCGGCCAGAAGACAGAGGCATCCCCCAGCACGCCGACAAGGCACCCGTGTTGGGCTGGGACTTGCTCAGGCACCCAGGGAAGCAGTCTGGGCAGGGACGGGGTCTTGGAGCATCCCCCAGGGGATTACAGCCTCTCCCTGTCCCCCAGCTGCGGGAAGGGGCCACGGCTGCCATCGGCCCCCACATCCTGAGCACTGAGGACGAGGACTCCCCGGCAGAGGAGGTCACCTACTCCATCCAGCCCCCGGCCAACGGGAAGGTCGTGCTGAAGTCAGCGCCCGGCGCCGAGGTCCGGCGCTTCACCCAGGCCCAGATAAACAACGGCCTCATCCTCTTCGTGCACCAAGGTAGGGCAGGGCTGAGGTGCCCCGGCCCCCTGGCATCACCCCCAGCCTGAGGCAAGGGGACGCCCCGGGTGGGGACATCACCAGCAGGGAGCCCTGTGCTGCCCAGGCCGACACTAACCCCATCACGCAGCACCCTGGTCCAAACCGCGCCAGGTTAACGGGGAGCTGCAGCCCCCTCTGCCCCCCACCATGAATGCCCAGCTCTGTACTTTCCGCAGGGCCCCTGGATGGGGGCTTCGCCTTCGACCTGTGGGATGGGGAGAACCTGTCTCCCGGGCACTTCTTCCTCGTCAGGGCCCAGAGAGAGCCGCTCATCAGCCTGGCCAAGAAGCAGAGCCTCACTGTCTGCCCAGGTGGGTACGGGCAGCTTCCCCGTCCTCCCAGTTTGATGGCCAACGGGGCTCTCGGACCCTTCCACCACCGCCCCCCGCCCCAGCACCGCCGAGATGTCAGTGGCAGGGGCTGCAGGCAGGCGGAGAGGCTGCAGCTCACAATCCATACTGGATGTCTCTTCCAGGTGCCTTGCAGCCCATCACCAGCCAGAACCTGCAGGCAGTGAGCAACAGCCCCGCCGGCTCCACCGCTCTCTACTACAGCATCGAGCAAGCCCCGCGCCTGGGCAAGCTGAGCATCTCCCAGGGAGAAGAAATCAGGAACTTCACCCAAGCCCAGGTGAGATTTTACCCTCTCGGCCCCACAGGATCCGGAGGCGCAGCCCCCCATCACCCCTCCTGCAGCCTGGGGGTCCCAGTCTGACCCGGCTGCTGCCATGGGCAGAGGCACCCGCCCCCTGGCCAGAGGCAGAGCAAGGCTGCGGCCACGCCATGACTCTCCCAGCCCTGCCAACGGCTGCTAAGAGGGATGAAGAGCTGCCGCCCCAGCGTCGGCTTTACCATGGCCACCAGCCTTGGATTTAGTGCTGGGGGAGGCTTGGGGACTTGTAATCCCCTGTTCGCAGGCTACCCCCACGCCACAGACCCCTCCATCCTGCCTGCTGCCGAAGGCAAGAGCCAAGCGTGATATTTTCATCCCAGCTCCGAGCAGATCCTTGCTACCACACTTCTCCTACACAACCAGGCTTTTGCAGAGCGTGGCCGAGGGCTTATTTCCCATCCCACCCCCCCCCAACACACAGGTCTGCCCACCCTGCAAGCCCCCCTGTGATGTGCTCAACGCTGGCCTGACTCTCAGAGGATGCTGAGCAAGCTCAGCCCTTTCTCCAAGCCTCAGTTTCCCCAGCTGCTGGATGGAAACATCCCATCCATGAGGTCACGATAGTGGCTACCATGCCATAGATGGTGATGGCCCCCATTTCTTACCTGATTAGGGCTTGGCTGCTAATTCCTGGAGCCAAGAGAAGAGCCCGGGGTGCGCACATTGGCTCTAGCACAGCATTGTCAAGTCCCCCCTGGTGCCACAGTGCCCACCACACCAGAGCTGAGACAGATGCACCCATCTGCCATGTGGTATTACCCAATCTGGGTATTAATTTTGCCATTTAGCAGAGTTGATCGAGGGCTTTTTTTTCATTTTAGGTGGACAATGGGTTGATTTTCTACCAGCACGAGATGCCAGAGAAGCCCTTCTGGCTCGCCCAAGATGCCATACGTTTCCGTGTGGTCACTCCCACGACCATCTCGGATTCCTTCATCCTTCTCGTGCTGATCTCCTTCGAGGCCAGGTGTCCCCAGCGATTGACTCAGCTATGGAGAAATGCAGGTAAAGAGGGAGAGGCAAAGCTGGGCAAAAACAAGGAACAAACCAGCTCTCCTGAAGTTTGCACAAGCTCCCTGTTTGGGCGTTGTGCAAACTTCAGGAGGGCTTGTTCGCCCAAAGAAGACAGCACCGTGCAGTTTCCCGTGGCCATCCAAGCACAAGCTTTGATATTATGTCAAGAAACCTCTAAAATTGCATCCATCCTTTTGCTGACTCTCTGCACAATTCCTTGCTCCATCATCTTACCATACTAAAAAGTCCCAGTCGATTGTCATCTCCCTCCATTTGTCTGCAATCTTCCTTTTTCTGTCTTGTTCTCACCTGGGTCTGCTCTCCTCTCTGGTTCTTCTCAGGGATGATAGACTTCTGGCTTTTCCCTTTTCCCCTCAGGTCTCCAGCTCGCAAGGGCTCAACGGGCTGAGATCAACACCTTGGTGCTGGATGCTTCCAACCTCCTAAGCCAAATCCCGGTCCCCGAGAGGTCTGCGTACGATGTCGTCTTCCTGGTGACGGTGCTGCCGGCTCATGGGCAGCTCTCGGTGGGTGGCACGGCCCTGGAGCGGTCACAGCCTTTCTTCCTGCAGTCAGACCTGGCTGCAGGGCGCCTGGCATATGCCCATGATGAGGACGGCATCTCTGAGGACCGCTTCAGATTTAAGGCTTGGCTCCGGCCCCGGGCACAGCAGTCGATCCGTCCTCCGCAGGAAGGGGTGGTCATCTCTGAAGCTTTCAATATAACGGTGACCAGCAGCGAGCCGTCGCGGGTGGTGAGGCAGCAAGAAGTGCTGCGGGTCCCACTGGGCTCTGTGGTGACCTTGTCGCAGAAATACCTGGATGTGGCAGACCCATCAGGTTCCCCGGAGGAGATGGTGTACAGTGTCCTCCAGAGACCCCTCACTGGCCACCTGGCCAACGTACACAACCCACAGGAGCCCATCAACCGCTTCACCCAAGCGGAGGTCAACGCAGGCCACGTGGTGTTTGTTACCACCGGGAGCCGTGCCCCGGGGTCCTTAGCCCTGAGCTTCTCCGATGGCCACCACCCGCCCACCTTGACCTCGCTGGAGGTGGAGGTGCTGCCTGCAGCGAGCACCGCTGCCAGCCCGGTGCTGCTGGAGGTGCCCCAAGACCTGAACAGGGCCTCTGTGTCCCACCACCACCTCCTGGGAGCTGCACAGCCCGGGGCCGGCAATGCCCTGTACAGGATCACCAGGGACCCAAGGTTTGGCCAAGTGCAGGTCAACCAAAAGCCAGTGTGGGGCTTCTCGCAGAAGCAGCTGGACCGCGGGGAGGTGACATTCACCTTCACCGACCTCACCTCTCCCGAGGATGACTTCCAGTTCCTCGCCATGTCGCGGGCAGCAAACAGGACCGGGATAGTGAACGTGACCGTCCGCGCCGCAGTGAAGGCTCGGCAGGGCAGCGTGTGGCCCAGGGGCACCACAGCCATCCTGGACACCAGCATCCTTGACGCCAGCGAGCTGGCCAACCGCACCAGGAGCATCCCAGTCTTCAAGATCCGCAGGGCGCCCCGTGCCTGCCGTCTCGTGAGGGTCTCCAGGGACCCAGGACAACCCACCACCCTGATCGAGACCTTCAGCCAGAGCGAGCTGGAGCAAGGGCTGGTTGGGCTGGAGGTGCTGGATGCCAGGGAGCCCGACCAGCCTCTGCAGAGAGACAGCTTCGTCTTCGAGCTGGCGGCTGCCGGCGTGCCACTGGCGCTGGCATCGCTGGGGTACAGCATTGAGCCCTACAATGCCTCAAAAGCCTATGGCGTCACCCTGCTGACAGCCCCCCTGGCACCCTTGCCCCAGGGCACGGAGCGGAGCAGCCCCAACGCCAGCGAGATGGGGATGCTCCCCACCGCCTGGCTGGGCACCGGTGCAACTACCAGCCCCAGCCCCGAAGAGGGGGGCACCTTCCTCAGCTTCGTCGAGGCCAACATGTTCAGCATCATCATCCCCATCTGCCTCATCTTCCTCCTGCTGGCTCTCATCCTGCCCCTGCTCTTCTACCTGCACAAGCGCAACAAGACGGGGAAGCACCACGTCCAGGGCACCCCCGCCTCCAAGGCCAAGAACGGGGCCGTGTCGGACCAGGAGACCTTCCGGAGGACGGACCCCAACCAAGGCATCCCCCTCATGACTGTCAATGCCCTGGAGGGCAAGGGCACGGGTCCCCCACCCCAAGGCACGGGTCCCGGGGCGCCGCCAGACCCCGAGCTCCTCCAGTACTGCCGGACTTCCAACCCCGCCTTGAAGAACAACCAGTACTGGGTGTGAGGGGCTCAGGCGTGGGGACACGAGCCCACCTGGGGGTCCGGACCCTCCCGGAGCACCACCAGCCACCTCCTCCTGGCTCTCCTCCTCCTCCCCGGGAGCTGGCATCCTGCAGATGCAGGAGGGCCCTGGGGATACGGGGGCTGCTGGTCCAGCCCACCCAGGAGCCCCGAATCTCCAGGCGGCTTTGGGCAGGGGAGGGGGGCACTGCATAGGCAAGGCGGGAGGGGGCAGGCAAAATGACTGAGCATCCCTGGGGAACGCTGCCTTTGGGCGCTCATTTGGGCCACCCAACATCGGCCACAGTGCCAGAGGGTCCCCACGGAGCCACCGATGGGTCCTCCACAGGCAGCACCAACCGCCCCCGGGGGTGTTCGCCGCAGCTCTGGGGGCACAAGGGAGGATGAGGAGCGGCTGGCGCTGAGTCAGGTGGGGGATGAAGCTGCCCAAATCATCCGGGGCTAGGCGGGCTGAGACGCTGGAGCAGAGGCTCGGAAAAAATATCTGTGGCCAATGCCGGGGGAATTTAAGAGTCCCCACCCACTTGGGGAAAAAAAAAACCCCACCTCGCTCTTTCCCTGCGTGCTTGCTGCCTGTTTCATAAAGCAGATTGCACCGAGCCCCGGGGGGGGTTGCACAACAGGTAGGAGGGGAGGGATGGCAGGAGCTCACCTGGGCAGCGCGAAACCGGAGAGGAGAGCGGGGAACTGGAGCCAGTGCAGTTCTCCGCTATGTGCTCCCGAAGTCAACAGAATAAAGCGCCTTTTCTGAGGTGCATCAGGGTTTATTTCAGCCGCCTCCCTTGCCAAGCCTGTTCCAAGCCCAGCGACGGTTGGAGGTAATGGACCAAATTCTGGGCTCTTGCTCAAATTTTCCCCGGCCTGGAGTCCTAAAAACTTAAATAGAAATCGCCTGAGGAAGAGCAGAGGAAAAACTGAGCGCTGAGGTCAGGATAGGACCCAACAATAATACCCTGCACTGATGCAGCCGGGAAGCTCATCACAGGGCACATCTCGCTCGCACAGCACCCATGGGGCATTGGATGGAGTCTCCAGGGATGCGGGGGATACTTGACGTTTGCACCCCCCCCTACCCCAGGCAAAATCCATCCCACCATCCCTCCCCAGACCAGCACCCCGGGGCTACCCCTCTCCGAGGCTGAGGCGGAGCTGTGATGTTCACTCGGACCACGCCGGCAGTTTTCCTGGCTGCATTTATGGTGCCAAATTTCCGCCGGGCAGTAAATCACAGCTGCCAGCTCCAGCCGGCACGTCCCGCCGCGCACCCACAGCCGTCAGGGTGCGGGCAGGCAGCCCCAACCCTCGCCGTGGGTCCCCCAGCCCCCATCCCCACCACGGCTTGGGCGAGATGGGGCACGGCAGAGGCACCTCCAGGCTCTCTCGGCCCACGGCAGCCGGTGCCGATGGGTGCCAAGCCTTCATGCTGCTCCCTGCTTCCCTTTTGCAGCCTCCCCGCCTCCAAAACCCTCCTCCTGCCCCAGCCGGAGGGGGAAAAAATGATGTTTGCTTCTGCTCGGGGGCAAATCGCATCCTCTCCCCTCCGTAAAATGGCGACAGCCCACGCCACGGCTCGGAGCTTGCCGGGGCGGTCGGGACAGCCTTTCCCACAGAGCGGAGGGAGTGCCATCGCCTGCCTCCCGGACTAACCCCAGCTCTGCGCCTCCCCCATCGCCTTCAGACAAGCTCGTTTCTTCTTATCTTTGCGAAGTCTGTACCCCCCAGCAAAGGGCGGAGGTTTGCAGGGAAGCTGGTGGCGACCGCCGAGGGCCCCCCCTCGGAAGCATCCGCTGTGTTTTCCTTTCGAATGATTTTTCACCTCGCGCCCAGGGATTAAATAGAAGGAAGATGACCTACTTTGTATTTTTGAAAGCGGAGCAGGTTATTTTTAAGGCTCGTGGTTGTATTCCCGCTGCCGGGAAATGTCCCTTTCCCGGGGTCAAGGGAGGACAGGCAGTAACCTGGAGGACACCGGCGCGGATGGCGGTTCTCCGGGGCCAAGCTCTGCTGGCAGGGTTGAAATCCGGGACAAAGCTGCTGGCTCCACGGGGCTGTTGGGGGCTCGCAGCAGGATGACTGGGGCAGGATCGGGCCCAGCCCCGGCGCTGCCCACCGCCGGCCACCCACCTGGGGAAGGGCTGAGGGTCCGGGGGGGCTCCTGCCCGGCCTCAGAGAGGACTTCAAGCACAGCCTAAACAAGCTCTAAAGTTTCCTGGCCAGGCTTTTTGTCTTCGCAGCGTCGGGAGCCGGCGCAGAATGCGTGCCTTCCCCAGAGCCCCGCGGCTGATGCTGCCGGGGTGCAGCCCCCTCCTCAGCCCAGTTTGGGGGTGATGGGAGCCGGGCTGCACCCTTCCCTGCCATAAAAAAATCATAAAGCTTGCAGAGGTCTAGGGAAGATGCTCACAGCTGCTCTGCCAGATGTGCACAGCTGGACAAATAGAGCCAGCCGTGCCCAGGAACTCACACGCCCTATTCCCTGGGGAGCCGCTGCCGGGTCTCCCCCCAGCACCTCCCCCTCGCATCCGCACCCACAGGCAATTCCCCAGGCTGGGCATCTCCCACCCACGTCCCTCCTCCGCCTTCTACTCACTTTTCAAGCAAGAAAAGCCACCCAGAGCGAGACCGCGGAGCCCCTGTCCCCATTTCTTCCGCCACCCCACCAGCCGAGCCCCCCAGCCCACCCCAGCCCCAAGCAGGGAACCCGCAGCCATGGTGGGGTGCACATCACCCCCAGCCCCGTCATGGGCGGGTGGGTGCTACCCAGGAGGGAGATGTCCCTGCTCCTGGTGCCAGTGAGGCATTGCTGCTCTCAGCCTGGGAGTGCAGAGAAATGGAGGGCTGGGGTGGAGCGGGCACATCACCAAGGGCAGAAGAAGGGCTGGAAGAAGGTGCTGAGGGCACCTGGATCAACAGGTCATCAGGAGCCCCTGTACATCCACATGCAGCTTCCGAGGGTACCCGTGTCAGGGAATAAAAGGCAGGCCAAGAGGAGATCCAGCCCGCAGCCGGGCTAAAGCAAGGCTCCAAGTCACCAAGGAGAAGCACGGGGTGGCAGAAGGCAGGGTAGGAGCTGGAATATACCCAGATATGGAGGACAAAGGACAGCGAGCAAGTCACGGTGACTCACGGAGGTGCGACAGGACCATACTTGCCACCACCTCCTAAATGGTAGGAAAACGCATATCAAAAGCAAGGACTTTGCCGAGCAGAGCCACCCAGGAGGTGGGAGGAGGGCAAAAGGTGTCCCTTGTCCTCTGTGCCACCTCCAGACACCCAGAGGTGACCCCCTGCGTGAAAGCTTCTCAGTGCCTGGCCACCCGGTCCCCTGGGCAGTCACAGCTGGCAAAAATGCCAATGAGTTTCGCTTCTATTTTATTCTCAATTAAAAAGTCACCCTTGCTTTCTACAAGCCCCAGACGCAGGGAACTTCTCCTCCCGCGCTGGGAAGCCCCGCAGCCGGATCCCAGGGCAGGACACAGATCCGTCGGGAAGTTCCCACAGCCCTGCCGGCATTTCAGCCAGGCGCTGGGGTTAACGTCCCGATCCGCGCTCGGGTCGGCAGAGATGAGCAGCAGCGGTGTGGCGGGGCCCACGCATCTCCTGGGTTCGCCAGGACACCAGCACGCAGCAGGAGCTGTGGGGACGGACACGCAGCCGCCCTGGTGACATGAGCCACCTTCCTGGCACCTATCCAAACACACATAAATAATCGGCCAAACAGGTTTCTCCCAGCATCCTCCCAGGGCAGACAGGATCGTTTGGCTCTGCCACCCTCCCCGCGCAGCTTTAGCCAAGCAAACGCAGGGGTCCAGCGAACGAGGGACTGCATTCCCAGCCACGCTTCAGGCCAGGGGGACTGGGAACCATGCGAGCATGGTGGCTCCAGCCTCCAAACCCCTCTGCGGCTGTGCACCACCTTGTGACGCCATCCGCGTTGCTCTGGGGACGGAGGCACAGCAAGTGCTGGAACCCCTGAGCTCGCACCGCTCTGCTCTGAGGAGGCCGAGCATGGTCCCGGGAGGGCTCCGGCCTCCCCATCCCCATCCCAGAACCTCCCCATCAGCTCTCACCAGCCCCAGGAGATGCTCTGGGTTTCACTGGGAGCCAGGAGGACCACGCTGGGGTGCCCTCAGGGGGGTCAGGTCACACCCCCGGCTGGCAGGCAGCGAGGAGAGGTCTCTGGGAGGGCAGGAGGACATCTACTCCTCCCGAGGCAGGTGAAGGACATGACGAGGGGTTGGCCATGTCCTCCTGGGACCTGCCCCGCGTGGGGACCTCAGAGCCAGACCTCAGGCTGGCTGCTGCGCAGTGTGCCGAGGCTCAGCACCTCCGCTCGGCTCCGAGCCCAGCGCCCCGGGATGCCGGCAGCCCTGCCTCCCTGCTCCGTGCCTGCCGGATTTCGGCCGGCCGTGCCCACAGCCTGCAGAACTGGCTCAGCTGGCCGCAAGCCCGGCAAGACGGGGCAGATCCTGGGGGAAGAGCAAGCTGCAGGTACCGGGAGCTCCCTGCGGGAGGTGGGGACAAGGAGCTGGTACGGGGACAGGGCTGTCCCCAGGAGCCTGGCGTTCCCACCTCCACCTGAAATAAAGCTCCCCAGACCCCGGCAAGCAGAGGAAGGGCTGGAGAGGGGAGGACCTGGACACCAGAAAGCATCCCCCAGGCAGCTGCTGCCTGCCCTGGCTCTCCAGCCCGGCTGCTGACTTAAATTGAAGCCACATTGAGCCTAACCCTCCATTTCCACACCCAGCAACTGCAAGGCAGACAGACAACGACGCAGGGACAACCGCATCCCGCAGCCTGGGCTCTCCACCCCTCCTGCAAAAAACAACACACCCAGAGACGGGGCTCCCCTGCAGCGCAGGACCCACCTCCCCAGGCTCAGCGCCTTCCTGGGGACATAATTCCTCCTGGCACGGGGAGCTGGGATGGGGTCTGCCCCGAGCATCACCCCGGCTCTGGCTTGGGGGGGACCAACGCTTCGCAGAGCACCGGGGCCGCAGCGTTCAGCAGCAGGGGAACAAGGAGGGCCGGGGAAGCCCAGTTGCAATCAGAGGTGGTTCCCAGCTCATTCCCCTGGCGCTGCTGACTCCCCCGCACCCCTTATTTGCCCTGGGGTGGGAGCAGGAAGGAGCATTTATAGCCACAGCCAGGGGAACCAGCTGGGGCTTGTCGCCTCGCCTGGAGGAGCCAAGCCAGGGTCACGCTTCGGAAATATTTGAGAAGCGCAGCGATTAACGGGATTTGAGCCGGCAGGCTGAGCTGTCTCCCTCTGCCCCCCGTTCGCACCCACCTGGTCTCGCTGCCTCCGTGCTCGTCCACCTCCCAGCGCAGCAGGGCTGGGTCCAGCCGGGACCTCGCAGCCATCCCGGGCAGCGAAACCCCGCTCGGCTCCATCGCCTGCACACGCAGCCCCGCCGAGCAGCCGTGCCTCTCCAACACGTGTGCTCAGCACCCCGGCAGGCCTGATCCTGCCCGGCCGAGCTGCCGGGAGCTGCACCCCACGCTCCCCTTCGCTGTGGGGAGCAGCCGGGTCGGGCAGCTGGGCTGCTTTGGCAGCCCACCCTGAATTACCGAGCATTTTGGGCTTGGGGGGGGCAGGGAGGTATCCATGCAACCACCCCTTGGCTGGTCCCCGTGGAACCCCGGCTGCTTCTGCACCCAGGAAGAAGGAGGAGCTACTGGAGAGAGTCCAGCGGAGGGCTCTGAGGATGATGAGGGGACTGAAGCATCTCTCCTATGAGGAGAGGCTGAGGGAGCTGGGCTTGTTCAGCCTGAAGAAGAGAAGGCTGAGAGGGGACCTAATAAATGCTTACAAATATCTGCAGGGTGGGTGTCAGGAGGATGGGCCCAAACTCTTTTCAGTGGTGACCAGCGACAGGACAAGGGGCAAGGGGCACAAACTGAAGCAGAGGAAGTTCCAGCTGAAGATGAGGAAGAACTTCTTCACTCTGAGGGTGATGGAGCCCTGGACCAGGCTGCCCAGGGAGGCTGTGGAGTCTCCTTCTCTGGAGATATTCCAGACCCGCCTGGACAAGGTCCTGTGCAGCCTGCTCTGGGTGACCCTGCTTCGGCAGGGGGTTGGACTGGGTGACCCACAGAGGGCCCTTCCAACCCCGAACAGTCTGTGATTCTGTGAAGGGGTCCTCTCGCCCCAGAGCATCCCACCCTAGGCTTGGGGACGGAGCTGGGTGGGGGGACAAGTCACGGGGCAGCGGAGGATCACTTTGGCCGTGGAGGTGGCTCATCCCGCCGAGCCGAGCCTTTGGGATGCATTGGGATGGGTTGGATCCAGGTTGTCCCGACTGCCTCCCATAAATCCCAGTCTCCAAGAGCCGTTGTGCCTTGGCCTTGGCTTTCCCATGCGGGAGCAGCCTTGGGAAGCAGGAGGAGGAAGCGGACCTGCCCCGTGTTCCCAGCGTTTCCTCTCGGCCCCACGTGCCCCGGGGTTGATTTCCTCGCCGTGACCCTGAGCGGGAGCGGGGAACACCCTGTGTCGCAGATGAGGGCAGCAACTGAACCCCCTGGGGCACAAGGAGCACTGCCTGCCCCCCCAGCCCACCTCCACGCCATCACCCCGCACCCCCAGCTGCCCACCCAGCAGCTGCGGGGCCCGGCGATGGGCTGGGAGCGCTGGGGCCGCTGCCGGGATGCCGGGAGCTGGTTCCATCCTCCAAACCTCAGGATGCCATCAGGGACGCGGGGGGCAGTGGGAGGATGCTCGAGCCCCCTGCCCCGCCGAGGCAGACCCCCGAAACGCCCACTGCCGGGCAGTGGAGGGAAAAGGCAGGAATTTTAATGGGAAGCAGGTTTTCCCAGCCGATGGTTCGCCGTGCCAAGCCAGCCCTGGGAGCATGGTGCCGAAGGACTGCAGAGAGCACACCTTGGGGAAACTGAGGCACAACCTCCGGCGGGGTTGCGCGCAGCCCGCAGGGATCCTGTCCCATCCCCGTCCCCATGCCGGGATGCTGCAGCAGAGGATGAGCTCCCTGGGCGCTGGGACCTCTCCCCGCTCCGGCCGCACACCCCGGGAGCAGACGCGGCTCTTTGCAGCACTCAAGCCTTTGCTGAGGGTGGGACCAGCCTGGCTCTGGGGCCCAAACCTGCAAGCGTTTCTCAGGGTGGCTCTGAGGAGGAGGAGGAGGAGGAGGAGGAGGATGAACTCCTTCACTGCGGCTGCACGCACGCTCCCGACACTGCTGTCAGCTCTCCCACCCACCCCCCATCCAAACCCTGGTGGCCCTGTGTTTCTGGGGGACCCCAGGCAGAGCATCCCCCTCGCTGAGCCGGGTCTGGGCGAGGAGGGATGCTGCAGCCGAGTGCCAGCACAGCTCCGGAGCTGGGTCGCTGTGCCGTGCCGGAGGCTGGCTGCCCGCCCGGGGACACTGGTGGCAGGCTCAGACCCAGTGCCCAGTGTGCTTCCAGGGTGGGGGAGAGCAGGCAGCAGCAGGGCTGGGGACGAGGTGTCAACCCCTGTGGGCTTAGCACGGGGGTCAGCCACCCTGTTCGCACGGCTGAGGCTGCTGGGGGGACTGGTATGTGATGGGGCTAGGGTGGGATGAGGTTGGGATGGGATGGGGCCATGATGGATGGGGCTGGGGTGGGATGGTGCCAAGCCAGGACGGGGCTGGAGTAGGACGAGGTTGGAATGGGATGAGGTTGGGATGGGATGAGGTTGAGATGGGATGGGGCCTTGATGGATGGTGCCAAGGTAGGATGGGGCTGGGTAAGATGAGGTTGGGATGGGATGAGGTTGGGATGGGATGGGGCCATGATGGACAGAGCTGGTCAGCTGTGGGATGCAGGAGGAAACAGCCCTGGGGCTGGGGTGGGATGAGGCTGGGATGCGATGAGGTTGGGGTGGGATGGGGTGGGATGAGGTTGGGATGGGATGGGACCGTGATGGATGGGGCCAAGGTAGGACGGGGCTGGGCAGGATGATGCTGGGATGGGATGATGCTGGGACGGGATGAGGTTGGCATGGGATGAGGTTGGCATGGGATGGGGCCATGACAGATGGGGCTGCCAGGCTGCGGGATGCCAGAGGAAACAGCCCCAGCCGGACAGAGGCTGCACCGGCTGCATTTCGGCGTGCTCGTCCCCACGGGCTGGGGCCGGGGAGGGCTCTGGGCGGACGCAGCGCAGCCCGCCGCATTCCCAGCACCGCTGTTATTTTCACAATACCCCGCCAGCCCGCGTGCCGGGGCTAATTTTAACCCTGGAACCAGGCCAAGCCGGCCCTAACTTTCCTCGCCGTGATTTATCCCAGCCATTTCCCTTGGAAAACAAGGTCCCCCCCCCGCCAGCCCCGCTGTCTCCCCAGGCAGTGGCACGCCGCGCCGGGTCCTGCCCCGCTGGATTTGCCCCTCGGCGGGATGTTTGGAGAGCGGGAGGGCGGCCGGTGCAGCCCCCCCGGCACTCAGCCCCCTGCCACCCACGGCATGGGGATTTTCGGAAGCTGGCTGGAAGCCGGGGGACGCTCGGATGCGGAGCCTTGCCCGGGATCCCGCGGCGGCGGCGTTTTCCACACACGTCTCTGGGAGGGAGGTGGGTGGGGTTTTTTTCTACCGACAATTTTATTGAAAAGGCTGCGGGGCTTTTTTTTTTTAATGTCTTTTCTCCCTTTTCCCAGTCAATGGCCACGCTCGAGAAAGAGATTCCCCTTCGCCTCTGTGCATCTATTTAAAAACTGATCTGTAAAAATGCTGCAGAAACGTTTGTGAAAAATGGAAAATGTTGAAAATACCTCGTGACAAAATAAAAAAAGAAATCATTCTCTTCCAAATAAAGATCTTTTCCTTCTCTTTTTTTGTTTTTTCCATCAGAAAAGCTTTTAGTGTGCAAAATGTCAACCGCTTTTGATTTCTTCTCCCAGCAGGCCGGGACGCACCCACCTCTCTGCTCCAGGAGGATGGGTTTTCAGAAAGCTAAAAATCACTGGGCGGAGGCAGCGGCACCGTCACCTCCACGCCCGCCTCTCTCGCGACCTCCTCCCAGTGCCCCTGCCAGACCCGCGGCAGGGTGGGGGTCCCCGGGGACAGTGGGGGCACGGCCGGCCCGCGGGCGAGCCGCTCCCCGTAGCACCGCAGCCTGCCCACTCAGGAAGGGGGAAGGAAGCCCGGCGGTATTTGGTCACTAGCATCATGAGTTCCCGTTCGTTCTCAGCCCGCCGCAAGCAGAGGAGGTCTGCAAGGCTGCGGACAGAGAAGCGCACGGTTTCAGCAGGGGCAGCAAGCGGAGGCGTTAGAGGTTGTCGTACATGCGTAACGTCTTCTCCAGCTGCTGGCTGACGCGCTGGTAGAAGACGATCTGCTGCTTCAGGTAGGACTGCATCATCCTCTTGAAGTCAGCCACACGCCGCTCGTGGAAGTGGTTCATCTCGGCTTGCAGGGCGAAGCCCACCACGCGGCAGCGCTTGCGGATCCCGTCCGCCTCCTCCTGGTCCATCCGGCCCTCGTCGCTCATCCGCTGGCTCTCCTTCACCTTCGCGAAGGCGCCTGGCGAGGCAAAGGGCAAGGGTGAGCAGAGGCTGACAGATCCGTCCGTCCCTCCAGCCCCCCTGCCCGGGCACCGGCAGCACCGGCGCGTCCCACCGCCCTCCGTGCCGGGGCACGGGCACCAGCCTGGCCCCACAGCGTGGGGCAGTACCAGACAGGTCGGCGTGCTCCCGGGCTGCCAGCTCCCCGTGCCCATCGATCCCCATCCCTCTCCTCCAGGCGGGGAAAGACCAGGAGCCTTTTCCCTTGGGACTCCAACCTCCCCAACTCCCTTCCTGCCTCGTCCCCGGGGCGGTCAGTCTCGTATTTGGAGGGGCTTTTGGCGGACTCGGGCTGCTGGAGGGGTGCAACTCAAGGCTTGGGGGTGCAAAGCCAATGTGGGGCGGTGTTACCACAGCCAAGTGCCCTGGCCAAGCCTGCCCTGACGATGTTCGACGTCACTCCGTGGATGGAGGTCAGGAGCGATGAATCGGGGAGACCCCCACCCGGGGGGCAGTGAACTGGGGAGACCCCAGCCCAGAGGGCAATAAATCAGGGAAAGCCCAGCCCGGGAGGTGGCAAACTGGGGTGCGGGAAGGGCGTGCGGTGCCGGCTGGGAAAGCGTCTCCCCCTCCCAGAGGCGGCTGGTGCTCTGACACTGGTTTTTTCCCCCTCCTTGCATTTATTTTTACAGCTCGGTTTCGAAAGAATCCCACCTGGCTCCGGCCCTGCATTCCTCCCCCCTCATTAGCCTGAAATCAGGATCTGGCCCACTTCTTGCCGGGCTTTTTTCCCCCCTCTCCCAGCTCCTTGCCGGGAGCGCTGAACCCAGGGTTACGGTGCTCCCACCGAGCTAGCCCTGCTCCCAGCAGAGAGGAGGAGGAGGAGGAGGAGGAAGAAGCAAAGGTTGGAGGCCAAATCCTGCCTTCCGCTCTGCCCACGCGGCATCGCTTCCGGATGGGATCCGGCCCCTGCGCACCCGCCGCGGTAAACAACGCGGGGAGAAGGAGAGGCGAGGGCTGCATCGCGCCCTCCCGGTCTCCCCTCGCCCTCCCAGCCTCGCCCAGGGGTGCGGAGTGACGCACGGACACCCGGACACCGACAGCCCGGGCTTTGCCCCGGGGAGATCTCCCTGCCCCTCGAACTCTGGGGACACGGGCGTCCCCTCCCCGCTGCGGGCTGCCGGACCAAGAGGAGCGCAGGGACTTTGGCCCCGCTCCCGCCCTGCGTCACCGCCCGCTGCCGGGGTGCAAAGCAACACCGAGCCCTCCCCAGCAAGGGCACAGCAGACACCCCCTCCTTCTTCCTGACCCCCCCAGATACCTACAGGACCTGCAAGCACAGGGGACAGGGACAAAGGGGACGTGGGGAGCCTGGGGTGTGAAACCCACCCCTCCCAGCTCCCTGTGCTTGAAGACTTCGACCCTGGATGTCCCCAGAAGGTCCAGCGTGTCCCCCTCAACCAGCGAGGCTGGTGGGAAGGAGGGAGGCGGTCACATCCCCCCGGCCCACCCAAGGCCATGTCCCAGCCTCGGGGGAGCGAGCCCAAGCATCCCCGCTGCCTACCCGACCGCTGCCTCGGCTGGGGAGGGAGGATGAGGAGGGACAAGCGGTGGTGAGTGGGGATGCGATGCAGCCCCTCACTCACGAGGTGCCGGGCAGGCCATCCCGGAGCCAACAGCTCCTGCTCACGGCTCAGGGGAAGCGACGCCTGCGCGGACCCCCACCCCGGCATCACCTGGGGCAAAACCTGGACCCCACAGCCCCAGCAGCCACTCCCAGGCTGGGGTGACTGGGCAGCCATGCCAGCGGGGACCATGCTGCTTGCCCGGGATCCGCGGGCAACGGTCCCCATCCCCATCGCTGGACTTCCTTGCTGTGTCGCCATCCCGCTCCCCACGCAGGGCCACCACACAGCAGAGGTCATCGCGAGGGCAGAAGGAGCCACCCTTACCTTTCTGGAGGTGGATGATGTCTGGGAAGTTGGAGAGGAGCCCTTGGTACAAAGAGAGAGTGTCCAGCATGAGGAACAGATCGTTCTTGGGCTGCTCGGCGAACATCTCCCCCACGGTCTCATACGTCTTGCCTGTGTGGGAGATGGCATTGTTGAGGGCGTCCAAGCTGTATGGGGGGTCCATGTGGAAGGAGTGGCTGATGGCTTGGAAAGCGTTTCCCAGCTTCTGGAACTCCTTCCGGAAGCCCCCCACGTGCTTGCGCACCAGCTCCGAGGCCACGTTGGTCAGCTGCAGGACACTGTCGTCCATCTTCTTGCTGAAGGCCTTGAAGGCGTCCACGCGGTCCTCCACGTCCTGCAGGTCCTGGTGCTCCGTGGGGATCTGGATGGTAAGGAGGAAGCTGGCGCCCACCATCTCGTCCTTCTCCGCCCGGCGTTTACCCAGCTTCCACTGCTTCTCGTCGCGGCAGCAGAGGAAGTGCTGGAAGCCCTCGTACTGGGAGAGGACCGGGTGGCTGGTCATGTGGTCCATCCAGAGGATCAGCCGCCGCTTGCGCTTCTCGATGAAGTCCTCCTCAAAGCGCCCGGTGGCCTGCTTCTCGGGCAGGTGGGGCACCGAGATGACCGTGAACTTGTGCAGGAGGCGGTTGTAGAGCCAGTCGAAGTGCTTGTACCGCCGGTAGACGGGCGAGTTGATGTTGCTGGGGGTCAGCTTGTAGGAGATGTAGCTCTTGATGCCCTTAAACTTGGTTTGCTTGGTCGGGTCCTCCACGGAGCAGATGAAGGGGTGGGGGTTCGCCCTCCACTGGGGACCTTTGGAGCCCATCTCGATGCAGTAGGCCTCGGCGATCTTGGACATCAGGGGCACGTCGCCCAGGATGAAGGCTTCCACCCCGGAGCGGACAAAGCAGGAGAAGCGGTTGAGGTTCCTCCCCACCACGCTTCCCCTCTTGGAGGAGCTCATGCTGTCCTGCCTCTCCAGCACCGGCTTGGGACGGTAACCAGTGCGCTGGTGGTGGCCGTACGCCGACGGGTGCTGCAGCCCAGGTGAGGGGTGCCCGTTGGTGCCCGGTGCGCTCCGGGGCTCCTCCACCACCGTGCCAGCATCGTCCCAGTCGTCCCAGTCATCGTCGTCGTCGTCCTCGAAACTGCCCTGGTAGGAGACGCCGGGGTCGGCAGGAGCTGCGTAGAAGGAGGAGCCGTGCCCGGGTGAGCCGGCCGGGCTGCCGGAGTAGTCCGTGTAGCGGGAGCCCGACCGGGAGCGGAGGATTTCGACGTAGGAGGCAGGGAAGAGGCCGGTCTCCCCGCGGCTGTTTTGGCCCTGCAACCACCCGTCCAGGGAGTTCTCGCTGAAGATGACGAGCTCCTCGTTCTCCTGGATGCTGATCTCCTCTTTGTTTTCGCTCTGGAAGTTGTAAAGCGCTCTGGCTTTCAACGCCATGGCCGGGGCGGCGGGGGGGGACGCACGGTGTTCAGGCAATCCCCGCAGCCAAAACCAAAAACCGACCCCGGCGATGCCGCAAGCTCGCTCGGCACCGGGCCAGCGGGAAAAGGCTCGGCCGGTTTCTCCGGGAAATGGAAAAAAAGGGTGGGAGAAGAAAATACACCCCCCCCCGCTTACAAGGCGACGCCAAGGTCCGCACGCCCGAGCGACCCCCGCGATCCCGCGCCCCCGTTCAAACCAGCATCCCCTGGTTCAGACCAGCGTGCCCCCTGCCCGGTCAGCAACGGCGCTGCCCGGCGAGGCGCACAGCGTGGCCGTGGCTCCCCGCAGAGCTCCGGCACCCCGAGCCCGGCTCGGCCATGTCCACGCAGGTTCGGTCTCGCCGGGACGCCAATCCCACGGTTTCGCTTTCTGGGAGGGAAAAAGATCCGGTTGGCAGCAAGGAAATCGATCCGAAGCGGCTCTTCTCGGGGTTCCTGCGGATTCAGTCTCCCCCCACCCCCCCGCTGCCCCCCCCGCCGGCGAACCCCCCAGACCCAGCCCAGCCTCCCGCGATCCCGGCCCGGGGCTTTGGCAATTCCGGTTTTCCCGGGATTCGGGGCGGGGGGGAAGGTGTTGTTTTGGGTGTATTTTTCCCTCCCCCGAAAGCCGTTCCCCGGGGGGCAGCCCCCGTGGAGGCCCTCCCCCGGTGCCGGAGGTTTGGGGGAGGGGAGTAGCCCGGCCACTGTCGGTGCCGGTGCCGCCGCGCGATGTCGGTGCCCGGGGGCGGGGGGCTGGCCGCCGGCCTACCCGTGACGCTCCCGCGGTTCGCGGCTCCTCGGCGGGACTTCACGGCGGGGGGGGGGATGTCCCCCACTCCCGTGAACGGACTCTCCACGCCCGCCTCCCGCCGTGAGGGGAAACTGAGTCACGGAGCGCGGCGGGGGACCTCCGCGCCGCCAGGGGGTGCCTGCGCCTCCGGCCAGCTCGAACCAGAAGTGACGCGCGCGGGCGGGCGCGCGGGCGTTGCCATGGAGGAGCTGAGCGCGGCGCTGGCGGCCGGCGCGGCCTTGTCGGGGCCCAACAGCCCGGCGGCCCCGCACCCCCGCCTGGCCGCCTACAAGGCCCGCGGCGGCCCGGGGCAGGCCGAGCGCCGCCAGCGCCTCCTCCGTCTCCAGAGAGAGTGAGGCAGGGAGCGGGCGGGAGGGAGGGGCCCGGGGGAAGGGGAGGCCCGGCCGGGGGTGGCCCACGCTGGGCAGGCGCGGCCCGGGGCCTGGCGTGTGGCGGCGAGCCGGGCTCTTCGCTCTTCCTCCCTCAGGAGGCGGCTGGACTACGTGAACCATGCCCGGAGGCTGGCGGAGGACGACTGGGGAGGGCTGGAGAGCGAGGGCGAGGAGGAGGAAGGTGGGGAGGAAGAGGAGATGGACGTGGATGCCGGCAGGAAGCTGCCCAAGCGCTACGCCAACCAGGTGAGGGGGGCGAGGCGCCGGGGGCGACGCATCCTGCCCGGCTTGGCGCTCCCGGAGGGACCGTGCCTCGGCTCCGACCCCGAGACCCGCTGCGGTCAAGTGGAGAAGGTGGGGTGCCTGCGTAACCGGGGGGGCTTCGGCTCCGCTGGCAGCGTCTGTGTCCCCTTGTGCAGCGCCCTACTAAGATTTCTGTCTCTCCACGTGTTTGGGACGCTGGGATGGAAGGGAAACCTGACTGGGGCAGGATTTCAGCTCTGCTGGCAGCGTCTGTGTCCCGTTGTGTAGCACCCTACTAAGATTTCCGTCTCTCCCAGTGTCTGGGACGCTGGGAAGGAAGGGAAACCTGCATGGGGCAGGATTTCAGCTCCACTGGCAGTGTTTGTGTCCCGTTGTGCAGCACCCTACTAGGATTTCTGTCTCTCTGCATGTCTGGGACGCTGGGAAGGAAAGGAAACCTGTATGGGCCGCTTGGAAAGAAGGGGAACAGCAGCTGATGGGTTCTGTCAGCCTTGGCTGCCATGTGGGTCCTGAAAGACAGGCAGCCCCTCAGGTGATCGCAGCCAGACGGTCGGCTCCTCTGGGCTCTTTACTCCTGGTGCTTAGGAATCTTTGAGCTCTGCCGTGAGTTTATAAATAAGTGAACTAAGAGCGCCGGAGTGGGGAGCAAGGTGTGGGGGTGCCCGAGCGAGGACTGTGAGCCCCGTGCCGTGGTCAGCAGCTGGGCAGCAAGAGGAGAACCCGGAGCAGGATTCTGGTGTGCGGGTTGGTTGGAGGGAGCGGCGCCCCTTTGGCGCTGAGACGTGGGGTGAGGGGCAGTGTGGGTTGCCGCTGAAGCACCCAGCTGTGTAAGCCAAGCGGAAACCTGCTTGCTTTATCCTCGAGCTGTGAGTTTTCCATAACTTCGGGAGGGTTGTTACTGTTTTTTTCTTTCTGGATTTCTCCATAGCTGATGCTATCTGAGTGGCTGGTCGACGTCCCCTTGGATCTGGAGCAGGAGTGGGTTGTAGTGATGTGTCCCGTCGGGAAAAGGGCGCTGGTGGTGGCGGCCAGGGTAAGCGGCAGCAGCGGTGACATCTTGCCGTCCGGTGCGGGCCCTGTACCCGTTTCCCAACCAACAAAAAACTGGCCCCTGTGTCTTGCCTGACGTTCTTTTTTTTTTTTGACTTTTTCTCTCCCGTTTCCTCACAGGGCACAACAGCGGCTTACACCAAGAGCGGCTTCTGCGTCAACAGGTTCCCGTCCCTGCTGCCGGGGGGGAACCGGCACAATTCAACGAGCGAGAAAGGTAACGGTGCGAGGAGGCTTGTGGGCTGGAGCGAGGGGAAGCGCCTGCCACTCCCCACGAGCGCCTGCACCAGCAGGCTCAGCGCCGCTCCTCCAGCCCCATGCGCCCCACAGCTGGGCCCTTTCCTGGTGCCAGGGGGTAGTTAGCCGCAGGCCTGTTTGTTTATCCCTGGGGATAATCCCCCGGGCAATCTCAGCTGCTTTTGCGCTAGGTAAGAACATATTTTAATAGGCTGCCAGGTTAACTGACACTCTTGGGCCTTGACGTCTCTGTCGTCCGACAGAGCTGCGTACAGTGCCGTCTTTCTTAATACCTCTCACGGTTGCTTCGCGTGTCACGAGGAGGGGCTGCTGTGTGATAAATGCCATTTTCTGAGACGTGCCTTTGCTTGCTGCACTGCCTTGGTAGCTTTGTCGGGCTCCTGGGGCTAAAGGCTTGTAGCGATCACAGCTTCTGTTAGCAGAAGGGGAGCCATCGGCACCTCTCAGCCTTACGTCAGGGCAGGCTTGACGCGAGGGAGGTGTAACCTGGCGTTCGCCCGTTGGGTTGGGAGGCCCTGGAGCGTGTCTGGACCTCCCTGTGTTCGTGTGCGCAGTGTACTGCATCTTGGACTGCATCTACAACGAGGCGAAGCAGACGTACTACATCCTGGACGTGATGTGCTGGAGAGGACACCCCGTTTATGACTGCCAGGTAGCGGATCTGCCCCCCTCTGCCCTGCTCCCCCTGTTGTTGAGCTGCTCTGCAGCCAGCACTGGCCGTAAGCCCCCAGGCAGTTGGGTGGGCACTGCATCCAAGCATCCTTGCAGCTTGTGGACTGCTGGCTACTGGAATAACTGGATGCATCTTTTGGGGCGGGGGGGGGGGGAGAGCGGCAGAGTTTGGGGTGCTGGCTGGTTCCGCCAGTGAAACTGAGTTTGCAGATCTCCTGGGTAAGTGTGGAGGAATGGAGACGCTCGGCGGGTGCTGGTCGGTGGTGTGCGGTGGAGAGTCACTAAGTCTTTGCTCCTTTCACAGACCGACTTCAGATTCTTCTGGCTTTTCTCAAAGATCCAAGAGGAGGAAGGGCTGGGAGAGAAAAGCAGAATTAATCCAGTAAGTTCTTTTGTTCTGGGGGGAGGAGGAGCATGGGGGGTAAGCTCTCCCGTTCAGCAGGCTTCAGCACTTTCTTTCACAAGCGGAAGCTTTTTTCTTTCTATTTTTTTCCCCCTCGCAGATCAGGCTTCAGAGTGTACTTCTGATGAAATGGGATGCCGTGTTCAGGATGCAAATAGAACTACGGAGTATTGTAAATGAGTGTAGGGCTGGTTTTTTCCTTTTTCCCCCAGCCAAAGTGCCGAGGCAGATCAGACTGCAGGGTATCAGCTAACTTCCATGCCATTTTTAGCTTTCCCTTGAAGCGGAGTGGAAAAACCAGTCTGGTTTCTACAGGGGCAGTGTTGGTCGGCAGCCTGACTACAATGGGGATTATTTTACGTAGTCTTGAGGGCTCACAGGCAAGGGGGAAGGATCGTAAAGCTTTAGCCTTCCCTCCTGCTGACGCTGATCACTGAAGTTGTCGAGGTGGAGGCCGGATTGCCACCCGGAGTCCCTGCTGGGCAAGGATAAAAAGTCTTCCTTTGAAGGCATAGCGTGGAGGTCAGGCCTAGAACCCGCAGCAGCTTGGAAGGTGATTTTTGGGGACAGACGTGAGGGATTCGGCAGCCTGGCTTACAGAGCACAGCTTGTAAGCGGGACCCGATGGCTGCACCGCCCCGTGCGTGCACAGGCACGGCTCAGCAGAGCAGCTCCTGTGGGTTGAGCAGATCGGTCATAAATGGGGAGGACTGCTCCTCTGCCAGCAGCGACGGTATCTGTGTTTGAAGAACGTCCCGCTGTGACTCCAGCGGGAATACCCAGGAGGCAGCTACCTAACGAAGCGGGGCTAGTTTCAGCTTTCATTTCCTGGGTGGAAAGATTTGCTTGGCAGAGCCAGCAGCCTGGAGCAGGCGTCTGTCTGCTTTGCATCCTGCCCAGGGGTCATCATTTTCTATTTTGGTTAAAAGAGCATCTCAGGGTCAGCTCTCCTGAAGAGCCCTTCTTGCAGTCTTAGATGCTTGGAAAGAAGGTAGCGGGAGCGTGTGGGAGCTGTGCGCTGAGTCTCTGCCATCCACAGCTCTCAGTAAATGCCGGAGAGAGGGTCAGCTGGAACGGGGACGATAAAATACCTGAAGGAGATCTGGCTGGGCATCACGGTGGCAATCCCCAGGTCGTCTTGTAAAGGCTGTCTTCTGTTACTGCAACGGGATTTGTAAAGTTGCAGCGATGTACGTGCTTTAGCCAGCATTGCTGGAGAGGTGGCAGGGATTATCTCTAAAAACGTTTCCCACCCCATCTTCTCCAGTGGCTAGGGTGATTTCTGTAGGTTTTCCTGCAGGCACTTCCAGTTGCTCTGGTGGGATGTGATCAGCACCGATGGACAGCTTGGTCCTGTTGTCCCTAGATGGGGGGTTTGCTTAGGAATTGCTGTTCTGAATCGCATCAGAGGTCTGTCTGGCCCAGTCATCTGTGGCAATCACAGAGACCAGTTGCTGTGCAAAGCGTAAGGAGTTGGGGATACCTGTCACGATCCCTCTGACTTCATCGGCCAGCGGTTGTACCTAGACCATGGAGTTGGGTTCCACTGGGGGACCTGCCTTCCAGGAGCTGGTCTAATCCTCTTTTGAGGATTAATCCTCTTAATCCTCTTTTGAGCCCGCTTGTGCTTTTGGGCCCCAGTACCCTGCGGCAGGAAGGCCAGCGGTTCAACGATGTGGTCCCTGCTGGAGATCTCCTCTCTGGTTACTTTGTCTGACGCCCGTCCCTCACCCTGTCTCTCTCGTGCTGGATCTTGCGCTGGGGGAAACCCTGCCTTCTTAGCCGCCTCCACACCAGTGCTCGATTCAGTGACTTGCTCTGCTTTAGGCCATGCCGTTGTCCTTTCTAACCCTCTCTTACTCTTTCAGTTCAAATTTGTGGGCCTGCAGAACTTCCCCTGCTCCTCGGACAGCCTGTGTAAGGTGCTGGCCATGGACTTCCCCTTCGAGGTGAGAACACACAAGTGGGCGCCTGGACCTCGGCCCTAGAGACAGCCCGGCTGTGCATCTGCCGGCGCTCAGGGAGGGGGGCATCCCCTTCGCTTGGGAGCTGCGCTCGCCCGAGGCCCGCGGGAAGCTCCCCAAGCCGTGCTGTGGTAGGGGCGATGGCTGCCTGTCGTGCAAGTGGCCGAGTGGTTACAATCGGCGAGAGTTAAGCCGCAGCGTTCCCTGCGTTTGGGCTGCCTTTGCTGCTGTTGACTGTTGTCTGAAGGAGCCCTTGGGGAAGAGGGGGGTTGCTGCGGAGACACAGACTGCCTCCAGAAGCAGCGTAGCTCACGTTCACACGGCAGCATGACGGACAGCTGACCCTTTTAGGGCCAAAGCTGGTACTGCCCGCTGCCCCGGGTGGGCTTGCGGGGGTGTAGATCTCGGCGGTGCGCTCCCTTAGGTGGTGGTGTTTCTCATGAGGGGCGGGCAGAGTGGTGTCTTGTCTCCACCTCTGCCATGGGTTCTGTGTCTCCTGAGTCTAGCTGCTTCCATCTCTCTACGTGCGAGGCACCCAGCTGTCTCGTGCCTCGTGGGGAGGACAGGCAAGGGTGGTGGTAAGCTCCCGATGGTTTCTGGGGGGTGCGGGTGTCAGTGGTGAGCCCCTGGGACGTGCTGGAGCCGGGGGCAGGTGGCTGAGCAGAAATGGCTGGGAGGGGTTCAGAGGAGTCTGTCCTCCTGCCGTGCTACTGTTGGAGGGGACACTGCAAGCTCTGCTTTTCGCTGTGGTGCCAACCTGGCAGCTTCCTCCCTTCGGCTTCTGCTGCTCTTGACTGGCTCCGAGGTGGCCATCTCCCTGGCAAGGGGGAGAACAGGACACCTGCATTTGCTTCAGCAGCTTTAGAAGTCGGTGCTGTCGGGGCCTCTCTGCTGACCCGTGGGAGAAGGGCAGGACGGCAGCTTGGTGTGCCGCACCGCTTCAGCTCTGTGTGCTCCGCGAGCAGCAAGTCGGAGGCCCTCGCGAAGCAGCTCGGGCTGCTTTTGGTGGCTCTCCTGGCCGCCTTGGCACTGAGGTGGAAGAGGATGGAGGAGGCGATGGCACTGCGGCACGGCGTCGGTGACAAACGTCTGGGAGCCAGAAGCTCCTCCAGTGGCTGCAGCGGCTCCGGCAGAGTGCCTGGGCTCGGCCCTGGATTGGGAGCAGCCTCTGCAGAGGTCGCTTGTCCCACTGAGCCAAGAGCCACGTTGATCCGACTGCGTCTCTCGCGCTCGCTTGGCCCAAGCTAGCGATTAATGTCAGCGCAGGTTTAAGCTTAAGGGACCCTAATATGGCTCTGAGGGCTGACTTTGCCTTCAGCTTGTCAAAGCCAGGATGGCCGTTAGAGAGAGTCGGAAAGTCCCAGCCCGTCGCTGGTCTTGCCAGCCCCTGCTCTGAGCACAGAGCAGGGAATGGTGAGGAGGCAGCCCAGGTCTCCCGCCACTGGCTTGCTCAGTTGCAAATGCTCGGAGTGCCTCTGTGGAAACGCTCATTCCCGTCTTTGCTGAAGAAAGCTTCATTCCTTCCGGAGGCATCTGCTCCCACGAGGAAAGGCTGAGGAGGATTGCCCCACTGCGGTCAGAGCAGAAACGTTTCGGCCCACGAAGGAGAGCGTTGCGAAACGCCGGCAGAGGGAGGTGGAGCTGATCAGACTCTCCCGTGCCATCCAGCCGTGGTTTGCCCCTGGGTTCTCTGGCCGATACGTCGGGGTGCAACCCCAGCAAGCGAAAGGCAGTGGAATTTGGCGCAAGGCAGCCGGTAACCCCGCAGAAACCGTGGTGCTGCTTCCAGGAATGGAGGGGAGCGCGGGTTTCTTTGTGACGTGCCGCAAGAGGGAGCCCAAGAAATCCCCGTAAATAGCTTCCGCCAACAGAACTTGGAGAGGGAAACTTTGCAGAAGAGAAAATAGAGCCTTGCTCTAGAGAGCACGGCGTGATAGAGGTCTGCGTGTGCCTGGGCACGGCGTCCCGGGAGCCTTACGAGGAGCTCGTGTGTGTGGTGGCAACAGATGTGGGCAGCACTTCCAGACCTGGGTTTTCAGGGTTAATCTGTAACCATAGAGTTAGGACCTGAGCCGCTATATCCAGCTGATTGTGGTTTTTTCTGCTGAATTCAGTGGACTTTGGAACAGTTGGCTGGCACTGCATCTGAAGTGGGTTTTGGAGTGGATCTGAAGAGCTATTGTCCTGCTCGCAGGTCTGAGTAAAACACCGCCTGGGTTTCCACGAAGGCAGGGGCAGCCAAAGTCTCTGAGAACACCCCGGCGCGAAGGAACGGGCATGCTGCTAAGCACCGAAAATCTGACAAGTGTGGCCGTGAAACGGGCAATCCTGCCCGGCCAGTTTCTTGTCAGGTTCCATTGTTTAGGGATGGTGTCAGCCCTTGTCAGCGACGCAGGGCAAGGGACCCGGCCAGCGAGTTCAATAACTGGGATGAATATGGGAGTCGGAGTAACTTGGGAGGAATGAGGGGAAGGAAGAACATGACCTAACTCTACACCAGGCTGAACTCCTCTGAACTCTCCCGTTTGGGGAAGATCTTTGGAGTGGTCTGGAAGGCAGAAGCCTTTCCGGGCTGTGATCTTCACCAAAGCATTCCGGCGGCTCCCCAAGCACCGCAGACTCGCAGGGATGGGCTGGATGTGTGGGGTGCCGCAGAATCTGGCGCTTCCCAAGTCTTCCTGGGAGGCAGGGGGAGGGAGAAGCTTTGTGCTTCGGATATCTAGAGGGTTACACAAGCTCACCATGATGCTTACTGTCCTGGTTTTATGTTTTCCTAGCACAGGAATCCCCCTTTTTCTGGGATTGTTTTGCAAGATCTTAACAGTGACTGAAAATTATGGACAGAGTAGGGCGAGAAGCTCTGCCCTCTCTGCTGGAGGTCAGCATCCACGGAGCAGAGGTGGACATACGCTGCTCTTTGCTCAGCCTGGCTCGCGGGCCAGCGTGGGAGCAGGTAGGTGCTACCTTGGGTCTGCTTGACTCGCTCTGGTTCGGCTCACTGCCCGTAGGTGCCATCCTGCCGGATATATTCTGTAGGCTCGGGGCAGGGCCTGCGAGCAACTCAGCCCCAGGTGGGCTCTTTCAGCGCTTCTGCCCACTCAAAATGCCCTTTTAGGAACTTGCAAGGCTGAGCTAAGAGGAGCAGCACCTCCAGCGTGAGTCAGCCCGTCGGCAGGATCGAACCTCGCAGAGCGCAGCCCCGGGAAGCGCAGGAAGAGAGGGGGGTGAAAACCCCCGAGCATGGCAGGGAAGCGGGGATAACGTCAGCCAGCTGCAGGATTGCAGAGTGTGGAAATAGTAGCACAAGAGTTAGGGCCTAAACCTTCAAAGCCCTGAGTGCCCTTAACTGCCATTGATTGCTGGAGAAGTTCTCTCTCGGGAAACATGAAGAGTTTATTTTGCAGAAGCCAGCTGAAAGAGCTGTAGCAGCATTACAAAGTGGGGCTCCTTGGCGTCATGTGCTCTGACTAATTACTCTCCAAATGTATTACTTAAAATAACTTTAATCCGGTAAAGTGGCCTTTCTGTGTACTGCCTTGTTCAGAAACCTGATGGCTTTTCTCCAGAAGGGGATCGTAGCAACCAGAGGAACAGTGCCGGTCCACGCCGACGTCGGGCTGACATTGTTTGCCTGTGACGATTTCGAGCCGTCCGGCAGTTGCTGCGCTTGCGCTGGTCTCTCAGGGCAGCAGCTCTGTAGGTCTCTTCTTTCCCTTCCGCTATTTATTGCACTGCTTGAGGAAAAACAATCCAGCTGGTAGTTTTGGCCTGTAAACGGAGAGCGGTGCTGTTGTCTGGCGCTGCGTCGTCCACCTGCCGAAGCCTCCAGCTCTGGCCTCTCATTCACCTCTCTCCTTTTTACAGGTCGACGGACTTCTCTTCTATCACAAGCAAACCCACTACACCCCCGGCAGCACCCCGCTGGTGGGCTGGCTCCGGCCTTACATGGTTCCCGAAATCCTGGGGCTCGCCGTGCCTGCCACGGTGCTGACGGCCAGGCCGGACTACGCCACGCGCCAGCTCCAGCAGATCATCGAGAGCAAGAAGAGTAAAAAGCTGGCGGCGGAAAAGGGTCGCCCGAGCTGTGCGGCGGCAAGGAACGGCCATTACGAGCTGGAGCACTTGTCTACGCCCGAGCCAGCAAACGCTCCGCAGGGCCGGGATGAAGCCATGAGCCAGATGGAGAATTAGGCCAGTGGGACAGACCCGGGGTGGGAGGAGGAAGCAGAAGGTTCCCCGCTTCTCGCTGTTGCTCACGCTCCCTGAGAGGGGGCAAAGGTGATGATACAATGGTGGCGTTTAAAGGGCATGGAAGTGGAGTAGCTTACGCCAAGTGCTGCTGGATTTTCGTTTTGTTTTGTTTTTCCCATTTTGCCAAGGTTTCTGTGAGGCCTTAACAGGATTCTCTGGTTCTTCACTCGGGCCGTTGTGTGCTGGGAGGCGGAACGATCCTGTTCAGCTCCTGCCCCGGCTTCTGTGAAGACCTCTGGCAAAGCTCCAGCGTAGGAACAGCCCTCGGACTTCCGAGGTGCAGCTGCTGCTCCCGGCCCCAGGAACTGGGGCCTTGCAGCCTGCAATCCAGCTGTTTACCGAGGCCTTCGCAATGAAAGTTTTGTGGTCGGCCCACTTCCAGTCACAAAAAGTTTGCGGCAGGCTGCTGTAAAATGCAGAGGCTGGGCTTTCCGCACCCCCTGAGAAAAACCAAATTCCCTTGCATCGCAGCGGGCCCTGCCTCCGCGCGGAGCTTTGTGCGGTGCGAGCCGCGGCAGAAGCCTGTGCTCGAGGCTTTTCTCAGTAGGGGAAGGAAGGAAGGAAGGCTTGCACTCTGAAAAATGCCAGCGGTGGTCGCGCCAAATAAAAGGTTTCTCAGAAAGACAAATTCCCGAGCCTCTTGCTGCTACCTACGGGTGGATGCGTGCCGTGCCTCCCAAACAGGGACCGAAAAATCGGCTGGCGGAGGAAATGCTCCGGCGGGTTTGGTTCTCTGGGGTGCTTCAGTCCCTCCTCGCCACTGCCCCTCTTCTCCCAGCTGCTGCCTTTCCCCCGTGTTACGGGGGCAAAATGGTTGTGCTTGCTGTCCCCGGGGTGTTTTCCAGAGGGGGGTTAGAAGGCCGGAGCGGGACCGCTCTCCCGCGGAGGAGGGAGATGGAATATCAAACGGAACGCTGGGGAGTCCCCTCCCCGCCGACTGTGAAGATGCCCTGGGGGAGATATCGAGAGCGGGGATGGCCGCCTGCAGATAGCAGGGGCACTTCTCTCCCACCCTCGCACCCACCCATCCCTGGTTTTCCTGGAAAAACGCTCGTTTCTGTGCCAAGCGTGCGATCACCCGGCCGTGCAGCCGCTACCAATGGTGGCAGCGGGCACTGCCCCAACGGCGGGCTGCAAGAGGGGGCTGCCCTCTGCGTCCTCCTCCTGGCACCCCGCCTCCGCAGCATTCGGATGCACGCCTTCCCAAATGGCTGCTTATTTAATTTTAAATTTATTATTTTTGTAGCCTGTGAAGCAACTGGCCCTGGGGAAGAGGCAAATACCTGGAGCACCTTGTCCTCCCGGTTGCTCGAGGCTGCGCCAGCTGCGGGTTCCCCCTGCACTTCGGCCTCGCCGGCTGGCAGAGGACCACGGGGAGAGCCCCAGAGAGCGAATCCAGCCTCCGGTCAGCGCAGTTTTCCTTCCATCGGGGAAATTAAACCCAGAGGTGGGCAGCTGGATGTCAGATCTGCGCATCCCTCCGGGCAGGGAACACTGCAGGGCTCAGTTTACTGCCGCCCTGCAGCCTTCCCGGCTCTTCCAGCCAAGGGCAGGAGGGGAAGCGCAGCCGAAGGACGAAGGGCTGCCCGCGGCTGCTCGCTCTGAGGGACGGAGCAGAGCGAGAGGGAAGCGAGCACAGCTTTCCACCGGCTCCGGTTGATGCCGCAGAGTTTCCCTTTTAAAAGCGTGAGGTGGGCTGGAGGAATAAATATTTGCATTACAATTCCTGTTGGAAACCCGAGGCTGTGTTTGGAGAGAGGGTGTCGGACGGAAGTCGCCGGGGCCAGCGCAGTTCGTTGCCGTGAGCATTTTATTTGCTGGGAGCGATCCCGCTCCCAGCTGTTCCCTGCCCTGTTCCCAACTGGAAACGGCGGCAGCTTCGGCACCGACCGAGGAGAGGTCACACACACCCCCGGGGGAGCTTAAATTTAGTCTGGGGCAGGAGAGCTGAGGCGGCAGCTCAACCCGGAGCCGCGGCCCAGGGCTGCGGAGGATGGACGGCCAGCCAGCCAGCCCCGGAGCCCGCGTCCAGCTTCCCGTGGCATTTTCTTCCATTTTCTCCGAGTTAGGTGCAAAGGCTCCGGCTGCGGGCACATTGCCAAGGCACAAAATGTCCCCCACGGCCCAGGGCCTGGCACGTAGGTGGGGTGGCTGCGCGGTGGCATGGGGGGTCCCCGCTCCTCGCCGGTGGCCCCTCCGGAGGAGCCTCAGGGGTCCCCAGCCAGGGAACACCAAGGAGCGATGGCGGAGGAGCGGCTGGGAATCCCACGCTCCCGCAAGGAGCCCACCGCCCCCGGCCTGGCCTTGCCACTCACACGGTTTGGGGGTCTCGTGTCACATCTAGGATTGGAAAAAAAAAAGGGGGGGGGGAGGCTGATTTTGGGTGCTGGGGAGCTCTGCTTACGGGTGGGCTTGCACACCACATGGCCTTGGGGTCTCCGCGAAGGGGCCCCGGGCTGGAAGGCAGAGCTTGGGGGGGGCTTCAGGAGCTTGGAGGGGCTTCAGGAGCTTGGGGGGAGCTTCAGGAGCTTGGGGGGGGGCTTTAGGAGCGTGGGGGGGCTCCGGGCCCCCGTCTCCAGCGCCGCCCCCCGGCTGCGGTTCCCCCCCGGGCGGGGCAGGGCTGCGGGTCCCCACGCCAGCCGCAGCCGGGGGTACCGGGAGGGTGGGCTCGGCCCCAGCCCGCCCGCGGCCCTCGCCCCCCCCCCGGGAGGGCTTCCTGCCGCCGCCCGGCGGGGGGAAGGGGAGGGGGCTGCGGGCGCTTCCTGCCGCCGCCCCGCCGGGGCCGAGCCGAGCCGGGCGGGGCGGGGAGCGGAGTGCGGCCCAGCGCCGCTTCCCCGGGCGAGCCGAACTTCCCGGGGGAAGGGGAGGGGGGGTACGCATAGAGCGATTGATATTTTGTTCATATTTATGATTTTTTTTTTAATCGTTTCTTTCCTGTCGGCGGGGAGCCCGCGGCGGCCGGCGGGGAGGGGCCGGTGCCCGCGGAGCCGCCGGCCCCCGGGGATGGGCTCCGGCGGGGGGACCTTCCCCTAGCGCGGCCCGGCGAGAGCAGCATGGCCGCGGAGCTGAGCGCCGAGGAGGAGCAGGTAGGACCCGCCGGGCTCCCCCGCCCTGTGCAGCGCTGGTATCTCCCAGCGGGGCTGTTCTCCCCCCCCCCCCCCCCATTCGCAGGGCCTGCGCCGTGGGGCTGGTGTCTGGAGGCCTGGCCCAGGCTGCCCATAGGGGCTGTGGAGTCTCCTTCTCTGGAGATATTCCAGACCCGCCTGGACACGGTCCTGTGCAGCCTGCTCTGGGTGACCCAGCTTCGGCAGGGAGTTG
The DNA here is from genome assembly GCF_030867145.1 of Opisthocomus hoazin. Taxonomy (NCBI): domain Eukaryota; kingdom Metazoa; phylum Chordata; class Aves; order Opisthocomiformes; family Opisthocomidae; genus Opisthocomus; species Opisthocomus hoazin. Next base: position 11,979,902 of record NC_134423.1, read on the forward strand.
GGCTGGGTGACCCACAGAGGGCCCTTCCAACCCCTGCCATGCTGGGATTCTGTGATTGCCCCCTCCCCCGGTGCTGGGGTCCCCCCCCCCCAGCCGTGGGCAGCCGGCGTGGGGGTGCGTGTGCACGCGCTTCCCACGCCCCAGGCCTCCCGTGACGTCCCAGCTTCCTCTGCCAGCCTTGCGTCAGCGCCGGGGGATGTCGCTGGGGCTGGGGGAGTGGGGCCCCCGTCGCCCACCCTCCTCTGGCTCCTGTCTGTGTGTCCCCCACACCCCCGAGGGTGCCCGTCCGGGACGGGGAAGCGGGGTCGGATGTGCCGCCCCAAAGCCGCGCTCCCACCGGCCTCTGCGGCGATGCTCGGGCTGGCCAAGGGCACGGCGTCGCATGCAGTGCCGAGGCCGGAGGGAGCGAGCCGTCTCTCTCCCGTTTGGCTGGTCGGGTTGGCCTGTTTTCCTAAAGTGTCCTTGATTTCTTGATTTCTACCCTCCTAAGGGTTTGGAGTGTCCCGAACACCCCTCGGCCTCGCGGGGAGCTGGAGGAGCCCGTCCCGCAGCCGGCGCTGGGGAAATGTGGCACTCCCAAGGCTTTCTCCTCCACCCCGCCTCGCCCTGCTCGGTGCCGCGATCGCCGGGGTCATAAAACCTCGAGGAGCGAGGGGTGTCCGTGCCCCACGTCCCCGCGGGCGCCTGCAGTTCGTGCTTCCCCCTGCGTCACGCAGGGAGCAGAGCTTCCGCTGAGCGAGGTTTTAGAAGACCCTGCTCTGGCAGGGAGGGGTTGGTTTGCGGCGAGACTCCCCCAGAGTCCCCGAGATGTTGGGTTTGTGTGGGGATACCAGAGGGAGGAGACGAAGGGAGCTTTGCGATAATGGCTTCAGGTTTGGAGCATCGGGCTGGGGCGGGGGCAGGCCGCCCTCCATGGCCTGGAAGCTAAAATAGTGGAAGTTTCTCTCTTTCTGTGGGTAAAGCACTGGCTGGGGCTGCGACATCCCCTTCCTGCCACCCCTCCGTCCTCCTCGGGACCGTCAGGATTTCCTCCACTCTCCCCATTACTGACAGCGATCCGGGAATGGGGGGAATTCACCCCTCTCCTGCTCCGTAGGATCTCCGCAGGTCCCTCCCCAGCCTCCCCCGGAGGAGCCAAACCGATTTTCCTCGGGGGGGTTTCAGCCCAGCTGCGATTTGCACAGGACTCATTTCCCCCCATCCTGGCACTGAAGAAGGTGGCTGGGTTTGCTGCCTGTGCAGCCCAGGGGACGAAGGCTTGAAGACCCCCCCCTCCACATCCCCGCAGCAGTGGCTTTGTCACCACCCTGCCCCGGCGCAGCGAAGCAGGGACGCGGATGACGCCAGCACTCCAAAGACCAGCATTGTTCCCGACGCCCGGCCGCGGACAGTTTCACCCCACGGCGCTGCCGTCGCTTGTGGAAACGGGGCTGCTTGTGGCGGGGATCGATCCCTGCCGCGATCGGCTCGGCGTCTGGACAAATCCGTATAGGACTGGTCCAGAAACGATGCTGTGACACGGTGGAGCATGCGGGGGCGGGGGGCAGAGCTACGGCTGGTTTTGATGCTCGGCTTGGTAACTCCTGGCTCACCCGCTGTTGAACATCAGCACTGGTGAGTTTGAGGGTTCGTTTTGCTCCCCAGGAAAGCTGGAACTCATGGCCAAGCCACCCTGCAAAGCCGGCACCGGTTCTTGTGGGTCTTCCCCCTTGCAAAAAAAAAAGCCAAACCCCCAGCATCCCTGGTGACGGGTGCTGGAGATGGGACCGTGTGAAGCGTGGTGGGTCAGGTGGTGAGGAAGGAGACCCAAGCTGCAGGTCGCATCCTCCCCCCGCTGCCACCGTGCCCCTCGGCGCGTCCTTCCCATCGTCTCGGGGCATCTTTCCCATCTCGAGTCACAGCGGCAGCTCTAGTCTCCATCCGAGGGCGGTGGGAGCGTGCCCGTGGCTGGCCCCCGGCTCCGTGCCATCCTGCACGTGCTGTGGAAGGAGCATCTCGCTGGTTCTTTGGGCTTGCATCTCCTTGGGTGGCCGGGGACTCCCTGGCGAAGGTGGGGTATGGCCGGTGAGGTTCCCCGTCTTCTACAGCGGGGAAATCGTTAGAAATTTGTGCCGGAGAAGAGTTGCTTTTGTTGTGGTGAAGCGGAGGCGGTTGGAGATGACGCTGTGGGGATAAAGGCATCCCGTGGGTACAGCTCCCAGGAAAAGCTCCCGCCGGCCGAGAAACGGGAATGCGAGGCAGGGAGTGTGTGTAATGCTCCCCTCCAGTCCCTTCCCCCCAGCATCGGCAGAGACGGGGGTACCGATCCATCTGCCAAGCCGTAGCCGGCTGACCATGGCACGCCGCCACACCGGGAGGGCTCGTGATGCTTCAAGGGGGATTTTTGCGAGGGCTTGGAGCTGGGCAATCGAAATCTGCTTTCGCATTCCTCCCGGCACTGTGGCGGCAGATCCAGCCCAATTCCGCGAGTTCCCTCCCAGCTGGTGCTCGCCCAGCCGCTCTGCGGGGCTGGGATACTGAGCGAGGGGGCTTCTGGCAGCTGGGGGTCTGGGCTGGCCCTCAGCAGCTGCCAGCAGCCGGGTGAGCTGGTGCGCCTTCCAAAAATGCCTGTGTGATGGCAGGCGGGCTGCGGAGAGACCCTCAGACGAGCCAGGCTCTTGCGGTGTGTCCCATGAGAGGGGCTCGCTGCCCCCTCTGAGCCGATAAACCCCGGCCCTTCGCTTCCTCCCGTCGGAAGTCATTAACGCCGACGAGCTTTTCTGGCTGAATGGCTCCGCCGTTGACATCCAACCCTGCCGCCTTCCCGCGTTCCCTGCTGGGGAGCAGGCCTTCAGCGCTCACCATCCCTCCTCCTCCTCCTCTTTGTGCTGTCATCGCCATCCTCTGCTCCTGTGAGGATGACAACCCCCCGTTTTGGGGTGTGCCCTGGTGGGAGCGGGGCGTTTCGGGGCAGGATGCTTCCTCCTGCCCGCACCCTTTGAGCGGTACGCGGTGGGAGGCTGGGCCCTGCTGTCCCGCCTCTCCTGGTCACCTGGTCAACGGGGGGTCAATACACACAGAAAGCAAAGCTGCTTCCGTTAGCGCGGCACTCAGAATCACTGAGCCCACAGAGCTTGTAAAAATAGTACATTTTGGAGGTGTTTTTTCTCTTGCCTTCAGGGCTTTAAGCCTGCCAGGAGGTTGCAGGTTGGATTTTGAAACTCTGCTCCATCGGCGCTAGGATTGGACGAGGGTCTTTCCTCGGTTTATCATGGTTTCGGGTGTGTGCGGTGCCGGTGCTTTGGGAGGGGAGCGTGCTCATGCCGGGTGGCCTCGGCGTGTTATGGGACTGTGGGGAGCAGGGTGGGATCCTCCTGCACCGAACCCTCCTCGCCTGGTCTTGTGCAGCCGTGTGAAACTGGCCTTACTGGGCCAGTTGGTCCACGTCCCTTCACCCGGGTTCACTGCTCTGCGCCGGAGCTGCAGCCCCAGGAGGCCGCTGCCGGCTGATGGGTTCCTCTGCGCCTGGGCTGCTGTGCCCGAGCGGGAGTTTGCTGCCTGTAGAATCCTCCTTTCGCCCTACTCCAGCCCCAAAGCCGATTTTCCTCTGCCAGCACTCCTAGCACTTCCTCCCAAGGAGCTGCTGGGTTTGCCAAGCCGTGCTTAGCCCCTGCCCGCGCACCAAGGACCATGTGGCTCCTGCAGCGACCAAGGATGCTCCTCGGGTGCTCCTCCTCCCATCTCCCTTGCACGCCCCTCTTCTCTCCCGCAGGCGACCAAGCAGTTCCTGGAGGAGATCAACAAGTGGACGGGCCAGTACAATGTGTCCCCGCTCTCCTGGAACGTGGCTGTCAAGTTCCTCATGGCCCGCAAGTTTGACGTCCTGCGGGCCATCGAGCTCTTCCACTCCTACCGGGTAAGCGAGCAGGGCTGGGTACCCAGTGGTGGGGTTGGGGTGCCCATGCTGGCTGTCACGCCGGCTCCCTGCCCGCAGGAGACACGGCTGAAGGAGGGCATCGTGAAGCTGAAGCCACATGAGGAGCCACTGCGCTCGGAGCTGCTCAGCGGCAAGTTCACCATCCTGGTAGGCGGGGGTGTCCCTTCCCTAGGTTGCTCTGCGCGGGCGTCCTCGGCTGCCGGGGAAGCCTGACCTGGTTTTCCTCACCAGAGCGTGCGAGACCCCTCGGGAGCCTCCATCGCCCTCTTCACGGCCAAGCTGCATCACCCCAGCAAGAGCATGCAGCACGTGGTGCTCCAGGCGCTCTTCTACCTGCTGGACCGAGCAGTGGAGAGGTGAGCCTGGTACCCGAGGTACCACGTCGTACGGCCGCGGGTTCCCAGGGAGCCCCTTCCCTCATCACCGGGGCAAGGGGAGATGCTGCTGCGTGCTGAGAGTTCGGTGAAATCCCTTCAAAAGGCTTCGCAGGGGAAAGATGTGCTGTCTCTCCTGGGAATGTGGGTTTCTGAAGGTGAAATTGTGGCCGAGTCCACATGCCTCCGTGTTGTCCCATCTGTAGTTAGGGGACAGAAGGGGTCGCAGCTCCCCATGGCCTGAGATTCCCCGTCTTCCCCTGGTTGGGACTCAAGCCAGTCACCCCCATGGGAAACAAAACCCCCGAGCCCTGAATCAGGCTCTTCGCAGCCTTTCCCTGCCCATGTCCACGTTCCGGCTTAGCAAAGCCCCTGATTCCTGCAGGCTTTAGCCAGGGTGGGGGCAGCCCTGCCGCTGGCGAGACATAACGTGAGCCCTGCCAGAAATATAAAGCCGGGGATGTCCCATTCCTCCTGCTGGGCTCTTTCTGGTTTTCAGCTTGCCCATTGTGGGCGGTGCAGAGCTGGGCTTAAATAAGGGTTGTGGGAAGAGGTGGTGGAGCAGCTGGGAAATGCAGCTGCAAGCTTTGGGTCCCTGAGTCCTTCTGGAAGCACAGAAGGGGATTTTGTGGGGTCGGCAAGTGGAGGATGAAGTTAGCGTGGGGCAGGTCTGCTCGTGCGGGAGCTGAGCAGTTGGATGTCGCGGGGTTGACATCGCTCTTTCGTCTCTCTCAGCTTCGAAACCCAGAGGAACGGGCTGGTGTTCATCTACGACATGGCGGGCTCGCAGTACACCAACTTCGAGCTGGACCTCAGCAAGAAGATCCTCAACCTGCTGAAGGTAACGGCCGGGTGTCTGGGGACGTCAGGCGGGCCACTCGCTCAGCTGGTACCTGAAGTCCTGTGGTTTTGGTGTAAATTCTCGTGCCAGACCGTGCTGACCGCGTCTCAGCCGCAGAGCACTGGCTGTGGCCCCGCAGGACCTCAGGACGGTGTTGGGAGCCTGCGCGGCCGGACTCGGCCGGGGCTGCCGTGTCCTGCGGGTGGGAGGGGATGATCAGCTGTCCCCGTGCCGGATTCCTCTCGCAGCTGCTGGCAGCGCTTTTGGGAAAACAGATGCAGATTATTTTTCAATCGTGCTGGCATTTTGTGCCTCCTCCCTTCTCCGGAAAAAAGAAATGACAGTAAATATTGGCCGGGGTGTGTTCTCCGTGCAAATTCCAACTCCCGGGCTTTACCTCTCCCCCGCGGAGCCAAACCCTCTGCCTGTCTAATTCCAAGGAAATAATTTGTTTCCGTATCGGAGCATGAAAATAAGTGCAGCCGTGGGCTCGGCATGCTTCGTATGCGGCGTTGCCACCTCAGGGACCGTCTGCTGGTCATCACTTCTGCTGGGACGCATCCCCCCGCCCCAGGCAGAGCGCGGAGAGGGGCCGGTTCCTCACCGGCGGCGTGGGTCTGAGCCCCTCCTGCCCGCAGGGTGCCTTCCCGGCTCGGCTCAAGAAGGTTTTCATCGTGGGAGCGCCCATGTGGTTCCGCGTGCCCTACTCCATCATCAGCCTGCTGCTGAAGGAGAAGCTGCGGGAGCGGGTGAGCACGGGACCTCCCGCACGGGATCCTTGGCGGGGAGGGCTGAGCTGTTCTCCCATTGGGACAGAATGGTGTGAGCAGCCCGCGCCCCTCGGCTGCATCCGCTGGAAGCTGCTGAGCCCAAATCCACAGGGAACGGAGGCTTTCTCGGCCCTTTTCAGTATTTTTAGCAAGTATCTTGAACCCCTTTTGAAATCGCCTTCGATTTCTCCTTCCGCGGTGAGGCTGCCAGCGGCAGCAAGTTAGGGCGATGGTAAATGATTAAAAGGAAAAGAAACTCTGCTGAGTGCGCCGGAGAAAAGGGAAACTTGAATACCTGTGCTTGGGCCCCGTCCAGCAAAGCCAAAAGTACCTAAAGAAATCCCCTCGGCGTCAGCGGTGCCACTGACAGAGCCCGTTTCCAGCCCGCCGTCTCCCTGGGCTGGACTTTGCCCCTCTGCTTTTGGGAGGAGCTCGGAGCTGCTTGCAAAGTCGGAGCCGGGTGTCGGTGTAGGGTACATGGAGGTGGGGGACAGCGCCTGCCCCACCGCTGGCGTTCCCCTGGGAAGACCCCAACGCTGTCGTGGGAGAGCTCCGAGCTCCGTCGGAACTGCGGCAGAGCATTGGCGCCCCTGTCACTGTCCCCAGCCGACCCTCTCCATCCTTCTGGGAGTCACTCCCGGCCCTCCTTTTCCTCCCACAGGTGCAGATGGTGAAGATGTCGGAGCTGAAGGAGCACCTGCCCCGGGAGTGCCTCCCCGAGTACCTCGGGGGGTCCCTCAAGCTGGACCCTCTGAGCTGGAACTGCCGGTTCCTGCCCCAGCAGAACGGACAGCCCGACCCCCTGGATGAGCTCATCCTGGTGCCACTGGTGGCCCCCAAAGATAACGGCTCCGTCCACGTCCCCGGGCCCAAGTCCGTCACCCTCCAGGAGCTGCTGGAGCATGTCAGTCGCAAGCAGAAGCGGGGCATCTACGAAGAGTACGAAGATATTCGGCGCAGGAGCCCGGCTGGCACCTTCGTCTGCTCTTTGTGAGTCAGGGGGAGGAAGCTGGGTGCAGGCCAGCGTGGGGAGCCCGCCCCCCTCACTCCAAAAAAGCTGCATCTCCCCTGTCCCCATGCTGCTGCTGCTCTAGTGGTGGCCCAGTCGCTTCTCTGGGGTGCGGTGCTTTGGCCTAGTGCTGGAGACGCCCAGCTTAGCGCTGGAGACCCCCAGCCTAGCGATGCTGCGAGCCCCTCTGGGGGCTCCCGCAGCCCCCCGGGGTAGGAGGGAGCAGCGCAGGGGACCCCGGGGACGGGGACCCGGCCGAGGCTCGGCTTCCCGAGGCTTTGGCCAGGTGATGGCAGCAGAGCCCAGGCTACGGGCACCGGAGGCTTGCGCGGAGAGAGGGATGCTGCCTTCCCCTTCCCGCCTGGAAAACCACGCTCCCCGCTCCCCTGCCTCCCAGGGCACCCTACAACCAGGAGAAGAACCGGTACGGGGACGTGCCCTGCTTGGACCAGACCCGCGTCAAGCTGGCCAAGCCATACAGCCGCCCGGAGGTGAGCCAGCCTGGGGGGGGGTCCCGCCCGGAGCCCCTCCGCGGGGCTCCGGAGGGCTCACTCTGCGCCCGCTCTTGTCCTCGCAGCTGACCGACTACATCAACGCGAGCTTCATGGATGGCTACAAGCAGAGGAACGCTTACATCGGGACTCAGGGTACGGCCCCGAGGGCCAAACCGCTGGCGGCTCCGGGCAGGGCTGGTGGATCCACGCTGCTGGGCGAAAGGGTTGGCCCAAACCCGCCAGGTTTTGGGCCGACGCGCGGGCTGTCCCCGCAGGGCCTCTGGAAAACACCTACGGTGACTTCTGGCGCATGGTGTGGGAGCAGAACGTCCTGGTGATCGTGATGACGACCCGGTGAGTGTCCACGGAGGCGGCGCAGCCCTGGTTTTCTTCGCGAAGTGAGCGCGTTTGCTGTTGGGCGGGCGGCGATGTGCTCCCTGCAGTGACCCCGCCTCCTGGGGACACCGTGTCAGGGACCGACCATCCGGTCCCTGTGAGATCCCCAGGGGACCGAGGCTGGGTGGCACAGGACGCATCCCTGGCAGGGCGAGGGGGACGTCAGAGGCTTGTCCTTCTGCTCCCAGGCTGGAGGAGGGGGGCAGGAGAAAGTGCGGCCAGTACTGGCCCCTGGAGAAGGACTTCCAGGTGTGCTTCGGGGCCCTGACCATCACCAACCTGGGCGTGGAGAACCTCAACCATTACAAGAAAACCATCCTGGAGATCCACAGCTCGGAGGTGCGTGGCTGCAGCTGCCTGGCAGGGGGGCACCGGGGGTCCTGCATGGCCCGGGGCGGAGGAGGGGAGAGGGTCTAACCCCTCTGCGTTCCCCCAGATGGGGGAGCGGCGGCTGGTGTCCCATTTCCAGTACCTGAGCTGGCCGGACTATGGCGTGCCCTCCTCGGCGGCCACCCTCATTGACTTCCTGGGGGCCGTGAAGCAGCAGCAGCGCGTGGCTGTCAGCGCCCTGGGACCGCGCTTCAAGGGTCATCCAGGGGGACCCCCGATTGTGGTGCACTGCAGCGCCGGAATCGGCAGGACGGGTAACGGGGTCACCCTGCTGCTGGGGTGGAGGCCTGGGGGGGGGAAGCCATGGACCTGGGGCGCGTTCGCAAGCTGGGGTGCGGTGTCTCGCAGTGACCTGTGACATCTCCGCTTCTCCTGATGCCGGCAGTCTCGTGCAGGGGGTTGGTGGAGGGGGGGCTGAGGACCACCCTGTTCCAGTTCTCTCCGGGGACCGTGGTGGCTCTTGGGTGCCCGACGCCATCCCCGCCGTTGTCCCCAGGTACCTTCTGCGCACTGGACATCTGCCTGTCCCAGCTGCAGGACGTGGGCACGCTGAACATCTCCCAGACGGTGCTGCGCATGCGGAGCCAGCGCGCCTTCAGCATCCAGACCCCCGAGCAGTATTACTTCTGCTACACCGCCGTCCTCGAGCACGCCCAGCGCGAGGGCCTGCTGCTCGCCAACCACAGCCAGGCCGGCCCGGAGCGGAGCTCGCCGGGACACTGAGAGGCGCCGCCTCCCCGCGGAACCCCCTTCCCGTCGTCCCGGGGTGCCGGAGTTTGCTCCTTGGCCGTTAGCACTGCTGCCGAACTGTGCCTTAAACCAAACCGCGGCTGCCGCTCGGCTCTCGCTCCTCCCCGGTTTTTCTGTTGGGGGGTTTGGTTGGTTGGGGAGGTGGTTTTTCTTTTTTTTTTTTTTTTAATTTTATTTTTTCATTGGGACCATCTAAATTGTGTCTAGAAGGGGGGCTTTGCGAAGCCCTGGGAGATGCATCTCCAGTCCTGCCCTGGCCTGGGGCTTGGGAAGAGGCGCCTGCTTCAGCCTTGCCTGCCCCGAAGTCTGTGTGTCCGTACGTACATGTGTATATAACGTATCCTCGCTGTGCCCGGCCCTGCCTGTGCTATAGACACATATATACAAGCGCCTGTGGTAGCAGCTCTGGCAGGTCCCCGCCGTCCTGTGATCCCCGGAGCAGTGAGTTTGGTCCTGGCTCTGTCTTGTCGTCCCGTCCCCCCCCCCCCCTTATTTTCCCCTTTTCCTGCCCTTGCTCGTGGGCAGCGCTGGGACCCGGTACCCACTCGCGTGCTCATCCCGCGGGAGGCAGGGGGATGCTCAGCGCCACATCCCCCCCTTTCCTCGCCTCGTCTTCCCCATCCTTGTTTCCCGCTGCGAGATGGCACCTCTGCTCCCGGGAGGAGGATCTGGAGGATTTTGGCCCGGGGTGGGGCAAGGAGCTCGCTGGAGTCCCCTGCTGCTCGGGGCGCACTAGGTACGAGGGGCTGGGGACGGATGGGGACCGACTGGCTCTCCAGGTCACTTTCCGGAGCCGGCGGTGGGAACCACCAGGCCCAGCCCTGTGGCGAGTTGTGGGCTGGAAGGCGCTGAGCGGGAAAAGCCAAAACCCCCGGCCCCTCCGTGCGCCCGGGCCTTGGTAACTGTATACTGTAATAAGCTCTTTGAATGTGTATATTCTTATTTTTTTTTAAATCTCGGGGGGGGGGGGGGGGGGTGTTATTTTGTTTTTTGTTTGGGGTTTTTGTTTTTTTTATTTAACATTAACTTGATCCAAGCCAGAGCCGGAAATATTTGTAAATGTTCCTGGTTTGCTCTCCTTAGAGAAACGTTTTTGTTGTTGTTACTTTTTGGGTTTTGTTTTGGTTTTATTTGTATCGACATATAAATATACCACCAGTGACCAGTCCTCTCGGCTCTCGTGGTGGAGTTGGTCAGAAGCAGGAGAGGAAAGGGGGGGTTATCAGGGCTTTGCACGCCCCGCGGTCCCCAAAAGCGAGGTGCTGCCATCCCTGGGGACCCATCCCTGGGGACCCACGGGCCTGCTGCGGCCCCCCCCAGCACTCTGGGGGCAGAGGGCTGTGTTCAGGGCCGTGCCAAGCGCAGCAGCCGCAAGAGCCGTCTGGCCTGCTGCCGGGTGAGATAACCGGGCTGCGGGCAGGATAACGGCGGGGGGCGGGAAGGCAGCGAGAGGGGGCTGTGCCACACACAGCCCCGTTAGCCTGGGGGACCAAGCCATGCCTCGCCGAGCTCCCACGTCTTTTCCCAGGGCCTCGCCGAGCCCCAGAGCATCGGTCTGCTGTCCTGCCCCGAGCAACGGGCTCTCCGGAGGCTCCTCTTCTTTGCATAGTCACTTTCTCCAGTTGTCACCTTCCAAATATCTGTATTTATTAGTCATTATTTAGAAAGTCCCCAGGGTGCGTTGACCGGGAAGCCAAACCTCTGCCTGCATGGAGTCTCTGGGTCCCGGCCGGAGAGGCAGCACTGTGCCCTGGATGGGGAGGCTGAGCAAGCGGGGCCGGCCACAGGCTGGGATCTGCCTGCTGCTGCCCGCACTTCAGGGGGCTCGGCCCTTTCGGGGCGGCTGGGGGGGTCCAAATACTGTCAACAGAGAAAGGACGGGCAGCTGCTAATTTGAACGAGACACGCTTGACCCCCTTGCTGCTCCATGTAATGCTTGAGGGATGGGAGTGGAGATTGAAGGACTGGAGTTGCTGGGCTCTTCGGGTGTTATTTCCCAGCCGGCCAGCCCCAGCGCCTGCGGGTGCAAGCGGTGGCAATCCCCGACCGGCAGCGCAGCCCGAGGCTTGGGGTGAGGGAAGGCAAGGAAGAGGCGACTGGTGCAAACTGAGCCCTAGAGCCAAGCGGGAGAGCACATGGCCCGGAGCAGAGCAGCCATTCCCGGCGAGGGAATGCCGGCGGGTGGGAAGAGCAGCGCCTGTGTTTGCGCAGCTGGAGTCCGACGAAGCCAAGGATGCTGGCATCTTTCTGGGACTGGCAGAGGGGGAAGCTCTCCCCGCTGCGCTCAAGGCGTCGACAGGCTTGGCTGTGCCAAACCGGGGCCAAATGCCTGGGCTGGATGGCTGCAGAACGGGAGGCAGCACGGCGTCCAACTTAAGGGCACCCATCCTCTGGCTCGGGCAGGTGTCCCTCCCGGCGCCCATCGCAGGGTGGCTCCAGCATCCGAGGGAGCCCCTTGTCCTCAGAAGGAAGGATCCCTGCGCGCTCCCTCCTTGCTGCCAAGCATGCTCTCCGCCCCAGTGGGCTTTCTTGCCTGGCACACATGCAGAAAGCAGGTGTTTGCAGCTTGTTTCCAAGCTTAATTTTTCTTTTTTAACTTTTAAAATGCTTCCTTTTTCTACTCTTCTTGTGGTAAGATCAGCCGTCAGCGGTTTTGGACTTTAAACTTGAGGTTTGGGGATTTTCAACCCAGTCCAGACAGACAAATGACAGCAGAAGACGAGCCAGAGGGCTTCTTCGGCTGCCTCCACCCCTCAGGCTCACCCTGGGGCAGCACAGGCAGAGAATCAGCCTCGAGGAAACTGTGCTTAGGTGAAGACAAGAAGGAAGGAGATGACCGACGCCGGCTCTGAATGGGAACTGCTTGCACATGGCACTGCTGTAAGCCTTGAGGAGGGACGAAGATCCCATCTGTACCTGAGCTAGAGGAAAGGGTTGTGTTTTCCACAGGGAAAACAACCCAAACGCTCCAGCCCCCCCTGCCCTGACTATCTCTGTGGTTCTTGTCAAAGCCAACGTTTTCGGTCCTCTTGCACAACGCCAGGTTTTGTTCCACCCTCTCCTTCAGATGTGAGCAGGTCCTGCTCGGCAGCAGAAATATGGATTTCTGTGGAAACAGCTTCTTCATGTGGAGCGCCAGGCGTCACTGGAAAGTAAAACTTTGTGTTGTTCGGAGAACGGTGGGAGAAATGGGCCGCTGAGTGCAGGTAGTGAGTTTGTCTGCAGCATCGCTCCTTCCCCGGAGTGCCCCAGGGATGCGGATTGGTCACTGCGGGCACAAGTCAGGGCAGGGACATCCTAAACCAAAACAAGCCCAAGGAGGAAATCCAAAGTCAAGGCTGGAAAGGGGATTTAAAGCCACTGCAAGGAAACCCCGAAGTGGCGATGCTATCCCTGTGCCCACCTGTCTTGTTTGGCTTTCTGGGCTTCTTGGCTGTGTGCACACCAGCTCACTAATTACCATTACTTTAGTGCTAGTAATTTGCCCAGCATGTGTTGAGCCCTGGGAATTTGGAATCAGCCTGGTTCCGCAGCACTTCATTTCTCAGCCCTCCTCCTTCCTCGCCACCAGCTTCCCAGGCTCGGGCTCGATCCCCAGCGGCCCAGCAGCTCGCGCAGGTCCAAACACCCCTGGCCAGAGACCTTTCGGCAGATAAACTGATCTGCAGCTCCCAGCCAGAGAGGCGAGATATCCTCCTCCGCCGCTGTGTCTGCGTGTTGCCTGCTCCCTGCCCTGGCTGGGGGGGGTTAGGGCCGAGCCAAGGAAGAGCGGCTGGAAAGAAAGAAAGAAAAAAAAACACGAGAGGTTAGACCTTGTTTGGGTGAAGGTGCTCGAAATACGCCGTTTATGTGTATTTTTATCATGCTCCAGAGGAGCAGCAGGCCCAGTGATAGGTGATCTAAGGGCAGGCCTGGCTCCTCCAGCCTTGCTCTGGGGCAGGCGGGGGGGCCAGTGCCTGCAGCTGAGGGGAACCCAGCGACTCCCCCCGCAGCAAATAATAATAATGATAATAATAATAATAATAAACTAAACCCGGCAGCCGCTGCCCCATCTCCACCTCGTGTTTTCGGAAGGGCAGAGGGGCCTGGGCAGGGCTCGGGTCTCGCCTCAGGACCCTCAGCGGCGAGCCCTCTCCCTCAGGCCGCCCTCAGCCCCGCCGGTGGGCGGCCCGGCCGTGACGACGGGCACACGGCAGAGCCAATCGGCCCCCGGGGGGGAGAAGTTCCCCTCCATTCAGGCCTGCGCTGAGGGTAGGGAACAGCTGCTTGCCCACCACCCCCCCCCCCCTCCCCGCCCAGCTCTCGGTCCCTCCCTCACCGGGGTTCCGGCGGGAACAGGCCCAGCGCCGCTGAGGGAACGACGCGCGCGCCACAACGCCCGCCGGCGGGAAGCGCGCGACGCCTCAGCGAGGGAGAACGGAGGGTTGGGAGGGGGAGCGGGGGCTGGCGCCGGCCCCGCCCCTCGCTCCTATTGGAGGAGGGGTGGCGGGCACGCCCCCGCGGCGCGCGGGCCTCTCCTCCCCCCCCACCCCCCCATCAAGTGCGTGCGTGCGTGTGTGTGTGTGTCCCCCCCCCCACGTGGGGCGCTGCCATCCCGGAAGTGAAGGGGTCGGGGACAAAAGGCAGCGCCGCCCCCCCCTTTGGTCCCCGCCGCCAACCCACCCCCGCCCCCACGTCGCCGGTTACCGGCGACGGGGGGGCGGGGATGGGGGGGGTTGGCGGCGGGGACCGGGGAGGGGGGGGCCGCGCGCGCCGCTGCCGATGTAAACATTCCACAAAAGCGCTCCCCAGAGAGGGGGGCGTGGCCTCGGCGGTCGGAGGCGGGGCCGCTCCCGCCGCGTGGGCGGGCTCCCCCCGCCGTGACGGTCGCTGCTGCCCGCCCGCCGGTTGGCTGGCGCTTTTCGGCCTCCGCCAATGGGGCGGCGGAGGAGGCGGGAAGGGGGCGGTGCGCGCTGCTTATACGGACATTTTTCTTCGGCGGTTGCTCCCCCCCCTCCCCCGCCCCCCTCTTCCCTCCCTTCCTCTCCACATCCCCTTCCTGGGGGCCGCGGCCAATAGGGGCGGGCGGGGTGGGCGGGACCGAGGAGGCGATTGGCCGTGAGGCTGACGGGCGTGCGGCGCGCCCAGTGCGCCTTCGGGGCTCCCCGCCCCCCCCGCGCGGGGAGGGGCGGGATTTCCCGGGGAACAGAGAAGCGGGCAGCGCTCCGCCGCGGCGGCCGAGAGACGGTTACTCCATCTTATCCCCCCCCCCCCCGCCCACCCCCCACACCCTCCCGCCCGCGGCTCCGGCGCCGGCCCCGCCCGCCCCCCCCCCCTCTCCGGGAGGAGGGGCACGGGGACACTCCCCCACCTCGCCGCGCCGGGGACAGCCCGCCCCCGCCGCCCGCCCGGGAGGGCCCTGCTGCCCCCTCACCGTGAGGGAGACTCGGCCGCTGCCGGGGCCCGCTTCGAGGTAAGGGGGGGGGGGGGGGGGGAGGAGAGGAGGGGGTGTCGCCAGGCCCGGTGGCGATCCGTAGGGGGCGGGGCCTGGCGCCGGTGCCGCCGGCGGGGGGGGAGCGGAGCGGGAGGAGGAGGCGGCGGAGGGGAACGGGGAGGGGGGGATGTGTGTGGGGGGGTCCCGGGCCGCGCGTCCTCCCGCCCAGCACCGCCCCTCCCCGCCGGGCGCGAGGGGGGCGTCCCGGCCCCGGCATGGCGGGAGCGGCGGGGCGGAGCGTGCGGCGGCCGCTGGGCGCGCGGCGAGGCGGGCCCCTCCCTCTGCCCCGCCCCCCCACACCCCCCCCCTCCCTCCGCCGCCACCGCATTGCACGGTCCCGGTACCGGCGGCGGGGGGGGGGGGGAGACGACACGACGATGATGATCCCGCTCCCCCCCCCCGCTCCGGGCGGACCCGCGGCAGCGGCGGATGGATACGCGGGACAGGCCCCCCCCCCCCCCCCCCCCCCCCCCCCGGGGTTCCCCCGCCGGGGTTTCCCCCCGCGCTCCCGCAGCCTTTTTTTTACCTCGCCTCCGTCTCTGCCGTTGCGTTTCCCCAGCCCCGCAGGAGTTTTTCTCCCCCCGCTCTGCGCCCGGATCGCGCCTGCCCCGTGCGCTGCTGGGAGGGGGTGCGTCCCGCCGGAACCCCCCGCCAAAACGGTACAAAAGTTAAAAATAATCCGTTTAAAACGGCGAGCGGGTGGCCCAAGGCGTCCCCGGTCGCGCCAGGGCTCATTGCCTCCCGCGCCGGACCGAAGCCGGAGGAGACCCCGGCGGCCCATTCCCGGCCGGTTGGTTCTCCCCTGGTCGGGCGAGCCGAAAGCTGCGGGGCCGGCAAGCGGGTGGGGATCCGCTGTGTGTCGCAGGACGGCTCCGTCTGCGTGCCGATCTGCTGCTCCCAATTCGTAGTGTTTTATTTAAAACACAGTTCAAAAGAGCTATACGGCGTTCAAAGCCACCGTGCCGCTAACGCTACACAATAAAATGGCACCTAATTCCAAGATTCTTGTTTTAAAGCACCTGTAAAATTCCTTCGTCGTGCAAAAGTGCCTTGGCGGCCTGCTGTCAGCCCGTGCTGGAGCTCTGGGAGTGGAAAAAAACCCCCGTTTTTAGGATCTTTTCTTCCCTCCCCGGGTGAAGTTGGCAGTTTTTACATCGGTGCGCTCCTTGCAAAGGGAAGCTGCGCTTTCTCACCCCAAAGTATCTCGTCCCTCCCGCCCAACCCCTTTCTGGTTGAGCCACACGGTCTCGGCATGAGAAGCTCCAGTACGCCCAATAAAATGGCAGAAATCTGGGGAAACTCCGGGTGATTTTGGCTGCTTTTGGAAGCAGGGTGGGGAGGGGGGATGCTGTGCCCCCAGCCCGGATTGCCGGGGGAGCCCCTCTGCACAGGCTCCTGGTGCGTGTGGGTCTCGGAGCCGGGAGCATCACATCGGAATTGGCAGGCGGATCGTTTACCTTGCCAGGATTTACGAACGGTTTTCCGTCCGGATTGCTGCTCTGGTCTTCTCCAGCGTTGGAAAGCTTTTAGGGCCGTTAAACCTGGAGCAGAAGAAAGAGTCCCGTAATCGCTGTCATTTCAGCCTGGTCGGTGAGGGCTGCGCTTTTGGGGCGGTGCTGCATTTTTCCAACTCCCATGGGGTCTTGTCTCTTTTTATTTAAGAAAAAAACCAACAACCCACAATGGAATAAATACAGGTGTTCTGATAATTCTCTCTGTGCATGGGGGAAGTGTACGCGGGGGGAAGTGATGCCCAGCTCAGTGCTGAGCGCAGAGCTCGGTTTGGATGCTCTCTGCGGTGGGGTTTAGCACTTGGGCCGTTAGCTGCTTCAGCAAAGCACAGATTGGTGCTGGCCCAACTTGTCACCCATCTGGACAGAGATGAGTGGGCTTTATTTGTGTCCCTCGTGGTGGGTGCCGGCACGTGATCTGCAGGCTGTCACCACGTCACCCAGCGGGAAACCTCTAACTGCTCTGGAAGCTTTGCGTAATGCTTTTCCAGCATCTTTTCCTGCTGGGTACTTCTCATTTGGTTTCGGAATGACTCTCCGCAGCGGGGCCAGCGGCTCATTCCCATCTCGCAGGTGAGGGATCCGGGCTGTGTGGCACCCTGCGAAAAATACATCGATGACCACTGAGCAAGCCAGGTCATGTTCTGGAAGTCGTGCGGCTGGGTCAGTGCACAGACAGCAGCGCTGCCGCAACCCGCGCCGGCTGCGTTCTAGCTGGTGTCGTGATATATGGCGGCGAAATCCTCAGGGCCACTCGTTCCACAGGACATCCGCGATGGCTCCAGCCTCAGAGCCGCCCCTCCGGTGTCCGGAGCCGTAGCTGAGCCTTCCACTTGCTGCTCTCGAGTTTTGATTCCCTTCTGGCTTTAAAAAGCCACCACGTGCGTTAAACTCTGCCGCGGTGCGATTTCCCTGCTCTTTTTCAGAAGGGCCCTCCCTCTGCAGGGACCGAAATCCTCCCCCATGTGCTTTCTTCCTATTCCCTGCCTGCCTTTTTCTTTTTGCTGTTGGTTCTGACACCTGATTGATAGCTGATCTCTAATGCTAGAAGACCTTGCGTAACTGATTGGAAAACACGACATTAAAAAAAGCAGATTTTTGAGATCGTTTGGTATTTGGTGTAATTATAATGTGGATAATTATTTGGTGAAAAGCTGGGGAGCGGAGCTGCCCTGGGAGAGGCAGTTTTGCGTGGGATGAGGTGGTTGTCTGGGCTCTCTCGCCTCCGTTGCTCCAGCAGAGGAGTGAGTGGGCCAGAGGGGAGCTGGGCAGTATCCAGCCTTGTCCCCGCTTTGCTCCTTCTCTTTCTGTGTCAGTGCTCCTGTTCCTCTCCACGGTACCGGGGGGAAGGGATGCGCTCCACTTGCGTTCATCGGTCCCGCCGGCTGACATGAGGCAGATGGGTGGGGAAATCCTCTGCTGAGGTCGGCGGGGTAGAATTCCCCAGTTCTGGTGGGGTTTCTGAGATGCGGTGTACCTTTTTCGAATTTTTTTTCTTGCTTTACCAGCTAAAGATCCTGTGCGCGTTCGTGGTTTGGCTGCCCGATGCGCCCTACCTGTAGCACTAAGCAAGGCCGGGGAGCTGGGAGGTGGTGCGGGTGGGAAGACCAGAGGCGCGTTCCTACGCGGTCTCCTTCACCCGAGGAGGGGAACGCTAAAAACCTCGGAAAAGTTTTTTTTAAAAAAAAAAAAATAGACCCAGAGTGTGTATTTTTCATCCTCCTGTAGGCAGAATGCAGTGTACACTAACTGAAGGTGCCAGGGAAAGGGGTTGCAGTCCTCCATGGACTGCGTGGAGTGGAACTCAGTCTGTGCAGCTGTCGCTGGGCTCTCCTGCGTGCCTCCGGTTAATGCTTTTAACGAAGGAAAGTGCCTGAAGCGCGTGCCTTGCTTTCAGTCTTGTGCGGTCCTTGCTGTATTTTGGGGGCTTCCCCCCCCCCCCCCCCCCCCCCCCAAATTAAGTTTACAGATGATGCCATTTGACTTGGGGCTTTCTAAATCTTGGAGTCAAAGTCCGCAGGGGGATGCCAGAGGCGCGCGTTATGTTTCTGAGAAGACAGCATAAAATTGGCGTAGTACCCTTCGCCGCGCCGCCGCGGGGGAGGGCGGATAGGGGATACGAGGCTTTGACACTGCTGATTGCGATTGTGTATTTATCCTCGAAACGCCTTGCCGCGTCCGCTGGGCCTTTGCCGTCAGCCAGGAATCGGCTCTGGCTGAGGGTGGAAGGGGGCGAACGGCCCCTTTGAGCGGCGGGCTGCGGCCGAATCGGTTTAAAATGCTGTGCCTAGTCTTGGGTTTCGTCACAGCCCTTGTCGGGCATCTGGCGTGCCGTCGGAGGGGCTGGACCTGCTGCACCACAGATCCCTCCAGCTGCTGGGTGGAGGAGATCCCTGGGAGACGCCGGGTCACGATCAGCGGGACCTCGCTGAGGAGGTGAATGTGCTTTGGGAACATTCAGCAGCCCGTTTTCTGCCACAAGATGTGGGTGGGTTTCTGCTCCGGCGCTGGTTTGCTCACCCCTCGGCGCTTTCCCTTCTCTGTAGAGTTTCGGTGCTGGTGGGGGATGCGCGGAGTTAACATCGCTAGTCTTCCTCTGGGTATGGCAGAGTGTCGAGATCATCCCTCTGCTAGGATTAAAAAAGCGTGTGAATTAGTAATCTTCGTTAGGTGGTGGTCCGCTGCGAGCTGCTCTTATGCAGCAGACACAGACCCTAACTAGGAATTCAGCGAGGTGTTATCAAGGGAGACTGACTAATGTTATTGACTATTGCCTATACTATTGACTCTTTATACTCTTTTTATATGTGTGTGTATATATGTATAGACTACAATATGAAATTTTAAAGTTGAAGCAGGTACAGTGCTTGGATAGAAGCAGAGTCCAAGCTCAGTTCGTGAGGGTGAGAGGAATTCAGAGGCAAAAAGAACCTGCAGGAGCTTGAGTTTTCACTAAACAGAAGCTTTAATGTCAGCCATACAACATACTAGGTTTCAGGACGATGGCTCGCTTAGTCTGCGAGAGTCCGGAGCTTCAAAGCCTGATGGTCAGGCTGCTGGTGTGGATGTGGCAATGCGTCCTCAGTGCTACTGCCGTTCCCATGGCCTCGCAGGGCTGAGATGTTTGGTGGCTCCACGGGGAAAAGGCTCCTCGGTCAGCCTGAGGTGGCATTTTAATCCTCGTGAGGGTACGTGAGTCTTCCAGCCAGCCTCTGTCCTCAGACAGCCTCTGCTGTGAAGGCTGGTTAGTCTGTGCAAAGCGACAAGCGCGGAGCGTTGCTTCGGGAAGCGCGGCACGCGGGTGGGACACCCAACAGCCGCCACACCACGTATGCACCAAGTATACATGTATCTATACAGCCCACTTACGGCAGACGGCTTGCTAAGCCTGCGGGAACCGTTCCACTTCTTCGTAGCGAATCACAGGTGAATTTTTTTTTCATTTTGGGGCTCGTTGCTGCTTGGTGGATATTGTGTGTACGTGTCTGCGAACCAGCAGCTCTTGGTTGCTCCTGTCAGGAAGGAAAGCTGTTGCCCCGTTGAGAGGGTAAGGGGCGAACCAGCCTGGGAGATCAAAAGAAAGTGGAAGGACTGGCTGGGGTACCGGCGTGGAGAGCAGAACGGTGTCTGAGGAGGTGAGTGGGTGACCAGCCGATGCCACCGAAGCTTTACCTGGCCTTCGCTCGTGCGGTCAGCCGTTGTCACGCAAAGCTGTGGCTAGCTCTGCTCACCAGCTGGAGGTGCATGGCCAGATTTGCTGGCCTTGCTTGCTTTAGTCCCAGCCCTATTAGCATAAAACTGTGTGTTTTTACAAAGCTGAGTGCGGGCTGTGCTTGAAGGGAGTATCTGGAAGTTCACCTGCCTGGCTCTGTATTTGTCAGCAGAGAGCAGCTGGATGACAGGACAGCCAACGCAGGCATCGTTAGCAAAGTGAGCTCCTGGAGCGCGCTCCTCTGCTTTCGGAGTGCGTGCTGGAGGCCAGACCTCCTTGGGATTTGTAACTTGTAAATAAGATCCGGTTAGCGAGCTTTCTCCTTTACTTTGGGTGAGGAATCCTCCTCTGCCTCTGCCAGCTGTCTTCTACTTGCCAGCTGCTCTGGGGACCTGGTGAGGGACTGTTCTGAGAGGTTAAGCTTGAAGAGCAACTTCAAAAAGAAATGAAGTCATCTTCCTTCTTGTCCTACCCCCTCCAAGCGAAAGAAGAGCCTAGGAGAGAGGGA
The DNA here is from genome assembly GCF_030867145.1 of Opisthocomus hoazin. Taxonomy (NCBI): domain Eukaryota; kingdom Metazoa; phylum Chordata; class Aves; order Opisthocomiformes; family Opisthocomidae; genus Opisthocomus; species Opisthocomus hoazin. The sequence goes on from NC_134423.1 coordinate 12,000,046, forward strand.
CACAGAGGGCAAAATGCTTTGTGGCACAAAGCCTGCTTTTTTGAAGCCCGCCTCGATCTGTTCTGAACCTCTGTCCTGCCGGTTCCCGTCTACATATTTGATGAATGATCTTTAGGTTATTTGGTTAATGACGGATTTAGACTGTGAAGAGCTGTCCTGACTTGGTAGAGATGTCCCTGCTCGTGGCAGGGGGGTTGGGCTAGGTGACCGTTGGGCTAGGTGACCGTTGGGCTAGGTGACCGTTGGAAGGTCCCTTCCAACGGTAAGCATTCTATGGTTCTATGACCCTGTGACTCAGGAGAAGAGGAGTGGCTTAGCTGTGCTGTCATTCTGGGGGGAACTTCGTTGCCTCCTGTTTGTCCCTGTGTCTGTGGTAGCAGTGAACGTGCTTCACTGCACTGGGACTGAAGAGGACTTACTTCGGAGAGGTCCTGGTGGATTGGAGGCGGAGGAGGGTGAATTTCACTCGGTTTTCTGTCCATCCTCGATAGGCTGCGTGTGCTCTTGAGCACCCAGCAGTTTGATCAACAGCAGAGAGCACCTCAGGGATGGTGATAACTATTGATGCATAGAAAACAGCCCTGGAATTTGCTTGCAGAAAAAGAGCAGGTGAGTAGTTTAATCAGAGTGAAGAATTTGTGGTGCTTCTTAGAGCGGGACAGTGGCGAAACGACCTGTCAGATTTGAAGTGAAGTTGCGTAAACTTGGAACAGGAACGTGCCTGCGTGTTGGGGGAGAAAAATGCCGGAGGGTAAGTGAGAAAGCTGCTGGTGCGTGCTCGCCGGCGTCCCTGGCAGGCGCGCAGGATGCCCGCCGTGGTGCCTGCTAGCACCGCTCCGCATTGCGCTCTGCGGCTTGGTGCTGCTCAGCGGAGCTGGGGAGCTGGGAGCACCACGGCCAGCCGTGCGGTATCCGAAACACTCCTGGCGTGGGGGGTCTGTGGCTTTCACCGAGGTTACACCCGTCCTACGTGCGTTAAACGGAGAGCGCTTTACTTTGTGGCTTTGTGAGTGATTTCAGAATCTGGCTGCGCATCCTGCTGTTCACTTCCTTCTTCCCCACTCGTCCCACGTTTTTAAAGCGTCTCTCGCAGCTGGCTGTCACCCTGCCTGCACTGTCCGGGAGGTTCTGTTTCTGCTGGCAGCTTCAGCCAGGCTGTGGGTGCGTAACGCGCCCTCGCCCAGCCCGCTGTGTTCAAAAGCTGCGTTCGCTGAGCTGCGCGCCGCTCGGGGTCTGCGTCTGCCTGAGGTGCCCAGGCTAGCACCGTCCTTGAAGTGAGACTGAAGAGACTGTTAACTTTTAAGCAGAGTGTTTTATTTCCAGGGGTAAGGCTGGGGTTTTTTTGTGATGAAACACGATCGCGCGTTTTAGGCAGAAAGCCGGATCTTCATCCCGCTTTCCTATCTCGAGATATCAGTAACCTAAATGAATAGACAGAAACTTGCCCTACCTGCTCGGGGTGAACTTGGCGTCCGCGGCGCTGGCGGGGAGCAATGAATCAATGGCGTTTGTTAATGGGTCTGTTTTTTCACAGGTTTTGCAGTGCTTCCCGAGCATGAGTTCAGAATGAAGCGGCGATTGGACGAGCAGGAGTCACCCGTGTATGCGTCGCAGCAGAGACGTATCACCAGCAGCACCGAAGCTTTTCCACACCAGCACCGCGTGCTTGCCCCAGCACCGCCGGTGTATGAGGCCGTTTCGGAGACCATGCAGTCGGCCACGGGGATTCAGTACTCGGTAACTCCCAGCTACCAGGTGTGTGCGCTCGCCCCTTGGCCGCATCTTGGCTGCGGTCCTGCCGCGGGACCAGCCAGCACCGCGTCATTTCACGGCAGAATTCTGTGTTTAAGACAGGGTTTTATTTTAGTAACCAGGGTTTCCTGAAGAAAAACTGAGATTGGACAACGTGCTTATCGTTCATCTCATTTTAAGCTCTCGCTTTAGGATTGTCAGCTTCATTCGTGTTCAGAGCTACCTGAACAAACGTGGTGTGACTTGGCCTTCTTGAACACAATTCTTTTAATAACTATCTCCAGTCGCGGTCTCTGAATCCTAGAGCCAAGTGTGTGCAGGGCTTTTTTCTTTTTTTTTTTCACCGGGAAAAGGTTTCTTCTTAGGGTTGCTCTGTCAGAGGCGTATGGTATCTTGGGTGATCTTACGCCTTGACAGACTGGATCAGATCAGCATTTAGGCTGGAGACTTTCAGGAAGCTTGAAATATTTCAGAAAACATTACCCCAGAGTCATTAGGTGGCACTCTGCCCTCTCTTGCCTCCTTTGTGAGGAGCTGGCAGCCGGGGAGAGGGAAAAACGTACTGGAAGAGTGCGCTGGAGATACCTCCCGGGGAGAGACCAGGGAAAGGCTGTTCCTGCGTTACTTGTCTTTGCCACGTTTCTGGCATGTTGCATCTTCCACGCTTGCGTTGCTGGTGTGCTGCCCTCCCTGTCTAGTGCCTAATTTTACACACAGCTTCTTCCTTACTTCTGCAGGAGGGATGTTCACGCTGACAGTAGCAGCCGCAGAGCTGAAGAGCCTGCAGGCAGACACTTGCAGGGACTGGAAGATGACGTGTTTATGCTGGCAGTCCTTCCCAGAAAGAACTTGGATGGACCAGCAGGCAAATTGTTTCTTGTTCATGGGAAGGATTAAGAAAAGTATATTCCATCTAAAAGAGGCCTGAATAGAAAACAAAATTTGTGTAAAATGAAAAGCTATTGGTTTTTTTGTTTTTTTTTTTAAAGACTCTTTTAGTATATTGTCCAAATTGAAACTTTTCTGGTTTAATGTGTGAAGGAGGCCTGAGAAGTGCACGCCTTCTGTTCCTTTCCCAGGTTTTCTAGGGGAGATACCGAGCTGAGTTTTCCCCTGAGTCTGCTGGGGCCGGAGCATCACACTTTGACTTCCAGTACCCAAACTGAACGGCAAGAGCGTGGAAGCTCTTGAAAGATTTGTTCCTTCAAATTATTGCATATGGCACAAAGTGGTTTGTAGAGAAAAGCGAGAACCTTGACGCTATCAGTCTAAAAATCCCGTTTCACGCTCCTCTTGCAGGTCTTTGTGTTAGTGGCTGAACAGCCAGCGAGATGCAGGCTGGAGAGGACCTGCGTCTGTAACGTGTTTGCAGAGAGGGCTCTTCTGTGTTGGGAGCGTAGTAGGAGAGTTGTCTGGTTTCGGTTTCAGGTCTCTCTGGGTCATTGCTGAAGAAAACAGAGACATTTTTTGAGTAAGGTTGTTAGCAGTCATGGTTAAAGGTCAGACTGACTGTGTTCTGCTTCTGTAAAACGTGACTTGTGTGCCAGGGTCTGGGAAGAGCGGTGCTGCTCGCTCTCCGCGCGTGCGGTGAAGCCGCAGCCGTAGCTGATGCCCTCTTTGCCTTGCCAGGTGTCGGCTGTGCCGCAGAGCTCGGGCAGCCACGGGCCAGCCATCGCAGCCGTGCATGGCGGCCACCACCACGCTGCGCCGGTGCAGCCGCACGGGAGCCAGGTGGTGCAGAGCCACGCTCACCCCACGCCGCCCGCCGTGCCGGTGCAGGGCCAGCAGCAGTTCCAGAGGCTCAAGGTAAGGCGCGGCGTTGCTGCCTTCGGTCACCCGGCCTTTTGGAGGGGGTCTGCTGTCAGGCAAGAGGGGCTCAGCCAACTAGCAATAGGACGAGAGGCAATGGCCTCAAGTTGCATCAGGGGAGGTTTAGATTGGATATTAGGAAAAATTTCTTTACTGAAAGAGTGTTCAGGTGTTGGACCAGGCTGCCCAGGGCGGTGGTGGAGTCCCCATCCCTGGAGGGGTTCAAGAAACGTGTGGATGTGGCACTTTGGGACATGGTTTAGCAGGCGCGGTGGTATTGGGCTGACGGCTGGACTGGATGGATGATCTTAGAGGTCTTTTCCAACCTTAATGATTCTATGATTAATTGCGTGTCTGAAATGAAAGCACAGTTAAACTGGCTATGGGGATGCACGAGTAAGCTCCTCTGCTTCTGGGTGAGAGCAAGAGGGACGGAGAACGTCCATCTACACTGAAGACATATTGCACTAAGCGCAGAGAAGACTGTCCCACATCGCCTTGGGAATCTAATAAGCTTCAGCGAAAGTTTTTGTAGCAGCCTGGAGGAATGGAGAAAGTTGTTGAAGTTATTTCTGACCTGACTTGTGGAATTGCTAGGTCTGTGCCCGAATCCTGGGGCAGCCGGGAAGCTTTTTCTGTTTGGTGTGTAGGGGAGGCCTCTCTGCAAAGCCAGCCTTTGTGACAAGGCTTAGATGCTTCTGCTCAGAGGGCCACTGAATGCAGAAAGGGACTTCTCCTTCTGCTGAAACCCTGTTGTTTCAAATACTGGAATAAAAAAGTGGACTTACTAGGAAAAGGAAGAAGTATGGCTCAGAGCATGCATACGAATGGGTTAAATTACCAAAACATTTGGTGCTTTCTGAACACATGGCTTATGTGGGTGGTTGTGTGGGCGTAATTTGGGAGTAAGGAAGGCTCTATTCTCGGATTATGTGCTGTAAAATCCTTAATAAAAGAGACAACTCTGCCAAAAATAACCCATGTAAGTAGCTCCGTTTGGTTCGGCTCTAGCGAGAAGGCACGTACGTATGAACCGATGCCTATTTCTTAGTCTCTTCCAAACGCGGTGCCGGCCTCTTCCAGTGTTGGTGGAACCCACTGCCTCGCTGGGTGAGAGGCCCGTTCCTTTTGCTGAACGTAGGATGCTTCATTTCTAGACACCTCCAAAAATGACTTCATGATGTGTGGTTCTTTCTCCCAGTGAAACTGGTGGCAGATCCTCTGCCGACGTGAGGCTGGGGCTGTACGTAATAGTCTTTCTTCCTTCACTGCCATTTAATCTCAGACGAAAGAGAGGTCCTGTGTGTAGCTCTTGCAGCTGGCGAGCTTGTGGCCCAGCTGTCGCAGGTGACGGGGACCCCGAGTTCTCGCTTTAGGTTGGGTCTGTTCCTTCAGTAGGTCTGAAAATTGGCTGTTGGTACACGAACGGTTCATGAAGTTCTTGCTGTTTGAGGTGTAAAACAATTTACCGCCCACAGTTGCCATTTTCAAAATCCTTCTATGTCGAACTGAAATGTCTGGCTTTTAGAAAAAAAGTGCAAGCGTGTACCTGGCAGACATCTACTACACTGAATATGTCATTTCCACTTTCTGCTTATTCTTAGACTTCCATAATAATTTCCACATATGAATGCAGGAAAAATACTCAGTCTAGTTCTGTTTATCCTCGCAGCCCCTTCAGTGATGGTAAATTTGGAGTATGTTTTTTTGTTGTTTTTTTTTTCTCTCTGAGTAATTCTGCTGATCTATGTTGCTTTTTTTCCGTTTTGTTTCTTTTTGGTACAGTTTTATCTTGTGAGCCAGGAGTGGGGAGTGAGTATCTCTTATTCAAATAGTGCTGGTAGTACACTAACCAGGCTTACAATCTTTTGCTCCTTAATTCCCTGCCCAGGCTCAGGGCTAACAGCTGTGTTTTCAAATAATGCGTGTTTTGCAGAACAATGGGAGGTGAAATAAAATCTGCTCTGCTAATATAACCTGTCTGTTCTGTCTCCAGGTGGAGGATGCCTTGTCTTACCTGGACCAGGTGAAGCTGCAGTTCGGTAGCCAGCCACAGGTCTACAATGACTTCTTGGATATTATGAAGGAATTTAAATCTCAAAGGTAACAAGCTGTGCTTTGCTTCTTCCTTCCAGGTTAGAAAGAGTGTGTGCGGGCATAGGAGCACAGAGCAGGAGCTGGATTCTGTCCTTCCACGTGCAGAGTAACACACCTCTAGCAGCAGTGTAAAAGCAGTGGTGTGCTTCCTCGCCCGAAAGTTGAACGCGTCCCTTGATTTCTGCCGAATCTCTGCTTAGAGTGGGAGCTCACAAGTTCAGCCTTGGTAGCTGATTCATCTGGCTGTCTGGTTGTCTGCCCTTTAATAATGGGCAGATGTGGGACTAGATCTCCTAGATATAAAAAGCTGTCTGGGCTGATAAAGTAATTCGAATGCCGTTCTTAAGTTCTTGTGTGGAGAACTCTGTGCACCACTGAAAGGGTCTTAGAGGATCGTGACGTTTTGATCTTATTCCTTCTTCAGTATTGACACTCCAGGAGTGATCAGCCGCGTGTCGCAGCTCTTCAAGGGCCACCCAGACTTGATCATGGGTTTCAACACCTTCTTGCCACCTGGTTACAAGATTGAGGTGCAGACAAATGATATGGTGAATGTGACAACGCCAGGGCAGGTTCACCAGATCCCCACTCACGGCTTGCAGCCCCAGCCGCAGCCCCAGCCACAGCATCAGTCGCAGCCTTCGGCGCAATCGACCCCGACACCAGCACAGCCAGCGCCGCAGCCTCCGCCTGCCAAAATCAGTAAGGTGAGAGGCTTTGGGTGACATACCTCGATAAAACGGGGATCCTGCTGCCTCCTGATAATGGAGCTAGAGGATGAAAAAGGAACTTCCACGCTGCTTTTTCATAGTATTTGTGAACACTGCGTGGTTGTGCTTCTGCTACTGGATTAGTTCTCTTTTTCAAAAGTTGCTCAGAACATCTGGTAAAATGTGCATGTGCTATTCAGGGAGCAATCTGGGAGCCTTGGGAAAAGGTCCTGTTTGACTTTGCGAGAAGGGCTTCCCAATTAAAGCACTGGGCACACGTTGGACTGCCTGCTTTTGTGTATGTTTTCATAGAATACCTGAAGTCCCAAGAAATCCCCCATAAACCAGAGGCCGTGATAAAGATGTTGCTGTTGCTGTGAACGTTAGCATGTGATTTCAAATGCTTGGGGCAGTTAAGCCTTTGGAAGAGCTTGATTAGTGACGTGGTAGATTCTGTGTTGATGAAGTCTTGCATTTGGATTGGACATTTGTTGTACAAGAGTACTCTAGTTCAGTCATCGGTTAGATGGGCAGAGGAGTCATTGGCAAGTTGAAAAGTGCAAGAGTTCAGACAAGAGAACGATGATATTGCCTTTAGGTATCAGTCTGTGTGTCTGAAACGGAGACCTTTCCTTTACAAAGGGAATTTGACTCTCTGCTTTAGATATAATCCAGATGCTGGTGTCCAACAGATGTATTTAATGTGATTGAAAACAAAATAGGATAATATAACAGGCATTCAGGGAGCTTACTCTAGATTAAATATTATATATTTCAGCCTCAAAATGTGGGAAGATGTGAGAGCCTTAGGGAGGGAGAGAATCCCCAGAGTTTCACGGGTTCATCTCTAAACTGTATGATTAGCTAACGATTGGCTGGAGTAGAAGGAAAAAGGAATATGCAGTTAGAAAGCAGCAGGATTTAAAATGTGGCAATGAGATGATCTCTAGAGAAACATCGGTGGGACTTGCAGCCTCCTGTTCAGAAATGGCAAAGGAAAACGTGCTAAAAGATTTGCAAAGCTGAAAGCTGCAGAGCTAAGGCATTCCGGAGTTAACTTACCTGTACCAGATTTCAAGGTTTTTGCTCCGGAGAAGTAATACGTGCTCTGAGTGAAGAGGTAGCAGCCTCTTGCTCATCACTCTGGGCCAAGTGGTTTTCTCCCCGTGTCATCCTGCAAAGAGTTGAACTGTTCTGTGACAGGATGCTTCTGGCTGTCCGAAGACAGGTATCTACACTGCCAGTAGTGAAAACTCTGCGTAATCCTCAGTTTGAAGTTTGGAAGGTGACAGGAATGAGTGCTTCCGTTTGCATTTAAAATTGCCACTGCAAAACTGGTGATAAATTTTCCTGTGGCTGTTGGGTGTCTATTAAGAGTATTCAGAATAATTACTCCGAGAGCCTGGTCTGCCTGCTCTTTGTCTCAATATTGAAAGAAATTCCAGTTTTCCCTTGCTGTTGCCTGACTTTACGCATCCCAGAGTTGTTCGCTAGGGGCGAAATAACTTGCAGAGCTGGAGCAAGCCATGCCTGTGCGTTTCGGCGCTGTTAAATTTTGGAGACAGTATGTGTCAGATTTCAGTCAAAAGCAATTAGCAAGGAAAACCAGCTGTTAGTGACAACAGCTCTAATGGTCCCCGTGTTTTGTCTTCCTGAGGAATTGTAGTCTGTGCTGGCCCACTAAATTTTTATCTGTTTATTTGCTTTGGGTAATGGTTTTCTTCTGCTTAGTCTACCTGTGTTTGTGCTCCTGTTAATCTTTAAAACCCAACTCTGGCTGTGGAATGGTACTTCTCAATTTTGAATCTTAACAGCAGTTTCTGCTTGGACAGCCACTAGGAAACGTTCACTTTGTGGAAGATATTGTTAAAATTCTCTGGACCTGTAAAGGGAATAACTGTTTAGCAGCAGTTTAAAAGACCAGTCTTTTAAGGAGGCACAGCGAAAGTTGTCCAGGGCCGGTATAGGGGTAGAGGTGGTTTGACTGGGTGTAGCAGCAGGAGATTTTGTCCACTTGATACATTCCAGCTCAGAGGCATCTCTACAGAATCCATGTCGTTCCACCATTATATGCTGGGCCATTTCCTCTGGATACGGTCTGTATAAGAAATAAAAATGCCTTTATTCCAAACAGAAAGGAACCTGCTAATTTCTAACACGGCTTCTTGTCTTCCTAGCCGTCGCAGCTGCAGGCACACACCCCCACCAGCCAGCAGACTCCCCCGATTCCACCATACGCATCACCGCGCTCGCCACCGGTCCAACCTCATACGCCTGTGACAATCTCTCTGGGAACCACACCATCCCTGCAGAACAATCAACCCGTTGAGTTTAACCATGCCATCAACTATGTCAACAAGATCAAGAATCGGTTCCAGGGACAGCCAGACATCTACAAAGCCTTCCTGGAGATCCTCCATACGTATCAGGTGAGCATTACCTGGGCAGACTAGAGCATATATATGTATGGTTATTTCTCTGTCTTTGCTGTGGGAGCTAACTGTGCATGCCCAAGACTTGCCTTTGGGTCTTCTGCTGGATTCATATTGGCCAGCAAGCTAAGCAGCGTTCTTGCAAGTTGAGAGGTTGCGTAGAAGCATGAAATAGTAGACTTCAGTCCAGCATCTTCATTTGCAAGCTTTTTTTAAAATCCTGTTTGGCGTTTTTCCATGGGCATGGATCAGGAAGAGACAGCATGACTGTAGTACTGTGTTCAGAAGTAAAGAAACCCCTTCCTTGAGCAGGGTCCTGCTAGTCTGGGGCCAGCTGGACACTCAGTATATATAAGTACATATATTTAGTATATATAAGACTTATGCTATTAGTACAGTATAATTCTTCATGTAAGATGCTGAGACCTTTGCTGTTTCATTCTTTCTATCACTGAAGGGGTTTTTTTGTTCTTTGTCACTTAAACATAAACAGTTTGTGTGTCCTTTCTTCTGACGCTTCTCCTCGTTCCTATGACAGAAAGAGCAGCGCAACGCCAAGGAGGCAGGAGGGAACTACACGCCAGCTTTGACCGAGCAGGAGGTGTATGCGCAGGTGGCTCGCCTCTTCAAGAACCAGGAGGATCTGCTCTCGGAGTTCGGGCAGTTCCTGCCCGATGCCAACAGCTCTGTGGTAAGTCGTCTTGGAGATAGACTGGAACTGAAATACCTAGCAGAAAACTGTTCTGTGCTTAGCCAGAGTTCAGAAAAAAATGTGCTTCTGCTGTTTGTTTCTTGGGGTTTTTTTTGAGTGATCTTTTACTGAGTGTGGGAATGGGGTCAGGGTGATAGACTCTGTTTTCTGGCCATAACTTGTCTTTTAGATACAATCCCTTTGCCTAAAAGGGTTGTTCTAAGACTGCGATAACTGCAGTAAGATACATTGGTCATGTAGAGCTAGGAGGAACAGGCATATTTTTTTGCCTGGATGCGTGGAACTCAGCTCTAATGGTCTTGTGGGTTTGTCTCTAAATAAGCTGTTAAGTAAGACAACTGCAGAGAAAGTGGAATCGGTAAGAAATGATCACGGTGGCACGGTGAAGAAGCCACAGCTCAACAACAAACAGCAAAGACCCAACCAGAATGGCTGTCAGATCCGACGGCACTCGGCAACTGGAGCAACCCCTCCGGTGAAGGTAAGAGCTTGTGCTGCTCGGTCAGCAGCCCTGTTTCTCCCAAGAGGCTGTGGCACAGTGCGATGCCTTTTACGAGCCTGCGCGATTTTTGCGGCGCACGCTGCAGCTTGAGAGAACGGAAGCTAGTGCTTGCCTGTAGAGGAAACGTTTTAAAGTCCTTGTTTCTGAGCGCAAGGCTTTGTCGCTGATTTTTACAAACTGGTGGTGTTGTCTGTACCTGGGGACGGTTAAATAGTTACTTTGTTAGGATGCCGCAGAACGCGTGGGGGTAGTTTTATTGGTTAATAAAGCAGTGCTTGGTGACGAGGGGGAGGTGCGGAGGTAAAAGTCTCGGCCAAGTCGCATAATAAATTTGTCCAAAATTTGCAGCGCTGTTTCTAAGGCACATCGGAAGATAAGCAGAGGAAAAGATAAAGGTGTGCCTGAAAGCTTCCTTGTAGTAGAATTTAGAGCAGATGCGGTGGAACCGTGTTTGCTCATCTTTCCAGTGCTAAACCTTATAATAAAATGATGAATGATTATTCTCTTAGCAGAGTTTGCCCTTTTCAAATGACGCACGTTTTGAGGGAGCGAGGCTTTGTAGTGTAATAAAAATGGTCTCATGGCCAGGTGGTTTAGCGTTTGTGCATCAGGGACAAGTTCACCTGCTTTACTTGAAGGTGGTGTATCTTGCTTTTTGATGAAAAGCATTAGCACGCGTAATTGTGTCATTTAAATCCAGTGATTTACTCCCACTTCTGCCCTTTCTCCTCCCCTTCAAATAAAGGGCAGCAAAATAAAACACATTTTGGAGGCAGTTTTCTGAGGATGTGGAGTGCAGTGCTGGTGTGGGGAAAATAACGGATCTTGCAGCGGAACACAAGAGAGAAAAACAAATACCATAATTTTAGGGAGGTGTAGTACTTGAAGAACTGGGTTAGTGATAGGGAAAAAAAACAGATTTATTTTGCTAATTTTGCAGACTAGTTAGAAAAATGAGATATGCTGCAACCAGCGACTGTTTCAATCAACTAGTTACAGAAAAGGATACAACAGTGTATTCAAAATATTTGGAGTCCTATGCTACTGGTTAACCGCTAATAGAAGAACTTGCAACACACACTTCCACGCAAGTTTCCTTCCAGAAAAGCCACCTTTCTTTGTTCGAAAGCGAATGGTGGGGTCAGGAAGCTGAAACCCTTGCATGATAGATAATCAAAATATCGCAACTTGCTCTGCTGAACAGCCCTTTTTTTTTTTTTTCTTTTGTTAACAGAAGAAACCGAAGCTGCTTGGTTTAAAAGACCAGTCTTTGGTGGAAGCCAGCAAACATGGTGTGGGGACAGAATCTCTCTTCTTTGAGAAGGTGAGAAGCGAGATTCAGAGCAAGCGGTCTCGCGTCGCTGATTTGTGTTCTTAGCGTGTGTACATCCGGATCTTATCGCAGGGAAGTATGTGATATACATACCACCCTGATAACGTTTGTCAGCTTGGCCTCAGAGGTATCATGCGACCTCGAAGTCAGATCTGTTGGACTTTTTTAAAAGACTGGTGGTCTTTTTTTATGTGGGTGTTTGTGTCTTTTTCCCCAAAGGTCGTTCTCCAGCTTTTCTCCCTCTGCTGATGCAGTTTATTTGCAGGAATGGGAATTTTTTCCTATATTGCGCTCTCCAAACTTTTTTCGCCTTTGTGAAGTCCCCGTACAACTGACGACGTGCGTGGCGTGTCTCGCCGTGTTGGCACAACTTGCTGTACCCATCTGCAACCAGCTGCCTGCAGTGTGGGAGCTGTTTACAAAGCAGCTGATTCATGTCGGCGTTGGGTTTTTTTTTCGCCCGAGAGATGAATCTAATTAATTGCACAGTCATTACCTGTTGCTGGTTTACTACACAGAACAGAAGAAGGATGTGTGGGGTGTTTCCAAGTGGTACCTTGGTGTCTTCCCTAAGAAGTCCATACATTTCCTTATGGCTCAGAGGGGAGCATATAGCAAATGTAAACAAGCCTTTCAAGTAATATCTATGTGTTGATGAAAGTCTTGCTTGCACTGTGATGATGTGGTGCACTTTGCAGCACTCTGTAGACCAGCTAATGGTAACTGGGAACCAAGCTCTTGCTCGGAGGGTGTGTAGGTGTTAACATGAGTAAACCTAGAAATCCCTGCTGTAGAATTATAACCGTACTGACGAATATCTTAATGATGATAGATCTCCGTCTGATGCGTAGATGCTAACTGTTCTCATGGGACAGGTAATGGTGTTGGGATGAATTGCTGGGTCTCCTAGTACCGTGAAGATAAGGGTTACAGAAGCTGGCTTATCTGTGACAACCCAGGCTGTAACGCAGGCAGAGGCCGGCGCGGTGTTACCCAGGGTGCAGGTCTCTTACCCCGGCTCTCTACTTGCAATATCTTCTGGTGTTTAGAGAGGACGATTTGTGGTGCTGCAGTTACGACTGACGTTGTCCACGATTCCAGCATTTTGTAATCCATCTGTTAGGGGGTTTTTTGAGGAATTTCATTCTTCACTTGCAACTCCGTTCTTCAGAGTGATGCACTGGGTGCTGATGTTGCAGAGCATACCCAGCACGGAGACGGCTCACACTGGTATCTGCTTGTCTGGCCCGGCGTATGGGGGGGAAGCACAGTGTTAAATCCAGGTCTCCTGGACAGCAATAGCTTGATCTCACCCTGACACCAACTGTTCTCCTCTTTTCTTCTCGCTATAAGGTCCGCAAAGCTCTACGGAGCACAGAAGCATACGAAAACTTTCTTCGCTGCCTGGTTATTTTCAACCAGGAGGTGATCTCCCGGGCTGAGCTCGTGCAGCTCGTTTCTCCATTCCTGGGGTAAGTGGAGCCCGTTTCCTTAACGTGAGGTGGGAAGTTTGATCCACTTGGTCTGTTCCCATTGGAAAGCCAGGAAAGAAGTGCTAACCTGTGTGGTCTTTGAGGGGGAATGCATCTTGTGTGGTTGCGTGGCACGGAGGAGGAGGAGGAGGAGGAACACCGCTCTGGGAGCTGGGAGGTGGTTTCCTGGGCCAGAGAGTACATCTGAGATGGAGTCTCCCTGCGCTGCCCACTTCCTCCGCTGCTGGTTGGCTCAGCCCTTATCTGGATAGCCTGCCACTGCTTAATGGTCAGTCCACCGAATGATTGCAGGAGTTGCTTCTACAGCAGAGCATTCTCTGCCATCTCCCATTCCCTCCAGCTCCGCCTGAGTGTCACGGATGCACGTGGTAAGGTGCCAGGGAGATACTGGTGCATCTTGGAAGCCCTTCAGTAGTGTGCAGGTGCCATGTGCTTTAGGCTTTCAGACTTTTCCTGTATTGGAGCAGGACAAAAGCATCCCGCTTCAGTTTTCCTTCCAACTTCATGCTCTTCTGCGCTGCCTTTTTTTCTATTCATTATACAAGAGGAGGTGAGAGAGGCATTCCTAGCTATGTCTTGGCAGGCAAGCAGCATTCAAGAGCAGTGCCGGTACTGCTTGCTGTGTTTCTTCCTTTTTCAGAAAAGCAAACAGAATTATTTAGCAGCTTGTTATTGCAGTCTCTTGCTCTGGAATCGCGGACTGTTTCATTTGAGAAAAGACTTGACTGCCTAATAGCATAGGAAATGTCTCCTATAAAAGAATGCTGGTATAAACTCACTGAAATTTCCAAAAAGCAACTGAACTCTGTCATGAAGCCAAAAGTGATACAGAATACTATAGTGTAAATAGGAATTATGGGTTCTGTAATTGCCAGTAGTGTACAGAGCAACTCTATATAATATAATCAGCTAGAACCAACCAATATCCTCTCATCAGCTTTCGGCAGTAAAATTAATGTTCATTCTTCCTGTGAATTGAGTTCCTTCTTCCAAGGGAGAAGGCAATAGCAACGTAAATTGGGTTCGGGACCCCATTACACTACCTGTGCAAAGAAACTGCCCCGAGGAGCTTCCACTCTCTCTGTAGCTCCACTGGAATTAGTCAGGCATCAGCAGGATGCTAACTTCAGCTAGGAAAGGTGAAATATTTGACAAAACATTCCAGATTTCTCCCTCTACTGTCTGTGCTCCTAGCTTTAAGGGTGAATATCTGTGTTGGGAAAGGTACAATACAGTTTTCTTATTCTGGAGTTGGACATTCATGTAATGAAAAAGCAATAAATGAGCAGTGATTCAATTAGCCTCAGTAACAGGTTCAATTCCTCACGTTGCTGGAGCTTTGCATGAGATAAGAGGGGTTGAACAGAAGCAGTGTTTTAGGCTAATACATTCTTCAGAAAACTTTTCTCTGCAAGCAGGCGACCTTGGGCCTTGCAGACAATTTGTGCTGGCCTGTAGTCTGGCGAGGAAGCTCTGGTTGAAGCGGTTGCTTGGCACTGAAACTCTTTGCCATGTAGTCACAGAATCACTTTCCAGTTTCTTGCTGCTTTTGGAAAGGATGGGTTTCTTTTAAGGTTAAGAACGTTGGCAAACAACTGGGGATCTGGCCTGGGTTCGCTGCTGGGGTGGTTTGGGAGACCCAAGTGTGGCCCCACACCTCGCAACAGGTGCTCCCCTTGCAGTGAAAGCTTTGGCTTCCTCACTGGTCACTTGTCCCGCGGGGACTGTACCCACGAGGGGTGGGGAGGATGTCTGTGCTTGTCTGTGTATCCCTGGCAATATCGGGGGTGGTCCTAATGCACCTTAGTCGCACCAAGAGAGCAACCCACCACCTGATCAACAAACAGGTACTTGCTTCCCCTTTGATCGGGCTCTGTGGAAGTGGGACTGAGCAGAGAGGGTCCTCTCTCACCAGACCGATAATTCAGAGAGTCTTCTTGGACACAGGCTGCCTGTAGCAATCCGTTCTAGCCTCAGCATCACAGCTCGGCGCTGTTTGGTTTCTACTTACTTAGTTTTTCTCTTAATTCATTTTATTTTTAGGAAATTCCCAGAATTGTTCACTTGGTTTAAAAACTTTCTGGGGTATAAAGAGTCTGTTCACATGGAGACATACCCGAAGGAACGGGCTACCGAGGGGATTGCCATGGAGATAGACTATGCCTCCTGCAAAAGGCTGGGCTCCAGCTACCGAGCCTTACCCAAGAGCTACCAGCAACCCAAGTGCACGGGGCGGACTCCGCTGTGTAAAGAGGTAAGATACTCTCGGACAGGAATTACGTGGCAGAGGAAGGCTATTCCTGGCCTGCTTGGAGGGATGGAGCAAGGATGAGCGGAACAAAAGAATAGGCGGGGGAATTTATTTTGTATCCCTGCACTGGGCTGAAAGGTTCCTGGGGACGTCAGGGCACGTCGGCTCTTGTGCCGTGGAGCTGTGCTGCTGCCTGCGCCCCAGAACTGGCGCTGGGCATGGGGCTGGGGCCGGCGGCTGCCGGGTTAGCACTGATCCAGCTCTGTGCCACACCGCTCCTGCGCCCAGGTGTGTGCGGGCACACTGTCCTGGCTCGGGATGGCTGCGGTACATGTCGGAGCCCGAGGTGAGCACACCCCGAGGTGTGCCTAGGGGTGAGTGAGCGTCGGCACCCCTGCAAACATCTGGATGGTGTCCAGAAGCTGTTGCATGGGGCAAGGCTTTGGTCTAGGGATGAGTTAAGCAGGAAGCTGGCTGGGAGATACCCACATGGCTTTGATGGTTGGCATCAGCTCTTCTCCAGCGTTGCTCGTGAAAGGGTTACGTAAAGCATTCACTGGGGAGCAGCTGGAAAAAAACCCCAACCAAATAGTTGTGATGTTTAAATAAATTAAAATATAGGGTTATTAGATATGTGTGTTTTATGTAGTGTAACGTGTGAAAAGAACATAAGGATTACAAACTTAAAAACTCTTAAGTAGGAAAGGGCAGAACTATTTTTTTGTATGGTCTTAGTGCGATTTCGGGGATCTTTTACAAGGCAGTACATAATTCAAGATTATTGCTACCTTTTTAACCAAATTACCACTTAGTCTGCTTTCAGAGTTGTCTCTAGCCCAACTTTAAAAGAAAATAACATTTTCTGTAGACAGATCCTCCCACGTATCACTCGCATGCTTCTTTCTTTCTACCTGAAATGCTAAGAAGACCTCTTGTCTTCAGAAATGGTGTGTTGCCTTGGGAAATGGGCTCTCTACAGGGAACCAGCCTTCTTGGCCAAGAGTCAAAGCTGGTCTCCCAACAAAGTCCTGTGGGATCAGGTGTACTCACCGAGTCCTTTAATGTGCTGTAATGACCTTTTGATCAAAGTGGGAATGGTACTGGCTGATCCTGTTCCTTCACTGGTGTTGGAGGTGAGTGAGCAGGACTCCTGCTGAAGGCCGGTTAATAAACATGCCGCTTAAGAGCCGTCACTGGAGGAGGGAGAGCCCCAGAAATCCTTTCCCTGGGTGACTGCTGTCAGCAGTGGCACCCACAACAAATAGCGAGGAGATTGCTCTTTGGGAGCATCAGGGTTATTGTGTCCTTGCACTCCTTGAGAGACGAGGACGACGAATGTGGGTGACCAAGTCACGCAGTTAGCAGTGGTGATAGGTGTTCAGCAGAAGTGGTGGCAAGATAGCGGAAACAAGCTGGGCAAGAGACAACTGAAAGTTTTTTAATCTAAGTCTTGACGCATCTCCCAAAAGTGTCTTGTGTGATGCAGTTATGAGCTTTTCTTGCTGTGAGAATCTAATGACTCAGTAGTTCAGGCTTCAGGTTTGTGAATACTGGGCCTGACTTTCAAGACTGCCTGCCAGAATCCTTGTTTCTTTGCCTTTGGCCTCTGAGGTTTTTTTGAATCTTCTATTCCTGTTTTGGAGGTGGTGAAAGCTGCAGGTGCTTGGCTGCTTTGTCAGTAAAGGTGTTGCTGAGGTATGGATTTATGTTCCCAATTAGCCTTATTTGGAGGTGGAAACCACGTATTGTCTAACAGTCGTGGCTGATGTGATGACCACCCAGTGCTGTCGACGGTGAATCACGCACACGATGAACCAGCTGGTTGCAGTTGACTAATCCAGAGTAACGGAAAAGCTCCTTTCATCTTTCTTTTTTCTCTTCCTGTGCAAGTTTTTTTTCTCACAGCTCCAGCTGATAAATTTTCCAGACTGCCTGGATGTTTCGGTTCTGGCCGTTCGGGGTTGCCCCCTGAATGCTGGGCTTTGGAAGGGGCACACGCAGTTTTTGCAACTGGGGAATTAGATTCCCCCCCTCCCCCCATCAGTGGACTGGGCTCAGAGGTGGCCAAGTGTGACCCACTCAAAGACTGACTGTGACTCTCGTCTCCCCCCCATATCCCTCAAAGGTTTTGAATGACACCTGGGTCTCCTTCCCGTCCTGGTCCGAAGACTCCACGTTCGTGAGCTCCAAGAAGACGCAATACGAAGAGCACATCTACAGGTGTGAGGATGAGCGTTTCGAGGTAAATTGATTTTCCTTGATTCGTGTCTCGGAAAGCTTGGGGCTCTGTAAAGAGTTAACAATCTTGATGTATAATTACACCTTTAGTACTGCTGCTTAGAGTCTGTTTTTATTGTGTGTCTGTCACATGTTTTTCGCTTAGAAGTTTGCGTTCTCTTAATGCAAGAAGCCGTGGCTGCGTAACCACCTCTTGCTCCAAGCTACCACCCCTGCCCCTCGCTTTTTGCACAGAGCTCTTCATTCACACCGCTCCAGATGAAATGGCTCAATGGCCAGCATATAATCGAGGCGTCTCTTCCATTCTTACTGCCCACGCAGCGCACGAGAACATGCATTCCCCTGTAATAATCTGAAAAGCGATACGTTCAGGATGTTAAATGATTGACATCTTGACTTGAAATGGAAGTTGGCTTGGCAATTACCTGAATATGCTGGGATTCAGCATGTCCTTTTGTAGAGTAACTGTCAGTTGTGTTCTGTTCCCAGGTGGAAACTATAATTTCCTAACAGTATCATTCTGGTAGCCTTTAAATTCTTAGGCAGTATTATCTAGGAAGCAGATAAAATATAATTGCGTTATTTTAAAGCAGCCCAACGTGGAAACCAGGGCTTGAGAACATCTTGTTAAACATGCACGGCTTCTTGTTTCGTGTCATTTAAATGTTACCCTCTGTGAAGTATCATGTTTTATCTATTCAACGATGGCTAATGCACTGTTCGCTTCAGCTGGATGTTGTCTTGGAGACCAACCTGGCAACGATCCGCGTCCTTGAGGCAATCCAAAAGAAACTCTCGCGCTTGTCTGCCGAGGAGCAGGCCAAATTCCGGCTGGACAACACTCTGGGTGGCACTTCGGAGGTGATCCACCGCAAGGCTCTCCAGAGGATATATGCTGACAAAGCAGCCGACATCATTGATGGACTTCGGAAGAACCCATCCGTGGCTGTTCCCATTGTCCTGAAAAGGTACTGACGGCTCTAGCACCCTGCCGCGGGGGCTCTGCTGAAGGGTAACGCACCATACTTGATCCAGATTTATGTAGAAGTAGCTAATTTCTGCCGCTAAAGGGTGTGACCTCCACAAGGCTGTAAATTAAGAAGTGCATTTGATGTTCTGGTCGGTTGCTGGATTTCATAATAATCACCAAGAGAGAGGGAATTACCCTTCTGAAACAAACACCTTACCAGCTCAGCTGGAGGGATGCAGAGCTTTTGTTTTCTCCTTTTAAACTTTATTTGTTCCCCAGTGTCAGTGTCATGTGTAAGGTGAGGAAACTGTATTGTGTGGCTTGATCCAGGGCTAAATTTGATCCCTTTCCAAGTTCCGCGGCTGTACCTGGCCGTGGGCTCAGACTGCGGTGGCTGTGGTGCCCTCAGACTCCCAGTCCAGTTTCTGTTGTCAGCCTTCCCTTCCTCGGTCAAGAAAAGGATGCTGCAGGTCCTTGGGGAAGCTGGAGGAGATGTGGAAGGAGGAGATACACTTCTCATCACTGCGGGACTCGCTCCTGCATCTCAGGGCTCTGAGAGCCGGGGGTAACAGCCTTACCCAGGATCCCTGCAAGGTCACAGCTTCCCCACCCTGCTCTTCCTCTGAGCTGAGTCTTGAGCTGCGTCGGGTGCTTTGCTTAAGATGCGGAGTTGAGGTCCAGGAGTCTGTTCCCAGGAAGCGCAGGTGGCTGCAAGGCAGTAACTTTGTTGATCATCCAAACCAAGCTGCTCCTTGTCATCAGCTAGAGCTGCCTGACTTTCTGGGGATTTCTGGGGGAGCTGGGGCAGCTCTTGTGGCTCTCCGGTCCGGGGAAGCGCCAGCCTTCAAGCTGCTCTGTTCCTGAGCTGTGTTCCTTAAACATGAGAGATGTCCGGAGGGGTTTATTCAGAAGAGCATGCGCAGGGCCCCCTGCTGTAAAGCCCCATTCAGTGGGACAGCTTTCGTTTATGCCTGTTTCATGAGGAGTTCGTCTCTCCTCAGCACTGGCCAGGAACCACGGGCCTAGGTTTTCCTTACATGCTCAGAGTGGGACCTTTATGTGTCTTAGTTCACCTTTGTTTTCTTGATCCAAGGTTAAAGATGAAAGAGGAAGAGTGGCGAGAAGCCCAGAGAGGATTCAATAAAGTCTGGCGAGAGCAGAATGAGAAGTATTACCTGAAATCCTTGGACCACCAGGGCATCAACTTCAAGCAGAATGATACCAAGGTCCTGAGGTCAAAGAGTCTCCTCAACGAGATTGAAAGCATCTATGATGAGGTGAGATGGTCACCAATAGTTTCCTTCCCTCAAGCTTTTGTAGTTTGCAAGTGCTGTTTCAGTTCCCATTCCTCACCGCTCAGTGAGAGAGGAAGTCTGCGCCACTGGCAGAGCTTTCTGAAAGGCTTTTGGGTAGAGAAAGGTGTTTGGGGCTAATTGCTGCGCTGTGTTTCTCATTTGTAGAGGCAAGAGCAGGCTTCAGAAGACAATGCTGGAGTCCCCACAGGCCCACACCTATCGCTAGCCTATGAAGACAAGCAGATCCTGGAGGACGCTGCCTCTCTCATCATCCACCATGTGAAGCGGCAGACGGGAATCCAGAAAGAGGACAAGTACAAAATCAAGCAGATCATGTATCACTTCATTCCAGACCTGCTGTTCGCTCAGCGAGGTGAACTCTCGGATGTGGAAGAGGAGGAAGAAGAGGAAATGGATGTGGATGAATCTACTGGGGCTGCGAAAAAGCACAACGGTGTTGGGGGTAGTCCTCCCAAAACCAAGCTGATGTTCAACAACACGATGGCCCAGAAGCTGCGGGGCATGGATGAGGTCTACAATCTCTTCTACGTGAACAGCAACTGGTACATATTCATGCGGCTGCATCAGATCCTGTGCTCGCGGCTGCTGCGGATCTGCACCCAGGCCGAGCGGCAGATCGAAGAGGAGACACGGGAGAGGGAGTGGGAGAGGGAAGTGCTGGGCATAAAGCGAGACAAGAGCGACAGTCCTGCCATCCAGCTACGACTGAAGGAGCCTAGTGAGTGATTCTGGTGGGAGGCTGGGGAAGAAAGGTGCTTCTACTCGTAGCGTGTTGACAGGGCTTACTGGGTGTCTTCAGGCACGTTACAGCAGCGACCCGCTAAAATGGGAGGCTTTCTCTTTTATTATCGCTGGGCAGCACTGAGGTGAGGGAGGAGATGGGAAGGTGTAGTGTACGTGGGACTCGAATAGCAGAATGGTAATGTGCAGCAGTTGTTTCATAAGAGATTTCAGTTTGCACATTGGTATCTGAAGTATCCGTGAGCTCCCTAACTAAAAGCTGGTTTTAAAAGTCTTTCAGAAGTAAAGACCTCATGGAGAAGGCTAGATCTAGAAAGCAAGAAAATACGAAAGTCCCCCTGGCCTTAAAAGGACTCGTTTAAATGCCTATAAAAGGCAAACTTAAGTCTATTCCAGTAACTCTTCACCTTGACAGGGTAGTCTGAGGACCAAAACTCAAAGCAGCCCTGCCTGGCTGTGGTGTGCTCATCTCTTCCATTCTCTCTTGTTGCAGTGGACATCGATGTTGAGGATTATTACCCAGCCTTCCTGGACATGGTGCGCAATCTCCTGGATGGGAACATGGACTCGTCGCAGTACGAGGACTCCTTGCGCGAGATGTTCACCATCCACGCCTACATCGCCTTCACCATGGACAAGCTGATCCAGAGCATTGTTCGACAGGTGACTGCCAGCAAAAGCTGGAGGGCGGGTGGTCCGGCGTAGAGAAAGTAGCCGGGTTGTTTGCTGCGGTGAGAGCCCAGGCCCACATTGGAGGGGGAGTGTAGTATGCCTACATTGGCAATTTCAGGGGTAAGTAGGTAAATTCCGGGTGTTTTGTAACCTAGCTCTAACACTGCTGTAGAGAGACATGATAAAAGGTAATTCCTGATGTATTTAAATTCTTGAGAATATCCTCTCTGTGCATATAGAGTTCTCCCTTTGTTTTCCAGGAGTTTTAGGATATAAGTATTCAACTTCAAAGTGTCTCCAGAGTTAATCTTGCTTTAACTTTGAAAATTAATTACATGGCATTTAAATATAATTTCCTTCCTTTTCACCAGTGTTGCAGGAGCAGCGTGTGCCTCTTCGAAAAAGCTTTGTCTCTCTTATCTGGCTGTTTGAGTAGCTCGGTTTGGCTGTTAAGCTCTAGTCCTTTTATTAGGCTGGTAGGAAGAACGTGTGACCCAGGGAAAACTTCTCCGTGCGCCTTTTTGTAGCGGAAAGAACAAAAACCCACACAAGGGGCTGGGAGTGGAATGGCTTGAAAGGCCTTTCCTCGTTCAGAAGGGTAGAGCTGCTTTTCAGAAGCCGTGTACCTTCAGTCCAGAGATCAGCTGAATTCAAAAGACACTCGAGCAACTTGATTTTTAAACTGGTACAAAATAAGGATTTGATGCTGAGTCTCCCCTGCCTCTCCCCAGACGCAGCAGCAGCCCCGTGCTGTGGAGGGGATTCACGAAGTCACGGTGCTGTAGCCTTTCCTCCCCTGCTGCTGAGCAGGATGTTCCCTGCCCGCAGGTTTTCTCTGAGTAGCTATACTTTGCCACCTGCTAATTTTTTTAAAGTTACTGTGTTCTTTTACATAGCAGCAGAGATCATCTACAGCTGAAAGAACTTACTAAAATGTGGCCTTGGACTCCTGCTTTTTGAGCCCTTTTGTTTGGTTGTTTTTTTTGCTTGGGCTTAAACCCACGGTTACAACTTCCCTTCTTGCTGTTCTGGGCTGAGGGGCGTGTAGCGGACTCCCTGACGAACACCTTCCCCGCGCTCTTCCTTTTTGCAGCTGCAGCACATTGTGAGCGATGAGATCTGCGTGCAGGTAACAGACCTCTACCTGTCGGAGAACAACAATGGCGCAACAGGAGGTCTCCTCGCTTCCCAGTCTTCTCGTACCCTTCTAGAGGCCGCGTACCAGCGCAAAGCCGAGCAGCTTATGTCAGAGGAGAACTGTTTCAAGGTAAAGCCGGGCTGCCAACCGCGGGATAAAAGCAGCGCAAGCAGTGAGGATCCCCCTGGAAAGGCACCAGTCCTTTAAAAAAGGAGCCTTGTTTAGGCATCCAGGAGCCCTGAGGACTTTATGTACCTCTGAAAGTTGAAAGGAAAGTTTTGGTGGCATGTCCCCAGCTTTTGGCACGTAGATTAGTGCTTCTGTAAGGGCCCCTCAGAAGCGAGGTTTCAAGGAGAAATATATTTCCTGGAACAGCAATGAATATCCCTTGCGCTTCACAACATTTTTGGGTTGTATCATATTGACTGCTTTGCTGTCACCGGTTTTAATTTACTAGCTCAAACTCTCCCATTTCTCTTATGTCGACAGGGGCGGGGGGGGGCGGGGAATCTGCTAATGCTGGCTGGGCATTAAATCATTGCTGTCTGCATACATTGCTAAATAAACCTGGTGCGCTCTGCTAATCAAATCCATACTGCCCTCGCCTGAGATGCAGGAAGTGGCCAGGCCCTTTCTGAGCCAGTAAAGCACTTTGGGTAAAAGTCTCCATGTCTCGTCTCTCTTCCCTTGCCCACAAGCTTATTTTGGGGGCTCAAGAAGGACCCGCACCGCTCCTGAAACAACAGAAAAAAGAAAGATTTTCAAAAAGCTTTACAATTTTTCTGTTCCTCAAAGATTGTGCGGTTTGGCTAGTGTTTTCCCTTTGCTGTCAGGCATGTGGGAAGCACAGTGTTTTCCCTTAAAACGATGCCAAGTTGCTTCATTCTCCCTTTGCCCCAGTAAGAAGTGGAGGTTGTTTTTTCTATTTGAAACCTTTTAGTGAAGTCCCTCCTGCCTTTGCGTTATAGCTGATGTTCATTCAGAGCAGAGGTCAAGTTCAGCTAACCATTGAGCTGCTGGACACAGAAGAGGAGAACTCCGATGACCCTGTCGAAGCAGAGGTAAGAGCAGCTTGTCCAGAGCAGGCTGTGATGGTCAGGGGTGCACTGGGCAAGGGTGTCCAGTTGGCTGCTGTTGTGGTCCGCTAGCACAAGATAAGGAAACATCAAGGACACACCGTAAAGCTTTCGGTGATGTGACCAGGCAAGTCCTTCTTGGTTTATTTTGTGCTAGAAAACCCTCAAAACAATATAGAGAAAACTGCGTTTTGGGGGATAAGATGCATGGAGCCTTCAAAAGTGACCTTGTGTTCATCCGTATAACTTCCAGCTTATCCTTGTTAGCTATCCCCTGTTGTTTGGTGGGAAGGCAGTGGCTGATCTGTGCTCTGTGCTCGCTTCCAGCGCTGGTCGGACTACGTGGAGCGGTACGTCAACTCTGATTCTACCTCCCCTGAGCTCCGGGAGCACCTGGCCCAGAAACCGGTCTTCCTGCCAAGGTGAGCGGCCAGGCCGTGCCATGAACCCTACCCAATGGGCTCTATCTGGCCGTAGAGAGCAGAGCGGCTGCGCTCCATCGCAGCACTGGGCGTTCAGTCTCGCCTGTGTTTTACTGCTACAACAGAAGCAGTTACCCCGGCAGCGTGGTGTCGAGTCATCCTAAAAGCCTGTGGGTCCACCCCAGGCTCCTGCTCTCCAGTGACTGAGAGATGGCATGGTCTGCAGGTCGGGGAGAGGGTGAGGGCTGGTGGCTCGCCAGATTGGGTTTTTGGCAGTCCTGCCATGGCTTGCAGTAACCTTCTGCCTGAAAGCAGCGGGTGCCACGTTGGGGCTTTTCATGAGCAGGGAGCTGATGGCATGATATCCGTGATTTCAGAAATAAGATAAACCCAGTGGGCTGACTCGCTGTAGGGGTCTGAGCCCAAGTGACTGCAACGGGCAGTTGCGCTCCAAGCTGTTTGCCAGGCTTTTGAGGGGCCAGCACAGATCCACCAGCTACATCCAGCCTAGTAGTGCTAGAGGGTGAGCCCTAATTCCAAGAGAGGTTCTCTGGTTTGCAGGAATCTGAGGCGGATCCGTAAGTGTCAGCGTGGTCGGGAGCAGCAGGAGAAGGAAGGGAAGGAGGGAAACAGTAAGAAGTCCATGGAGAGCGTGGAGAGCTTGGACAAGCTGGAGTGTAAATTCAAGCTGAACTCCTATAAGATGGTGTACGTGATCAAATCGGAGGACTACATGTACAGGAGGACTGCTCTGCTGCGAGCTCAGCAGGTAGGAGTGAGCGGAAGGACTGGGGTGGGCAGCCGGTGTTTCCCGGGCCCCCCTGCTCCCAAAGGTGAGGTGGGCAGAGTCAGGTGAGACATCCCTGGGGATCCCGCTTGGTGACATTGAGCGGTCGTTGCGTTGCCAGGAGGATGGTGTGCTGTTTTGTCCTCCCGAGACACTAAAGACCTTCTGAACGTTCCTGGGGTGTAATCTTTTCTCCTTCCACCTCTAACTCTCATCGCCCTCCCACCTCTCCTCCCTTCTCTCCAGAGAGTTTTACTGCTGTAGGACAGTGGTTTCGACCGTTGGCTCTCACATTTCTTCCAGGAGGTACTTCCCATGGGTGGCGTTTCCCCCATTTTAGGGAAGACTTGTTATCTTTGTGGTGGTGTGGTGGCATGCGAGAGTGCCTGTCCTGCCAGGGCTTCCCCAAAGAGGACTCAGAGCGCAAACATCAAATGCCTTCTGTCCCCCGCAAACATCAAATGCCTTCTGTCCCCCCCAAACATCAAATGCCTTCTGGGTACCATCTCCTTGTTGTTTCCAGTCCCCCCAGTCATGGAGAGCGGGAGTCCTCAGGTCGATCCCGCGTGGCAGAGCGCAGCCAACATGCGACTGCAGCTCTCGAAAAAGCTGCATTTGTGGCCAAGATGGGAGCGGTGAGGTCACCCATACAGAAAAATCCCCATGGGTGTTCTTCCGGGACCCAAGAGAGCAGTCTGACATCTCCCATCTAGCCGTCAACGCTTGCGACTGCCAATTTAAATTGGAATTTGACTTCTTGAAGTTACTTAAATTTGCTCTTGGTTCTTTGTGCCAAACGTAACTGTTGGGGCAAGGGAAGGAGGATGTGGCTGGGATAGGTGGGGAGGCAGGGGAGCAGAGATGCTGGAGGGGATGGAGGCTCTGGCCTTCCGGCTGGCTTTCAGCTGTAAAGGTTGGGGTTCATTCAAGATGAAAACGGCCTGTGACTCCAGATCGGCCAAATTCAGGAGGATTTTGGACTTCTGAATGCTTTGACACTATAATCTATTTAAAACACGTGAAGCAGAATACCATTGCTTGGATTGTAAAAAGAAAGTGAAACCTGCTAGATTCAGGCAAAAGTCACTGACTTAAGCAATGAGAAGCAGCAGTACCCAAGCGGCTCTGTCAGCAGTAGCCTCTCCTGCAGCTGCAGAGGGCATTTTCAGTTTATGGAATTATTGGCTTTTCTGAGCAAATGACTGAGCACTGAGAAAATTCCCTGGGAGGTGAGGGAGTGGGAGAGGTGCGCACTGCTTCCTGCCTAGTAAGTCATCCTTCACAGCTCCCTTTTGGTCATGTACTTAGACTTAGAAAACAACTACTTACATTCCATTTCTTGCTGATGAAATACAAATCATGGTTTTATTTCATTAGCTGTAAAGTAATTGTGTTAAACTTGCATGCACATTAGATGAGTGTGTTTAATTCCAGTAGTGACTCTCTGAAATGCCGATACTGAGGATTTTGATGGAATTCCATCTATCCCATTCAACCGGCACAAACCTCGAGGAAAAGTAACCTCGTGAACAGGACAGTACATGCCAGTGCTTTTCACAGAGAATATGAGCAAAAGTCAGACTACTGAACTGTTAAATATATAGCATGCAGCCTAGCCCCTCGGTTACAGAAGTAGGCCACAGGAGCTGCGGAAGCTACCCTGGACTACAAATCTACTGGACTTAACAGCTAACACTGAGAAGCCTCTGGGAGGAGAACAAAACAAATAATAAAATGCATAACTTTTAATCTTGAGGCTCAATTATATTTGCTGGGTTCAGTTATGACTGTAGCTCGTCAATGTCAATTATGACATGGCTTGAAAGCCGTGGCTGTAAACCATCTGTCTGGGATTTTGCATTCCTGAAGCAGATGCTCTTACTCAGGATGAGTGCCGTTTTTCCTCTCCCAATGCTTCTGTTAAGCCAGAGCTCGTAGTCCTGACCTAGTTCTTAGTTTTCCATAGCTGTTGGGTCTCCGGACCTGTGTAATGCCTGTTGAGCTTGCTCCCTCCTGGGACTGTGCCCCTCCATGGGGGGCTGGAGGCAGGCCCCGAGGGCTGGGGAGAGCAGGGCCTGCCTGCTCTGGGGTCTGCCTTGGCTCCTGGCTGCTGCAGGAGGAGGAGGAGGAGGCAGCACCCTTTGAGCAGTGCAGAAGGGATGCAGTGCTGAGCGTGCAGCTCTCGGGCTCCTGCGGGATATGTTTTGTGTCCCCAGCCTGAGACCCACTGTATTAAACAAAAAGCATAAATCTCTTGGTATTCCCAAGTTCGTTTTGCCACTGTAATTGCCTTGGAGAGGAGGTCAGGGGGCCTTTATCGCAGCTTTTCCTCTGTTGGCCCATGTCTGCGTTACAAATTCCCTCTGGCTGTTGATCCCCTTGGTCGCATCGACCACCAGCCGAGCTTTGCGTAACGCTGCAGTCTGGGGGCTGAAGCTGCCTTCTTGTAACACCTCTTACTATTTCTGTAGTCCCACGAAAGAGTCAGCAAGCGGCTGCACCAGCGGTTCCAGGCCTGGGTGGACAAATGGACCAAGGAGCACGTGCCCCGCGAGATGGCAGCCGAGACAAACAAGTGGCTGATGGGCGAAGGGTTGGAGGGCTTGGTGCCCTGCACCACCACGTGTGACACAGAGACCCTGCACTTTGTGAGCATTAACAAGTACCGCGTCAAATACGGCACGATATTCAAGACGCCGTAAGACTCCCCCGGGGCGAGGGAAGAGCCCGGGAGGTGTGTGTGTGTGTGTGTGTGTGTGTGTGTGTGTGTGCGCGCATTCGGGAAAGGAGGAAGATGCCTTTCTCCCCTCACCGTGTATCTCCGTAACGTGGCCACTTGACTAGTGCGTGGCTGGTACAAGCCGTCACCAGCGGGATTCCCTGTGGGGACGCGGTCTCTGCCGGCCCTTTGACTTCGGCGCGCGTCCCCGGACGGCGGCAAGGACCCTTCTCTGAACTTGAGCCATCCCAGAGAAACACAGCGAGCTCGTACACACCAGCAGTGCTGAGGCTTTGAGGCCCCAAGCGGAGAGGGAAGAGGACTGGAGGCTCCCCACCGCTTGGATGTGTCCCCAGGTGCCTGTCGCGACCGGATTCTCCTCCCGCTGGGCTCCCGTGCGGGGCCCTGGGGCAGCCCCATGCCGCCTCACAGAGCGGACCCTGGGCTCCTCGCCTCCCTCCCGGGCTGGACTCACCCCGTGCAGATCGGTCTGTCCATTCTAGTGCCAGTGGAACTGTTTTATTTTATTTTAATTTTTTTTTTTTTGTACCTGCTTGTTTACTAGTCTCTCCTAGTGCCATGCACCAGCTTTTCACACACATGTACGTACACACACACAACAGAGAACAACACGATTTTAACATGTTTCCTCCTTTTTTGTAAATAAATGTACAAATTGTCAATTTTGGGGGTTTTTTTTGGTTTTGTTTGGTTTGTTGGTTTTTTTTTTTTAATTAAAGGAAGTATGCTTGATGTGCTAGCATAACTGTACTAGCTTCTTGTGTACCATAGTACCAGGTGGCTTGAGAATTAGTACCGACAGACAGACCGACGAAGACATTTATTACACTTTTTACCAAAGGGAGTTATCATTGTAGTGCTTTTGTGTGGAAACTTTTTTCTCCTTTTTTTGTAAATAAAAATAATGTCTTTGTTCTTAACTGGAGGAAGACAGTCGCTCACCCACAGCCCTGTTCCGGGTCTGAAAGGCACCGTGCAGCATGCAGTTTTTGGGGTGGGGAAGGGCAGGGGGGGGACATCCCACCATTTTATATGATCGGCTTCACAATCTGAGAGGAAAAAGCAGAGGCAGTGTGTGTTGTGCAGTTAGCAAAACCGAGGTATAAGTGGCCTGTTAAGATATATAAATATATAGTATATAATTTTTAATTTTTAAAATTTTTCTTTCTCTTGGTGGGTAGTTTTTATCCACCCAGTCTTCCAGCTCCAAGGACCTTCGCTTTTGGGAAGTGTTGCTGAGCTACTGATTGTGCTGATGTATTTTTCCCTCTCAGTATTGGAGAAAACATCCTGTGAAGTACCCAGCCAGTATTTGACAGAGCTGCTGTGCGTGTGTGTTTGTGTGTGGTGTGTGCGTGCGTGCAAGAGAAGGGCGGGGGCGCGTCTCGGTGCATTTCACTAGTGAAATCCACATATGGAATATATATTTTTTTAAGTATAGAAGTTTAGCGCTGGCAGATATTTAAAACATGGGGGAAGTTTCTGATTTAAAAAAAAAAAAAAGTCGGCATGGACTTTGTAAGCCATGACAGACACAACTGCACTGTCTCTCCTCCTCAAAGGAAGCGGCTTTCCTTGCACGATCCATGCTGCCAGTCCTAAGCACCGAACCAGGCTCCCGTCCTCCCTGGCTGGGCAGACGCGAGCAGGGCTCTGCCGCTGCTGAATCCTCTCCCCGGGGATTTGGTTTTTCCAAGACAGCAGATCGTCTCCCCTGCCTTCCGCAGGCAGGGAGCCGGGGCGAGAGGGGAGCAGGCGCGGAGGGGGACCTGTGCCTCGCCAGGAGAGCCGACGTGCAGCAGGCAGATCTCCAACGGCAGCCTCCTATGGACAGAGGGAAGAGCCCAGCGGAGAATATTCACAGTTTGCCAGCAATATGTTACCCGTCTTGTTTCTCCTCCTTCGCTGTAACCAGGCAGGAAGGGGCTGTCGCGTGTGCTCTTCCGCTTCAGGGGTTTCACGCGTGCTCCCCTGCTCTCTCTTTCCCCTGTTTTTTTCCCCCCTGTTGTATCCTCACGGTGATCTGGAAGCAAAATGCTTGGGTGATTTGGACTTTCTGACCAGCTCGGGAGCAGCGGCGGCAGCTGCTGCTGCTGGTAGGCATCTTGTCCCGGGAGCCTGTGCCTGCACGTCAGTGAGCGGGAGGGGGCTGCCCTCTGACGTCCCACCGCTGCTCCCAGCCTGTACAATAGCAGAGGTTCGGGGGAGTTCCCTTCTTTTTCAACTCGCTTTTTTGTATTCTGTAACGCGATCCTCGGCCCACAATCCGTGTGATTTCTATACAAATGTTGTAAAGTTGACTGTAGTGCGGTATTTCCATTAAAATATCAGGGCTAATGGTCGCGTTACAGATCCTTCCTTCCTTCCCGATCGTACGCAGTGACATTCTGGGCTGCTTCTGAGGGAAAAAGGGGGATGGGGAGAAAGAGGCGGGTGCAGAATGGCCGAGGGAGCGGGAGACTAGACTCCGGCCTGCGCTCGGCTTCTGCCTCCGGATAGCCCCCCGACGCACGGATCGCGGTGGCGGGGGGCACCCCTCAGCCGTCCGTTTTCCTCACGAAGGCGGCACGGCGGGGACAGACCGGCCCCGCAGCCAGGCAGGCCCGGCCCTTTCCCCCGGTCGCAAGGCCGCGCCGCCTCTGCGCATGCGCTGTAGCCGGGCCGGGGGGGGCGGTGGAGGGAACCGCGCATGCTTCGCATCCGGGGAGGGCGCGCCCGGGGCCGCGCATGCGCAGAGCGCGGCGGGCGCGCCATGATGGCGGCGCCGAAGGACAGGCGCACGGTGCTGGAGCGGGTGGAGAAGTTCATCTCCGACATCTACTTCACCGACTGCAACCTGCGGGGCAGGTGGGCGGCGGGGGCGTTCCCCGCAGTCCCCTCGGGCCATCCCCGGGGTAGTGGCAGCAGGCGGGGCGGGTCGCGCTGCGGCCGGGCCTGCTCCCGTGTCCCCCCCTCCCGCCATCCACCGCA
Source organism: Opisthocomus hoazin (assembly GCF_030867145.1). Lineage (NCBI taxonomy): Eukaryota > Metazoa > Chordata > Aves > Opisthocomiformes > Opisthocomidae > Opisthocomus > Opisthocomus hoazin. The sequence goes on from NC_134423.1 coordinate 12,030,207, forward strand.
GCCGGCCCCTCCGTGAGGCCGCAGCCCCCAGGCCGGGGCTCGGGGGGGCTTAAGTGAACAAAGCACCCCTCCCTTGCACAGCCAGCCCGCAGCTCTGCCTCGGGGTGCCGCGGCACAGGGCCCCCCCGCGGGGGGCGGGGGTCTGCCTAGAAGCCCTTAGGGAGATTTCATGAGGAAACAGGCCGAGGCATATCTGTTACCAAGGAGAGAGAAGAGCCGAGTTCACTGCTGGGAGCTCTGGCAGGCCCCTTTGCCGGGGCAGGTTGCTGCCCTGCTGGTCAGTGGGTGCCGTGAGGCTGTGAAGTGGTAGCAGGGTGGTACAGCCACACTGGGAAGGCGGGGAGATCTCTATTCCCCCCGCCCTGGGCTGGTCCCCACAGGACTGGCTTTGTTAATGGTGTCCCGACCATCTCCTGCTGCAGGCTTTTTGGGGATCACTGTCCGCCAGCATCACTCTCCTGCTTCCAGATGCCACAGCGCATCCCTTACCATGAGGCCGTTGGGCAGGAATTCAGACCGGCTGAAGTGGGAGACTCCTTCGGGCCCACGTGAGTACCAGGCTTCGATGGAGCTGGGAGCATGGTGGGGCTGGAGCTCACACCTTCAGTCTTACTCGTGCGCATGAACCCTCATGAGCTCTCAGTGGCGAAGAAGTGAGATTATAATCCTCTTCCCTGTTGCGAGCTTTCGGTAGAAGGTGTCTGCCTAGAAGCCCAGAGGAGATTTCGTGAGGAAACAGGCTGAGATGTGTCTGTTTCCAAGGAGAGTGAAGAGCCGAGTTCACTGCTGAGAGCTCGTGTTCATAGTCGTGGTTGTGACCCTGATGCTTGCTTCTGCATGGGATCTGTGTGCTTTGTCAGGGCTGGGAGAAGATCGGAGTTTTTTGCCAGCAGTGGTCAAAGACACGATGCTACTGTCTGTTTCGGTTGCAGAGGAGGCTGGGTTGGGACCAGCACCAGGGGGTTTGTGTGCTGCCTTCTCAGCTTCCTCGCCCGCTGGCACTGCCGTGCCTCTTCGCAGCCTGCACGGAGGCTCTGAGGAACTGTGGCTTCCCTCGGGGGAAGGTCTCGCGGTGGGCTGAGTGTGCTGCCTGCTCTCTTCCAGGTGGGAGACGTGCTGGTTTAAGGTGGAGCTGAGCATCCCCCCGGGCTGGGCAGGGCGGGAAGTGCACTTCGTGTGGGAGAGCGACGGGGAGGGCATGGTGTGGCGAGATGCCCAGCCTGTCCAGGTGAGGAGACGTGGGTCAGGGGTGTGCTGGTTGTGCCAGCCGCTCCACTGCATACAGAGTGGTTATTTCCCTTAGCCCTCTGCAGTGGGGCAGCAGAAGAAACCCCCTCCTGTTATGTGCTCTCCAGAGGAATGCCTATTTGTGTTGGGGAGCGCAAAATAACACAGGGGCCAACAGGAAAGAACCAAGAATAATCAGAGGTCTAGAGAGAGTGGTCACAAAGAGAAACAGAAGCAGGATATGTAGTTGTAGAGTTGTTTAGCCTCAAGTGGTAATCCGCAACAGAGCTGTTTTTAAATAAAGGGAAGAAACTGCTGTCCAGAGAAGCGCGGTGTTTGTGAAGAGTCTGGTACGCGGGGTGGGAGAGAAGACTACTCTCGTAGTCTATTTCCAGAGTTTCACCCAGAGAGGCAAGCCTGCTGCTGGTGGTGGGTTTCAGTCTGTTTTCTAGAGCCAGCTTCCCGCCAGGAGTTAAAATTCTGGTCTGCAAACCATTAACGGCTGAAAATCCTTTGCTTAGGCGTTAGCAAATGCATCTTGGAAGAAGGCTAGGCAAGCACTGGGCCTGAGGTGTGAATCCCCACTGCTGCCAAGAACAGTGGGACAGATGAACAGTGGGACAGACTCTTGTCACACAGGTCAACTTTTGTCCTGCTCTGGGGAGGCGGAATGGCTCAGGTGACATTTTGCAGCCCTGCCCTGCTCTGCAGTGGTGTCCGGGGGCGTTGTGGCACTGTTGGGGCAGCAGCAGCAGTTTCCGTGCCTGTTGTTCTTGTGGGAAGCATTGTCCCAGGGCACGTGGGGCCAGGACCCTCCATCCAGCCGGGTGTGTCTTGTCCTGCCCATCCAGCTGCTGTCATGGCCCCCTGAAGATGTGTGTTAAATGTGCCACCTCCCCCTGCAGGGTTTGACTAAGGAAGGCGAGAAGACCAGCTACATCCTGACGAGCAGCTTGAAAGAAACAGAGCCCCACAGGTGGGTGGCCAGCGTGGCCGGGACCCCCACCGTTGGGCCACCTTGGTGTTGTTCAAAGCCAGGAGGCCAGGCTGAGACATCCTCACCTGCATCCAGGTGCTCTGAGAAGTATCTGGCGTTCGGCAGCTCTGTCTGTTGTTCAGGTGGGGCCGGTCCCACCACAGGGAGGGGAGTGGACTTTCCCGGCTGATTGCCTGTGGTCTGCTCCCTGATGGTTGTGTTTTGCTCTCCAGTCTGACGCTGTATGTGGAGCTGGCCTGCAACGGTCTCTTCGGAGCTGGCAAGGGCAGTATGATCGCCCCTCCGGACCCTGACAGGAGGTTCACCCTGAGCAAGGCTGAGCTGGTCGTCTTCAACAGGGATGTCTATGAACTGCTGGTGGATCTGGAAATACTGCTGGACATGGCCCGGGTCTGTGAGCTCATTCTCTTCTCTTCTCTCGCCCTTTCCACCTCCTTCCACAACTTCATTTTATCGCCTTCTCCTGCCATTCCCTGACCTGTCTCCTTCCACCAGGAGGCCCTGGAGGAGCAAATGTTTGCTCCTGCTGCTTTAGCGCAATTGATCTTGTCTACAGTAGGAGAAAACTGAGCAGGGAGAAGCCAAAGGTGTTTTTTTCACCCACATTCCACTCGAAGGCAGGATCTGTTAGACCAGAGTGCCCTGGGATGGGCGTATGCATAACCTGGCTTTAGAAGGCTCATAAGTAAGGACGTACGGTTGTGTCTGCGAAGCAGGGGCACAGTGTTTACCTGGCACCGCTGGCAGTCAGATGTTGGGTGGAGGTAGCAGGTTGTCCCTGAGGCAGGTGGCATCTGAGCTGGTGCAGAGAGCTGCTTGGAGCCAGAGGGTGTGCTGAGCTCTGAGTCAAGCTGTTATTGCCCCCAATCCCAGCTCCTCGGGGAGGAAAACCAGAGGAGTTTCCAGGCACTGTACGCTGCCAACCAGATGGTCAACGCCTGTGACGTTATGGACCCCTCCACCTTCCCTGCTGCCCGTGACCTGGCTGCGGCGATCTTCAGCCAGAGGAACGGCGAGAGCCAGCACACCATCCATGCCGTGGGTCACTGCCACATTGACTCTGGTGAGAGCAGCACAGCGTTCCCTCCCTGCTGACCGGGAGGCCAGGGCATGCTGCCCAAGGGGAGAGCTGGCTGCCTTTGGGCTCCAGGCACTGGGTGCTGTGCCCTGAGGGAAGGGAAAGGGACCTTTGTGCTGGTCTGTCGCCGAGGCAGGGGAACGTGTGCCTAGCTAGCTGTGCCATTTGGAGCGCCAGTGGGGCTGGTGATGAGGGGTGAATTACAGACCGCTGTCTGCCAGCTGCTGGACTTCACCCCTCGATTTCCAGACCCCGGAGGGGTTTCGGTCTCAGCAGAGAGGCAGCAGGAGGAGTGGGAGTTGGAGGCCCCAGGCTGCGTTGCTGTCAGACCCTAAGTCAAAGGACAGCGTTTTGCCCTAGCATTTTCCCTGGCTGATCCACGACAGGCAGCACAGCCCCGTTCCCAGGGGAGCTTGTGCCGAGTAGTAACCGCGGTGGGGCCATGCCTGTCCCTGCAGCCTGGCTGTGGCCGTTCGAAGAGACCATCCGTAAGTGTGCTCGGAGCTGGGTCACGGTGGTCCGTCTGATGGAGCGCAATCCGGAGCTCACCTTCGCCTGCTCCCAGGTGAGTGATCTCCCTCTGGGGACCTCTCCTTCTGCTTGTTGCTCCCCCAGCATGGCCCAAAATGAGACGGGGGGGGATGAGCGGGAGCGTCCCATGCAGTTGCAGAGAGGAGGGACGTCGGTGTGGTGGGAGCTGAGGCTGACCTCTGTGCTGTGGCAGGCGCAGCAGTTCGAGTGGGTGCGGAGTTGGTACCCCGGGCTCTACGCACAGATTCGGGACTTCGTGGTGAAGGGGCAGTTCATTCCTGTTGGAGGCACCTGGGTGGAAATGGTGAGAAGCACGGTGAGCCTGGCTCGCCACACCCTCCCAGCACAGAATCACACAATTCCAGCATGGTAGGGGTTGGAAGGGACCTCTGGGGATCACCCAGCCCAACCCCCCTGCCGAAGCAGGGTCACCCAGAGCAGGCTGCACAGGACCACGTCCAGGCGGGTCTTGAATATCTCCAGAGAAGGAGACTCCACAGCCTCCCTGGGCAGCCTGGGCCAGGACTCCATCACCCTCAGAGTGAAGAAGTTCTTTCTTGTGTTCAGCTGGCGCTTCCTCTGCTTCAGTTTGTGCCCGTTGCCCCTTGTCCTGTCGCTGGGCACCACTGAAAAGAGTCCGGCCCCATCCTCCTGACACCCAACCTGCAGATATTTAGAGGCATTTCTAAGGTCCCCTCTCAGCCTTCTCTTCTCCAGGCTGAACAAGCCCAGCTCCCTCAGCCTCTCCTCGTAGGAGAGATGCTCCAGTCCCCTCATCATCCTTGTAGCCCTCCACTGGACTCTCTCCAGTAGCTCCTCATGTTTCTTGAACTGGGGAGCCCAGAACTGGACACAGTACTCCAGATGGGGCCTCACCAGGGCAGAGTAGAGGGGAAGGAGAACCTCCCTCGACCTGCTGCCCACACTCCTCTTGATGCACCCCAGGATCCCATTGGCCTTCTTGGCAGCCAGGGCACACTGCTGGCTCACGGTCAACCTGTCATCCCCCAGCACTCCCAAGTCCTTCTCCGCAGAGCTGCTCTCCAGCAGGTCCGCCCCAGCCTGTACTGGTGCATGGGGTTGTTCTTCCCCAGGTGCAGGACCCTGCACTTGCCCTTGTTGAACCTCATCAGGTTTCTCTCTGCCCAACTTTCCAGCTTGTCCTGTCACCATCCCTCTGGGACCAGTCCTGGCACTGGAAGGGGAGAGCAGAGCCTTTGCTGAGCCTGTCTGGTTGGGGATGGTCTCCAGGCCCAGCAAACAGCAGCTGTCTGCAGTGCCTAGTGTAGCAAAAATACTGTCCCTCTCCCAGATCATCTCATTCCCCGAGAAAGGAGCTTTGGTCTGGACTTGCTGAGCAATGTTCCTCCTTTTGCCCTCTGCCGAGCTCTGTTCTAATCGTCCCCGTGATCTGCTGGGTCAGGATGGCAGCGTGTGGGAACGGGGTGCTCACAAGACGTCCCCTGCCCTGGCGCCTGGCTCGCCACATGGAATCACTGTGCTCTCCCCCAGGACGGGAACCTGCCCAGCGGGGAGTCCATGGTGCGGCAGTTCCTCCAGGGACAGCGGTTCTTCCAGGAGCAGTTTGGCCGGATCTGCTCAGAGGTACTTGCTCTTTCCCAGCGCCCCTTCCTCACACACCACCTCTTGCTGTGCATGAGGGTTTCTCTCTGGTTCTGCAGATACGCTGTTCAGGTGCCTCGCGTTGGCCTGCTCTTGGCAGCTAAAGCCATGATGAGTAAATATCTACTTCCCCGTGTATCAGGGCAGTTAGCACAGCCCCAGGCCTTGGTTATATTGCTTTTGAGTCCATGGCAGGTCTCTAGAGTTGCTCCTCCTCTAGCACATCCTCTGTCCCCTCTGCAAGAAGGCCTGACTACCAAGAAACCCTCCACGAGCTTAGGCTGCGGTTTGTGGCCAGTGTGACTCACGTCTGCCTCTCTCCCTCCGCTGCTGTCGCACCTCCTCCCAGTTCTGGCTGCCGGACACGTTTGGATACTCGGCTCAGCTGCCCCAGCTAATGCGTGGCTGTGGGATCAGGCGGTTCCTCACGCAGAAGCTCAGCTGGAACCTGGTGAACACCTTCCCGGTGAGCTGTGCTTCCCTTCCTCCCTGGGGTTGCTCGAGTGTGTCTGCAGGGCTGGGCCTGTTTGTGCTACAGGTTGGGCCAGTCCTTCAGCTCAGCTGACACAGGCTCTTCTTCCAGAAGCCACCAGTTTATGCTGGTAGCAATGTCCTGTCAGCGTTTAGGGGAAAGGAAGGACGCGGTTAGAGATCCCAGCTAGGCCCTCGGCCTACACATTCCCTCTGCTTCCAGATGGGAAGCTGCGAACTGCATGCAGGTCTACCAGACAGCAAACCCAGCTGCTCCTCTGCTGTCACCTGCTCTTGTGGCACTCCTCATCCGACGATGTGACTGTCTCCTTGCACTGATCTGTCAGGGCATCCCACAACCCCACGGAGAGAAAGTGAAGGCCCGGTGTGAGTCCTCAGGGGGCTGTGAAGCGCCCATCACCTGTGCACTTCCTTGGTGACAAAGGTGCCGGGCTTTGTGTGTTGGCCAGGGCTTGCAAGGAAGCTCGGGCTTTTAGTGCACAAGCTTTGTGCTGATGTGGTTGAAGCATGCCCTCCACGCACACGCGTGCGTGGGAGGTGAGTTTGGGAGCCTCGAAACACTGAGCTAAGGGTGAATTTCTCTTTCTGGTACTGCCATGACCAGAGAGTTCCTTTTGGGAACTCCTGGGAACAGTGGGGCTGTGCTGCAGAGCGTTCCAGCACTGCGTGGGACAGGGGGGCTGTATGAGACACCGCGCTTTCCTTTGGCTCCCCTCCAGCATCACACCTTTTTCTGGGAAGGCATTGATGGTTCCCGAGTCCTGACCCATTTCCCACCTGGCGATTCCTATGGGATGCACGGGCAAGTGGAGGAGGTGAGTGAGATTGCCAGACCTGCGCGTGAAGTGCAGTGCCAGCCCCTCAGGGCCAGGTCTGAGGCTCCTAGGAGAGGGCACTGCCTGCGAAGGGAGCAGGACAGCTGGCAGCATTGCTGGGCAAAGGCTGTTCGGGTGCCTGGCAGTCAGTTGCCTGCCTCTGAGATGTGTCCGTGCCTGATTTTTGCAGTTTGGGCAGAGGAGGAGAGGCAGGACTGGGCTTTGCACCCCGAAGGCTGACCTGGCTGTCTTGTGTGGAGCGGTGGGAGCTGGGGCTGGGCACCGGGGGATTGCAGCCACCCAAAATTCCTTCTAGATGCTGAAAACAGTGAAGAACAACAAGGACAAAGGACTTGTGAACCACAGCGCTCTCCTCTTTGGCTTTGGAGATGGAGGCGGGGGCCCGACGCAGAAGATGCTGGACAGGATGAAGAGAATGAGTGACACAGACGGGCTGCCAAGGTGAGAGGGGAGCTCCCTTCCTCCCTCCTTGCTGGAGCGCTTGTTCTGCGCCAGGCCTGGCCTTCAGCAGCGCCAAAGGAAAGGGGGTGTGAAGGAGGGCAGGGAGCAAGCGGGGCGAGCAGAGGGCTAGGAAGGGTTGTCAGGGAGACAGAGCCTCTCCATCATTGAGGGCTGTAGGAAGAGGTACATGGGGTAGCCTCAGACTGCTCGTGAGCCCTCCACTGAGCTGTGGGGCGAATGGCCAGCACGGCAGTGGTGCCTGGCAGTCTGTCCCTGCCTGGGGAACGTCCCTGTCCCCAAGGCAGGCAGCAGGAGCGGCACGGAGTGGGAGAAGGCTAGGAGGAGGTTGGGGAGAATCCGGTGTGTGTGGCAGTGTCGGGGTTTCTGAGTCCTCAGTTCCAGGGCTGTCGCCTTGCTGGTCAGGGTTCACTGTCAGCCGTGTCACAGGCTGCTGCCCTGGCTGATCGCTGTTTGTGCATCTCTCCCGCAGGGTTCAGATCTCCACTCCTGACCGACTCTTTTCTGTGCTGGAGAAGGAGTCATCACAGCTGCACACCTGGGTGGGAGAGCTCTTCCTCGAGCTGCACAACGGCACCTATACCACCCAGGCACAGGTGACTGCGTCCATGGGACAGGGGCAGCAGTCTCCCCCACCCCAGGGAAGGTGGCTGTCCCCAGTGCTCTTCTCTACTGCTCAGGCTGCTCCAGGGTTCAGGCAGTGCCCTTTAGGTCACAGTGGTGGGAGCCACCTTGTAGCCAGGACTCCAGAAGGCAGATCTGTTGTCAGACCTCCTTCAAGGGGTGAGAAGCAAGGCTGGACACAGCAGGGCCCCTTTGGTCAATAGCTGTCACATCCGTCACTTTAGCAGATAGCTGCAGAGGTTGGGTGAAGAGTCGGATGAAGGGGAGGCAGGTGAGAACAGAGACAGGGGAAGCTACGTCCTGTGCCGGGAGTTTCAGTTTTATCTGTGGCAAAACAGAACTCGCTGGTAGTGGCAACATCATGACGCCTACAAATAACCGACCTTCCTGCACTGGAGCTGGGCTTTTGCTGCAAGAGATCCGCTCCTGGCTACCAATTTCCTAAGCATCTTCTCTCCTTGCTTTGACACCAGATAAAGAAGGGGAATCGGGAGTGTGAGCGAATACTCCACGACGTTGAAGTGCTCAGCACCTGGGCTCTGGCGCGGGGCGGCACATTCCAGTATCCTGCCAGCCAGCTGCAGCGGCTCTGGAGGTGAGGGCAACCGGGAGCACTGACGGCACCGGGGGCAGGACGTGGTGAGGGCTGGGGACTTCAGGGTGAGAGCTGGCTGCTCTTGGGACACCACTCCCCATCCCAACAGCTCCTTGTCCCTGCCTGAGTCAGGGTAGAAATCCTTGCTGTCAGTGCACCAAAACAAGCCTGGACCAGTTGGACCGCACTGGTGTGGACAGTTACTGGGCAGCTCGGTGGGCTGATGGTGGGAGATGGTCACTTGGTTCTCGGCCCTGTTCAGCTGGAGCCAGAAGGGTGACTGCCCGCAGCCTGTCCTTCACCTGAGCTGCCTCTCTTGAGTGGGAGAGTGGCGCATGGTTAGGATGTGGGGACCTGTGCGGATTCCGTACCGCAGCACTGTGTGTACACAACCTCTTCCATAAACTGATCGGGGCTCCACCTGGCAAGTGCTTCAGTGCCTCGCTTCAGTCTCCTGTCGGAAGATAGCTCCAAAGCCTCGCTACTCTGCCGGCTGGAAGCTTCATTTCCGACCTAAGCTGATTACTCGCCAGTTTGGACTTGTCTGAACTTGTGCAACAATATATCTGGTAGCCCCAAGGGATGAAAACGTTAGCTCTTACTCCCCATGGTTGTGGTTTACTAAGACGACAGTTGACAAGTCCTAACATAAAGGGATTTAGAGGGTGCTACAAAAAAAAATCCTTTTCTCTCGAGCGTTTGCTAACAGCAGGACAAGGAACAGTTATTAAGTTTGTCCATCTTGCAGACAGGGCTTGGTAAGCCAGAATAAATCCAGTGCTCTCCCCTGCTTCGTCACCTGGTTTCTGCTCTGTGCTTTAGGTTATTGCTGCTCAACCAGTTCCATGACGTTTTGCCAGGCAGCTGCATCCAGCTCGTGGTTGAGGATGCCCTGCAATACTACACAGGTGAGCAGGGGGTTTGGCGAGAAGGCCCTGATCTGTTGGAGCACACCAGCTCCTGCCAAGTCGAGCTTCAGAGGTTTCAGTCCTGGACTGTCAGGTGCTATGGGTCGAACATGTGCAGGCATGTTCCTGTAATAGCGCTAACTCAGCAAGGAACTGGCAGAGGAGCTAAGGGATTAAAAAAAAAACCAAACCCATCCTGAGTTATTGACTTCTGTGCTTGCTGTTGGCATGCCGGGATAGACCCCAGCAAAGGTGGGCGCTGGAGTTCGCTCCTGCCTGCCCACAGGCACTCGCAGTAGCTTCACTTTGTTGTAGCTCCACAGTTTTCTGGGTGAGCTGGCATAGCTCTTTGTAATCTTGTAATAACAAAGTTAAGAATAAACTTTAATTACTTACTAATAGATAACAGTGATTAATACTAACGATAACTAGTAATTGTAGCCTGGAAGTAGCTAAAGTGTGCATATGTGGCATGGGAGCACCAGAAACTCTCTCGGCTGTGAGAAATGTCCTGGCTGGGTCCCACCGGGCCTCTTATTTGCTCAGAGATCCGCAGGGCTGGCATTCAGCTGCAGGAGGAGGCTGTGCGGTCCTTATGTGGGGATCTGCTGCAGCCCAAGGCAGGGAGCGCCGAAAGCACCCTCGTGTTGAACACTCTGCCCTGGGAGCGGACTGAGGTCATCTCAAGGACTGGGCCATCTGGAACAGAGACTTTAGGTATGTCTAACCTTGGGGTAACTAGTGTATCAGAATTTCTTACAGGGGCGGAGACAGCTAGCAGAGAAATACTCTGCCTCTCCCTGCCCTGGGGAGGGTTTACTGACTTGTCAAATCGCTTCGTGGGACTTTATCCCACTTCAAGTTCTACCCTGAACTGTGGATGAAGAAGAGGAGGGTGTGACAGGAGGTGGCAGGTCTGACGTGAGAGCAGCAGGGCAGCACAGTGCGACATAGGGTTAGGTCTGGGGGAGATGTTGCAACAGAACCTCTTTGCTTTCCAGCTCTGGTGACAGTCCCCAGCATGGGCTATGCTGTCGTGAGGGAGCCGTCACTGCCACCTCAGCCTGTGGCAGTGAGGAAACAGGTAAGCGCAACGGCAGTTGTCCTCAGGTTGATGTACCCTGCGTCAGAGGTTGCCTGGGGAGAAATCTAGGGAATCCAGCCCACAGCAACTCCGCGCACTAGGTCTGCAATTGGGGCGCTCAGCTCCCGCGGGCGTGGGTCTGTGAAATCTGTTTCTGTCGGTTCCCCCAAGGAGGATGGCACCATTGCCATGGAGAACGGGGTGATTGCAGTCCGCCTCGACGTGGCGGGGCGCCTGACCTCGCTTCGCCTTGTACACTCTGAGAGGTATGCGTCTCCTCCGGTTCCTGCAGCCGGGCTCCTCAAACCCCTCTCAGGTCGTCTTCTTACTGAATGCCCTTTTCCACTGCCAGTTCTTCTTAAGCTGCTGTTTCTCTGTTCCACTTTGTTCCAGAGAGTCAGTCCCAGACAGCTGCTACGCCAACCAGTTTGCACTCTTTGATGATGTTCCCCTGTACTGGGACGCCTGGGACGTGATGGATTATCACTTGGAAACCAGGTAGAAGAGCGGTGCCTGCAGCACTTGGATTTTGTCTGTGCTCTGAGGTTCTTGCCTCCCATCGGTCCTAGCTGTAACAAAAGCTGTAACAGAACATTCGCTCTGGAGAACTGGGTGCCTCCCATGCAGGAGGCCGGATTGGGGTCTGGGGACCTGGATCTACCAGGCTGAGACCAGCTCTGCCTTTATCCCTTTCTCTAGGAAGCCAGTGACAACGCTGCTGAAGCCTCTGGAAATCACCCTGGCTGGGGGCCTGCGGGGAAGTGCGAGCTTCTCCCTGCGGATCGGGGAAAGCAGCACCTTAACCCAGGAGATCATCCTGGATGCCATGTGCCCGTACCTCCGCTTCCAGACCCAGGTCTGTCCAGCAGCTGCCGTGCGATACGGACATCTGTGCTGTGCAGGCAGGGCCCTGGGGAGCTGAATCTTGCACCTGAATTACGTTCTCCCTCCTGTTTCCTCCCCAGAGCCCCTCACTGCCTGTCCTCCTCTGTCTTAGGGGGAGGCAGCCCAAGGGTGGGGGTTCTGAGGGCCAAGGTGGAAGAGGAACTCACCACTTCCTCTGTGTTCAGACTCTAGTATGGTTTTCTTGTACCTGGTCTGGTCTGGGTGCGAGCTGGGGAGGGACGAGCGCAGCCCCTGCCTGTCAGCCCCTGTGATGATGATGTTCCGCTACCGCATTTAGGTTGAGTGGAAGGAGGCTCACAAGTTCCTCAAGGTGGAGTTCCCCGTGCAAGTCCGGAGCACCAACGCCACCTACGAGATCCAGTTTGGACACCTGCAGCGGCCGACGCACTGGAACACGTCCTGGGACTGGGCCCGGTTCGAGGTGAGAGGAAGGGTGGCCTGGGGGCTACCTTTGCTCCCAGGCAGGAGCTCTGTGTGGTGAATACGTCCCTTGGTACCTCCTGCAGGTGTGGGTCCACAAGTGGCTCGATCTCTCCGAGCACGGCTTCGGGGTGGCACTGCTGAATGACTGCAAATACGGGGCATCAGCCCATGGGAACATCCTCAGCCTCTCGCTGTGAGTGGGGTTGGAGCAGGGGTGGAGCTGCAGCGGTCCCCTGGCCGCCTGAGGCATCCCTTGGAGGCCGAGGCAACGCTGGGTCCTGAAGGATCATAGTTAATAAGGCAATAGTCTGGTGGCTGGCTGTCACCTGAGGACTTCTGGCTGACTTAATTACAGTTGACTAAGATAATGTAACTCCTGTGAGTAATGCTCATAGGTAATTCAGGAGAACGTTTGCACCAAGTAGTGTTTCTGTTGCTGGCCAAAACATACCCCAGGAGGGGAGACTTGAGGAAAGGAAAGGAACGGCAATGTTACGGATGCGTACAAAGCTGAGAGAAACTGTGTGTTTCAGTTTGACTCCAGCAGCCATAAGTTTCACAGGAAAACATCCTTCAAAGGTCGATTTTAGCTTCTGGGACTGTCCAGGGTCTGTTTGCTGTTGCCAGAAACCAGCAGCATGTCGGCTCCCACCTCGGGGCCCAGCCTCGACGTAGTGGGGGGAGGCAGTCATCTCGTCACAGTGCTCTGGACCGGGTGGCAGGGGGACAGCGTCAGGCTTGGGCTGGCAGAAGATGCCACCGAGAGCCTCACCTCCCTCTCGCCGCCTTAGGCTGAGAGCGCCCAAGTCCCCCGATGCCACGGCAGACATCGCCCACCACCAGTTCTCCTACGCCGTGATGCCCCACCAGGGTGAGTGACAGGCAGAGCAGGACACGTAGCATGGAAGGAGCTCCGCTGAGCCTCGGCATGAGCACACCCGGCTGCGCCCACCGAGCGGCTGGTGAGAGGTTCTTCTGTTGCAGGTTCCTTCCAGGACGCCCGTGTGATCCAGTGTGCCTACAACTTGAATTTCCCTCTGCACGCGGTGCCATCCGGCTCTGCCCAGTGCCCAACCTGGAGCGCCTTTGCTGTCAGCTCACCCGCCGTGGTGCTGGAGACTGTCAAGCAGGCAAGCCCCCAGGGCAGCAGCGTGAGGGCGGGTGGGGTGGGTTCAGCTGCTGTTGTCAGGCACGGTTTGCTGGGTGGTGGGCAGGCTCAGCTGGGCGGAAGCAGCGATCCCTCTGGTTCGTGTGTCCTGCTAGGTGAGGATGAGGCGAGTTAGCACCCCTCTGTGCCAGCTGATGCAGGCACTCACACCGGGGATCCTGGCAGCATCCTCACCTGTACAGGGGTACGGCAGCCACAGTCGTTAACGCTGCACCGTAGCATCACAAAATCATTGAGGTTGGAAAAGACCTCTGAGATCATCCAGTCCAACCGTCACCCCAACACCACCGCACCTGCTAAACCATGTCCCGAAGTGCCACATCCACACGATTTTTGAACCCCTCCAGGGATGGGGACTCCCCCACTGCCCTGGGCAGCCTGGTCCAACGTCTGACCACTCCTTCAGTGAAGGAATTTTTCCTGATATCCAGTCTGAACCTCCCCTGACGCAACTTGAGGCCATTGCCTCTTGTCCTATCGCTAGTTACTTGGGAGAAGAGACCAGCACCCACCTCACTACACCCTCCTTTCAGGTAGCTGTAGAGAGCCATAAGGTCTCCCCTCAGCCTCCTCTTCTCCAGACTAAACAACCCCAGCTCCCTCAGCCGCTCCTCATCAGACTTGTTCTCCAGACCCTTCACCAGCCTCACTGCCCTTCTCCAGGCACGCTCCAGCCCCTCAATGTCCTTCTTGTAGTGAGGGGCCCAAAGCTGAGCACAGCACTCAAGGTGCGGCCTCACCAGTGCCGAGTACAGGGCACAATCACTGCCTTGTTCCTGCTGGCCACACCATTCCTGATCCAAGCCAGGATGCTGTTGGCCTTCTTGGCAATCGAACAAAACAAAAGGCATGCACACACTGGCAGAGCCGCTCAGCCGCGGTCACTGCGGTTGGGCTGTACCCTGAGGTGTTGGATCGGATGCGCCCATCTCGTTTCTCCGAACAAACGTTTGCACTGTCCCCCCAAAGGCTGAGGACAGACCTGAAGCTGTGGTGGTTCGGCTGTACGAGGCGCACGGCAGCACGGTGGACGCCTGGCTCCAGACCTCCCTCGCCGTGAAGGAGGCGATGCTGTAAGTCCCTGCAGGAGGGCTGGGTGCCTGTGGCGATGGCCGTCGGGCACTTCAGCCTCACGCGCCACTTTCTTCCCCAGCTGCGACCTCCTGGAGCGTCCGGCTGCACGAGGCCGCCTGCTGCTGGAGCAGCGGGGCGTGAGGCTTTCCTTCACACCCTTCCGCCTGCTCTCCGTCCTCTTGGTCTTGAGGCAGTGACGCCGTCCATCGCCCTTTCTGACGCCGCAGCAACCTGGACCAACACCGTGAGCCCAAATCGCAGCCCAGGGCTTCCCCCGTCCCAAGAGCTGTGCAAGCAGGCGGTGGTTCCAGCCAAGGGCAGCGTCTCCCCCTCGCCACCCACCCAGCCACCAGAGAACAGCGGTGGAGAACCACCTTCAGGAAGGGAGGACAGCTACCCCTGCCTAACCAGGGCAGGAGGGCCCCAGCGAGCGCCCAGCTAGCCAAAGCGTGGGCTGGGGCTGTGGGACAGGCTGGCTTGCCCCGCACAGGCTCTGCTCCAGCCCTGGCCGGCCTTGGGGAGCAGCAGCTTTGTGTCTCGGCCTTCGTCTTGTCCAGACCCAAGCAGCACCAAGCTGTAACAGGGCAGCAAGTTTAAAGACACACTGCAGTCCTTCCCCTCGCCCCGTGCCTGCCTCTTGCACTGGCCTTATGAAAGGGGAACAGAAGAAAATAGGAGAATTACATGAAAACAAACTCCAGCCTGTTTGCTCAGCTTATTTCCAGGTAACTGCGCTGATCTGCCTCTTCCCAGCTGTAGCTGCTGCTCTCTTGGTGTCCTCCTCACCAGGATCTCATGCCTGGGAGGGGGGAGGCAGAGCTTACCTTTGGGGTTTTTTTTTCGGGGGGGGGAGGTGGAGGGGAAGCCTGCTCCAGCCCACTTAGGGAAGAGGCTGCGCAGTGGAGGGGTTTATCCTTAGCACACAAAAGGCATGCACGGCAATTTCTACACAAAGTATTTTATAAGTCAGCTAAAAACAGGGATCCAGGCAGCAGCCAGGAAGAGGGAATCTGCTTTTGGGCAGAGGGAAGGGTCACAGTCCAGCACGCTGTGCAGTGGCTCTTACCCCCTCAAATGCCTGGGGACAGCAGGAGGATGCTGGATAAATCAGCCCCATCACCGACCCAAACTTCTTCCCGCACTGGCAGGACGCAGTGGTAGCAAGCGGGCATGAGCACAGCTACAGAGCAGCCCCATCTCTCCCCAGCACGACCCCAGGCCCCCAGACTCCTGCAGCCGTTAAAACGCCCCTGGGAGAAGGGCGGCGTGTGGCACTCACACGGCGGGGGCTGCGCCTGGGCCAGGGAAACAAGAAGTCAGAGGGGACAGGGTGCCCGGTTCTGCCCTGCGAAGCCCCACTGGGCTCCTGCCCCGTGGTACCCGCTCCGTCCCCCCGACACGAGGGAGCGCGCCCATGGCGTTCCAAAGCCGCGGGGACTGCCAGCCTCACCTCTGCCCCTGCGCGCAGCCGTCCGGCGGCTTCTCTTGGCTTTCACCGGCGCCTTGGGCTCGGACGAGGCCGGAGCAGCAGTGGCTTTCCTCCTCCCGCGGGAACATCCCCTCCTCGGCCTGTCAGCCACCTCCTCCTCGGCGTCCGACTTCAGGGGGCTCGCCGCAGCCCTGGGGCGCCTTTTCGAGGCATGCGTGGTGACCTGGGTGGACATCGGGGCCAGAGCTTGGCAGCAGCAGTGTGCTTGGCCTGCTGGCTGATGAGAAACTCCACGCAGGAGCCCCGCTGTGAAATTGGGGAGCGGCCTGAGCAGGGGACGGGACGGCCTCTACCCCCAGCAGGAGCCACACCAACCACAAAGCGTCTTACCTTGGGGCTCCGAGGCTCGGCGTCCACCTTCAGCTGCGCACGCTTCTTGCGAGGTGTCTGCCCTGCACGAGAAGACGTGCCTGGGTTAGGTGAGGCAAGGAGGAGACGGGGCAGAGTGCCTGCGCCTTGGGGGACGGGCTGCGGCACCGTGACCTTCACCAGACTCCCTCCCCTGCCGAAACACCACTTGGATCAGGTGGAGAGCACACTCTCCAGCTCCCAGCCTGGCAGGCAAGGAAGGGGACATAGGTGCTGGCCTGGAAAAGCACCCTGTGGGCACAAAGGCTGTGCACAGGCAGGCGGCTGTGCCGGGAGGGAGCCTTGGGGACAATGGGCTCCGTCCCCTAGTGCCACCAGCCATCACAGGCCCGTCAGTGCCGCAGGGAGAGGGGCTCTGCTCCCACCTTCGCCAGTGCAGGGCTGGCCAGGCTCCAGCCCTCCCAGAGCAAGAGCGGGTCCCGCAGGGAGACGAGCGGACACTTACCTTTGGGAGCCATGGGGCCAGGATCTCCCTGCAAGGAAGGCGACAGAGCATTGACGGGGGCCCGGTCGTTCTGCAGGTGGCAGCAGCAGAATGCATGCCCCTTCTCCACCCAGCAGCCGAGGCAGTGACAGGGAAACAGCCACGTTTCCCTGGGAAGCCTGGGGGGAGCCGGACTTGCTCTGCCTGCCCTGTGCCTCAGGGACCCTCCTCTCAGCCCCTGCTCCTTCTGCAAGGCCCCTCCCCGGCACCTTGCCCAGATGCAGGAGGGAGGAACAGGGCTGCCAGGCCTCGTGAGCAATCAGCCCCTCAGCTCCAGACTGCCTGCCACCCCTGGGCCACTGCACAGAGGGTCCTTGTCACCTCCACATCCACCAGTCACAGTAGTCTGGCGGCAAGGGAGACCTCCCACGACACAGCGTAATGCTGAGGGGGTCTCGGGAAGCAGAAAACAGGCTGGTGTCCCCTTGGAGAAGTGGTTGGGGGGGGCAGCCAGCCCCAGGCAGTGAGCCCAGGCTCCTACCTGGAACCATATGGTCCTGCCGCTGCGGTCGCGCAGGGAGCTCATGCCAGGCACCAGGTAACACTGCAGCCAGTTCTTGAAAGCGGCGTAGTTATCCGGCTGTTCTGGGTCCAGGAGCTCCTTCCCTGGGAAGGGAGAGAGGCCAAGGACAGGAGTAGAGAAGAAGCAGAGACCGTGGTGGCGGGGTGCCCTCCTGAGCCTCCTGCTGCTGGGAACACAGAGCCCAGGGCTCGCCGCCACCCCCCACTGTCCCCGTCCCCCTGCTCCCTGTCCCGTCGCCTCACCCGCCACAATGACCTCCATGGGCACGGTGTGGCACAGCTCCAGGAGGTCCGGGTGCTCCTGCATCACCTTCAGCTTCTTGCTCAGTGTCATGGAAGGATTCTGCAGGGGCGGAGAAGGGGAGGGAAGTCACCTGCCAGCCCCCCAGCCTTGTCGGGCTCTCCCCAGCAGCAGCCGCGTTCCCCATCTCCTCCTGCCCTCTTGAGGACAGGCTGCCACGCTCCCCACGGCACGCACCAGTGCCAAGCTCACCCCCCAGCCCCCATCCAGGCTGCAAACCGCACGTTCCCTGTAGCTGTGAAGACACGAAAGAGGGCTAGTGCACAGGAACGCCAGCAGTTTGTAAAAAACAGCCCTCAAGTCGCTTATGTTGTTATCAGCCTCCGCTAAAACAGCCACTTCCTCTCCCCCAAGGCCACAAGATCAGCTGTGAGCTCTACTGTGGGCTTCCCCGGAGATTTTATGCTCGCACGGTGTTTGTTCCCCTCGCCCCTTCCTCTCCATCCACCCCAAATGTACCGCGATGGCTGCCAGGGCAGCACGCAGGCGTGTGCCAGGGGAGCAGTCACGGTTCGGCAGCCTGGCCACAGGCGAACAAACACTGCACGCGTGAGACTACAGCACTGCTGCGCCCTGTTTGCTGCTCCGCTGGAGGGGAAAGACGTGTTCAGGCACGGGTGTCTGTGGCAAAGGACAGTATATAATGTGCTGGAGGAGAAAGATCCCGTGTGGCAAGCGTTATAGCTGTGAGGGAAAATGCCTGCTGTTGGACTGGGAGCAGCAAATCCCTCCCGACAGCGGCGCGTGCAGAGGCTGTGCGAGCTCTGCCAGGGCCTGGTGGCAACGTTCTGCCCCATCAGCGCGAGGAACCAAACACGAACTGAAACTGGCCCCGAACCCCGGGCTGGAACAAGCCCAGATCAGCAGACCTGAACCGGAGCTGCACGCCCGGCTGAGCCCGAAGCTGAGCCAGAGCAAGGCAGCTGGCTGAGTGCAGCCGGGGGGCTGGAAGCAAACCGAACCACCTCCCCCACTGCCAAGCCCAGACCCCAATGGGGAACGCGGCTCAGCTCAGTCCCGCTCCCTCCACGGAAGGCAAGAGGCTCCCGGGACCCCAGGGTGCTGCCGAGACGTCCCACAGGGCCACAGGCAAACAAATCCCCGGCACAGCATCTGTCTGGGAACCTGCCCCTCTCGGAGCCAGCAAGAGCACCAGGCGTTCCTCACATTCTTCCTCCTCGCCTGCTCCTGGTCCTTCAGGGCCTCCAGCACGGTCCGGGCCTTTTCGAAGGGACGGGTCTTCGACCTGAGAGAGTCACAGAATCACAGAATGTTCGGGGTTGGCAGGGCCCTCTGTGGGTCATCCAGCCCAACCCCCTGCCGAAGCAAGGTCACCCAGAGCAGGCTGCACAGCACCACGTCCAGGCGGGTCTGGAATATCTCCAGAGAAGGAGACTCCACAGCCTCCCTGGGCAGCCTGGGCCAGGGCTCCATCACCCTCAGAGTGAAGAAGTTCTTCCTCATGTTCCGTTATGCACAGGTTTTGCCACCTGCCTGCATCTACCAAGGAGCCATCAAGCCCTGGCAAACTCTTGCCGGCCAAACCCCCGTGGCGTGTCAGCTGGCTGCTCGACCCACCTTACCTGTACAGGATCTCAGCGCGGAGGTAATTCCCGATCCCGTTGAAAAACTTCTGGTTTAAGAGCGCCTCGCAGATGGGCTTGTCGAAAGCCTTGTCGCCCAGGTTCTTCAGCACGTTCTCCCTGCAGCGGGAGCACGGGGCACGAGGTGGGTTCACCACCAAAGCGGCCCCCAACGACACGGGGCCGGCCCGTGCCTGGCACGGCGGCAGCCGCTCACCTGAAGGCCCGGTACTCGGTGAGGACGCAGGGCCCGCGGCCCGGCTGCCAGGCCTCGCCCAGCCGCCACGACCCGAAGCGCCGGGCGTCAACGAAGCAGAGAGCGCGCGGCGGGTCCTCGCCGGTGACGAAGCGGAGGTGGGCATGGCGGGGCAGCCCGGCGACGGGGCACAGCCGGAACAAGCCCGACATGCCGAAGCGGAAGACGAGGGCCTGGGCCGCGCCGGGGCCCAGCGGGGCCAGCGTCAGCCGCAGCTCCTTGCCGCGGGCCGCCGCCCTGACGCGGTAGGCCTCGCTGCAGAACGGCACCTCCGGCCCCCTGCCCACCGCCGAGCGCTCCACGCCGCCCGAGAACACCAGCCCGCCGCACGCCTCGTTGATGTAGCGACCGGCCAGGTGCAGCTCCGGGCACTCCGGCATTTTTTATTGCGACTTGGCGCAACAGCGCCCGCGCTGGAGGGCGCCCGCCGCCCCGAGGCCCCGCCCACGGGGCACGCCGGGAGCTGTAGTCCCGCCGGCGGGGCACGCCGAATTGTAGCCCCGCCCATCTCCCCCGCGGGGCACGCTGGGAGTTGTAGTCCCGCCCGCCCCCCCGGAGGAAGGAGTGGGACGCGGCCCGTCACGGCCACCGGTGCCTTTATTAGCGCTTCCCCCCCCCCCCACAAGGCCTCGCCCTCCGGGACGGCGGGGAAAAGCCGCCCCCGGCTTCCTGCTGCCCTCCGCCGGCTCCTCACAGGAGGGTGTTCATCAGCGCCTGGGCCTGCTTCAGCTCTGCGGGGCAGGGAGGGCAGTGTGAAGCGCGGGGGGATGACAGGCCCCCCACCAAGGCTGGGGTGCCCGCCGCCGGCCTCACCTGCCAGCAGCACCCGGAATTTGTCCGCCGAGAGGGAGAAGGCTGTCGCGCTGTCGCTCAGGCCAAAGCTCAGGTGCACGAGGGGCTCATCCACCTCCCGCAGCTCGCTGGAGCTGAGGGCGTAATCCACCCGCCAGCGCACCGGGCCCGGCCGGCTGACTGCGGCCGCGGCCTCAGCACCCCGCAGGTGCCCGGAGAACCCCCCGCCACCTCCAGACCCCGCACTCACGCCTCAGGCTGCAGGCCCTCAGGCTCTCCTGCAAGCAGCTCTGCTTCTCCTCGTAGGAGCGGCACAGCCCGCCGGCGTGCTCTGCGCAGCGGGGGAGAGACAAGAGGAGAAACCCACCGTGCTCCTGGCCGGACCCCTGAGGAGCAGCCACCACCCCGCGGCAAGGGTCCCGTCCCCCTCCACCTACCCTTGGGCAGCCCCAGCTGCTGCAGCTCGCTCGCCAGCGACTCGCTGTCCACGTTGTGCTTGGCTGCGCTGGAGAGGATGAAGCCGAGGACGGCGATGGTGGCCTTCACGTCCCCGGACTCTGTGGGCAAGATGGTGGGTAGGCTCCCCCCCCCCTCCCCTGCTGTCCCAGGGTCCCGGGAGTGGGGGGGCTGCGGCGGCCGTGCTCACCCAGCTTGGCGTCCGATGTCAGCTTGAGGATCCTCTCGTACTGCGGGAGAGCAGAGCGGGGGCCGAAAGTGTGGACAGCCACGCAACACAACACTAATGATGCCAGCGACGCCAATGCTAACGACACCCGCCTCTGCGCTCAACATCGCTGCCATTGCAACTAGCCCTAGCAGCGTTCCCAGCCCCGAGGCTCACACTAATGCCACGGAAGCCGGTAACGCTGCTCGTTAGGGAGGCACCGTGCCCCCCCAACCTGTGCCAGTGACCCCGTGGGGGTGCCACTCACCTCCACAGCCTCCCCCTCCACGCCGGTGACCCCCGCGGTGGGGTCCCACTCACCTCCACAGCCTCCCCCTCCACGCCGGTGACCCCACAGGGGGGTGCCACTCACCTCCACAGCCTCCCCCTCCACGCCGGTGACCCCACAGTGGGGTCCCACTCACCTCCACGGCCTCCCCCTCCATGCCGGTGACCCCCGCGGTGGGGTCCCACTCACCTCCACAGCCTCCCCCTCCACGCCGGTGACCCCTTGGGGGGGTCCCACTCACCTCCACGACCTCCCCCTCCATGCCGGTGACCCCACAGGGGGGTCCCACTCATCTCCACAGCCTCCCCCTCCACGCTGGTGACCCACAGGAGGGTCCCACTCACCTCCACAGCCTCCCCCTCCACGCCGGTGACCCCGCAGTGGGGTCCCACGCGCCTCCATGGCCTCCCCCTCCACACCGGTGACCCCGTGGGGGAGGTCCCACTCGCCTCCACAGCCTCCCCCTCCACACCGGTGACACTGTGGGGGGGGTCCCACTCACCTCCACGGCCTCCCCCTCCACACCGGTGACCCCGCAGTGGGGTCCCACTCACCTCCACAGCCTCCCCCTCCATATCAGTGATCCCACAGGGGGGTCCCACTCACCTCCACGGCCTCCCCCTCCATATCAGTGATCCCACAGGGGGGTCCCACTCACCTCCACGGCCTGCCCCTCCATATCAGTGATCCCGCAGTGGGGTCCCACTCACCTCCACGGCCTCCCCCTCCATGCCGGTGACCCCCGCGGTGGGGTCCCACTCACCTCCACAGCCTCCCCCTCCACGCCGGTGACCCCTTGGGGGGGTCCCACTCACCTCCACGACCTCCCCCTCCACGCCGGTGACCCCACAGGGGGGTCCCACTCATCTCCACAGCCTCCCCCTCCACGCCGGTGACACTGTGGGGGGGGTCCCACTCACCTCCACGGCCTCCCCCTCCACACCGGTGACCCCGCAGTGGGGTCCCACTCACCTCCACAGCCTCCCCCTCCATATCAGTGATCCCACAGGGGGGTCCCACTCACCTCCACGGCCTCCCCCTCCATATCAGTGATCCCACAGGGGGGTCCCACTCACCTCCACGGCCTCCCCCTCCATATCAGTGATCCCGCAGTGGGGTCCCACTCACCTCCATGGCCTCCCCCAGCAGGTCCCGCAGCACCTGGGCGCAGATCAGCTTCAGCTTCACGGAGGACTGTGGGGGGGAGAAGGCGGGTGAGCTCGGCAGGGGGTCTAAGGGGTGTCCGGGGGATTCAGGGTGGGGTGTGGGGGGGTACTTAACGATTTTGGCCAGGGTACTGATCTCGGCCAGGACCCAGTCGGGGCAGTCCAGGTCCCCGCAGAAGCGGAAGCGCTGTGGGGGGAGGCGCGGTCAGAGCCCGCCGTGCCCCCATCCCCGTGCCCGCCATCCCCATCCCATCCCCACCATCTCGCCGCCGGTCCCCGCTGCACACCCCGCCTCCGCGACCCGGAACCTCTCCCGGGCGGGCCCCGCCGAGTTCCCCTCCCGCCCCGCTTTAAAGCTGGAGTAGCCCCAAAACTCCCCGGGGAAGGGGCTTTGCCTGGGCTGGGGGTCGCTGGGATCCTTCGTGATGCAGCCAGCCGAGTTCGGCTCCGGGGACGTCCAGCCTCGGGTCGCTGCCGCGCTCGCAGCGGACGCAAGGCATCCGAGCCAGCTGCTCCCGCGCGTCCTCGCCTGAAGCTCCCCAGCGTTTGTCCTTCTGCTGAGAGATGATTTACTGACCCCCACTCGGCAGCGATCTCCTGGGTGCAACGAGTCCGTGACCAGTTCCTTGACTAAGCCACTTGAATACTTTTTCAGGAGTTAGTAACTATCCTGAAATCCTAACCTTAGCCTTAACTGTTAGTTTGCCTTATTAAAACATATCCAGATGTTAAGAGCCCAAGGTACCACCGGCCCATCGCCACTCGCCCACGCTGCAGCTCCCAGAGCTCCCAGGCCCACTGATGGACACTCCAACGGTGGGTCGGGCATGGAAAAATAATAGAATTAACGGTAATAATAAATCCATTACCATTAATTGATTCTGTTATTCCGAACGTGCCCTATGGTGACAGCTGAAAGACCCCAAGTGAAGCCGGGCACAGTGCCACTCTCAGAGGTGGGGGCTGCCCTGGGACAGTTCCCCCCCAGTCCCAAGCTCTCCCAGCCCAGGGTACAGCAGCCCCAGGCCTGCACTTCCAGAGCCTGAGGGGTTCATGGCTCAGGGCTGGGCTTCGGGGCTCAGAACCAGCCCCAGAGCCACCACCTGTGGGGGGGAACTGGGGGCCAAGCGGCCGTTCCCGGCCCCAGATGGGGCTGGAGCCATCGTAACATGCGGAACTGAAATAAAAGGTGTAAGGGTGGGGCTGAAATAGATACCATAGAGTAGGAGCTGAAATAAAGATCCTAGGGCTGGGGCACAAATACCAAACATGGGGCTGAGGATGAAACCATGGCAGAGCAGGAGCCAAAATAAAAACCCTGGGGGTAGGGTAGAAATAAATACTGTAGGGCTGGAGCTGAAATAAAGACCCTGGGGCAGAAATACAGACTGTAGGGCTGGAGCTGGAACGCTGGAGGGGAAATAAAGACCCTGGGGCTGGAGCTAAATACAGACAGCGGGGCTGGGGCTGACAGGACACAGAGCTGGAGCTGAAGTATCTGCTGAGGTGCTGGGGGTGAAATAAAGACCAGGGGCTGGGGCTGAAATACCGACCTTAGGGCTGGAGGTGATGGGACAGAGATGGAGCTGCACTCACTCTAGGGTGGGAGCTGAAATAAAGATTGTATGGCAGCGGTTGGAGCTGTGCAATGAAGACCTAGGGCTGGGGCTCAAACACAGACCATAATTCTGTGCTGGAGCTGAAATAAATTCTGTAGGGTTGGAGATGGAGCTGGAACGTCACAGAGCTGGAGCTGAAATAAAGACTGTAGGGCTGGAGTCAAAATAAAGACTGTAGGCCAGAAGCTGGGGCTGAAGCAAATACCCTGGGGCTGAAAGACTGAGCTTAGGGCTGGAATAAAGACTCTGCAGCTGGAGCTGAAACGATGGAGCACTGCAGGGCTGGAGAAGAAATGACAGAGCTGGAGCTGAAGCAAATATCATACGGCAGGGGCTGGAGCCAAACTGAAGATCCTGGTGCTGGGGTGGAAGCACGCTGCAGGGCTGGAGCTGAACTAAATACAGTGAAATAAAAACTGTAGAGCTGTACCTGGAGCTGAAACATCACAGAGCTGGTGCCGAAGTAACAACGGCTGAAGTAAATAGCTTAGGGCTGGAGCCCAAATAAAGGCCCCAAGACTAAAGCTGAAATAAATCCTTTTGGGCTAGAGCAGAAATAAAAGCTGAGGGGCTGGGGCTGAGCTGGAAGGCTGCAGAGCTGGAGCTGAGCTGCATGGTGCTGGGAGAGGTATGGCAGACAGGCAGCACCTGAAGGAGGATGAGGAGGGCATTGCTCCTGCAGGAGAGCTGGCAGAAGCACCCCACCATCATTCCACCTTCTTTGTATCTTTCCCCAAGGAGGGGGAGAACAGTGTTCAAGTCAACACCAGCTTTCAGGGCTGGGGATGCAGAGGGGGTGGAAGGGGCCCAGAGCCTGCAGCACCACAAGGGTTTGCCCAGGAACTGACCCTGAGCAGGTCCCCAGTGCCAGCTGAGTCACCTAGGAGCAAGGTGACAAGGTGGTAGCACCCAAGGTACCAGCACTCAGCAAAACCCAGTGGGTCTCAGGGTGGTCAATGCTGCTGGTGGGACCTCAGGGACACTCCGGGGTTCAAAGGCATCAGGCAGGGACCCAGCAGCTGCCAGGCCCCTACCATTCACCCCCATGACCTCCCACTGCCAAACAGCCCCATCATGTCATTTCTGGATGGACCAGGGGGTTTCCCCCCCCCACCACCTTGTTTTTCTTCATTATGGTTTGTTTTTCACAGACTCTCACACTCAACTCAGCCCATTTGTTGGGATTCACCCTTTTTTGGCACTCTTGCTTTCATCACTGCAGGTTCCCGCCTGCACCCTCAGGTATGTCTCACTTCTAGAAAACCAAGATTTAAAGAGGCTTCCATAGAATCGCTTCCTTTTTTCCTCCTAAATACAGCAGAACCGGTCTGGTCAGGCTTTGGGTTACACTGACTACTCTTAGCTCACGTGCTGGGGTGGGTGGCAGCTAGGAGAGAAGATGATGTTCAGAGGAAGCTTGCAGCCCTTGATTTTCTAAGTCAGCCCTCCAGCTTCAAGCTGACAAAAACAGGGGCAGCTGCTTTGTGCCTTTGGGTGCCCAAGCTCCGATTCTCACCTTCTTCGGAGAGTGAGTTTGGAGGACAGTGGCACTGGATGACTTAATAGATTTAAAAAAAGGCAACAAAAATTTCTTTTTGAAGCAATTTCTTTATGTAGAGCCTGCTTTCTGCCACCCTGCAGAGCCCAGTCCCCCACACCAGGGAAAAGCAAGCAGCAAGGAGGAAAAATCAAGGTTTTGGGTGCAAAAATCTTTGCCTGGTAGTTAAGTAGCCCGCAAGAACAGCCCCCAGGATGGGGTGCTTTGGCTGTTGGGGGTGAAGGGAAGCACCCAGTGCAGAGCAGGAAGGGCTGCTTTACCCAGGGAGCAGCCTGGGGCTTGATCCCCCCAGCCCAGCCCAAAGAGGGATGCGTTTCTGTGGCTTTAACTCCCTCACACTGGCGAGTAGTTAGGCAAGAGCTGGAGAAGACCACGCTCAGCCTAGCGAGGCCAGCAGCACACAGCTCTGGCTGCTCAAAGCCAGGTCTACACAGGAGGAGCTCGCAGCTCTCAGACAGGCCTAGGTGTAAAGCACAAGCCACATGGGATGTAGTAGCCACCCATTCCAGCTCCTACCCCCGCCAGGAGCTGCAGCCACTTCACAGAGAACCTTCACGGCTGGGTTAGATGTTCTATAAACAGTTTAATAAAGTTCAACATACAAAGTCCTTCCTTCATCCACCTGAGCCTGCATCCTTCTCAGGGAGAGGTTGGCAGCCACAGCCCAATGAGCAGGGACACAGCTTCTCAGCATCTCTTCCCCCACAAACTCTTTGGGCTCCCCCCAGCAGCTGCATCTTCTCTCCTCAGGCAGAGTCATTTTGCCAGCATGTAGGAGCATCCTCCATGTCCTGTGGGTGAGAAGGGGGGGAAAGTTGCTGTGCCCACCTCCAGCAAGGGCAGGGGGCAAGGGCTCCTCCCCCCAACCCTCAAGGGGTTCTCCAACTCCTGGCATTGCCCAGGACCAGCACCAGGTACATCAGGGACCTGTGACCTCCAGAAACACCAGCTGTGCTTCAAAGCTCCAGCTCCAAGGGACAGAAACTGATTGAAGGGACTGCGAGGACCACTTGCCTGTTCAGAGGCTGCCCAGAACCCTTGGTTATCCATTTCGAGGGTCTGGATCCCCACTTCAGGGTCTCTTCTGTCCCAGAGGACCACCACATCCCGCCAGCCAAGCCTCTTGGTCCTCATACACTAGGGAGGAGAGCACGGAGGCTGCACCCATGCCCAGGTCCCTCTCACAGGGACCAGGGCTGTTTGTCCCAGCAGGCAGACAGACAGACATCACTCTTACCACCAGCATGACGATGGGAGCAATAATGATGCAGAGGCCACACACGACCATGATGGCCATGCCATACTCAGGAAAGCCGGGTTCAGGCAGGGGGGGCTCCAGGGTGTCCTCTGGAGCAGGGCACAGCAGTTAGCAGAGCCAGCAGGACACAGGGGCTCTACCCCATGAAGTGGCAGCCCCCCACCCCCTTGGGACACAGCAGGCAATATATAGAAAGCCAGTAACACTTATCTGACCCCCTCTCTGCGCTTTCCAGATAACCCTTCCCTCCCTGTCCTACACCAAGGTCTCTCCAGCTTCAGTGCCCCCAGGCTGTGCAGAAGGACAGGGCACAGTTGTTGCTGGAATTGTACTTTCACATCAGCCATTACAAACTGGTCACCCCACCAGCCAAGACATCTCGCCCTCCCTTTGCACAAAGGATCTGGATCTGGTTGGTTACAAATCTACTCTTGCATCGCAGGCATGGAGCCACACACTGGTGAACCTCATGTTCCCACACCCCAAAGGGAAGCCTACCTCCCACGGCAAGAGAGAATGGGTCCACCTGGAAGTCTGAACCAGCCAAAGCCTTGTTTGGCCCAACTGAGAGCACAAGTGCCTCCAAAACCTCCAGGCTGGTCAGGGCAGGATACTGGAAGATCACATCCCCATGGCAGATCAAGGAGCCAGGCCTGTAGACAGGATTGGGAAGAGCTCCAGCAGCTGCCAGTCCCACCACAACCCCACAGCTACGTGCCAGGATGATGTCTCCACACTCAGGGAGGCATTGATTTTGCATCTGCTCTTTGGGGTGGGACATCCCTGGGGGACTAGCAAGTCACTGCCAAGGCAGTGGGTAAATGCTTGACCTCGGCTACCTGCTGCAAGCCCTTCTGTGGCTGAGACTGTACACCCGACGGCCATGACCTATTGGTTGATGTCTGCAGAAGACCTCCCTGGATCCATACACCCTCGGCCTCACCCTCCTGCCCCAGCAGACCCTTTGCTCCCACTCACAGGAATCCTCTTATCACCACTTGCAGGAAGCTCCTGTGGTCCCTCAGGGCTCTCGCCACCTGGAAGAGAGGCTCTGCTCAGCTCCTCACCAGCCTTTCGGGTGTTTCACCCACCAGACCACCACTTTCACAGCCATGAGGCAGCTGGGACAGCCACTACAACAAGGCCAGAGAGCACCTCCAGGTCCCTGGCTGTGTTGTGGGGTCCTGAAGCACCATCAGCAGAGGGTCTGGTTTGGACAAAGCAGTCCCTCCTCCTCCAGTGGTCCTTGGTCTCCTTTTCTCAGCACCCTAGGACTACCCCATCCCACCAGCCAAGCCTACCGCATCCTGAAGATCTCTGCTGAGCTCCTGGTGCTCTACAGCAAGTGGATCCAGAAGGTCCTCACTGAAGTTTCTGTTGGTGATGAGGAAGGACACCGGGTAAACTTGCAGGTGAAGCCTGACCCCTGAAGGGGCAAGACACAAGCGTTAGGCAAGCAGAGCTGGCAGTGAGCCCCACCACACACAGGGAATGTCCTTACCCTCCACCGAGAGGGAGGTCAGGTCCACAGAGCAGGTCACAAGAGCTGTCAGGGCTTGCAGTATCTTTGCGACATCAGCATGGACAATTGTGTCAAGGTAGATGTCTCCAGTGATCTCCAGGTCGCTACTGAGGTTTCTAAGGGGAGAGAAGGGCTCTAGGCAAGGCAGGAGAGCTGGGACCAGGCTCAAACACACCCTTGCTAGTCTTTTTCCAGCAGCTCACAACCACTCAGCCAAGGAAGGTGCTCAGTTATGGTATTTGCCATCAGCTGCACATCACCCTCCCAGGTTTCCTAACACAGTACAACTCATCCTCCCCATCTTTACAGCATCACTAATTAGCTGCAGAGCACACAACAGGTAGTGAAGGTAGTTTAATGATGAGCTTTGGAGAAGCTTAGCTGTGTCCCATACCTGAGCTGGGTGATGGTGAAGTTCCTCACATGGTAGGTTGCATTGAGAGACTGAACCACCTGAGGAAGAGGAGACAGCAGCTCACACCCTGGCACTGCTTTAGTACACAGTATCCCACCACACAGGCAGAGCAGCAGCCAGCACCCATTTCCCCGGATGGTTCCCAGCATCATCCTTTGGAATAGCCGCCAAGGCTTGCCATACCTCACCAACCAGCCGCTCTAGGGAGTTTGGCCTGCCCCTCCCAAGTGGGAGGACAGCAAGAGAGAGGGACAGCTTCTCTGGGTCCAGGTTCTCCAGGCTGAAGCCTAGAAGGGTTCAGAAGACAGTTATGCCCACACCTGTTTCTACACCTTCCTTGGGACATATCATCAGCCATGAGCTCATCCTCTGCCACATGCTGAAAGCAGAAGCCAGCAGGGCAGTTGAGTGAAGATGAAGACGTATCCCTCTTCAGGTGGAAAGGGCTTGGGATCTGCCCCCTCCCAGGAGGGAAGCAGATCAAGGAGGGGAAGCCAGCAGAAGCACTGGACCACACAAGTCCAACTGCTGCAGATGTTGTCCCCAGCATCCTCAGCACTGGAGGGCTTTGCATGGGTCAGGAGAGGGGACATTAAGTGAAGGTGAAGCCTGAAGTCCAAACTGGGCAGGTTTCAGCTTTGATACAGCTGTAGGGAGCCACTCTGCTGTCAGACGATCTCCATGGCTTACCACCAGACTGGACAGATTGTGGCTCCAGTTGCCAGCTGAAGGTGCTCCTTCCCCTGCTGGCCTCTGTGATGACTGTCCGGATGAGGTGGGAGTTGGTGGGAGCATCCCCCTGGAACACAACCTCCCCTCGTACAACCACCGAGCCATTCCTGGGAGGTAGATGAAGGGATGGGCAGCCCACCTCCTCTTTGAGGGTGGCTTTACAGCCTCATCACCCCACATTAACACCCTATCCACAGAGAGGTCTCAGGAGGCATTGTCTGGAGCCTCAAACACTTTCAACAAGGATCTCTTGGGGCAGCAACCCTGGGGAGGGAGCACAGCCCCTCACGAGACCCACCTAGAGCATTTTGGTGGGCAAACTCTTCCTTCCAAGCCAAGCCCACCCCTCTCTGCCTATTGCCCCCGGGGCAGAGCTGCATACTCACATGAACTCGAGGACATTTGCCTGCAGGAAGGTCTTGTAGGTGGACAGCATTTCACTTAGCTGGAAGAAAGAAGCACTGGTCAACAGAGAAGCTTTTGCAGATTTCCCTGTGTGAATAGGGCAGGTATCAGGAGGTTTGCAGTACACGCAGAGGGGAGCCAGCTCGGTTTGCCCAGGGGTAGGGGACACCGGGGTGTGCCAAGCCTCCAGGGAAGGCCATGGCTGAGATGGCATGCCCACAGCTCCCATCAGCCTAGGGACAGCATCCCAGGAAGACTCCCGTCAGCCCAGGAATAGCACCCACAGGGTGTGCAACAGCCCTGCTAGCTGCCAGAGGTGAGGGGGGTCCAGCCCCTGGACCCAGCAGTACCAGTACCTCCACTGACCAGCTCCTGCACTCACCATCAGCCTCACTTCTTCCTCCAGCTCCCTGTAGCTCCCCGAAGCCTTGCTGCTCAGAGCCTGGGTGTAAGCGATGCCCGACAGTTGGAACTGCAAGGGCAGCACGTGCAGAGGCTGCGCAGGAGAAGAGAGCCCAGGGGAGCCAGGGTTGGCCATCATCACCAGCTCTGCTGGGGTGAAGACCTCTCCTGCAGCTGCAGGGAGATGCTGGGAGGTGACAGAGTGGCCGGACACGGACTGAGCATCAGGCATCCCTCCTGCTGATGCAGCCAAGCTTTGCAAGCTGAGCGGGGAGCTGGCAGCAGGCACAGCTCCGGTGGAAGTCAACAGGTAAGATGGAGATGGCAAGCTGATAGTGGTGTGGCATACAGCCTCAGAGCAGTGCTCCAGAGCAGGGTTGTTGGAGCTGGGGGGAGACACAGAGCCTGGGCTGGCACGGGTGGGCTCTGTAGGGTCTGTTGGAGCAGAAGTGGGTCCTACCAATGCTGCCCTGGGCTCGCTGCACCCAGCTTCTTCTGCCACAGCCACCGTTCCAGGCAGCATGCTCATCTCCACCACCTTCGTGGCCTGGCTTTGCCCTGCATCCTCAGAGGCTGTTGTGAGGAAGGGATCTGGATGCAGGGATGGCTTCTGGGTAGGTGACCCCAGGGGGGACACGTGTGTCACACCTGCAGCTCTTGGAGAGGGGGAAGCCATTGTAGCAGGTCCATCCTCACAGGGGGCTTTGGTTGCTCCAGGCTCTGGGATGGCATCAGGGACTGCCAAGCTCATCCCAGTCACATTGGGACCTGCAGCACTGGTCCAAGCTGGGGAGGGGTGGGCTTCAGTGGATCTCAGAGTCTGCTGTGCAGGAGAGGAAGACTGATCACTTGGTTTCTCCAAGGTGATGGCAGGTCCCCCTGACTCTGCTGAAGGAGGAAAGGGAGCCAGTACTTGCGGGTGATTGACACCCTGCACTGATGCCACACTGGGAAGTGATGCTAAGATAGTGGCCAGCAGTCCAGACACATTCCCTGGGACCTTGGCCAAGACAGTGTCCTCCAGCAGAGCAGCTTCACCATGCAGGAAGGTGCCAGCAGGCCATGTGTCCCAGAGCATCTCAGGTGTCACAGCAGAGGGTACCCACATGGTGCCAGGACGTGTTTTAGTCAAGCTGGACACCCTCTCTCCTGGCAGAGCTGAGGGCATCCCTGGAAGTGGCACTAGGTGAGGAGCAGCAGTGTGGTCCTCAACCCCAGACAGGCCAAGGCTTGGTCTCACCTCTTCCTTCTGCCCATTGCAGCTCCTCATTGTGGCTCCAGCAAGTGAGACTCCATACTGGACATCAGAGAAGCCACTGGCTGTAGATGGATCAGACACAGCCATGCTGCTGGGAGCCTGTGCTGCTGTCACAACTCTGGCCCGAGAAGGCAAGTGGCTGGCTGTGACCACCGCAGGAGGCTCAGAGCTCACAGCCAGGCTGAGATCTGCTCTGTGGAGCACAGCCCGACAGTCAGGGCTTGCTCCAAGGGCCAGCATCTGGTCACCTCCAGACTGGTCCATGGTGCTGTAGGTCTGGGAAGGGGTAGCCATCGGTGTCCTTACTAGGACATCAGATGGGACTGGAGTCCCCTCAGCAGCCCCATCAGGTGGGACCAGCTGTGTGGGCACCCCCTCCAACAAGGCAGCCCCCACAGAGGGGGCCGTGGGCAGGGAGGAAGGCTGCTGCCAGGCTGGGGAGGCTGCAGGCACCCGGGCAGTGCCCAACCCAAGCCCTTCCCCATGCCCAGATCCAGGCTGCTGCTGTGGAGAGGTCCGAGCTGTCGAGGGAGAAGCAGCAGCTGCAGTCAGGGTCCCCAGGCTCCATCCCTCCGGACCCGTACCGCAGGACACATCTCCTTCCACCCCTGGGAAGCAGCCCGGGGTGCCCACAGAGCCCGCCACTGCCCTCCCACGCTGCCCCATTGCCACATAGGTGGGCAGGTCCCCACGTGTTGCCACCAGATCGTCACTTGTCACTGGCTGGGAGGCTGAGGAGCCCAGCCGAGCGTGGGAAGGAGGCGTGGAGCCTGGAGGAGCCCAGGATGGAGCAGCCAGGGACCCCAGGCTGCACAGCAGAGCGGAGGCAGCCAGGCAGATGGCCAGCACCAGGAAGGCTTTGCACCGCAACCTGCCAGTGGCCACAGGGGCAGCAGGACCCAGGGCCGTGGCCTCAGCCACTTCTGTCTCACCACAGAGCATCATTTTGGGCTGTAGGGTGGTGACATCCGTGGGGTCCGGTGGTTCTGCCCCTCGGCTCTGCTTGGGAGAGGCCACAGGGAGAGCCCAGCTGTGGACAGGTACAGCAGGAGCTTTAGGCTGGGTCCCCTCTAAGCTCTTTTCCCCCAGCCACAGCAGCTGGCCCAAACCCAGAGCATCCCACGCACCAGAGCCAGAAGGTCCCTTGTCCAAACCTCCCCCCCCCCCAGCCTCCAGCAGCCCTGAGGATCTTCTCCAGCCCAGCAAGGCTTATACCAAGGCTCAGCATCTCCCAGGAGCCAGGGAGGCTCCTGAAGCAGGGCAGGGCTGTAGCCAGCCTCAGACACAACCTCCACCCCTGCCCAAAACAGCCACCTCACAGCAGGGAGGGCAAGCCTCCAACACCCCTTACCTGGCAGAACCCAAGGAGAAGAGAGCACCAAGCCCCGAGCCCAGCCCGGTGCTTTTATCTCATCTCCCAGGGGTGGGGGGGCTGTGTGTGTGGCTCCATTCCAGCTGCTCCCAATTAGCACACAAACTAATTTGCGCTCCCCCAGGTGAAGCTTTTTCCTGGCTGGAGGGGTCCCAGCTTCCCCCTGCTCCTCATTAAGCCCTCCAAGCCGGTTGTTCCCCAGGCACCAGCCCCAAACACCACGGGTGCTCCCCAAAATGCCCCCTTTGCAGGGGGGAGTGGGGTTCGCTGCTGTGGAGCAAGGCCTGTAGGCCTCGTTTGACCAAAGTATGCCCCAATGGAAGAATCAAGGACCGAGGAAAAGTACAGAAAGAAGTGAACAAGAATGGAAGCAAAGGCTCATAAGGAAATGGGACTGGATGATCTGCCAAGAAATGCAATTGGCAAATGAAGATGTCGATGTGAGGAAGTTATGTCCTGTACTAATGAAAAAATAAATATCAAGTATAATCAGTAGCTGTCACCATAAATATCAGGTATAATCTGTAGCTGTCACTAGAAAACTGCATGTTCCGATGAGATAATCTTAAAATTAGTATATAAGGAACTGAATCTATGAATAAAGTTCGACATTAGCAGCATTCATATTGTATGCGTATGCTTTGTCCATCTTCACCACAGAAATGTCGCAACAGGGGGGGTCGTGGCGGTGCTGTTTCCCTGCCGGGCTCGAGAAATTTGGGCTGAAAAACATGGCTTGGGGTGCTTGGCTCCCAGGACCAGGCAGATTTCATGCTTCTGATGGGGGGGCCTCAAGGGGTAGGGGGTCTCGGGGGTCCGCGCTGAACCAGCCTGGGATGCGTCACCCCAGCGCCAGGCAGAAGAGCACCAGGGAGCCGACGCCAGCCCTGCAGCACCCCGTGACTCTCCTGCCCCGTGTCTGATGTGCAGACACCTCCACCAGCCCCCTGCTCCGGGGCTGTCACCCAGGGGCTCGGGACGTACCCCTTGCCAGCGCAGGGATGTGGTCCCGTACCGACGGGTGACCCCGGGGCTCCCCACACCCCCGGGCACCCACGGTGGGCCGGACACCGGATCCAGACCTCCGACGACGGGACGGAGGGGCTGGGCGCATCGCTCGTGGCTCCTCGCAGGGAGAAGCAGGCCAGTCTGCTGGGTGGGGGGCCCGATCCTGGGGTTTGGTCTGCCCAGCTGGCTGGGAGAAGCAGGGCACTGGTTTGGCACCCCTCCGTCCCCAGGAAGGTGCCATCGTGCCCACGGTGGCAAGCAGAGACCACAGCACGGCATGTTTGAGAACCAGCCAAAGCCTTTAATCAGGTGACACACCGCTTAAAATTCACGTTCTTACAAAATGTTAAATAAAGTGAGGGAACTTTCTTCCCAGGAACCTTTTATATATATATATATATATACACACATATGTATAAAATTACAATATTAACAAACACTGCTTCCCGAATCACTTTACGATGCCAGGCACAGGCCTGGTGCGTACACCCCAGTGGAAACCCAGACAGGCACCCGGCGAAACATGGCAACGGCAGCCGCCACCTCCCCAGGCTGGCAAACACACCTTGCAGCTACAAAGATTCTATGGTACAGTTTGGGCAGGTATTTTTTTCCTTTTTTTCTTCCATTTTCTTAGTTTAAAATAAATATTTCCTGTAGTGAAATAAAAAAATAATAATAGTAATCCTCATTTTGTTCCTCCACGCCCTGCACCAGCTGGAAGGACACCTGAGTGTCGAGTTTGTCAGGCCTGTGCCACGTATCGCCGCTGCGGACCGGGCGAGGGCGAGCCCACCCGTCCTCAGCTGCAGGGCTCCCTCCCGGGATGCCCACCGGCCTCTCGGTGCCCGCGGGATGGAAGCGGTCCCTCCGCCCAAGGTCTCGCAGCGTTGCTCCCCTCTCCTGTCCCTCCGGCCACGCCGGGGTGGCCACGTCTCGGCCAAGGTCATCCCCAGACGTGCATCTCCCACGCTTGGCTTTGGGACGGCCGGGATCCGCGTTGTGAAGCGGTTTGGTTTTCCTGGACAGGCTTTAAATCTTCCTCGCAGCCTTTTTCAGCTGCGATCAGGACTGAAATTGTCAGCCCAAACAGCATCGCTCCCGCCGCCTTGGTCCAGCACAGTAAACAGGTGAAGCCATGAGTTTAAATAAAAAACCAAGTATAAATTACTGTATTTTTTTAAAAAAAACCCCACATAACCTGAAGGCAGCAGCTCCTTATGAAGGTAAACTCGTAACATTTAAAAAATGTCTTCATTTAAACCAACAACAAAAAAAATCAGTCCTGTAACCACAGAAGCTGCGATTCCCTTGACCCGTAACCTTGTGTCAGGTCTCTGCAGAAAGATTAAAAACCAGGAGGAAGGGACGTTTACTGGGGACAACGGGCATGAAGTGGAGAGGCGAGTTAGAGGAGAGAGGAGGGGGACGTGGTAAAGCACCCCTGCGGTAGACAGCCTTTCTCCGAGGCTGGGCACGGTGGCGTGGCTGTGTCCACGTTCCTCCCGTGGATGCAGACACTGCTCCAGCCCTCCAGCTCTGCTGGGACTCCAGCCGTCCCCCCCCAGTTTTCTGGTGGTGGATGGGGGTCGGAGTGGGACACCAGGAGCAGGGGTACCACGCCAGCCGTCCCTGCTCGCAGCCCCGGAGCATCTCTGGGTCGTGCGTCCCCGCCACTGCTCCCCACCCCGAGCATCGTCCTCGGAGGGTCCCTGCGGTCTCCAGGCACCACGTCCCGGCAGGACCTGTCCCCGGCCTTGCTGGTGGGAGCCGAGTGTCTCCCTGCTTCGTCTCGGCATCCGTGTCGCTGCCGGGCGGGCGGCTCAGCTGCTGCCCTCGGTGCGTTCCCCAGCACCGCGGCTATCACTTTGCCGTCAGCTTTCAGCGCCTCTGCACCAGGGTTACCTGGGCCAGGAAAGACAGGGAACTTAGGGACGGCAGGGTCTTCACCTTGTTAGCCTGAAGAACCCCCCGCCCCAGCCACAAATCCCCGCTCCGGCCCAGCCCAGGCACTGGGGCCACTTGTGTGCCCCCCCCCGCCAGCCCCAGCTCCCCGTGGTCATGGCGAATGCGCACCAGGACAGGCGCACCTTCACGGCACTACACCGACATCCTCGGAACGCGTACAAACCAGCGGAGTCACCTGCTTGGAGGGGTGCTGGCCAGCCTGCGAGCTCGAACCTGGAAGAAATGAAGCTGTTGGCAACGGCCTCGAGCAGCAGCAAAAGGGCGTCCGTGCAGGGAGGGGTGGTGGGGCGGTCACCGGTGGGATGGGACAGCACTGGGCGGCAGGTCCAGCATGTGGCACGCACACTGCCCCGCTCCCAGCGTGCTCCTGAGGTGCCCGGCCCCGCTGCCCTCGGAGGGGGAGAGGTGGCCTAGAGGGGACCAACACCTCCTCAACACCCTGGGGATGATTCTTCTCACCCAGGCGGGTAGGGACAACCTCCCAGCTCCGCCACCAAGCTTTCTCCCTCCACAACCCGTGGAGAAAAGCTAAATATTCCATTCCGCAGATCCCTCGGCAGGAGAAGGATGCTGAGGGACCACGCAAGCGATGGATGCTCCAGCCAGATGGCAGCATCTGGGAGGTAGATGCGGCTGGAGCTTCCCTGGAAGAGTCCCAGGGACCCACCACGCCTCCACAGGAGACGCCGGGCTACCTACTGAGCTGCTGCCGGATGGAGTCATGCCAGTGGAGGTTCAGCAGGTCCAGGTAGATGTCAGGGAGCTGCTTGAGGGCCAGGAGCTTCAGCATACGTGAGGTGCAGCTCTTCAGCTCCAGGTCCCTCAAGTGCCTCTCCTCTGAGAGCGTGGTGGGACGCAGCTCCACCTTGTGCTCCTGCAGCACTTGGTCGACTGAGGCCCCAGCGAGCTTGGGGAAGAGGTTCTCCTTCACCACATAGATGGGGATGAAGATGGCCCCTGCCCGGACCACGTGGGGGAAAGGACACTTGCGCGCAAACATGAAGGTCTCCAGCTGAGACAGCAGGTTGGCGAGGAGAGTGGCCACGTCCTGGAAAGCCAGCCAGATCTCCTTGCCTTTGGTGGGCTTCTGAGGTTCGGGGATCCTGGAGCTGTTTTTGGGTTTGGGGGGGGATTTGGGCATCTCTCCGAGCTCCTCCGCTGGCTCTGCCTTCTTCAACCACTCCCGCAGGAGCTCCGGAGAGGACCTGGACACCGAGCACGAAATGACGTCGCAGAGCGAGGCGTGCAGGGTGGTGAAATGCTGCCTGGCGGAGGTCTGCGGGGCAGGGGCCTCGCACTGCCCGGGCAGCGAGACGCTCTCCTCTCCCAGCACGCGGGGGGCTTTGGGCGGCGGGGGCCGCTCCGGGTCCAGGCAAGCCCCCCGCAGAGCAGAGGTGCTGGGCTGGGGGCCGAGCGGTGGGACTGGGGGGCTGCTGGCCCCCGGGGAGGCTGTGGGGGTCCGCGGCGGCATTGGGGTGCTGCCGGAGGGGGCTGGCGGCGGTGGGCTGGGCTGGGGGTGCATGCTGCCGGGCGGGAGGGAGCGCAGGAGCTTGTATTTTTTGAACATGAAGGTGGCCGAGCTCTGAAAGTTGCTCTTGTCCCCAGAGCCCACCTCGAGCAGCGAGGGCAGCGCCTGGGGCTTGGCCCCTTCTCCCGCCCTCGCTTGCCCCTCTGCACCCTCTTTCTCCCCCTCCACAACCTCCCTGCCCGGCGTCCCCTCTGAGCAGCCAGTGGGTCCCCGCGTCTCCCCGGCTTTCACCAGTCTCTTCTTCAAGCTGAGGTCCAGCGCGACGTCCTCGGGGGCGGACTCCCCGCTTCCCACCCTGGCAGGGCCACCCTCCTCCGACCCCGGGTCTCGGGGAACAAGCTTTGGCTTTTCGGGGACCCTCCTGTGATAGCTTTCCCCTCGACTCTGGACCGCGCCGCTGCCCGCCGTCAGTGCCCGGCTGGCCGGTGTCCCCGCGGGCAGCAGGCTGGGGGTCTCCAAGACGTCTGTTAGGGCAGTGGGGTCCCGGCTTCCCCCCACGTTTCGGGGTGGGGTGTCCCCCCGCAGACGCTCCCTGCCGAAGGGGGCCTGGGCTGAGCCCTCGGTCCGCTCCAGGTAGTCTCGGTAAGGTGCCAGGCTGAAGACGTTGTGGATCACCGGCATGGGTGGGGAGGAAGGAGAAACCTCGATGTCCCTCGGGTCATTCAGCCCCTCTCGGGGGGAGGCGGGCAGTGAAAGGGGGATGAGCTCCTTGGCTGCATCCTTCACCTTGCAGGCATCTCCCTTCCCCACGAGGATGGGAGCTGGGGGTCCCCCATGGAGGGTCTCTGGGGGGGCCGGGCTGGCCCTCCTCCTCCTGGGGTAGGGGGGCTCCTGCTCCCCCCGACTGGGCTTCATCCAGCCCCCTTCTCCTTTGGGAAACGGCTCGGCGATCCCACCGGAGCGCCCGGGCCCCTCCTCCGGGGCGCAGACGGGCTGGAAAGCGCTGTTGTGCCTCGCCGCCGCTCGCCGCCGAGGGCTTTCCGCCCGGTGCCGCTCGCAGCCGGGCTCCTTGCCGGCGAAGGAAGCCCCGAACACGGCCGCGTCACCGGGGCTGAAGGCAAAGCCGGGGCTCGGCAAGTAGCTGGCTCGCTGCGGCGGCTCGGCGTCCATCGGCAGTGCTGCCAGCTTGGCTGGCGGTGATGCCACCATGCCTGCCGCCCTTGCCACGTAGGCGTCCAAGGGGCCGCGAAAGTAGCTCCGTGGGGCTTGGGGCTTAAGGTAAGAGCCGGGGAAGGGGTCCTCGCTTCCCGCGAAGCCGAAGCCTTTGTAGGTGCTGGGCTGTGCCTCAACGGTGGGAGCCGGGGAGGGGTAGAGGAGGGTGGCTTTGTGGAGGGGCAGCGGGTAGTGGGTGTGCGGGTAGCACACCGGTGGTCTCTCCCGGTACGCTGGGCTGGCGGCGGGCGGCTGGAGCTTGGGCCAGGGGTCCGGGCTGAGGCTGGGGACCTCGGGCACCTTCCTCTGGCAGCTGGCTTCCAGGAAAGGGGTGCCGGGGGGGAACCTGCATTTCTCAAGGGCGCCGTAGTAGGGGGAGAAGGTGACAGGGGAGCCCACCTTCTCCTTGGCGGGCAGCGCCAGGCCGGGGTGCAGCGGCAGGAGGCTGGGGTCAGAGGGGGGACCCCTCCTGTGCAGCCCGCTGCCGCTGCGGGGCTCGCCAGGGTGGAGGGGGTGGCTGGCAGGGGGCAGAGCCCAGTCTGCATCCCCTGGTCCCTGCTGCAGGCTCTCTGCCCGGGGTCCCAGCGGCAGGGCAGTCCTGGGGTCCACGAAGCACACCGTGGCTCTGTACACCGGCTTGGGGACAGCCAGGGGGGCCGCCTTGTTCACCCCCACCGGCTTCTTCACCGCGAAGGGGTGTCCCGGAGCCAGCAGCAGGCCGGACCACTTCTCCCGCGCCAGCAGCAGCTCCCGCATCAGGCTATCCTTGCTCTTCTCGGCACCCAGGGGATGCAGCCCTGTCCCCAGGCTCTCGGGTCGGTACAGCAGGCAGCTCGCCAGCGGCCCCTCTGCCGGCACGGGCTGGCTGCTGGCACCGCTGCCGTAAGGGAGGTAGGCGGCTGCCGGGCTCCAGCGTGCCAGGGGCTGCTCGGGGCCGTCGGGGCTTCGCAGCGGGCAGGCGAAGTAGGAGCCCTTGTAGTTGAAGTGGTTTTCGGAGCTGGGGTTGGGTGCAGGGCTGGGTTTGCAGAAGCCGGCGGCGGGCTCTGTCTGCAGCCGAGGTAGCTTGTTGAAAATCACAGGGTCCAGAGACTCCAAATGCCGTTTGGAGGCCATTTATACGTTGCTGCTGGCGTCCTGCCCAGGCCGTGTGATGGCAGGGGTGAGCTGGCCTTCCTGAAAGGGAGAGACAGAGAGAAAAATAAATCATGAGCGCTTGGACCGCGGCGGCACGGCACGGGGTGAAGGCTCCGCTGGGAGCTCCCCAGAAGCCAGCGTGCTGGAGCAAGCCTGTTGGTTTTCACGTGCAGCTTTCCCTTACTCGTTGGCGACGCTCGGCGTCGCACCGGCAGGCTAAAGGCGGGGGGGGGGGGGCTGTGGAAAGCCCTCACAGCCTCATGGTCAGCCTCCGCCAAGGGCAACAGGGACTCGCTTCCCTTTTCCCATCCTCCCGGCACCTGGCAGAGATCCTAAAAAAACCCAGCCCACCCCAAGGGAGAAGCAACGCTTGATCCTCAGCATGATCCGGTCAGGCGCTCCCCTCCCAGGGCAGGACCCCGAAGCTGGCGGGGGGGTGGATCCTGGCGGGCTGGCGGAGCATTTCTCCATCCGTCTCCTTGGAAAAGTCCCGAAAAGCTCTCTGACCGCTTCAGTTTCAAAGCCACATCTGCTGCGGGCAGCAGGGAGCCACGCTGGGTCAGCTCGGGTGAAGGGCCAACACGTCGCGGCAAGGCACCAGCGTGGGCTGCCCCAAATTCCCCAGCGATCACAACTTTCAAGCAAATTTGAGGCTTTCCCCCCAAGGCAGCAGCCTGCAGTTCGGGGGGACCCTCTCCCTTCTGACCTCCTGCCGGCCCGCGGTGTCGGGCGGTGCATGCCACCAGGTGGAGCTGGCAGACCGTCCCAGTATCACCCCGCATCCCACGAGCATCACGAGTATCCCCCCAGTATCTCCTGGCATCCCCCAGCATCCTCCCAGTACTGCCCAACAACCCCTGAGCATCCCCCCGAGACACCTGAGCACTGCTCGAGCCCCAAGAGCATCACTGGAGCATCACCCAGTATCGCCCCAGCATCACCTGGCATCACCTGAGCATCGCTTGAGCCCCAAAAGCATCACTGGACCATCACCC
Source organism: Opisthocomus hoazin (assembly GCF_030867145.1). NCBI lineage: Eukaryota > Metazoa > Chordata > Aves > Opisthocomiformes > Opisthocomidae > Opisthocomus > Opisthocomus hoazin. The sequence goes on from NC_134423.1 coordinate 12,070,473, forward strand.
AGAATCCCCCCAGCATCACCTGAGCATCATGTACATCAGCCAAGCAAGCCCCCAGGCCTGCCTGAGCATTGCTGGACCATGGCTCAGCATGGCCAAACATCAGCCAGCGTCCTCCCAGCATGGCCAAACGTCACCCAGCATGGCCAAATGTCACCCAGCATCTCTGAAGCATGGCCAAACGTCACCCAGTGCCCTCTCAGCATGGCCAAATGTCACCCAGCGTCTCCCAGCATGGCCAAACATCAGCCAGCATCTCCCAGCATGGCCAAATATCACCCAGCATCATCCCAGCACGGCCAAATGCCACCCAGCATCCTCTCAGCATGGCCAAACGTCACCCAGCATCCTCCCAGCATGGCCAAACATCACCCAGCATCTCCCAGTATGGCCAAACGTCACCCAGCATCCTCCCAGCATGGCCAAACATCACCCAGCATCTCCCAGTATGGCCAAACGTCACCCAGCATCCTCCCAGCATGGCCAAACATCACCCAGCATCTCCCAGTATGGCCAAACGTCACCCAGCATCCTCCCAGCATGGCCAAACGTCACCCAGCATCCTCCCAGCATGGCCAAATGCCACCCAGCATCTCCCAGCACGGCCAAACGTCACCCAGCACCTCCCAGCACGGCCAAACGTCACCCAGCACCTCCCGAGCAGGGCCCAGCATCCCCCCAGCCCGCAGATGGACCTACTGCGGCAGGATCTCGTGCCTGTTCTTCTGTGTCAGGAGTCAGCAGACCAGCAGAGCAGAAAGGGAGGAAGAGCGCGTGGAGATAAGATAAAAGCCTCATCCACAGCAGGGGAAGCGGGGCAGATAACGGGGGAGGCTTGCGAGGGCAGATAAGGGCGCCGAGCGCGGTGGCTCGGCGTAGCAGCGCGGGCTGCACCCGGCTGCCCTTCCTTCAGGCCCCGTTTCTTTTCCAAACTCCAACAGCTTCTCCCTTCCCAGGCAGGGTGCTGCTCCCCGGGGGTTCCTCTGGAAACCTCTTCGGAAGGTCGGTGCTTCCCTGCTCGCGTCGAGGAGGGAGCTCATCGCCCCGCCGGCGTCCTCACATGCGTCCTCACCCCAAGAAAGCGGTCGTGGGGCGGCCGCGTCATTTCCAACAGCTTTATCCAGCTAAACTCGCCATCACTCACATCCAGGGAAAATGCTCCCCGCGGATTGGGAAAAATTGGAGAAAGCCCCAAAGGACCCCAAAACCATGCGAGACCCTGGCCCGAGGCACGAGGTCGACCCACCCCGGTCCCTCCTTGCCAAGTCCCGGCGGTGTTGCCGCAGGCTCCTCTGTCACCCTGCGCCGGCGAGGGATTTCGGGGACCCGCGCCCAGGCGGAGAAGCCGCTTGGACCCCCTGAAACGAGCCACGGGCTTTCCTTACTCCCCGACAGGGAGGATGTGAAGCGGGAGGGGGCTCGGCCGGGCGGGCGAGGGGTCCCGCACCGGATGATTTTCCTTCCCAGCCCTTCCCACTCACCAGCAGCCCCAGAGGGATCTCTGGGGGGGGGGTGTTGGGATCCCCCTCCCTGGGAGATGCTGCACGGGAGGGAGAGGCAGGCGCGGGATCCCCTCCGCGTGGTGACGATGCTCAGGGTGGGCAAACCGGGACGGAAACCCGGGATCTTGCAACTTCCAAACGTTTTCCCCACCGCTTTTTCCCCCCTTTCCCCAAAACGCCTCGATCTACAAGACCCGTGGGGTCGGGGACACGTCACGCAACCGGCCCGGGCGCATCGGCAGCGCCGACGCCATCGCCCCTTCCCAAACCTCCCGCAGCCGCAGCTGCCGAGACCCCTCTTTGGGGTTCCCTTCCCCTGGGGATCAGCCCCAGCCCTTCCTGCTGGTCCGGCGGGACTTCCAGCCTCGCTGGAGGGACGCGCGACGGAGCACGGCATCCCACAGCGGCAGCCGGAGCCAGCTGTGCGGATTCTCTGGTGTCTGATAGGGGTTGAGCTCATTAACCTCATTAGGGTGAGGGCACTAACGGGCTCCCTCTTCCCACAAAAGACACTTGGGGCTTTGGTGTCCCCGCGCCAGCGCCATTGGAGACCCAAGCAAACAGCTCTGCGTTTCGGTGATGCCCTCCTTCCTTCCCGGGGGGGTTTGTGGGGAGGAGAGGGGCACCCGGGAGCCGGGGCCGGGGTGGGGGGGATGCCTGGGCGAACGCTGACACGTGCGACCAGCGTTCGCCATACCGAAACCCCACGGCTGGGGAAAGCAGTGGGCGGGTTGAACGCAACCGATTTATTCCTCTTTTTGTTATTTTTTTTTAATTTTTTTTGGTGGGGGGTGGGTTCCCTTCCCCCTCCCCTCTTCTTCGTGGGGGATTTTTATTCCCAGCAGGGGCTGTTCGGCTGGGGAGGGAGAAAAGTCCAACCAAATGACGCAGAGCACGTGCCGCCCCGCTGCGTGCGGGCGAAACCTCCCCGATCAGCGCCCGCGGGCTGCAGCCAGCTTTACCCGCCGCCTTTCGGATGCCAAAAGCCCCTTCCGCCGCGGCTCCTTGGCCTGCCGGCGATGGCTCTGACGCCTCTTTTTGCTCCGCCGTCTCCAAACACGGCTCCCACAGCGTTCCCTCCCCCGGATGCGATGCCCCAACGCGATGGCGAGAACCGGGAGCCCCTCACCGCAGCCTCCCGCCTCCTCCGTCGCCGCGTGATGCCAAGACACAGCCGCCGACTCCCGGAATCAAGAAATCAACCCCAGAATCTCCGAAGCCCGCCGGCATCGGGCATCACCAGCCATCCCGCAGCCCTCCCCAGTGCCAGGGGGCCGCAGAGGGAGAGGGCTTCTCCCCGTATCACCCCGAAGCAAGCGAGCTTCTCCCCCAGTAAGGTTTCCCGTCCGCTGGCAATACTGGTTTCACCATCGCGGGGACCTTGGGTCCCTGCTGAAGAGGTCACCTTTCCCGTCTCCCTGGCGGGTCTGGAGGCGATTGGCGGCAAGGCTCCCCCCGCGGAGGTCATTTTTGGGGGGTGGGGGGTGAACAAGAGGCCTCAGCAGTCCCAGCTCCCTCGCTTCGTGCCTCATCCCCCCTGCAAAAAGAAAGTTTGCAGCTCCCCAGCTTTTGGCAGGCAGACGCAAGCCGGGCCACAGGCCTGGTGCGGAGCGGGCCGGCGGGTTTTGAGGACAGCATCCTCGCCGCGCTGCTTGTGCCGCCAAATCGGGGCATCCTGGCTCAAAAAGCCCCAGCGATATTCACTTTTTAGAAAACAATAAGCCATAAGGAGGCAGGTAGCAGCCACCGGCACGGCACAGCGCCTGCCGCAACGACAGCCGAGTGTTTCGGGGACCCAGCCCCCCCTGACGCACAGCGACGGACGCATTGCTCCGACCGGGACCCCCTGGGTGCCGCGTCCCAGGCCGGGGGAGCCCCCCCAAGCTGGCAGACCACCCGCAGCATCGCTCCCACCCTCCGACCCTCTGGTCCCCTCCGCGCATCTTTCAGTGAGGGGGGCAACGCCACAGCTCTGGCGGGGGGGGGGGTGGGGAACACCCACACGCTGCCCACCCGCCCCCCGAGCTAAACTGGCCATAAATGGGGGAAAAAAACCCCAAAAGTGCCGCCGAAGCCCATTATTCCCACCGAGAACGGAGGGCAGAGGGTGCGGGGGAGCGGGAGGGACACCCCCCCCCGCAGTGTGGACCCCCGAGCGGAGGCTGCATCGGCAGCGGGCCGGGGTCCCCCCCCCGCCCCGAGCATCCCCCCCCCGGCGCGTACCCGTCCCGCACTCACCTGCGCGGGGCCGCGCCCGGAGCATCGCTACGGGGCCGGGGGGTGATGGGGGAGTCCGGGGGCCGCTGCCCCGCTCGGCCGGCAGCCCGCCTTGTGCGGAGGAGGCGGGGGGGGAGGAGGAGGAGGAGGAGGAGGGCTGGGTGTGCATGTGGGCCGGCCGGAGGAGGGGAGGGGACGGGACAGCCCTGCCCGCGCCATGTGCGCTGAGCTGGTCGGGGCTCTGCGCCCCTCCGCCCGTCTCCGGGAACCCCCGTTGTGGAGGGGTCCCCGTTGCAGCAAGCCCCCCCCTCCCTGCCCCCCCGCGTCATGGAGGAGCAGCCGTCTGGGGGGGGAAGCCCAGTTAAGAGGAGCCCCCGTTGCGGGTGGTCCCTGCGTCATGGGGAGCCCCTGTTATGTGGAGCCCCTCGTTAAAAAGAAGCCCCCGTTAGAGGGACCCCCCCCTTGCAGAGAAGCCCCGGCACCCCCCCCAAGCCCGAGCCCACCGGGGTCAGGGGCTGGATGCAGGTGGGGATGGGGGCACGGGGTCCGGGTCTGGCCGGACATGAGTCTGTCCTTCCGTGCGCAGACACGTTCCCACCTCGTACGCAGGGACAGAGCGAAGCCGAGGGATCCGCCGACCATCTGGGGGGGCTGGGCATGGTCCCCCCCATCCCAAAGGAAAGACTCCCCTCTGGGATCTAACCCCCCTTTGCACAGGGGACCCCCGCACAGCGCAAAGACTCAGGCCCCGAGTCCGTTGGGATTTGCCGCCATTAATGTCCAGTGTTTGCCCAAGGAGTCGAGCCTGAAGAGGTCCACGCAAACGCTCCCCAACCAATAATTAACCCTCACAATGGGCCTGCAGATACGATTAACCCAGTGACGCTGCTGCTGCGAGATGAAGGGAGTTGACCAAGGCCGCAGAGTGGAGTTGTGGCAGAGGCTCAGCTCCCACCGGGGCAGAGAAATAAAGATTGCCAAGTGAGAAACAATGATTTCTGCTTTTCAATTACCCTTTTCTTCCAATATAGCCCAAGCTGCTCCTTGTGCAGTGTGGAGGTACCTCAAAACGCCGTCGTCTGAGCAGGGTTTTATGGGAACCTGAAACCTCCGAGCATCTTCACATGGCAGGCGATGGGAGCAAGGGGAGGAAAACGGTTCCCTTGGAGGTTTCCCAAGAGAACGAGCTTCCTGTTCGCCAAACGCAGAGGCAACACAGCAACCGTCAGTGGGGAGTGGGCTGAGCGGGTTATTTCAGCAAGGGATCTACCCCAGCTCCAGCTCACGAAGACGTGTGAAGCCGCTCATGCTCTTCTTGGCCCCAACTTATCACAGGGCTTAGGAATACGCATAATTATTAATAGCGGTGATTAAAGATCTTATTGAACACAGACCAAGAAGCCGGTGTTTGAATTCTCCGCTCCTTGGCCTCACAACCATTATTTTTCCCTCACGGTTCTATTTAATTTACGTCAGTTTCGTGGCAGCGGCCGTTGATTCCTGCGAAGAAAAGATGTCGCTGGGAGGAGCCGGATCTGAATTCCCAGTCCCTTAGCTCTGATCTTTACACACGATTGCTCCGTCTGAAGCTCATCGATCACGTGCTGCCGTAATATTTTCTTCGGTCAATCTGCAACGCAATCATATAATAACAAGTATATATTTAATTATTAGATGTTATATATTAGTATGCAATATGTAACTGTTGTTATATATTACAATAAGAATATGGGAGGATGGTAAAGGTTATTACTTGGAGTTGTGCTCATAAAAAAAATCTTGGCGTTAATTGCTCACTGGACAGAATTGCAGCTCGCTTTGCTGGGGTGGATAATCCCGTTAAGCTCGAGCTGGTTAACGTGTTTCCTTGCCTTCACACCAGCAGCACCCGTCCTCCTCCGTATCTGGACGCATCTCTGCTTTTTTTTTTTCCCCCCCAATCTGTAATTTCTGTAGCGTCCTTTTTCTCCTAAAAAGACTTCTGAACGCTGTGACGTGTGGCCAGAGGTTCTCACGTCAGCCTCCTCGAATTTCTGGAGGATGGTTTGTTCGTACGACGACTTCTTCTAAACCACTCATTATTTCCCACATCATCTCCCTCTTGAGATAACTCAGGGCCTTACACTTCTCTGGAGCTGAGGGTTTGGGGGGGGGGGGGTATTCTACCTGTCCTCTGAGCAAATACCTGCTCTGTTTTCTTCTTCTCGCTGTGAGTTTCCTTCTCTCGCAACTTCCTGCGTGATTCATCTCTTCACCAGCAACCGAAAGCGATTGAGCGGCAGCAAACCTGCCGGCACCACGAGTGTGGCAGACGTCAGCCTCCAAAGAAAATCAGATTTTAATTTTTAATTTTTTTTTATTATTTTATTTGTTTAGCTGTAAGCACTTGGGGAAAATGGCCTCTGGGGTAAGACGAGTGGCGATTCCCAGCTCAGAGGCACCCAGGGCACGGCTGAAACGCTTTGCCCCTCCAGCCTCCAGCACCCTCCGTGGTGGGTGAGCACCCGGGGGGGCTCGGGGAGCCGGCCAACAGGGAGCAGCGCAGGCAGCCCTGCGGGGCTGAGCAGAGCCCGGGAAGCCAAGGGTTTGACCAAATTAGTCAAATTTTGGCTGTGTGGTTTTCAGTTTTCTTTTTGAGGCTTCTCAGCCCCGGCAGCGATGGCATCTATCTCCGGGTTCATCGCCTGGGCGATCCGATCTGTGGTTTGCCGTGCTCGGGGTCCCTCCCGGCGCTTGGGAAACCTGCCGGCTTCAGATTGCCGTTGCCCCCAGCCTGCCGGCACCCCGGATGGTCCCCAAACCCTGCGCCCGAGGTGGGGCACCCGGGGTTCACCCCCCGCAGGCAATGGGGCCGGGGGGGCTTGGGCATCAGGCTCCCTCCTCCAGGCAGCGTTCAGAGTTCAAGTCATGGCTGCTGCCCAGACACAGCACCTCTCCTCTACCCCAAAAAGGGTCGGTTCTTGCCCCATCTTGGGCTCCCCAGTTTATCCCAGAGCTAATTAAGCCCCTCAGGGGCAGCTAACCCCCTTTCGGGAGGTGATGCGGGCCAGGGGTCCAAGCGATGGGGAAGGGCTACCCGGCTCCCGGCCATGGCAGGGACATGGCCAGGGGACGGATCCCTGCCTGTCTCCTCTTCCTGTGGCAGGCTGGCCCAGGAGCACCTTGCCTTTGCTCCTTTTCCTTCTTATTTTTCCTCTTCTCTTCGATTCACTCCCTGAGAAAGTTGCGCACTAGCTTCCGGAGAGCTGGTGGGCTTCACGCCATGCCTTGGTGACAAGGAGAAGTGAGGTTTAAAGGTCCTCCACTGCCCACAAGCATCGCAGCTAGCAAGTTTTTCAACACAGCATCCTTCCCAAAAGGCCTCGGGTTTGCTCCTAGCACCTGGGCAGGCTTCGGAGCGGGACCGGCTGCTTACACAGTGATGAGAAAACCCCTCTCCCTTCCTCAAATCATCCAGCACCCCCCCAAACCACCCAACGAAGCCCAAGCAGAGAAGGGGAGATGCCCGCTGGACCGGTGTCCCTGCGGCTGCCTTCCCGAGGGACGTCGGGAGGTGGCCGTAGGCTCTGCAGGGGACCTCGCTGCCATTTTAGTGTCTCAGCAGCCGTTGTCCCCCGGTTTCCTCAAGTGCCCGAGGAGTTTTCCTGGAAATTTCTCTGATTTCTGCTCGCCGCCAACTGAAGCAGGCGTGGGAAGGCAGTGGGCGGTTTTCCCCCCGGGCTGGGGTCTCTCCCTCCTGCCCGCCTGCCGGGAGTGGGGCCGCGGCAGCGCCGGAGGTCCCGGGCAAGATGTCAGTTTGTGCAGCTGCAGGGCCTCCCCCGCCACGGGAAGCGGTGGCTTTTTTGGCCCTGGAGCCGTTCTGGAGGGGAGCGGGTGATGGGGTCCTCTTCCGCATCCGGAGCCAGTATGGGATGAGGGCCAGTCTCCTGGGTACCACGGGGAATCTGGGACACTGGCACCCATCCAAGCTGACAAGAGCGGTGGCTTTAACCCCGTCCCACCGCACTCCCAGGGTCCCGCCGGGGACTTCCCGGCCTCGTTAGCAGCTCTCGACTTGGAGACATCCTTGGAGGCAGCGATGTCCTTGATGAGACTTTAATTGTCGAGCTAATTGGAGCAAGAGAGCTGTACAGACCGTCTTCATTTACTCAGCCCAGCGGGAGGAAAGGGGCTGGGTCCCACGTCATGCTGGCGAGTGAAGGAAAACAGGGATGAAGGGACGGAGCAGGATGGAGGAGGATGGAGGCTTGTAAGGGAGGGCTCCCCACAGCTTCCAGGGTGCTTGGTTTAAAATACACGTACCGAGAAGACAGAAAGGTCAGGGGCTTTCTCCTCCTGCACATTTCTTTCAGCGCCAAGATGGGACCGAAGCCTTGCAAGCTGCCGGCTCCCTCCAAGCGCCCGGCGAGCGGTGGGGAGGAGACCCAAGCATCCTCCGAGATGGTCCCGCACCTCTCTCAGCTGTGGAAGGGCTGGGATTCTTCTGGAAATGCCCTGGGGGAAGGGGGTTGTTTGGTGACAGGAGACAGCTTTACAGTTTCTCCTACCCCTCTTGCTCTGGAGCTCCTTCCACCTGGGGTGAGATGACCCTTTAGGATGATTTAAGGAGAAAATAAGGCGCAGGCGGGTCTGGGTGCTTGCCCAACATCAGGCCAGCCTCGCCTCCTTCGAAACTTTGATTTACATCACATCAGGGCCTCCAGCTACCTATAAACAAAATAAAACAACCTGCACGACTCACTGCCCCAGGAAAGCAATAAAGATGAGGCCCCGTAAACGGTAGACACAGGTATCTCATTATCTCCAGATAATTATCCACAGATAATGAGACATCCAACTCCCGGCAACAGAGGAGCGGGTATAAATTCCCAAGGGACACTAAGCATCACCTTCCCACCCGGAGGTGGAATTACTGTTGCTTCTCTGTCCCAGAGAGGGTGGGAGCAGACCTGGCAGACCCCAAGAGGGTTTTTCTCTGCTAAACCGTACCCTCAGCAAGCTGCTCTCAAAGGGACATCGAAAACAAAGCAAATCCTGTTCTCCCAGGGGGGAGGAAAACAAAAAAATAACCTCGCGGCCGAACGAGCAGCACAAACCAAACTGCTGAGGCTCAGGCTGAGTCGGGGAGCTGAAAGCTCTCCAGCTCCCTGTTCCTGTGTGAATGACTGCTGCTGCGTTCACGCGCTGTTCCTCCACTCCGAAAAAGCAACAAAAAAAAAAAAAAAAAAAAGCCATGGTGATTTTTTTTTGCGTTTGCTTCCCAGTGCGGGAGGCTTCGCCCCACGAAACCCTTGGGGAGGACACGGGGAAGGCAAAGCCCAGCAGACTCCAGGGCACCCAGCCCTGCCGCTGCCGCCTTTCCCCGTGGGCCGCAGGTTCGTTTCACAGTCCGGCAAAGCACAGCCTCTCCCCTGCTTTATTCTGCTCTTTCTGGGGCGCAAAAGCAAAGCCGCCATTTGGCAGTTGGGGAGCGATGAATTAGGGCTCTTGACAGCTTCCCCATGCCCTCGGCTTCCTGCGGCGGCGCTGCCAGGAGCCCGGCCGTGTCCATGACGGGGAGAGGCTGCCAAACACCCTGCTTCCAGCCGTGCCCCAAGCCCTCCCGGCGGGATGCTCCCGGGAAGCGGCCGGAGCAGCCGAGCACCCGCTCGCCCCTCGGAGCGGCTCGCAGCCTGATGAAACCCGCCCCAAGCCGAGGAAAGTGGCTCTCACATCGCGACGTGGCTTGCGTGCTGAAGCCTGGCAGCTGGGCGTGCTCGGCCTCGGCATCTTCAGATGCTCTGACGGTGGGAAGCGCCGTGGCTGGGGCAGCCTCGGGGATGCTCCGGATGCGCTCCCTGCTCTTTCGGAGGGCAGGACGCGGGCGTTGAGGTGGCTCACTCACTCTCTGCCCGCGGGAAGGAAGCAACCCCAAACTCAGCGACCCATAAATATCCCAGGCAGCCCCATGGAACAGCTTCTCCCCAGCGCCAGGGCACGCATGGGAGCGGGGGAGCCTCCCAGGCCGTGAGAAAAGGGTTTTCACAGGAGTCCCATGCACAGGAGCAGAGATCCCCAGGCCAGGCTTCCCCTGCGAGCTTCCCCTTCCCTTCGCCACCTCCTCGTCCTGCCCTCCTGGCCAGGCACAGCCCCCCGCCTGGGTTTGCTCCCTGGGCACCCAGCTGCCCTCACCTTTGGGGACAACCCTCAGCGTTCCCCAAAGCCTGTTTCAGAGGAAGAGGAGAGCAGGCAGGGCAGGGAGGCTGCCTTCCTCGGCACTTCGTGATGAGGAATAGACCTGTGGTCTTGAAAAAGGCTTGGATGTGGCAACAAGCGTGCCCAGGGGAAGCTGGCGAGCTGCCCTCTGCTCCGGCTGGCAGCAGCCATGCAGCTCCCGGCCTCGGGAGCACCAGGGTGAGCGCGCACACACAGGAGTCAGCCCCGTGCCTGAGCACTCCTCTCCCTCCTTGGGCTCCAAACCCTGGGGTGCCCAGCCCCTTCCCTCTGCATCCCGGAGAGCTCTGGAGCCGTAGCTGCCAGGGATGCTGGCGGCAAGCTAAGAACTGGCATCTTTTGAAGGTGCAGACCTTGGAAGGCTCTTCCAGCCGCCATCCCTTACTCCACAGCACTCACCGTGTCAGCGGTTTAGTGTCACCGGGAGCTGCCCCAGCACCGCGGTCTCCACCAGAGAGTGGTGTGGGGACATGCCGCGTCCTCCTGCAGCAGCACCCATCCCCAGGGACCTGCTGTCCCGGTGGGGAAGGGGCTCGGCTACCGCTGTGCACCAGTGGCCAGGCTGTGCAGGGGCTGTGGGGGGGTCTATGGGTGCTGTGCGGGGGGCTATGGGTGCTGTGTGGGGGCTATGGGTGCTGTGTGGGGGCTGTGGGGTGCTGTGGGGGGGTCTATGGGTGCTCTGTGGGGTCTATCAGGTGCTGTGTGGGGGCTATGGGTGCTGTGCATGGGCTACAGGTGCTGTGTGGGGGCTATGGATGCTGCGTGGGGTCTGTGGGGTAGTGTGGGGGGCGTATGGGGTGCTGTGCGGGGTCTATGGGTGCTGGGGTGGGGGCTATGGGTGCTGTGCATGGGCTCTGAGTTGCTGTACGGGGCCTATGGGGTGCTGTGGGGGGGTCTATGGGTGCTCTGTGGGGTCTGTCAGGTGCTGTGTGGGGGCTACGGGTGCTGTGTGGGGGCTATGAATGCTGCGTGGGGTCTGTGCGGTGCTGTGGGGGGCCTATGGGGTGCTGTGTGGTGTCTATGGGTGCTGGGGTGGGGGCTATGGGTGCTGTGCATGGGCTCTGGGTTGCTGTATGGGGACTATGGGGTGCTGTGGGGGGGTCTATGGGTGCTGTGCATGGGCTATGGGTGCTCTGTGGGGGCTCTGGGTGTTGCGTGGGGGCTATGGGTTGCTGTACAGGGGCTATGGATGCTGCCTGGGGTCTGTGGGGTGCTGTGGGGGGCCTATGGGGTGCTGTGCAGGGTCTATGGGTGCTGGGGTGGGGATATGGGGGTGCTGGGGGGGGGCTGTGGGTGCTGTGCATGCCTCTCCAGGGAAGAGGAGCTGGGAGGGTCTCTCCATGGGATCCCCAAGGGATCGGGTGAGCACCGGTACCTACAGGATCCCTGGCACAAGCCGGCTGCGGTGCAGCCCCCCAGGCAGGGGAAGCCCCCGGGGGGCCGGGGGGTCCCAGGAGGGTGCTGCCGGAGCCGGCTGCCGGCTGGGCTGGGGCTGTGGGCTCCTGCTGCCGGCGCCTAATGAGCACCATGATGTAACTCCGGGTAAGCCTTGCGAGAGATCAGCTGGGGAAGCTGCAGTTTCTTTGTCAGATTTGTTTACCTCTTTTTTCACCTCCCCCCTCCCTTTTTTTTCCGCTCTGAGGTCATTTGGTTGGAACCTCAGCAACACGTGGACCTTCCTCCCCTTCTCCTCCTGCCCTCCCCTGCCCGCAGCTCGCTCCCAGAGAGAAACCTTCGACCTCTCCAACGCTCTCCAGAGCAACTGGAGGTTGCATTTCTTGCTAAACCTGTGGTTTGGCGGCCTTGGAAATGCCACCTATAGCCACAAATGAACTCGAAGCCATGACTAAGGAGGCAGCCCTGGCTTGCACGGCCCCTGGGCTTTTCTCTGCTGTCGAAGGAGCTGGGAGAGGACGGGTGGACTGAGGAACCAGCCTCTCCATGGAGCTGATGGAGCTGAGCATCCTCCCTTTACCTGAACCAGACTCCGAGGCAGTGGCACAACACGGCACAAAACGGCATCACTGAGAACGAAGGCTCCTTTGTCCCGAGCAGGGCTGCTGCCCCGCACAAGGAGAAGCGGGCTTGCCAGGATCCGGAGCGAGCGGTCGGTTGCTTTCTCCATGGGTTCTGAGATCATGGAGGATGGAGGTGGCCTCTGCCAGCCGGGCTGGAGGTTTTTCAGCTCCTCAGCTGCCTTCAGGGCACCGGGGATGGTGATACCTCCTCCGCGAAGGCGGGCAGAGGGGCACGGAGGAGGTGGGAGCATCTCTGGCACTTCCCAGCCATCAGGAGGAGCAGGGGTGCCTCCTGCACCCCGGCAGCCCAGCTTACACAGCTGGGGCAAACAGGCGACGGCGTCTCACACCGAGCCATCGAATGGGAACCGCAGGACACGGGGACAGAGGCAGAAGTCGATCGGGCAGAATATGGCTGCTGACCAACAGCCTGGACGTTACACTTCCCAGCCCACGAGCTGCTCCCCAGCAGCTCCAGACCATCCCAGACCCATCTGCCCCGTTCCCACCTCCAACCTGCCCTTGCCCACCTGCTCCTGCCCTTTCCCTTCCACTGGCAATAATCGGTGAGATTAGGGGGTGAAGATGCCCAGGATCTGATCCGGCTGAAAAAACAGCCGGCAAGAGGGGAAAAAAAGGGGCTGCTCTTCCCCCCACCATAGTTTCCAGCTCTGGTGCTGTCTTCAGCCAGCACAAAAGGCCTGTGAGGTGGGACCCTTTCAATGGGTTGGACTGGGTTGGGAAGACGTTCCCAGTCACAAGCACCAAGGGTGCCGAGTTCTGTCTGTGCCACAGGGGTGGCATGTACGCCACTGCCCATACCTAAAGCTCAGGAATAGTTAATTTAATTTATTTCTGTGTGGTTCCCAGTGTGGGCATGGCTACGAGACTCTGTAAAACCTCTGGACTCTGTTCTCCATCAGTTATCTCTGATATCTATGTGCTCCGGTGCTCCTTCAGGCCAGCCTGCAGCTATGGACCTGCGAGCTGTCTCCCACCCACCCAGCCTGCAGGGGTCTCCCACGGACACGCTGAGATGCTCCCAAAGTCTTGAAGCCATTTTTGGTTTCCCCTGGCTGGGGTGGGAGGCAGGTTCACCTCTCTAGGGTGTTCGCACGGCATTGCTGTGGTGTCTCTGGCCCTCCGGTGTGGGAGGACAGGCAGCCGCACGGCTTCGTGGTGAGCTCGGTCTTTTTATTCTCCCCTTCTTCCTGCAGAATCTGCTGTCTCAGGAGAGCTGGAAACCGTTCAAAGTCTTTTGCAAGGTGTCCCGGCTCTGGGCTGCTCCAGTACTGCTCTAGAGGTTGCTCTCTTCCCTCTAGGATGGTCTAGGTAGGTTACTCCTCTTCCACTGGGAACCCTCAGCACGTGGCACTGATGGGGAGGATGACACCAAGATGGATGAAGGTTTTCTAGAGAAGAGCCAAGCTCAGCGGCACTGAGCCACAGACCTGGGGGCCTCCCAGGAGCTCCTGCGGGAACCCCAGGGACCAGGGCAGAAGGTGTCAGGGTGCAGCACCTGATGGGACTCATGGCTGCGGTGGTGGCCACCAAGTTCCCCGGACACAGGGGAGGTCTCTCTCTTGCAGAGAACACCTCTTCTTCTTCCTCTCGGCTGGTGCAGGGTCTTCTTGGCTGGGGTCTTACCAGCGTGCTCCACTCCCCCTGCACCACAGAGCAAATCATGAGCATCACTACTGCTGAGCGACCAAAACTGAGTGTGATATGGGCGATAAAAACATCAGAGCTGGTGGGAACAGGCTGCCTTCCTCCTGGTGGGACATCTTCAAGGAGCAACACGCAGGAGGGGATGTCGCAGGAGACCAGCTGGAGCTACACATTCTTCCTCTCCTGGGTGGTCTGACTCGAGGTCTCACCAGAGGAGAGAGCAAGACCATCCCCTTTATCTGCCAGGGGTGCGTCAGGGCTGGTCTCCTCCAGCCTGCAGAGACGCAGCTGAATTGCTGAGGTGGGACCAGGAAGAGGAGAAGTCTCTGTTTACTCGCATAGTTTCACGGTGAATAACACATATGTTGCCTGGCTCTGGCTTAAATTTGGTGGGGCTGTCAGAGAGAGAGACCTTCCTCTCCCGGCTCTCCCAGCGCTTGGGTTGCCAGGATGGGCAAGAAGCAGCTCTTAAGTGGAAGGACATGGGGCTTCCAACCCCCCTCTGCACTGTCCCAGCTGGGGGCTGGCGGCCACAAAACCCTCTTTGCCCGGCACAGCAGCTCTTTGTCCTCTTTTCCTCTCCCTCCCCCCTCCTTCTGCCAGACAAGGGGCTGCTTTGATGCCCTCACGAGACAGATTGTCCACCGATAACCGGTCCTTGTGGTTGCTCCTGTGACCGGCTCCTACTGAGTCATCATTCCTCTTGCTGGGGTGAAATCCCGCTGGCTCCAGCTCCCTCCGGCCGCCTTGGGAATGGGGATATCTTCCTTCCCCCACCTCCACCAGCAGCAGATAACCGTCCTCTGCTCCAGCCCTGCTCGGGGCTGCAAGCCCTGACGCAGGGCTGAGCCCACCCTTGGCCAGCACGTCCCCGGTGACTAGCTGCTGCTCTGCATCTTGGGCCGCGGCGTCAGCACAGGTGAGCAGATGTGCCACCCACCTCGTCGGTGGGATTTCTGCTCCGCAACCATCGGCTGGAGCAGATGACCAAGGGAAAACAGAAGACCTCGGAGAACAGGAGTTAGGCCCCTTGCAACACCCAGCAGAGCGAGCCGGCAATGGTCCTTGTGTCCTGGGTGCTTTTCTCTTGCAGGAATTGCTTTTTGAAGCCACGCTCAGCCTTCTGCATCACGTTGCCCTGCGGCAAAGGGCTCCACAGCTTAGTCATATGGAGAAGTATCTCCTCTGGGTTGCTTTGAACCTGCCGGCTGCTGGATGTGTTTGATGGCCCTGATTTTTGCACAACAAGAGGCAGTGAGTAATCACCCCCTCGTTTATCTTCTCCGGACTCGTCATGTCTGCCCCTGGTGCCTCTTCCCCAGGCTGTTTCATCACCCTTTGCACAGGAGCCCGAGCTCTGGCGCAGGCGGGCAGGGGACTGCAGATCTCCCAGAGTGCGAGCTGCCGGGGGAAGGATGCTCGTGGGATTTGGGAAGCCTCCCTCGTCTGTCGGGGTGTGACGAGGCTCGTGTGGGAACATCTCATGCTCTCCAGCTGCCGGCGGCGGGAGGCAGGGATGGCTCCCGACGGTTGCTGCTGTACGGGCGAGGTAAGCTGGACCAGCGCAGGGAGGTTGGGAAACGGTCTGGACCCTCTGGCCCGGGCTGGAGCCGTATTGCAGCAGGAGCACGAGCGGCTCATAGCAGAGCCCTGAGGCCACAGGCAGGCAATCACCACCCTGGCACGCTGCGACGTCTTATCGTCCTCGTCAAAACCTCGTTTCACTCATCGGGCTAACGCGTTTTTTAGCTGGAGCAATCACAGCCTCCTGAAGGGTCTGCTCACCACCTCCCTCCCCGCTGCGCCCAAGCCTTCTGCACGCTTCGGTGGGGCTTGGCTGCCAGCAGAACCCAGTTTTTTCCCTTCTCCTTCCCAAGGCAGCCTCCAAGTCCATTTGCTCTGCAGGGAGAATGAAGAAAAAAATCCCAAAGAACCCACAAAAAGGCCATTTCCCCTCTCCCCTTTCGTCTTTCACCGGAGCCGCAGGCGCAGGGAGCTGTCGGAGCAGGAGCACTCGGGGTTTTGGCACGGCAGCTGCCTGGTGAAAGGCGGCTGGCCCGTCCCTTATATAGCGCGGGGTGTGCTGCCGGATCCGGCCCCGGGGAGCCCGCAGCCCACGCGGAGCCAAGGCAGCCGAGCCTGCCAAGCTGCCGGGGAGCTGGAGATGAACCTGAAGCCGTTCCTCGACCTGGGAGCCAGCCAAGATGTATTGGCCAAGTGTCTTCTTTATTCCCTTCCAGGCTTTTTCTGTGCCTGGGTGTATTTCCACAGCTCGGAGTCGGGTGGAAAATTACTGGCGATGATCCGGCGCCAGGTCCCTGCCCCGGCAGAGGTGAGCTAAGGCTGCGCGTTCATCTGGGGAACTCCTTGTCACGGGATGCTGCTGGGGCTGAAATGCCTTGAAGAAGCGACTAGATCTGTTAGGTAGAGAAACACAAAGCTATTAGGAACAAATATATCAATTTTTGCTTAGAAACACTTCTCTTGAGAGAACTGTACACGGCAGCCCATGGGAGAGGGGTTTTTGCAGGCCAAGAGCTGCCTGGGGTTTGCTCCTCAGAAGTATCACAAGGAACTACAAAGACATCCCAAATGCCGATGCGATAAACGACGTGCACTGACGTCAACAGCCCGAAAGCCAAACTGAGGGCCTTGCGGACAGCAGTGGTACAGAAACGCTTCGAAGCCAAGGAGCAAACAAGCCGTCAAGTTTCAGCCCGCGGTCTCAGGCTTTGCGAGAGGGTTTCCAAGCCAGCGCGTGGCTGGTGTGGCTGTGAGGAAGGGGCTACACACACTGGGACATCAAAGCAAATACCCCAACCAGAGGGAGGACGGCAGCGTCGGCAGAGAACCTGAGGTGAGAATGAGTGCATGGGTTTGGTGCAGCGACTCCAGGATGGATGGATGGATGGTTAGAGGAGCAGGGAGCAAGCCCTGAAGATCTCCTTGCTGCTAACCGGGGCATGATTCATAGACGATGAGGCCAGCCAGTCAAGCTGCCGTTCCTCCAAGGACGCAGACAGGGACGTCACGATCCTCTTGTTCTGGGAAACCCCCGATTTCAACACACAAACCAAGGAGCCGAGACCCAGGCGCTGCTCTCGGTGCGGGCGCAGCATCCCCGTGACGTGGAAGCACCCATCCCGGCGTGGTTCCCCATGGGACTTGCACCCGCATCCCTCCATCCCTCCCGATGCCCCTCTGTGGGCATTTTCCTGGTTACAGGGTGGAGCTGTGGGACCCCCTTGGGCTCTTTGCAAGGGCTGAGCAGATGCCTCCAGGCTCAGGGATGCTCACCCAACCCCAGCTCCCGTGCCTGCTCGCATCCAGGTCAGTGGAAAATCCCCTTGGCTGGGATGGCAGCAGCACGTGGACATCACGTACCTTGGAGGCCCGAGCCTGGCCTCTCCCCCTCTGCTCCCACGGCTCTGAACCTCCAGTCTTCTCAGTTTTTTTTCTGAAACTGCCAATTGTGCTACCATTTGTGAACAGGTTTGTGGGAGTTCGCTCTTCCAGCCAGGAAGGGCAAGCCCAGGTGTTCGGTGCCCATAAAAAGAAAACATCTGTTTGGCAAACACAGCAAAGCCATCCATCACCGCCAGATCCCCTTCTTCCCACGCAGCAATTTTCAGGGCCTGGAAAGAAAAAAAACCAAACCAATAATAAATGATTGAAACTCTTGGCTGTGCCCACCACAGCGTTTCTGGATGCAGGCAAAAAGCTGGGGCTGCGGGATCTGCTCCAGCCTGGTACTGGAGAGGAGGTCCCACCAGCCAACGGCTCTGAAATTCAACTGCTCTTTCTCCATCCCTCTGTTACTGGGACGGGGACTTTAGGGCTCACCTGCTGGTCCCCAGATTCCCTCAGCAGAGCTTTCATTGTGAAACCACTCAGAGAAGAGGGCTGAAAATGAGGTAGTGGTGGGATAAGCCCTCCTCCTGGTGCCAGGACGGCTTTGCCTCCCCAGGTAGTGGAGAGGGATGGCCGCTCAGAGCTTAGGGATGAAACGACCCACTGGCCTGCATCTCCTTACCCACGTCCTCACCATCCTACAGGTCACGGAAACCAGTTTCAAGGAGGCTTACCCACAGCTGAGCCCTCCCTCGGGGATACCTGCTGCTGTCTGATCTCCAGCATCTGGACCAGTCCTTCCCATCCAAGGCCTTCAGGGAACCGCAGCATCTCCCCCCGCGCTGGAGGATTCCCTCAGTGCCACAGAAGTCCCCAGGGACTTCCCAGGGCTGGCCCGGCTGCGGCCAGCCCCGCCGGCATCAGGGCCAAGAGAGAGCAGCCAGCTGGGGCTGGGCAGCCTTTGAAAGGTCTCACCTTGCATCGGCCAGGCTTGGAGAAGCTGCCCCAACAACAGCCAGGGATCTTCTCCTCATTCTCTTGCTTCCTTATGAGCTTTTCCCACTTTGCCTGCTCTCCTTTAGCCCTGTTCAGCAGCCAGAAACATGGGGAGCACCCCAAAGCCGTGTCCTCTGAGGTGCAGCCAAGCCAGCCCTGCGGCAGGGCAAGCGATGCCATGGCACCGCAAAAGCTGGAGCCTGCCTGCCACGCTCCCACCATCCAGGTGAGATCCACATGTCAAAAACATTCTTCATTTCTGCCGCCGTAATCCTGACACGCTGCTGGCATCCTCAGTGTCCCCACGGATGCACCCCCACGCTGATCATCCCCACGTCCCCATCACACCGGGCAGGCAGGAGGTCTGCGCTGGAATTAACTGCAGCCTTGAGAAGGAGCTGCGTGCAGGTCCTGGCAAGATGCCACCTCGGGCCAAACGGCATGGGACCACGGCTGCTGTTTTGATGTCCCACAAAGGTGTTTGGGCAATTTGTGGGCACTCCAGCAAGCACCCAGGCGAAACTGTGGGAGATGCACCAAGCTCCGGCAGCGGAGCATCGGCCACCTCTGCTCTCACGTGTGGCTGGTGGACAGCAGCTACCAACACCAGGAGCATCATCCCTGTCACCCCGGGAAAATGGTCAGCCTGGCTGGTGGTCTGAAAACTGCTGGGGCACACCGATAATATGGCTACAGAGATGCCTTTGACTTCTGGAATCAGGTGAAAAGCCTTGGAGAGATGGTGTCCACCCAGCCCCTGGTGTCTGGCTGCTAAAACGTAAAGCAGAAGCCCTCTGCCCCCAGAAGGCCACCAGGTCCCCCCTGGGGCACTCTTGGATACCATGATGCCACCCAGAATGGGCACCTTCACAGACCAGATACTACGAAAACCCAAACACTCGAGTGTTGTCCCCAGGCAGGCAATTTGTGGTCCGGGCTTTGCTTACTCTGCTTGGTGAAGCCCGGTGGCCCTGCAAGGCATGGCAGGTCCTGGGTTTTCCAGACCTTTCATCAGTTGGCTGGTGGCATATGTAAATCCCACCTTGGGGAAATCCTGGCTGAGCTCTCCCTGTTCTCTACGGTCACAAAACCCAGCACTTTCCCATCAAAGCCCAGCACTGGCAGAAGAGCTATGCTCGGTGCGTGGTCCCATCCACTCTCCAGAAGGTGATTCTCATCTCAGGTGCCCACCTTGGCCTCCATGGGACCTTCTGGCCCCAACAGAACCTTCCAGCCCCAAGCAATGACAACTTTCTTGGAGAAGGCTCCATTGCCCAGCATGGCAGTGGCCATTCCACCACCGCTTCATGATGTATTTTTTCCCCAAAACCACACAGCAAGAGAGCAAGATTCCCCATAGCCTTTGGTGCTCTCATCACACCTCAGGGCAGCACCACCTCGGAAGCTTCCTGGATGGCCGGTCTGACCTCCTTGCTGCTCCAAACATCTCCGCACATGCCAAGCCAAGTGTCTCAGCGGGTGTCCTGGGGCTGAGTCGCCATGCCCTGCTGGCTTTGCCTCCGAGTGGCTGGGGAGGTAACACGGGATGCCCCGTAACCAACTCCATGGCCATACAGACCAAAGCTTGGAGACACCATCACTGCCTCCATGTTAAGCCTGGAATGGTCATAAGACGGTGCCATCCCCTGTATCCCCATGATCTTCCTCTTTCCCAGAAATTGTGAGCAGCCCCTGGGGAGCTCCTCCTCCATGCCACCTGGAAACACATCTTGGTACCACCTGTGAGAAGCAGTTCAGAAGTCCGTCGGCAAAAAGAAATCCCAGGGGATAAATCAATAAACTGCTCCCCAACACAGTTTTAATTATCACTATGAATGCAGACTGATGAGAGGAAGGAGAGGAGAGGAGCAGGCCATGCATGGTCCGTGAGGCTGGAGGAGCAGGAGCAGGACTGATTTACCCTGTTTAGCAACGTGCATTCATCTCCAGTTGTTTGCCGGGAGCAAAGATTGAGAAACTGATTGATTGCGCAAAACAGATGTTAGCGTATTTGTAACCCAAAAACCATGACCCCCCCCCACCCGAATCCCCACATCCGTGCAGTGACACCCATCAGCTCCTCCCAAACACATTTGGCTGGGAAGATGGCCATCAGTCGCAGAAGCTGGGAGGTCTTTCAGAGTGAACCTGCCCGCCTTGGAAACGCCCGCCTTGGCCTTCCTGATTTCAAGGGGCTCTTGCCAACGCCAGCTAGTCTTGGGCGTGATCCCCCCGCCCTTTATCTGCGGCTTCCCCATCACCCCCGAGGCTGCTCCTTCCAAGCTCGCCCCACTGATCCGGCTGGGTGGCTGCTCCTTATCGGCACGGGCCGGGGAGCATCGGGAGGCATGCTGAGGGAGATAAGGATCGCCGGGCTCCAGCGCCGGGGCGGGGAGGGACAGAGGACCCCCCCGAGTGCCCCCCAAGGACGAGGGGGAGGAGATCATCTGCCGTCAGACACCGGCTCTGCCATGGAGCCTGAGGGCACCTCGTGCCGCAGCCATCCACCTACGCGGCTGCTGGGCGCCCATCGCCCGAGCACGCCTGCGAAGGCAGTCCCACGGCTCGGGGAAAATGAACATAAAATGAGATAACACCAAGAGGGGAGGTGCAAGAGAAGCGCTGCACTTGGCCAGTCGTTTCCACGGCCCTTTTATCTAGAGCTGCAGTAGAAGAAAACTGATTTTCCTCCAAAGCTTTGTGCAGGTTGACACCAGAGGAGAACTGAGACCGTACCACATTCTTGGGGAAAAACCAAACCATGAGAAAAACCTTTGGGAAAAACCAAACCCATGACCGTGGTGTTTTGCATCTCATTTTCTTCCGGGCCTGGAATGATGCTTAGGAGAGGGGGAGCCCCAAAGCCCAGCTGAGAGAGGTCCATCTGCACCACCTCCATGGCCAGGAGGGACCCTGCTCCTGATCCCACCTCACCGCGGAGGGAAGGGGAGATGCTGGGGTGGTGGACCCTCATCGGGACCATCCCACCCGCACACCTGCAAGGGTGTGACGGGAGAGATGCCAGCTCCGGGGGGATCTGGTGAGGGCTCATGGAGAAATGCCGGGGCTGAGTGGGCAAAGCCAAGGAGCCAGAGCCGAAAGGCAGCCTCGCGTGGCACACTAGCCGGGCTCGGACGCGGCCGGCCGAGATTTTCAGCAGCTGAGTGAGCCAGCAAAGCAAACATTAGCAAACAGCTCCCAAGTCGTGTAAACAAACAACCAACTAAAAGATGAAATAAATCTCCCAGGTACATAACCTTTCTATTTAAACACTGGCCAGGCCTGGAAGAGCTCCAGAGCATCCGACCCAGCGACACCTGTGATCTATCTGCCGAGCTCCCAAGGATGAAAGCGGCTGAGCTTCAGGGATTGGCTCTGCCTTTCCCTCCCCCTCACTGTATTATTCTTTCTTGTGTTGGTTTAATCCAGAGGGAAAGCCCCCAGCCCCTCTCCTTCGGCATCCCCTTCCCCGCGCGGAGCAGGAGCTGGCAAGATGCTGCCTCCCTCCCCGTCTCGGTACTTCCGGCTCTGGAATCAGATGGAGCGTGTTGCCCTGTTAATTATGGGCCCTGTTAATTTAAGGCTGGTATATAGGAAGCACAGGGACCAGATTAACCCAGCAGCGCTCATGGAGGAGAGGGAAGGGAAAACCAGGGGTGTAGATGGAGGGCAGACATCCCAGGGGAGAGCTCAGCAGGAGGTGTTGAAGAGGTGCGGATGCTCCTTCCATGGCAGGACAGGCCCTGGGCATTTTAAAGTCAGAAATCCTGAAGTAGGCTAAAAATGACGGGTCTATGTGGCAGGGGTGTTGATTCCTGCCCCCCCCCCCCCCCCCCCGCCCAAGCCCTGTGCTCAGGAAATGCTTATCCTTGCCTTAAAAATTCAGGGTGTTTGGTTTCCACAGAATCACAGAATGTTCAGGGTTGGAAGGGACCTCTGTGGGTCACCCAGCCCAACCCCCCTGCCGAAGCAGGGTCACCCAGAGCAGGCTGCAAAGGCCCGCGTCCAGGCGGGTCTGGAATATCGCCAGAGAAGGAGACTCCACAACCTCCCTGGGCAGCCTGTTCCAGGGCTCCGTCACCCTCAGAGTGAAGAAGTTCTTCCTTGGGTTCAGCTGGAGCTTCCTCTGCTTCAGTTTGTGCCCGTTGCCCCTTGTCCTGTCGCTGGGCACCACTGAAAAGAGTCTGGCCCCATCGTCCTGACAGCCACCCTGCAGATATTTAGAGGCATTTCTAAGGTCCCCTCTCAGCCTTCTCTTCTTCAGCCTGAACAAGCCCAGCTCCCTCAGCCTCTCCTCGTAGGAGAGATGCTCCAGTCCCCTCACCATCCTCGTAGCCCTCCACTGGACACTCTCCAGTAGCTCCTCATCTTTCTTGAACTGGGGAGCCCAGAAGTGGACACAGTACTCCAGATGGGGCCTCACCAGGGCAGAGTTGAGGGGAAGGAGAACCTCCCTCGACCTGCTGCCCACACTCCTCCTAATGCACCCCAGGATCCCATTGGCCTTCTTGGCAGCCAGGGCGCACTGCTGGCTCATGGTCAACCTCCCATCCACCAGCACTCCCAGGTCCCTCTCTGCAGAGCTGCTCTCCAGCAGGTCAGCCCCAGCCTGTACTGGTGCATGGGGTTGTTCCTCCCCAGGTGCAGGACCCTGCACTTGCCCTTGTTGAACCTTATCAGGTTCCTCCCTGCCCAACTTTCCAGCCTGTCCAGGTCTTGCTGAATGGCAGCACAGCCTGCCGGTGTGTCCACCACTCCTCCCAGCTTTGTGTCATCAGCAAACTTTAGCCGTTGTCTAAAACAGGAGCCAGGAAAAACGCCGAGGAACACCGGCGTATTTTGCCCAACTCACCTTTAGGCGGGGCAAGCTGGGAGCACAGATTTGTGGCTGTGCATCCTGGAGCATCCTCACCCCTTGCCGCGTCCCCGTCTCATGATGACGGGGCCGGCGCGAGCAGCCTGCGAACGGCTCCCATCGCGGCGGGACCAAACGAGCCTCGCTCACTGAGTTGGTAGCCAAAGGCGATGCCCAGTAGCCACGTGCTGGGAGGTGAGGGCTAGGGTCCAGAGCTTCTAACCCACTCCAAGGTGCTTGTCCAATGCTTGTGGGGTATTTAATAATAAATACGTAATAATTCCCCAGCAGCCAGGGGAGAAAACAAACCTGACCAGTCAAAGGGCTGCACCCTCCACCACGGAGGGCTCGGTCCAGCCCCCTGCAAACGGTGACACTGCCCTAAAGATTCACCCCGAAGATTTCACCGTGGTTTCCGTCCCCCGCAGCTCAGCTGGGGGATGCAGGGGACCGACCGGCTCACGCCTGGCCACTGAGCCCTGCAGCCCGCTCCCTCCTTTCGGCTTCCAACGCCGCACTCCCCCGGAGCTGCCGGATCCCTCGGCCGCTCTCAGTCATCCCCGTGCAGCTGCTCTGCTGATTCAGGACAGCCGCTGATCCCAGGCTTAACTTGAAGCCTGGGTTCAGGGTCCCGCAGATGACAGCAGAAAGCATTCCTACCCCCCAGCCGAGGTCACCACTAAGTTACCCCGACTCTTGCTAGGGATGGAGGGGCAGGGGGAATGTGCTGTTTTAATTAGGGTTGCTAATTTGGCTTAAATCCACGCACCTGCAGGCTTCCGTTGCCCAAAACTAAGGGCGGAGGCTGCAGCGATGAGGACTGCTAAGGGGGAGCTGGGCAGCGTTGCTGCTTTTCGTGGCTGAGCACTGATTTTCCACATCACCCTGATGTCAGAGCCTCCCCACTCCACCAGCATGCCGGGCCTTGGCCATCCCTCGCCTCTGTTTTATTTCTGGAGAGAGAAAACACTTGCTCGGCTCCAGACTGGAAGCTCTTCCAGCCCTTAGCGACAGAGTTTCGTCTTCAACAAAAATGGCTTTTACTGAGGTTTTTGAGGTACCAAAGCACTCTGCTCTGCCCTGCTGCCAGGCCTCTGGTCCTGCGTGAAATATCTGGGGGCAGGGACTGGTGGGAGACGCCTTTCTGCTTCAAAGATGAAATTGTCTCCTTTTTCGGAGACCAAACGTGCAGACGCCACCCATGTACCAGGGACCAGAGAGGGGACGGAGGGGGGGTGACGTGGCTCGGAGACATCCCTGGCATCCCACCGCGGTGGGGATGCTCGGCAGCCCCCAGCTTTGGTCCCCTCCGAGCCCCCCATGGCGGATGGGGCACCCACCTCCGGCAGCACCGCCCTGGGGAGTAATTTATGAGCAGAGACAGGGGAGGGGGGAAAAAATAGACCGAAGCCAAGAAAACCTGCCCAGACGGGGAAGTGAAAGCCCCAAAGATAGAGCTCCCACTCTTTCACATTGGGGCTTTCAGTAATCACAGCTGCTTTCACTTCTCCTTTGCCCCTCCGCCTGTTCCTCCACTGGTGGGTTTTGGTTCCTCTCCGCTCCCCAGCCACCTTCCCCCTTCCGAGGCCGAGCCTTCAAACCGCTTCAGCTTCTGTTTCCAGTTTCTAAACCGCAGGGGTGCCGCTGGTTCCCATGTCGTGCCCGGTCTCTGCCCGGCTCCCGAGCCGCGGTCCCCTCCGAGGAGCTGGGGACACGGTGGGGACGGGGGCTGACGCTGCGGCCCTGCCAGGCTCTCTCCCGCTGCGGTGGTCCCGCTCGGATGGGTGCTCGGGGGGGAGGACGGGTGCTGGGTAAGGAGAGGAAAGCAGGGGTGAGAAATAAGCAGCAGAGCAGAAGCTGGAGCTCTCGTTCTCCATGGTTTTTCCTAGATGTTTGATTTCCCATAAAACCCCAATAAACACAACCATTTTATTTATACATTTTTTTAAAAGAATCAGCCAACAAAGCTGGTGCTGGAGGGAAGCGTGGGGCTTGGTTCTGCTTTTGGTAACTTCAGTGCCGAAGAATGCAAACGCTGGAGAAGGGTCAATATTGACTTTCTGCTGCAGCAGCCGGCAGGGTTCATTGACTGGAAGCATACGGGCGCTCCAGCTCTGGGCCGCACCCTGCCTACACCCTGCCTGCACCCTGCCTGCACCCTGCCTGCACGGCAGGAGCTTTCCCCCTCACTGGGAAATTCTTTGCATTTAAAATTTCATGCCGATGCAGAAATGCTGCTGTGCAGAACTTCCCTCCCCTCCTGGGGCATCTGAGAGCCAAACCTGCCCCGGGGCTGGGCAGGATGCGGGGGTTCCCCAGGCACGCGCAAGATGCAGGGGGTCCCTGGGGATGTGGGGGGATGTGGGGGTTCCTTGGCGATGTGTGGGATGCAGGCGTTCCCTGGGGATGTGCAGGATGTGGGGGTTCCCTGGGGATGTGGGGGTTCCCCGGGGATGCACGGGATGCAGGGGTTCCCCAGGGATGTGTTGGATGCTGAGGTTCCCTGGGGATGCAGGGGTTCCCCAGGGATGTGCGGGATGTGGGGGCTCCCTGGGGATGCGCAAGATGCAGGGGTTCCCTGGGGATGTGGGGGTTCCCCAGGGATGCAGGGGTTCCCCAGGGATGTGCAAGATGCAGGGGTTCCCTGGGGATGTGGGGGATGTGGGAGTTCCCTGGGGATGTGGGGGTTCCCCAGGGATGTAGGGGTTCCCCAGGGATGCAGGGGTTCCCCAGGGATATGCGGGGGGTTCCCCAGGGATGCTGCCAGGAGGTTACCCCGAGCGGAGCAAGGGGCAGGGGTCTGCCTGCGCCTTGGCACCCCATCCCGGCACCGAAGGTCCCTCCGACAGGCAACCCCGCTCTCCAAGCCCACAGCTTTATCAGCCGGGATCCCCCCTCGCAGTGGCGAGGAGCCAAATGTTGCCGCCTTTCCGAAGCGGCCGCGTTTGCCGGTCGCGACGCGTTCGTGTGGGGGTTGACGCAGCCGTTGGGTCAGGGCTTTCCCCGCTGCCCCCACCGCCATCGCTGATGGAAGCCCTGGCACGGTGTTGGCTTCGCTGCCCGCGCGTCCCGCGAGCTGGTGGCACTGCCTGGCGGAGCGAGGGGACAGAGGGACGAGGCTTCCCCGCGGGCAGGGACGGCTCGCAGGCCCCACGCCGGCTCCTCGCCCTCGGGGAAGCGCCGCAGCGGTCTGGAGGGCGGCTGCAGCCCCAGTCGGCACCAACACAACAGCTCGGGTCACAAATCACCTCCTGTGCGGAAGCTCGGCTGACCCGTGCGCCGGGGAGTTTGCCCAGAGCCGTCCCACGGCCTCAGAGCTGCAGCAGATCTGGGGGATGAGGGCCCGGGCGAAGCGAGCTGTGCTTTCCCGCAGCGGGGACGGGCGGTTTCCAGCTATTTTCACAGGCGCATGTTACCATTTCGCCCCTTTTTACGCCCGATCCCCTTTCCCGGGGCTCCCACCAGCCGCAGGGCTCTCCACCGGTCGCATTCCTTCGGGTTGATGTGGCTTTTCTTCCTTCCCGCATCCTTATCAGGCTCGAGTTTGTGAATCATATTTCTCCGAAGCTATCAACCACCCAAGCGACCCGTGTAAATCAAGCGAGACAGAAAGCACAGCCAGGCCCGGGGGTTCGGGCCGCTCCGGGGGGCACGGCTCTCCCGGGGAAAGGCTCTTCCAGCCACGCAAGGAGCTGTGCAGAAATAAATCCCTTTTCTCCAGTTTTTATTGCCGCACTTGGTTACCCCCAAGGCCATGAATGCTGCTTTCCCTGGTTTCGGCAGTGGGAAGACGGGGCGGCACGCCGTGCCGGCAGCGCTGGAGGGAGGACACGGGGGGATCTTCTGGCTGCCTCTGCCACCGGCAGGGCTGGCGCCGGGGGGCTGAGCAGGTCCCGGGGATGCTCACAGCTCTCCCCATTTTCAGACCGGGGTGCTCTGGTTTCTCCCCAGCGAGTTGGAAAAGTGAGGTGTGACGCCAAAGCCAGGAATCCCAGCGAAACAAACCCCAGGCTCCATCCGAAGGACAACACGACATCAAAATCCCAAACGGGGCGAGACGCAGCAGGGACCGACTGCCCCCATCGCGTTATTTCTCTGCCCACTCCGTGCATCTCTGAGCCCCTCCAGCTCCAGACGAGTACAGAACCACCGAGCAGCACAGCCCGGGGAATTCAAGCTTCTAATTAAGCTCATTTACTCCTGGAAACAATTTTTAAACTATCCAGCGAGGCTGCTGGCCAGGGCAAGAACACCGCACCTGCAAGTTTTAATTGCAAGGTTGTCACCGCCGAAGCCGAGCCATCCGTGCAGCTGGTGCCAAGGAGTCTGTGCCGAGCGGTGCCGGGTCCTTCGGCACCGTCCTTATTGCAGGCCGGGGCGGCTCGGCGGCTTTCTAACCTCTCCCGAGGCAGGAGGGCTGGAGAGGCAGAAAAACCGACGCAAACGGAAAGCAAAACCACGAGGGATCCCTCCGGATCCCTCCCTCCCTCCGGCTCTGCCCGCAGCAGAAACCCCCAGTGCCCAAGGGGAAGTGGAGCAGGAGCCTCGATGACCCAGCGGAAAGGGGACTGAACCCGAAAACCTCCGTCCGTCTCCCCAGCAGAGATGCAGTGCTGACCCCTTGGAGAGCCCAGGAGACCCTCGGGGCTGCCGCCGGCACCCACGGACTCGCGGGGAGCGGGATTCGCCACTTCCCTGGGTCCAGTGTCGGAACGGCTGTCGGGGCGAGGGGGGCACCGACTCCCCGCTCGATGCACGTAGCTGCCCGTCTGACACCATCCCGTCGGGGTGAGGCAGCCCCAGCTTGCCGGCGGGCGGCTGAGAATCAGATACGTGCGATTTCATAGCGACCTGCGCTCCCACCGCCGCTCTCACGCCACCGGCATAACGGGCTGGCTTAGAGCCGGCCACGCTACAAGCTCGGGGAGGACGGGATGAACCCCAAAGCCGGCTTTCTCTATCACAGCAGGTTACAAATCGCTGGATCAGCAGTTCCTTCACTACCGGCAGCCGTTCAGAGCCTGACTCGCCTCCCTTTGCCACCGAGAAAGGACTCGCTCGTTGCACAGAGAGGCCGTGCGTCTCGAGGCTGAGGCTCGAGGCTGTAGCCTTGCAACCTCTGCAGAACCAGCAATTCGCCTCGCAACCACCATTTAAACCTTTCAGAAAGAAGATCCGCTTCTCGGGGCTTTAGTTGGGTATTTTGAACTGTGCTGGAGCAGGGAAAGCCCACGTGCGTGCGCACCCCCACGTTCTCGCTCGCCACCGGCTCGGCAGCCACCGCCTTCTCCCAGCACCCGGCCCCGCCGCGGTCGCGGAAGAAGAAACGCTTCCTGCCGCCCCGCGCTTTCGAAGATCCAAGCTTGGCAGGGCGGCATCTCGGCTGGCCGGGCAGGCAGGGCGGCCACCGCGGTGCAAGCCCCATTGCCCAGATCGCTGCGGGCAGGTGCCAAATCTGGAGCCCCGCAGCGCGAAGCCGCTGCACACCGGCTCTCAAAACCGAGGGCGTCACGGAGACACGGTTGCTTGAAGTCAAAAAGCGGGGAGGTTTTGTCACTTGGGGGTTTTTTTTATTAAAAAACTTGAGTTATTCTGCAAGCTGTTCAGGTGCCTTTACAGAACCACAGAATCACAGACTGTTCGGGGCTGGAAGGGCCCTCTGTGGGTCACCCAACCCAACTCCCTGCTGAAGCAGGGTCACCCAGAGCAGGCCGCACAGGACCACGTCCAGGTGGGTCTGGAATATCTCCAGAGAAGGAGACTCCACCACCTGCCTGGGCAGACTGGGCCAGGGCTCTGTCACC
This sequence comes from Opisthocomus hoazin, assembly GCF_030867145.1. Taxonomy (NCBI): domain Eukaryota; kingdom Metazoa; phylum Chordata; class Aves; order Opisthocomiformes; family Opisthocomidae; genus Opisthocomus; species Opisthocomus hoazin. The sequence continues at coordinate 12,099,094 of NC_134423.1, forward strand.
CTCAGAGTGAAGAAGTTCTTCCTCGGGTTCAGCTGGAGCTTCCTCTGCTTCAGTTTGTGCCCCTTGCCCCTTGTCCTGTCACTGGGCACCACTGAAAAGAGTCTGGCCCCATCCTCCTGACACCCACCCTGCAGATATTTAGAGGCATTTCGAAGGTCCCCTCTCAGCCTTCTCTTCTTCAGCCTGAACAAGCCCAGCTCCCTCAGCCTCTCCTCGTAGGAGAGATGCTCCAGTCCCCTCACCATCCTCGGAGCCCTCCGCTGGACTCTCTCCAGCAGCTCCTCATCTTCCTTGAACTGGGGAGCCCAGAACTGGACACAGCACTGCAGATGGGGCCTCACCAGGGCAGAGTCGAGGGGAAGGAGAACCTCCCTCAACCTGCTGGCCACACTCCTCTTGATGCACCCCAGGATCCCATTGGCCTTCTTGGCAGCCAGGGCACACTGCTGGCTCATGGTCAACCTCCCGTCCACCAGCACTCCCAGGTCCCTCTCTGCAGAGCTGCTCTCCAGCAGGTCCGCCCCAAGCCTGTACTGATGCATGGGGCTTTACTCCTGCTGCGGGCTCCCAGGACAACGGCGTGGGACGGGACGGGCCCGTGGGATGATGCACATCCCAAATGCATCCTGAGCAAAGCACCACGCTCGGAGCCAGACCATCCGGACGCACAACAGCACCGCAGCATCTCCCTCCTCCTCCTCCACCACACGAAGCCGAGCAGCAAAGGGATTGTGTGGAATTGGGGACGGGGAGGACGCAGCCGGAGAAACGGACGCTCAGGGGCAGGTCCGAGCCCAGGGGAGGCTGGGTCTGAGCGCAGAAAGCTTGCTGCCTTAGCTGAGCTTTTCTCCCAGCTGCCTGTAGCTCCAAACCACTGCTGAAACAGTTTTAAGCAGCACGAATGAAATCGCAACACAGCAGGGTTCACGGGGACACCGCCTCTGTCATCAGAGAGTTTCATGGGAAAGCAAAAAAAAAAATCAGCGTGGGGCTTAAGTAGAGGAGCTGAAGGAAAAGAAAAAGCACGCAGGCAGCACCTCGGGCCTCACCGCGAAGCCGAACCACACACGAAGCTGCGAGGGACGAAGATGCCAGCCCGCCTGCCTCGAGGCGTTGTCCCAAAGTCCCCTCCGACAGCTGAATGACGCATGCGGCGGCGGCCGTGGCTTCCCAGCGAGCAGCCGGCGCAGGGTACCTGCCCGCAGGCCACCTGCACCCACCTCACCGTGGGTGTGACGCGCGCCTGCGCCAGGGCTGGAACCCGCTCTCGCTTCGGCCCTCCGCCTCCCACGAGGAACTCTGCTGGTTCTTCTCCTTGCCCTCAAGGAAAGGTGGTTTGGGCACGGGTTTATCCCAGCCCGGAACGCTATCCCAACCCGCCTGTGATTAGAAATCACAGCGCTGACGCAGGGGATCACTCAGCAGCACGGTTGGTACCTGTTTCCGCAGCAGAGGCGAGACAGACCGGGAGCGTTGTCTGCTACAGAGTTTTCTTTGTGGGTTTTTCGCCCGCTGCAAAGCACTCCCCTCGTCCCCCCCGGCTCTACTCAGCCAGATGTTTCCATCGCTGCCCTACGCGTCTGCAGGACAGAGAATTAACTCCCTTTATCCCGGGATCTGCAAGTTCCTTGCAAGCCTTAGCCTCTCACCGAGGCTGGGAGGCAAATCCGCCTCCTTAGCAGTTTCTTTCTGCCTTCGCAGATCAGCCCGCGAAGACGGGCGCTACGACCGCCAACAGCAGCTCCGCTTGCCGCCAGGCGACCCGGCATTAATTCTGGAGCGCGAACGGCCACACCACTGCTTTCTGCCAACCACGAGGGCCCACGCTTCGCAGCGTACGCTGTATGCTCTCTTGCCCACTCTGCGGTGCCAGGAGCAGCCAGGCGATGACTGCCAGCACTTCTGGAGCAGCTTCAGCCCACAATCCAGGCTGGCCAGACTCTTTCCAGTGGTGCCCAGCGACAGGACAAGGGGCAAGGGGCACAAACTGAAGCAGAGGAAGTTCCAGCTGAACACGACGAAGAACTTCTTCACTCTGAGGGTGACGGAGCCCTGGCTCAGGCTGCCCAGGCAGGTGGTGGAGTCTCCTTCTTTGGAAATATTCAAGACCCACCTGGACACAGTTCTGTGCAGCCTGCTCTGGGTGACCCTGCTTCGGCAGGGGGTTGGACTGGGTGACCCACAGAGGGCCCTGCCAACCCCGAACAGTCTGTGATTCTGTGGTTCTGTAAAGGCACCTGAACAGCTTGCAGAATAACTCAAGTTTTTTAAATAAAAAGAAAGATGAGGAGCTACTGGAGAGAGTCCAGTGGAGGGCTACGAGGACGGTGAGGGGACTGGAGCATCTCTCCTATGAGGAAAGGCTGAGGGACCTGGGCTTGTTCAGCCTGGAGAAGAGAAGGCTGAGAGGGGACCTTAGAAATGCCTCTAAATATCTGCAGGGTGGGTGTCAGGAGGATGGGGCCAGACTCTTTTCAGTGGTGCCCAGTGACAGGACAAGGGGCAACGGGCACAAACTGAAGCAGAGGAAGTTCCAGCTGAAGATGAGGAAGAACTTCTTCCCTCTGAGGGTGACGGAGCCCTGGCCCAGGCTGCCCAGAGGGGCTATGGAATCTCCTTCTCTGGAGATATTCCAGACCCGCCTGGACACGGTCCTGTGCAGCCTGCTCTGGGTGACCCTGCTTCGGCAGGGGGTTGGGCTGGGTGACCCACAGAGGTCCCTTCCAACCCTGACCATTCTGTGATTCTGTGATTCTCTGCAAGCAGGAGAAACAACGTTCACCACAAAACTCGCAGACACCAAGAAGCATCTCTTCTACCGCCTTCAACGAGCTCGAAGGGAGATGGTCTGATCCGTGGATAGCTTTCACCACGCTAAGAACACGAGCCAACAACACGGGTCACACCGCAAAGGCTTCGCTGGCGAAACGCAAAGCTCACCACCACGGTCCCACCTTCGTGTGAGCCGCAAGCTCAGCTCACACGAGGCTCCTCCTGACTTGATCCCCAGAAGCTCTGAACCCCCGGCTCTCCGTTAGGGGAAGAGCCAAAAATGAGAAAGCTGGGAGGTTTTTATTTGTGTGGAACAGATAAGGAAAGCAAACACAGCCCGATAACCTCCTTCCTCGTGCGCAGCATTCTGAAGGTTGCCCCCACAGGCAGGATGAACATTCTGTACCAAAGGCCTTAAATTTGACTGGGTCTAGTTAAAAATAAACTCCCCGTGACAGCGACATGTTCTACAGCCCTAGTCTGCTCCCATTCACCTCAGGAGCGGGATCATGTTTCCAAAGAAAGGCTGGGCTGGGGGAGCTCCGGCTGGTCTGGCCCAGGGCATCACACAATTTCCCAATTTTTTTCATGCCGGTCAGTTAATTTTCAAACCCAAAAGGACCGTCACAGGCCAAGTTTGACTTCACTCCCTCAGGGAACACTTCTGCTTTTCACGAGGGCCCAGCCGGTGCATTTCCTGATGGAAGCACCCTGTCCAGTCAACAGGCACAAAGGGGTGAAGGCTAAGCTTCTCCCAGTCAATTTTTTTCCCCATTTCTGATAAAACCAGCACGCAGACGGAATGATTTAGCAACGATGTTAGGCGCAAGCCCTGCACCCTAGAGCAGCTACCAGAGGCAATGCTTCAGGGGTGGAATTAAAAGCCCTTTTTTATTGAGATCCTGGAGGAAAAATGCGTTTTGGACAGTGACTCGTGCCAGAAAGGTGAAGCCAGCACAACCACAGCGCAGGCTTTGGAGAGCAGGGGTGTCCCCGCACCGGAGGCTGGGAGGGGCTGGTGTTATCCCCATCACCAGGACTTGTACAGAACTTTTCTCTCTAGCAGCCCTTGAGGGAACCACCGGACCTGGAATATGCTGGCAAGGCCTTCTGCAGCCTCCTCAGGAAGGAGCGCATGGGAAATACCGGGGGCTGAGCGGGCTGGTGGAACGTTATCCCCTCTCCGTGAGACAGCAGAGTTTTCCCACACGAAAGCAGCACGTTCTTGGCTTCGGTTTCTGAAAGTCTCCAGTGATGTACCGCATTTCAGTTTGGCACCAGCTGGAAGACAACCGTTTCGCTCCTTCGGTTGAAGAGCGGGTTGTAGGGACGCACGCCACCTCGACTCAGCTTCCTGCTGGTTTTATCTTCAATCATCAGGGAGACAAACACAGACAATTTATGCGCCAAACCATCAGCTCTGCCTCGTCATGTCCCATTCTTCAAGGATCCTCTTTACGCTCTCCACAATGGTCCACACTTCTGCCATGGCACCTCGACCTGGAGGGTAAGAGCAGAACCGCACGGTGAAACCCAGGTCCCACAGAGACGGCGCGAGGCATGCGCTTCCCAGCCCACCTCCCCGCGTCTCCACACGCTGCACTGCTGCGGAAAATCAGATGTACAACGGTGGCACGGCGCAGCAATGCTCACCGAGTACCCCCATGTGTTTCCGCATGACTTGCTGCTGTGGAGGCCAGGGGATCTGCTCAGTCCACCCGGTTCTGCAGGGGTTTGTGGCACGGCTGAACAAGGGGAGGAGAATCAGGGGAGGGGAGCGAGAAGAGTATTCATACCAACTCAGTTTGGCTCGTAACTCGGAAGCCTAAGCAGGAGCACGAGCCGCTCAGACAGTCAATGGAGGGAGGCAGGAAACCTCCAAAGGCAGCTCAGATGACCTTAGTAAGTACCTCATGTTCTGAACCATCTCCAGAAGCATCGGCACCCAACCCTTGCCTGCACAGGCTCATACTGCTCTGGGGGCAAGCATGCAAAAGTGCCCCAAAAAGCGTGTGGGTAGCAAAATACCCTCTCTCACCTCCCTTCTCCAGTGCAAACATTGTGCGTGTTCAGTATTGTTTTGAAATGGCTTTTGCCTATAAACAAGACTTGCCGAATTCATGCCATTCCCATGACTCTGCAGCTAGACCCACATTAGAGAAAGCTGTCCTGGATCTGCACCAGCTTCAAGCTCGGGAGTCACTCTTGGAGAAGACTGAGTGCTGGACAGAATAAAATAGAAAAGCTTTTCCTTTTGGACCGGTTAGCTGCCAGACAAACATCTAATCCACACTGTGCTGCCGCTTCGCTGTGCAATGCTTATTAAACTTCGGTTCAGAACTTTCAGGCCAGAGACCACTAAACCATCTTGTTCAACCTTGTGGACTGAACTCAGTCCCTTCACTCCTGGGGCTGAGGACGGACACTTCTCCCACCAGCACTTGTCTCCATTGATAGATTGAAAAGACAGAGTCTCTGTTTGTCTTTTGTTCTGCTGGCTAATTGCTCTAATGATTTAAAATATGTGCCTTCTTTGTCATCATCAATGAGTTCTAGAAGGTTTTGGTTTCCTCTTTTTTTTCTGTTTGGCTTCCACAGCTGGGTTAGCCAGCACACAGATGAACTGCAAAACCAGCAGCCTCCAAAGGACAGCAGCAACTCGAGGGCAGGCAAGAGATGGTGGGGACTGAGAAAAGTCGTCCTAACTGGCAGGGAGAGGTGCTCTCTGGGGCGCAGATCACAGCCCTGGTCCTGCCCAGAGCCTCAGGTTTCCACTACAGATGAGCCACCCGAGCCTTGTCTGGGACAAGAAGGTGTAACTGGAAATAACTGAGGATTTGTGACGAAGAATGATACCCTTGGAAGGTCAAGAAAATCGGGTTTCCCTGCAAAGTAAGACTCATTCTGCGCTACGACTTTTTCAGACCTGTAAATCCCAGGAGGTCCGAAGCTTCCTGTGGACAAGCTGCAGGCAGATTCAGGCCCTTCTGAGCTCCTAAGCTCAAGGAGAGGAGCTGCAGCTGAGAGGTCCTGCCAAACAAGAGAAATTCCCTGACTGCTTCTGCGCGGTTTGGCGGAGCTGCACCCTTCGAGAACGTTTCCAAGGCCTGCCTTTGTCCCTCACTACCCGCCTCCTCAACATCTTTGGCAATTCACAGCTGGATTTTTAGGTTTAGCAAAGCAAACTCTTGCTAAGCAGCCTGTCTTCCTGCACAGCTCATGCCTACAGGTCGAAATCTTCCAGCGTGCTAGGCTCTAGAAACCCAGCCAAAGATGATGAAGATACTAGCAGTTTGGAAGAGTTTTTGCAAAGGCAAATTGCTGCAGGCCCACGTGTGGTACAGCACCTCTCCAAGCTCTCTTTATATCATGGCACATGGGTATCACCAAGGCCAACAGCTGGTAGCTTACACATAACTACCTAATCAAGGAAACATTTTAATTGTCATCTCAATTTAATTTGTTATTTTAACTCTCTATTAGCTGGGCTCTATGTCTAAAAATATCCATCTACTGAGGAAGAAAAATTAATCAGGTAAAGCTCGTACTGCAGAAACTCGGTGGCAGCCAGGCTCTGGCCCATTTCAGGTGAGATCAGCCACATGAGTTGAGGAAGATAAACCTCTTCTACAGCAAGACAAACCACAATGTCAACAGACAAAACTGGTGCAAACTGAATCTCCTTTTTTCTGCACCAGATGTGTGAGCTTTGCTGCCTGCTGCTTGCGTGGAAGATAGGCAAACCCCTTCGTGGATGAAACCCACAAACCCCAAATTTCTGTGGAAGAAGAGGCCCTGGGGTGCAAGGCCTGAAAAAATAGGGGAAGAAAGGAAAAAATCATCAGTGGAGACTGTCTTGGGTCTTCAGAGACCTGGAGTCTGTTACTTCTGTGCTGGTTTTGGCTGGGATGGAGTTAATTTTTTTTCAGAGTAGCTAATATGGGGCTACACTTTGGATTTGTGCTGAAAACAGTATTGGTAATACAGGGATGTTTTCATTACTGCTGAGAGAGTCAAGAGCCTTTTCTGCTTTTCGTGCTGCCAGGTGCATGGGAAGCTGGAGGGGACGCAGCCGGGACAGCCAGCCCCGACTGACCAAAGGGCTATTCCATGCCATACGGCGTCATGCTCAGCAATAAAACCAGTGGGAAGGCTGGCTGCAGCTCAGGCATCAGTCAGTTGACAGTGAGCAATTGTTTTTTGCATCACTTGTCTTTCTTGGGCTTTATTTCCCTTCTCATTACAACTTATTATTATTAGTATGTTACTTTATTGCAATTATTAAACTGTTTTTACCTCAATGCAAGACTTTTCTCACTTTCACCCTTCCGATTCCCTCCTCACATTGCGCTGAGGGAGAGTGAGCAAGCTGCTGTGTGGTGCTTAGCTGCCAGCTGGGGTTAAACCACGACAAATGCTTCTCCATAGTTCTCCTACGTACTGCCAGGAAAATCCTGGTGTTTGCCAACAGGAAAATTTTGTTGCAAATTGACTCACAAACACAAGCGGAGTTGAGTCAGATGTGGCTACTGCTGCCCCGGCTGTCCATACCACCCCGCTCCTACAAGCTCCTTCAGGAGTTTGCTCCCACAGCAGTGAGAGCTGAGTTGAATACGAAGCAGCTCCTAAATGACTGCTGGTGGAATGAGATAACTCCCGAGCAGCGCTGGTTTACTTCGCCATCCCGAGCTGCAAACCCCAGCCGTTCACAGGCTGCTTCTCCCACGGCTCACGCATCCCTGTCACGAGGGCAGCACCCCCCAGGAACGGGGCAGGGTGGAGCGGCAGAAGGTGGAAACCAAGTTCACCATCCAGCTCTAATCCGTCTGTGCTGGTGAGTCAACTCACAGGGCCCTTTGCATCTCAGATCCCCGTCTGTGAAACAGGGATGACAACACAGCTCTGCCTCAGGTGCAGGAACCTGCAAGAATAAGCTCATCACCCATCAGGAGGCACTCAGCTGCTTACTACAGGAATAGACATTCTACATGCGCACCAAAAAAGATAAAGGGAAAAAGTAAAGGACAAAGAAGCGATGCCAGATGGCCTTTCCACTTCTGCCAAAGCGTCTGCGCAGAATGACCTCTTTTGGGCGTTTTCCCTTAACATCATTACAAGTATGTAAGAAATTTGATGTAATCAGGTCTAAAATCCCAGCGGAAGCATAATTGTCCAGGACATTTCAACCAATGCCTGAGTTACTTGACTACACTTACCTAACTGTAAATATTTCTTAGTCTTCAGCTCCAAAAAAAAATTCCCTAGAAGCACTGCATCTACCTAAGAACTCGGAAACTAAGCCAGCCCTAGAATTTAACCACGAAGAATACTTTAACATCCTGTCTTTGCTTCAGACTGTTTACTGAACTATCTGACAGAGCAGTATAAAACCTGCTAGAGTTGAACAAAAATATCAGTACACTACTGAGCAGTTCGTAACGTGTTTGCTGTTATGGCTAGAACTGGGTGACGTTTTATACACAATTTGTCCAGGAAAATTTTGATACAAAAGTGAATCCACTAATCCATATTGCTTGTACATAAACCCTTCTCAAAACCTCCCAAAAGCCAAAATACCTCAATTTAAAGCAGCTCCTAAAATACAAAGGAGACCATTTTGGTAGCACTGCTTCACACTGCAAGTTAAGTCTTTTGAAACTGAGGGTGACAACTTTCCCTATACGCCCCCCCACACACACCCCCTTCACTTCGCAGACAAGCCTGATGTCAAAACCTCAAATCAGAACTCGGCTGGCAAGCTGAAAAGTAACCCAGGCAACAAACAACAACAAAGGTTAAATGCACGTCCAGCTCCACCCTCAGCCACATCCCCACAGCGCTTCTTCTCACTGCCTCCTCTCAGGGATAAGATATTATCCCTACTTTAGGGAAGAGGAACTGAGGCATGATGCAAACAGCCCACAGTCACAGCAGAGGGCAAGGCCAGGACACCCAAATCCCTGGCTGATAACGCTCACCGCAAAGCCTTCCTTCTCTTTGATCTGCTCTCTTCTTGAGCGAGTATTTCTTTTAAATACCAGGCCTATCTAACGGCTCATTTGAAAGCCTGGCTTGGACGGTCTCTTAAGACTCCTTAAAAATTAACGAACAAGAATAACAGACATCAGCTAGCGCAGGGCAAAGCTTCAGTTTGCTTCTCTAAACCCTGGCAGTGAGCACCTGCTCCCCACAGTCCAACATCTCAAAGGCCACACGGCAAAAGAACGCGCCTCCTTTCAGGGTAAGAGAAGCCCTCGTGCAGGAAAGCAGTCGGAAGGCATGCAAAGGGACCGACCTTCATCTCCGCACACCAGTTTCTTCACCACGCAGGGGATCTCTGTGTAGCCAAAGCCCTTCAGCTGCTCCACCTGCTGAGCTGTGATGGGATGCTCCCACATGGCCGTGTTCATAGCTGGGCAGAAGAGCAGAGGTTTGCTCAGATCCCAAGCACGGATGACGCAAGTCTGCAAGAGAAGCCAAGAGGTTCAGCTCTGAGATGGGTTGTCTTTCCTCATTCCTTCTCATCTCTTTGCTGCACAGAAGTGCTTTCCCAGCCCCGGTGTCATTAGAGGGCCAAAAGCCCCAGTCTGTCCGTGCAGTTGGACTAACCCACAGGCAGATGCACAGGGCTGCTAACAATTTGCATTACATGCCAGCAAAGCTCGTCTCCAACAGGCAAGAAGGATGAGGGAGGCTGCAAAGAGGACAGATCCCATCCTACTGCGGCTTGGAGTCAAGCAAGCAGCCGAACTGCTGGAGCAAACCAAGCCGGAACACCATGCGTGCAGACTGCCAGCCCGTGTGGGAGACCGAGAGAAGCTGAGGGGTGGCCACAGATCATATCAGCTATAGAGAAATCCCCAGGCAACACTTCAGATAAGCCAGCTGTAGAACTAAACACAACAAGTTGGCAAGCGAGTCTTTTTCAAATGCTATGTCAACTGGATCCGTAACTCCTCACAAGAGAAGCACTCACTGCTGCTTCCAGGAAGCAAACAGAGGATAAGACGCACACATCTGGGCTGCTGCAGCAGACGCTGGCAGATTGCAAACCACCTTGCAGCTCCTGCATGCTACAGGGAATCGTATCTGACGACTCAGCCATACAGAGCTTCCAGATAACCCAGCGGCACCTCATCTCCTTAAAAAGATAACTGCTGGCTGCTCTTCATGCAATGTCCACCAGTTTCCCGAGGCCTAGCAGCATTTAAAGCACACAAAGGGAGCTTCCCAGGTAGCAAGAGGCCCTGGTGCAGGGTCTCTGCTCAGCTCACATAGTATTTATGAGAACCCTGCCCAGTGTTTTTGACGCCCTGTGATTTGACCCCTTCCCAGCACAGGAAAGCCTGCTAGAACCAGTTCCAATTTGCCAACCAGCACCTCCAGCACTTGTTTTCCTTTGCTGGAGCTACCTCTTCCCTCCATAAGGCTCTCCGGAAAGACTGGCAGGACTTTGTGAAGCCATGCATCCCTAACACCCCTCCTGAGCTACCACCACCACGTCTATAGTACCGAGGGGACTCAGAAGAACAAGGCGTAGCTTGTCCTCCCACAGCTCCTTCTGGCTTCTCTCCGATCCCCAGCGATCTGCTCATACAAATGAGGGTTGTTGCTCTGGGCGTATTTTGTTCATATACGTGCACTCCCTCTTACCTGAACAGCTAAGTTGGTCACAAAGGGCTCCCCAGGCAGAGCTGACGCGTTGCCCTCCATTTCTAGTTCTAGCCTCCTTGCATCACTGAAGGGTGATGCACCACAGCAACATCTGCAGACCTGCAGCTTCCTGGCAGATCTTTTGGGTGGTTAACGCTTATGACTCCTCTTAATGAAGACCTCATGCCTAGGCACAAAGCATTTGGCCCCGCTGAGGTTCCCCATCACCCAACAGGAAAAGCACACCCTCTTTCAACACGCTTTCTGATCAGCTTCTGAGACAGGGCACCTTTAATACCAGAAAAACAAGCCTGAACAAGCAAAATCCCCTGTAGCTGAAACTGGAAGGTAAGTCAGTGTGAGCATGTTTGAATTTCTGTGCTGTGAGCTAGGTGAGGGAGGAGGTGAGGTAGCAGGAAGTAAACAATTTTATCTGATCTCACAGGTGTCTTTCCAGATTGCATCTAAAAAATGCAGATAGGAACTCAAAAGTGAGTGCAGGCGTGTACGCGCACACGTGCGTGTGTACATGCGTAACAGAGAGAGGGTGGAGGTAGAAAGAGAGAAATATCACCCATCAGAAAACGCAGGAAAGGCACAAAGCAGGGGCTGGGAAACAATGGAAGAGACTGACAGAGCCGAGGAGTGGAAAGGGATGGAGGCCAAGGAAGGAAAGAACAACTGCTTGAGAAGGAACAGGGGAACCGTACTGGAGGAAGAGAGAGACATGTGAAGTGGGAGCAGAACATGCAAATCTCACTGCTGTCAACGCTGCAGAAGCAGAGGAGTTTCCATGAAAGAAAGGTCAGACAGCCTAACGCTGGGAGGTGAGCGAGCTCTGGCCAGGCAGAGCTCCAGTTACTCACCAGCAGGTTGTCACAGATGCCATTGGCGAGCTTTGCCAGTGTGTTTGCATCCAGAGGTGCCACCAACATAAGGTCAGCCCACCGCCTGAGCTCGATGTGCAGGACTGGGTCCAAACGGCCTTTCCACAGCTGTGGGTGAGACAAGATGCAGACTGCCGAACGCTCGCAACCAACGCCGTGAACAACGGGCACTTTATCAGTCCCACATTAGTCACCACCATGTAAACTTCAGGGGAAAGAATTACTCGAGCCTCAAGCAAGATGTGACAGCGCGGGGAACCAGGGACTGCTTTCCCCCCTCCTCCAGCGCAGGCCATGCTGCAGCCACGTTGAGGAAGCACCGTGAATGGACGGCAGCGATGTGCTCGGCAATCTGCAGACGGGCATCCTTTCCCCTCACAGACAATTCACATGTCCAACAGCCACAGATTTCACCTCGCAGGAAAGAGCTTTCCCCGTCCACTTCCCATTCGCACTGTCCCTCAGCTGCAGAACTTTGCAGTTAGGACGCTCGCCCCTACGTGTACTCACAGCAGCAAAGTAAACCCTCGTAACTACAGCAGGGAACAGTCCTGTTGGCTTTCTCGAGGATGGATGAGGTTTAGCCATCTGGGCACTTCCCTCCTCTCTTGGCTCTTCAGTGAATATTTCTACTTTCACTAAAGCTCCGAGTTGCTCAGGAGAGGCCTGGTCTTTTCTTAAGAGCGCAGTTAACTGGGAAAGCTTCGAGAGAAGCAGCAAACAGCATCAGGTGCTTAATCCCCAGAGGACACACACAGCCACAGGCCAGCCAGAGGTGCATCAGGGCCACAAACTGCTCCTTCTCTGAGTCACTGGAAACCACAACAAAAAGACAGCATCCAGAAAGCTGGTGCTTCCTGACACCTTTCCCAGCTCCTCCACTCACCTTTATTTTTTTTCTAGCAGCACTGAAAACTGTAGTTTTATTTCTGGAATAAAATCTCTGACCAACAGATGCTGAGCGGGCTTATTTCCCACCCTTGTGTCAGAACAGCGTGTTGCAAGGGCTCCATGCCTGCTTTCCAGTGTGCCAGCAGACCTCGAAGCCTGAACTGTTCCTCTCCTATCACCCCACCGAAGGTTCCTCAGAAACAACTGTGCCCGGAGCTGCAGCACCCAGGGACCGAGCAGATCCCCAGCAATCTCCTCGACTAGCCAGAAAGCTTCCTGGCCATTGCCATTAGCACGCCTCTTTCCACAGAAAAGCGACGCTCACGTGTGAGCGCATTGGCAAGAGTACTGGCAAAGAGCAGATCACCTTGGACTCAGATTGGTACTGCGTAGTAGAGATAAAACGCATAGAAAAACAAATGTTGATGTTTATACAATGAACCTCTTCACACTCAGGGACTCTCACAGCATGTCAGCAAAACCGTAGTCAAGAGGAGCAGCCATTTTACAGGGCCTAGAGGTGTTCACAGCCCTGACAACTGAGCTATCCCTTACTGCAGTGGCTCTTCTGTGTTTGCACACGAGCACAGATGCGGACACCTCTGAGAGAAACACTGCTTCCCTCAGGGGAACCTCCCTAACTTGCTGCCACCTATCGCTCCGGTACACGATACATCCAGATACTGGCCTTCCTCCGCAGCGCCACGGCAGGGCGGCCCTGCCAGCACAAAGCTCTCCGAAGAGACCCAGTCCACAAACGTCACACGTCAGCATTGTTTCTCTCTGGAGGTGCAGGCAGACTCTGAAAACGCCGAGCAAGATGTGGTACTACGCACCAGGCGGTGCCCAAGGCTACCCAGGCAGAGTTTTACAGCAGCGTGGGTAGTTTCACGAATGTCAGCAACGTCTGTGAATTCAGAATGCGTAGTGTTAAGGAGAATTCAGCTGTTGCCTTCGTGACAAGTATGACTCATGACAAGCACCAGCCACCCTCACCGTGACTCTGCAGTGGCTTTCTCGACATTTCCTGACACTCCTCTCCGAGCTGCAGACAGCGGCCAAGCCCAGGGTGGCGAGGGACCACTTCTACCCACCTTACCTGCTGCAGGGCTGCCAGGAAGGTACAAAATCCTCCGGTACAGCCAGGGCAGCCTTTCTTTTCTTCCTCCTTTACAGCATGGTTGGAACCACTTTCTTTAAAAGCCATACTCCAAAGCACACATTAATAGAACAAAGAAGTGAGTCTTGGCTCAGGATTAAAAAAAATAAATAAATGTGGTCCCTCGACGAAGAAACTTAGAGGAACGCTTCTATTTGCTGCTCAGCACTTGAATAACTAAGTGAATCTCCCAGGGAGCCTGCTTTTGTGCTGAAGCGTGACCCATTGGCCTTCTGGAAGCAGAAGGCACGAGTGCATGACAGAACTACTTGAATCACAAAACATGTGGCTAGTGGGGTGTTGTGGCTTAACCCCAGCTAGTGACTAAACAGCAGACAGCCGCTCACCCACCCCTCCCCTTCCCCCTCGGCGGGACGGGGAGGAGAAATGGACAAAAGGGAAAACTCGTGGGTTGAGATAATAGCAGTTTCATAGGAATAACACAGTAATACTAATATACTACTAACGATACATAAAATAAAAAGTGATCCCTCACAAACTCTGCCTGTGTCAAGCACCCAGTCCCGGGAAGAGAGCACTCTGGTCCAGAACAGCTGGTCCCGTGGAGAGAGCAAAGAGACAAGACAGGCAGGAAGGCCCAAAGCCCGACTGCTGAACGGCAAAAGGACAAACTAACGAACGAAACAAACTGAACAGAACCGAACCAGAACGGTTCTGCCCAGTCCGCGCCTTCTCCCAAAAAGGACTGTTCAGACCGAAAGGAGTGATGGTATGGAATACTCCCATTGATCAGCCTGGACGTCAGTTGAGGTCTGTCCATCCATGCCCCCCCTCCTAGCTACCCCACGCCTGCAGAGAGGAAGCCGAGGAAGACCTTGGTTTCCTTGCTAACGGCTAAGATATCCTTAAGTTTTTACATTCCTTCTCAAACTAAACCCCAGTAATGACCATGCTAGCCATGACAAAGAAAAGTTCCTAACTGTATGAAGAAAATCAACTCCATTTCAGTCAAACCACCACAGGGGACAGGACAGCAGGCCTTGCAGTCTCCACCTGAAGAACAACTCACCTGCCATTCGTCTTCATCGCTGTAGAGGGGGACAGGAATCTCCCGGGCATTGTAGAAATGCTTTGCTCTCTCAGTACTGACCACCTTCACGTCGAGCTGATCAGAAAAGACAGACAGACAGACAGTTAGATTCGGGGACAATCCTGCAAAGCTGGGTAGAGGAGGTGGGCTCGAGCGACTATGATTCTGGAAGCCGTATGGATTCTCAGAGGTCTTTTCCCTACTGCACACATGCGCTTCACTGCACTTATTCACAGCTGAAAGGCCAGGCCACCGCAGGTGTTCACGGGAGCAAAAGGCTCATTTCACCGCCACAGGATTAGTCACGGCCTGCGAAGCATCTTCACACAGCCAGCTCACAGCGGGGACAGCAGAGAGGACAGGGCGGGTCCGAGCGAGATGCAGATCTGCACAGAACTCCAAAGAGACAGTAAGAAGCAGCAAACTTCTTAGCGAAGGATGTCCTTCAGCCTCAAAATACGCCTGCCAAAGGGAGCAGGAGAGCATCTTGCCTCGGTGGATTCCCTCAAGCACAGCACAGAGGAGTGCCGAAGGGTGGCATGCCTACACGGCACTCGCCGGATCACTCTTCCCACACTCGGAGCCAAGAGAAAGCTCTCCTTCAAGAGAAAGCACAGCGGCTGGGCGATCAAAAGTCCTGCTGAGGGACAAGCTGGCTGGCTGGGGCTCAGCGCCGCCAGCGCAGAGCAAACCCAGCTCTGCTGCACAAGGCTGCACAAGCAAGGGCGGCTCTGGCAGACAGAGTATGATGCCTTGGCTGAGCGGACCACTCTGTGCTCCTCTCTGTCTCTCCTTGCCTCTCTCTCTTGATGACCTCCTGGCGACAAAGGTGGGGTGGTAGCTACAGACTACTGGATACTACTTTATAAAACCGATTTAATCTGACTTTGTTTATTTGACTTGCACAGTTACAAGGTGTTGGGATGCCCAGCAACACGAGATCCTTTCATTTCCTCCTGCAGAAATCTTCACAAGTAGAAAAGCGGGTTTTCCCCCAGTTTCTACGTGTCGCACGACCTGCTCAAAGCTGTAGCTTGGACAAATGGCACCAACAGATGCTTGCCACATGAAGCCGAGGTACTCTGCACACAGCGGGACCAGCCACAAAGCAGAGCCAGGGCCGGACCGGCTCTGCACGCGCTGATCACCCGTGCGGCACATGCAACCGTGTTTCCATCCGCAATTCCTCCCAAGGACATCCCTTAAAACCAGCCAACAGATGGGCCACACACGGAGGGAGTGCTCTGCTACTGTGCGAGACGCAGCTCAGGCCACTGATTACAGTGAAAAATAACCCTTTTCCTCGTTACTGGCCTCTTGTGACCTCAGTTTGCTCCTTGGAGCAGTTCACGGTGCACACAACCCACCGCATGGTTCTGTTAGCCCAACGGGGAGATGGGAGAAACCAGCCTCACCAGCAACTCTTCCTGCTAGAAAACTGCGGCCTGAGGCACAAACCTGGCGAAGCACTCGGCCTGTGCACTCTTGCTGAAACAGACTGCCGGACACCTCCAGCCTCCGAGAAGCTATCTTCAGCAGCAGCGGTTGAAGTGACAAAACTTGCTAACCTATCTCCCCGACACTATCTGTTCAACTGGGAATGGAGCAGTCTTGATTATCTGCACCTTACGTGACTAGAATAACAGCTGGGAGCAGCGGAAAATCCCGGCCTTAGCAATTATTCCCATTTCCTGAAGAAAAACTAATGGGAAAATATAGCTGCGCGTAACACCAGTATTTGGTACCATATGTTTGATCCTTTGCTTCTTTTACACACTTACTGTTTTTCAAGTGACCCTAGCTTGGAGTCCCAGCTGCACTTCTAGTGCTTTTGAGTGTGAAGATCATACTCGCAGCAATCAACCGTGTTGTTTCCATCTCACAGGAAGCTGTTTGAAGCCAAGCAGCGACACCCCTGAAGGTGCTAACGCTGCTCTCCGCCATGCCATGGCCTTCAACGAGGTGTTAACCTCGCAGTCAGCAAGGCACTATTTATCTGGTGTTTTAAAGAGCAGCGTGCAGTTTAAAGGGGCATGTCTGCTGTCTGAAAGGGTATCAGCAGGCCAGGTCTGCACTAAGAGTTTTCAGCAGTAACGTTTGTTAGCGGTATTCTCATTTTGCAGTTAGCCATAATGGCATAAGGATTTTTAGATGATACAACCCTACCTCATGACATACTTTGTCACTTGCTATACACTTCAATTGTGTTACTACTCAAAATATTTTAATCTAGACAAGAAATACCCCTCTAAAGGTAAACGATACGCAAAAATCCCCAGAAGACACTGCTTTTTTTCTTAAGATGGTTTCATAGCCACCTCTGGTCTTAAAAATATACTTATTTCTTCAAAGCATAAGCCCAGGACCAGGGAACAGCTGGCTATGGAGTACTGCATCCAACCCACTACGAACCAGAGCATACCAGAGGGCTACGTTCAAGCATTCTGAGTGGTAGAGTCACCCAAGAAACTCTTACGAGTTAAATATTGTTCCTAATTAAGGTTTTCTGCTGGGGTGGGCTCCTGGATCCCTTGTTCCGAGCAAGTCCTTCAAGTCCCTCCAGCTATGCTGGAAAGAGATCAGTGTTCTCAAGATCACTTTAGCCTACATAGTTTCTTCCTTCTACTTGCCTGGCACACCCTCTGATTGCCTGCAGTTATATCTCTGCTCAAACAGCAAAGGCAGTTTAGCCACACTCAACCTCCTTTACTGGAGATAGTTTAGACTAGTTAAGAGTTCTTTTACTTGGGTCACTTTAGCCAATTCTCCAGAATAAACTCTACCGCAAAACTGCTCTCCTGCGGTCATGCAATACTGCTGGTCTCTGTCAGAGGCTTCTCCTGCCACAGCCGTTTCTGTGGTGGGTAAGAGGCTGCGTATGATTTTTTTTTGTAAACTTTCTCAGTTTTGACAGCAAAATCTTTACAGATGGACTGAGCTTGGGTAACAACTGCTGCAGAAGAGAATGAGTAGCTCATCTATCAAACGGCACCTACAACCTCACGTAGAGGGTGCTCAGCAGGAGCACGATGCAACGACAGGACGCATTTTAACCCTACAAGTCCAGAGGACATCCTGCAGCTTCAAAAGCAACACATTTCACCCACAGAAAAGCTTGCCGTCTCCTATCTCTATGACCAACCAACATTCTGCCAACGTGATTTTTGTCATCATATTCCTGCCAGGCCACCCAGAAAATCCGAGGAATCAGCCTGAGGCAACACACGTGAGCGCAGCACAACCACGGGAGCTACCCACCGTGTCCTGACGAGGCACTGCACACTGTCTCCCCACAGCACCAGGTGCGGGAGGAACACGCTGGAAGGTGTAAGCTGAGGCCGTATACATTTCCTACATCTTCAAAGAGGTTAAACAAAAGCCAAGAAGATGTAGTCGTACCCATTATCACCCTCAAGGAGATGTTAAAGTTTAACGAGTGCAAAACCAAGCTGGCAAGTTGTTCACCGAGGATAATCCTAGCCAAAACATGAATTTACACTAACTGTTCTGGTTTCAAGCCTCTGACCGCATCTCCTTCGGTATCGAAGCCTTCCTCCGCTCCTGCCCTGCTTCCACCACCCGCCCTTTGAAGCTCTGCTCCATCCGTACAGAGACTGACCCAACAGGCTTGTGCAGAACTTCACAAACTTAACGGAAAAGTTGCACTGACTCCACAGGCTTTCAATCAGGCCTTGAAATCACACCAGAAATGAGCAAATAATTTTAATTAACTAATTAAGTACCAGAAGTTCCTGGACTGGATACTTCACTTTTGCTTTTTATGCCACAAAAGCCTAAGACTCACGGGCGCAAAGCCTGCAACAGATGTCACAGAACCTACGGGACTTCACGGAGAATTCAGGCCCAGTCATCTGCCATTTTTAATTATGAAACAAACGCTTAGAGAGAAGGAACGCGTTTGACCTAGATTCCTACAGCAGATCATTCGCATTCCTCCTGTCACCTGCACAGAAGGATGTTCCAAGCACGGAGAGCAACGGAAGGGAGACAGCAGCGAAGCCAACCCAAGAGACAGAGGACTAGAAGATGCATATCCCTGCATCTCCCCAGCGCTGGTCTGGTCACCCCCTTCCTTGGTACCATTTTTCTTTGGCCTTCTCACTCCAGACTAGGACCGTTGGCCTCACTAGTCATTTCACGTCGACTGATGAATCAACTGAGGCCCTTCTTCGCAACCCACAATGCCAGCCCAGCCAGCAGAACCGATGCCCAACAGCTCGCCACGTCCTCGGTACCCCTTCCAGCTCAGACACTCAACACCAACCCGATTCTTCAGAGCTACTCAGGGACTGCACCTCTCCTGACTCTGTGTTACCTGTGTCTACAGGTAAAGCCTCTGAAATCATTCAAAGGAATATTTGTTAAGCAATTTAAACAATCTATCTGCAGATTTAAGTGCACCCTCTTGCTCCTGCCGCTCTTTCATTTCACTGCTCAAAAACATTTGCTCCATTTCTTAAAAGCTAAAGGTTTTTCATGTTTGCCTCTAACTTCATCCTACAGCAGCAGTCAGCATGTTTCCCTCCCTGGCTCTAGTCACTGGTGGCCTCTGCTGGACACCTATGTTACTCCAGACATAAACTCTAGTGAAAAAAACCATTGCACAGACACATATAGACACATATAGGTATTTTCTATTTCTGTTTTTACAAGATCTGGTTTCCCTTTGGTGGTCAGACAGCAGCGTCCATCTTTGCAAACTCCGCATCTCACCCACGGAAAACTGCAAGGTTCTAATTAGAGATCTCAAGTCCCAGAAAGCATCACCTCTGTCTATAGCCAAATCTGGTAATTTGACTGGCAAAGACATATTCCAGGGAAAAAAACAAAAACTCACAAGAGAAGGACCTATTCAATTATTTTTGAGAGAATGAAGCAAGCTGAGCTGAACAATAGTACTTTCATATTCCAGAATCTAAATGTCCACCTATGGAAATATCCAGGAACAGTTACTGCCCTTAAAACCTGATTTAAAGCTAACTCTTAAGTATAAGGAAGTATGAAACGATAGGAAAAAGCATGAATCAATTTTTAAAACCAGCAGGATCCTTTCCCCAACAAATTTTCAAACCAACCGGCTGAAAGCCAGCAGGAACTTTTCATTTCAACAGAAGCCATCAAACCTCTCCTGGAAATGAGAAACAGCATAACACCAACTTTACAATACTCTGCCAACAGATTTACTCACCCCTGGGATTTTCAGCAATTCGGCAACGAGGAGAGGCAGCTTCAGGGCAGCCACACTTCCAGTCACACCCACCAGGACCCGGGACTTCTTCTGCAGCACAGATGAGCTCTCTTCTGCAGGAAGCGCTGGTTGTGGCCGTGAGAAGGGCTCCATGCTCTGATCCACCTCTACAAGCACAGCAAAACCAAGCCCCTTGCCCGGCGGTGCCTCCGAGCCAGGCCAGCACCGCAGGGCTCCCACACCAACGCATTCCCGAGGGCACGGATCTAAGCCTGGGCTCTGCAGGACCCAGAGCGCCTCAGCCTGAGGATGAACGCGCAGGCTCCGACCCGTAAAGCTCTCAAGCATCAGCAGACCTGTAAGCACAGCAGCGGTCTGCTCCTCCTGTTTAACTGTCATTTTCTCTCAGATACAGGTAAACAGAATGCCGAAACCTGCACAGGGAGGCTGCACAAGCGTTCTGGTAAAGCCAGCAGCCCCCATAACAAAGATCTACTCTCACACGTTGCATGTGGAATTTACAATAAACATTTATTTTAATATTTGAGATTAAACCTTCCACAGTGGCTGCTGGGAAGACATGCAACCCCCAGCCGAGCCAGTCTCCCTTCACACTTTCTGGTGAGTAATAAATGCAGGGAGACATTTTAATTATTAAAAAACTGAGGGCCCCAAGGCAAGCATTATCATCTGATGTCCTATTGTATCATTATGTATTTACAGCAGTGCCAGAAGACAGGAAACAAACCAAAACAGCGAAGAAGAGGTGGAACAAAACAGCCACCAAGCGAAAACACCTTCTGAGGGCCGTGAGGCGACCCGCAGGCCGAGGCAGCCGCATCCGAAGACAGGCCGACCTTCAGCTCGGGTCTCCTGCCTCCTCCCAGCTTCCCTGCACCACGGCCACACCAAGACACTGCAGACGACCGCGCTGGTGAGGAGATGCGCTCCTCTGCAGAACAGCCGCAAGCAGGTCCGGTTAATCAGCAGAGAGCAAATTCACTTCTTGAGAAATGTGTTTCTAGTGAAGACGTCGCACTGGGATTCAGTAAAGCTTGTTCCACTTCAGTGACGCCCGTGTTGTTTGCAGGGAGTTGCTTGAGAGCGTTTTGGACAAAAAGGAAGAGAGAGACGGTTACGCTGCCGTTATTTTCGATACCAACTCGGCTGCTGGCATTAGGGGGCTGGAGTTCCCCCACGAGGAATTTGCCCCTCTGGTCCCTCCCCGGGACGGCTCGGCAGCGCGTTTGGTTCGGGATCTTTGGCAGGTTGACGCCACCGAGGTGGTGAGCCCAAACGCCCTTCCGAACCCCCGTGGCCATGCAGCAGCAACAACGCCGCCTTCTTCCATGCTCTGCTTGGCACCAATACTTTAAACTCAGGCCCCTGAGGTTTCCAAACCTTGCCAGCAAACCCATAACATTCCACCCCTCGCCTCTGTGAATCACATATTTAAGAATTATCACTTAAATCCACATTCACTACACAATCTTCACAAACTACAGACACATAAACAAAAAAGAATTCCCCACACCAAAACCAAAATAACACCATCACAACACCAAACAGAAGTGGACAATTTACACACAGTCCAGCCCTCATTCCTTCACCACAATTACAACAACAAATAATTCTGTATAATTATTCCGCGCTCTTCACTTTCTTCAGTCCACATTTTGCCCATTACCTCTCCATTACTATCCTTATCTCGAATTCTTCGATTCTCCCGCCTGGCTTGCCAAAAAATTTTTTGGTTTGGCCTGGATAAATGCCAGGTGCCCACCAAAACCACTCTATCCTTCCCCCTTCTCAGCTGGACAGGGGAGAGGAAATACGATGAAGGCTCAAGGGTCAAGATAAGGACAGGGAGAGATCACTCACCAATTACCGTCACAGGCAAAACGGACTGAACTTGGGGAGAAAAGGGAGTTTAAATCATCACCAATCAAATCAGAGTAGGATAGTGAGAAATGAATCCAGATCTTAAAACACCTTCCCCTCACCTCTCCCTTCTTCCCAGGCTCAGCTTCACTCCCTTTTCTCTCCCTCCTCACCCTGAGCGGCGCAGGGGGACGGGAATGGGGGTTGCGGTCAGTTCATCAAACGCTGTCTCTGCCGCTCCTTATCCCTCAGAGGAGGACTCCTCGCACTCTGCCCCTGCTCCAGCGTGAGGTCCTCTCACGGGAGATAGTTCTCCACAAACTTCTCCGACATGAGTCCTTCCCACGGGCTGCAGCTCTTCACGCACTGCCCCAGTGTGGGTCCCTCCCACGGGGTGCCGTCCTTCAGGAACAGGCTGCTCCAGCGTGGGTCCCCCACGGCATCACAAGTCCTGCCAGCAAACCTGCCCCAGTGTGGGCTCCTCTCTCCATAGGTCCGCAGGTTCTGCCAGGAGCCTGCTCCAGCGTGGGCTCCCCACGGGGTCACAGCCTCCTTCAGGCATCCACCTGCTCCAGCGTGGGGTCCCTTCCATGGGCTGCAGGTGGACAGCCTGCCTCACCATGGTTTTCATCACAAGCTGTGAGGGAAGGCTCTCTGCTCCGGCATCTCAAGCACCTCCTCTCCCTCCTGCTTCACTGAACTTGGTGTCTGCAGAGTTGTTTCTCTCACATCGTCTCACTCCTCTCTCCTGACTGCTGTTTCCTGCAGCTTTTTCTTCCCCTTTTAAATATGTTATCCCAGAGGTGCTACCGCCGTCGCTGATGGGCTCGGCCTTGGGCAGCAACGGGTCTGTCTTAGAGCCGGCTGGCACTGGCTTTATCAGACACGGGGGAAGCTTCTCGCAGAATCCACCCCTATAATCATCCTCTGCTACCAAAACCTCACCACGCAAACCCACTGCATTTTATAAAAAACAAAACCGCCAGCGCAGGAGCACATTCTCAGCTTGAGCTTCGACGCGCCGATCAGCGAGAGCAATCAGAGGCACGGCAGCACAGCGTGCGCACCGGCCGGGCTTCGCGCGTTTATCCAGATCAAGCCAAAACGAACGCCATTGCAGCAAGGAAAACACCCCTTTCCCTTAGGACTGCTGCAGGATCATCAGTCCACCAAAGCACCCGCACCCGGGGAACGCGACGCGATCGTTTAACGGGCAGCCCTCGATACAACAGAGGCGCGCCGGACCGGGCCGCGCTCTCCCCTTACCCAAGGCCAGCCCCGGGGGAGCGGCTGAGCAGCCCTTCGGAAGCCAGCAGCGGACAGGCCTACTGAGCGGGGTTGACCCAGCCAGGCTGACGTCCCGGCAGCGGCAGGACGGAGGCCGGCAGCGCGGAGACCCCCGAGCTCCCGCCGCAGGGGCCAGGCCGCGGCCTGCTCCCGCCGAGGCCCCGACCCGCCGTTACCCAGCAACGGGGCCGCGACCTCTCGGCGCCCCGGAAGTGGAAGGGGGCGCTGGGAACCACCGCCCCGCCCCGTCCCGCGCTGATTGGTGCGGGTCGCGCATGCGCGCCGCGGCGGGCGGCCCCGAGGCGGCAAGATGGCGGCCCCCGTCTGCCCCGGACACCGCCCGCCTGCCCGCCCCGGGGCCTGGCCCGGTCCGCCCGCCCCCGCAGCGCTGGGCTCGGCCGGCTGCGGCTCCGGCGCTCGCAGGCCTCGCCCCGGGGGTGCTCGCACCCTTCGGCCCACCTGGGAGCAGCGGCCCACACCGGGGAGCCCCCACACACACACCGCGGAGCAGCGGCCTACGCCGGGGAGCCCCCCCCCACCCCCCCACACACACACCGGGGAGCAGCAGCCCACACCGGGGACACCCTCCCCCCACCGGGGAGCCCCCCGGGCTCCTCAGAAAGCTGCCTGGGGGGGCCCCCGCACACGGCTTGAGAGCTGCCGGAGGGGAGAGAGCCCAGCGGGTGCCCACCATGCCAGAGGAGCCCAGAGCAGGAGCCCAGCCGCTCCTACGGGAAGCTGGCGGGGGGGAGCGGGTTAGGTGTTCTCCGGGCACCCCTCCGCAGCGAGAAAAGCGAGAGGCAAGGGCTCTGCCTCACCGCCTGTGGGATGCCGAACACAGACCCCTCGCCCGGCCACGGGAACAGCCGAGCGTCAGCTCTCTGGCCCCGCAGGCTTCAGTCACAGCCAGGGGAGGCCCCGCCAGAAGCCGCTGCTGGTGGAAAACGAGCACAAGCAAGAGGGATCCTGCCCGGCCAGAGCCGCGGGGACATGTTTCAGCAGGCAGCTCGCACGCTCAGGAGAGACACCGGAGAGCAGGGTTAGGGGCTGAAGCAACGTCTGTTAGTTACAGCTGGTTACAGTTATTATTTATGCATCTCACTGTAAACGCAGAAGGTGAAGTCACTTAATCCATTCATTTCTCAGACACAGGTGACAGAGCACGTGGTTTGGCATAGTAAGTTTTAGGCTAGCTATAAATGAATTGCACAATAGTTAAACCTGATTAAGTACATAGTAGGCTCAGCAAAGGTATACTTTTCTCCTTACATTTTATACACATATACATACAGACTGGCATTTTATCATTAGCTGCATTTTAGTCTTGTCGAGAGATGACTGCCTACTGCAGAATGACTGAAGTGATACCCTTAAAAAGGAAACTATTCTTGGTGTGCTTTGCTGGAAAAGAGAGGTTCCTCTGGGGCGATTCTCGTGGGTGGGAGCCACAGACGAGCACCCCCAGGCAGCGAGAGGGGCTGGGGGCGAGGGGCCAGGGCCTAGCACGGCGCTGGCTTGCTGCGGGCACGAGACAGCCGAGCCAAGGGGCCGGATCAGGTTCCGTTTGGGCTGCTTTTCTAGGACTTGGGGAGAAATTTGGCTTATTTAAAGTGCATTTAGAGTCTGAAAAGCATCTCCGAGAAGGAGCTTTCCCTGCTCCTGCCCTGCAGCGTCCGTCAGCTCCCGTTTACGAAGCCGCAGCCCAGGAGGTGTCAGCCTGAGCTCAACTGCCTCCCGCTAAGGCGCAGCACCAGTACTAAAGCCCGACCTCCGCTAACTGGGCCGGGACTCGGGGCTGCAGGAGCAGGGATCTCCGCACCAGGAAGACACACGGCCGCGTTGCACTGCGCAGGCGAGCGGGAATCCTTCCCGCCAGCCCAGAGGCTTCCCAAAGAGCCTTAAATTAGTGCACACCTCAGAAGCTCGCAGGCACAAATCCTGGCCTCGCTGTTCACGTTGTCAGTGAGACTGCCTGTATGTGCTTGCAACCGGGTTGGCAAGGTTTGACCCGGAGCCTTACCCAAGAATAGGTCCTCTGAGAAACACTCTGCCAGTTTCACAGCCGCTTTTCAAAGTAGAAGCCTTTAAAAAACAGACTTGGGATGCAGAATCTGGAATGGGGCTGGCTGCGTCCTCGCTCCCCAACACGCACGCACACACACGCACACAGCGCGCCGGGGCTCCTGCCCAGTCACGCAGATACTGGTCTTCCACGTCAAAGTGTGAACTACTCATTTACAACACCACACACTGAGAGAAGTTGTAGATCCTGAGCCAGGGTGTGGAGTAGGAATCTCTTGGCTTCCAGCATATCAACAGCAGGATTTAGGGTTTCTTTCTCCCCCCACCCCCTTATTGTGTGGGGTTTTTTTTTAAATGCTAACTCAGCCAGCCACCTGCTAGTTAAAAAGCGGAAGAAAACGGAGAATTCCCGGGATTGCTTGCCCTTGTTGAGACAGTGGCAAGTGGCTGGACACTACCAACGGAAAGAGAGAAACTCACACACGTCAGAAACCTCTGGTTCAGGGCTTATGCCAAGAGGGGAGATGAGTGCTGGCTGCTGTTTTTATCTTTCCCTTTTTGGGGGTGGGCGGGGGGCTTTTGGCTGATGCAGTTCTAAGGTACACCTATCACCACAGTAATTAAAAAAACCACCACTGTACACTATTTCACAGGGGAAAAAGAAGACAAGTGAACGTACACGTACTACCACGCACAACAAGAGCCCTGCAGGTCAACTCACGGCCTCCTCAAAATGAAAAATAAAAGAGAAAAGAAGAGATAAGACAAATAACTGGGGGCAGGGAAAGAAAAAAAATCCCAAATTATCTCGTTACAAAGAACAGGGAAAGAAGAACCGTTATGGTACACTCCGACGTTCTGAAACAGCTGCAGAAACTCGGCCTTGCTCCTCCTCCTCCTCCCTTCCCCCCCAGATCTCTCGCCCGAGGACAGAGTCCCGCTGCTCACATCTCGTTGGAGTAGGTGTAGTTCGGGGTGGCCGAGTACTGCGTCTCGTGCTGCATCATGGCCCCCTGCGCCGCCCCCATCGCCGCGCTCTGTGCCGCCTGCTGAACGTGGGGGTTCTTCCACGCCCCCGTGGTCCACTCCTCCTGGGCTTTGCTGAAGCTCCCGCCGCTCCCCCGGTAAAACTTGTGCACCTGCAGCAGGTTGGAAAGAGAAAATCCAGCGGCGCTGAGCGCCCACAGCTCGTGCTGACCCTCCAGGGTCGTGGCGAGGGCTCCCCTCTGTCCTCCCGTACCATGGTGAGAGCAATGAAGGAGAAGACCGCCATCCCCGTGAACAGCACGGTGGGGATCAGCATCACCACGGCCGAGCCCACGTTGGTCCCAAAGAAGGAAATCGCTGCAATCCAGCCGCTGCAAGGAGATGGAAACAAGCAGTCTGTCCGGCAGCCTGGCTCTGCCACACCCCAGCCTGCCAGCAGCCCTCCCCACTCCTCGAGCCGGCTTCCCCCAAGGAGAGCCGCTGCCGAAGCACCGAGCCTGCTAAAACACCACGAGGCCGCAGCACCAGCTCAACGGCAACTGTCCCGGCACCCAACATGGCAGAGAGCAGCACCAGCCTTACCAGACGCCCCAGCCCGGGATTCCCACCGCCTGGATAATGCTGATCACCAGCTGGGCCATGAAGGTGAAGAAGAAGGCCATGAAGCTGAAGGAGCTGTCTGTCCTGCAAGAGAAGGCTCGGTCACTCCCTGTGCTCCCCACTGTGAGGGAAGGGAGACGCTCCCCCGTCTCAGACCCTTTCAGGGCACAGAAGCAGCTGTGGTTTAGCGAGAGGGTGGTGAGAAGCGGAGCGAAACCACAGGCAAGGGAGAAACTGCGAGAGGCTGAAGGTGGTGAAGGGGCGCCTGGGAAAGCCACGGGGCGTCGGACCGTCCCCACGGCTCGGCCAGCTCTGCGCATCGGGCGAGAGGGCGTCCGCGTTCAGACACGGCCCTCGGCTCCCGCCGCCCCACCATCAGACTCAGCCTTCCCACACGGGGAAGGAACGCACCCCCAGTTTTCTAGATTTGGGGATACTGCACTGGGGATCGACCTCGGCAGCACAGCCAATCAATATAAGCACCTCGAGGGCTCATGGAAAAATATAAAAGAATCCTCAAGGAGGGACGGGAGGGGAGCAGAAGTTGGCATCCCAGCCTCACCACTCCCCCTGATGTAGAGCCATGCGTCGGGCATCTTTGTATTGCAGGGTTGGGGCTTTGGCCCTTGGGAAATCCCAAACACCCTTACTTTGAAGGTTAGAAAGTAAAGCTAAAGGACTGGCCAGAAAGAGCATGAATTCCCCCAAATATTCAGGCGTGGTCCCAAGCTAAGCGCTAACTGTTTGGGAGGGAAATAAAACAAAAATAAAAAATGACCGTGAGAAGCCGGGCTGAGGAGTGACCACTTACTTGAAAGCTTTGTAAATAGGTCTAAACCAGCAGACATAGGAGCAGGGCGTAAAGAGAATGAGCCAGAGAATTGCCAGTCCAAAATTAACAGCTCCACCGCCTCCAATGAGCCATGCGAGGCAGCCAACGAGATTCACCGCCAAGGTGATGCTGTTCACTGCAAACACACACACACACACAGAGGGAGCAGAGTAGCGCGTACGCAGGGACGTCAGTGCAACGCAGGAGACCCTGACCCCGGGGACGCCCGCGCAGGGCTGGCCGCCAGCAGAGCGTTACCCTAGCTGGATGTCCTTTAACTTGACTTCGGTTAGGCTGGCTGGGTGCGGGGAGCATCCCCAGGCGAGCTCAGCCACAGGGGGTCCAACCTCAGCTGAGGAGCAGGAGCAAAATAGAACGTATCATTCAGAGTTATAAGGCCTTAAGCAGGCCCAGGGCTCGCGGGGCTCCGAGGACGGGAAAGAGCCGTATCATCTCGCTGCCAGCGAGCTGGGGCGTGCTTCCACCAACCGGAGGAATCAAAGTGAAGCTTCTTCCCTTGCCTCCATTACAGTTTCGCTGGAGGAGCTTGTGCAAGAGCTCCCAGAGCTAACACCCACCCAGCGTCGCCAAGAGTTGAAGTCCTGAAGTCCCGCCTGGCTGGTTCACTGGGGCGGTGTGTCTGCTTCGCCCACCCCTGCTCGGGGTTAAGCGACACAAGGGCTGTTACTATGAAGCCCAGCTTAGCAGACTCAGGACAAAGCAGAGAAGGCTCATCTGCATTCTGACACCTCTGATTTTTGACAATGATTCATTATTCCAGCAAGAATTCAAACCCTCCCACTGCTGCCCGCAAGAGAGCTGCAGCTGGCAAGAAAGGGAGCTCAGCTGGCCGGGCTGAGCGGGCGCTCGTCGCTCCCTGCAGCCCCAAGGACACCGAGGGGACCTTTCAGCCTCTCTGCGCTTACGTCTGGCCGGGTGTTTGCGGGGGAGTTGGGGAGAAAATGATCCAGAGGGGAGCTCCGGAGACGGAAACCAACAGGAGGTGACCGGCTCGGGGAGCTGGCACAAGAACTGGGCTCGATGAAATGAAGCAGAGTGAGAACAGCCAGACTGAGACGGGGAGGGGATTGAACACCCCAAGACAGCTCCTCTGGGGAAGCACAACTATTTTTTCCTCCCCCCTTCACAGCAAAGCTACACTGACCCTTCTGAAACGATGGGGGAAGTTACCTCGGGGGCACCCGACTGACAGGACGTGGTTCCCAAAGCAAGGCACCGCACCGGGGTGCCAGCCTGGCACCCAAAGCGGGAACGCCGGAGCGCTCCGGTGCCGGCTCAGCTCCCCGCACCCCACCTCCAAAGCCCAGGGCGCTCCCAGGGCACTGCCGTGCTTCCAAAGGTTGGGGAAAATGCCTCGTTAAGGAACTAAGTTCTTCTAAATAAAAAAAAACCTCAATGGTGCCAGCTTTCCCCGAGCTGCGCGCAGCAATTAGCGTCATCCTTAGTAACGCTTCCGTGTACGTCAGGGCACAAGCTGTCCCTCCGGCTCCTCTCCCCACCCGGGGTCGGTAAGCAAGAGACATCCAGGCTGGCTTTTAAGAGTTAGAAGACGGTGACAGCTGTCAGCACAGCACAGCACACAGAGGCATGCAAGAGGAACAGGCTCTGGGGGAAGCCCCGGCCCCGCTGTTTCGGGGAGCGGGCACCCCAGTTCTCCACTCCCAACAGCACCTCGGCCTCAGGCCGCTGCCAAAGGACTCCCGAGGAGCTCGGGGTGGCAGAGGAAGCCCTTCCCCAGCCCGGCTGCCAAAGGAAACCAGCCGAGGAAGGCCTGGCAGCTCTCCTGGGGGGCAAGGCCGGCGACCGAGCCAGATGGAGAGGGGGAGTCAATCCTTCGGCAGGGTGCCAAGCCTCCTCCTTGCTCCGGCGGGACGTCAAGGTCACCGCCAACAGCCCCCGGACACCGAGCCAGCCCCACACCTCCATCCTGGAGCCTGGGAGGGCTGAAGCCACGGACACCGCAGCCCCCGTCCTCTCCCCAAGGGCTCTGAACAGGGGGCACCGAGGCCTGGAGGGGCAGAGGGACTCGCCCCGACCTCGCTCCGCGCTTTCGGCCGGTGCCTTCTGGAGGAGCAGCCTTCGGAGGGGCGAACGCCAACCCGCCGCAGCCCTTCCCCGCCCAGCCACTCACGCATCCAGAGGTAGTAAAGCCGCTTGGCCATGGTACGGTGCTGTGGTGGGATCTCCGCGTCAAAGTCCTGGTAGAAACACGGCTTCAGGGGGATGAACTTAGGCAGCGGGGGGAAGTTGTTCACCTTTTCTGCAATAAAAAGTTTCCCCGGCGTCAGGCACCACGCGGGGCCGAACGTAAACCAAGAGGCTTCCTAATCAGCTTCGTCCAGCCCCAAGAACTGACAAGTTTCAAGCAGGAATTATGGATTTTCCCTCGCAGCCACTGACAACCCACCCACGTGCATCAAGACCAATCTATCCCTCGCTGGCCACACCGATCCCGCAGGCACCAACACCCCCAACCCCACCGGGGACTAACGAGGTGCCGTGACAGCCCCAGACCCTGCCGGAAGCATGGGGCAGCCCCGCTGGAGGCCATACCTGCCATGTTGGTGCACGCTCAGCCTCTCCGTTCCGTAGGAAGAGTGAGGGGAGGGGGAAAATCCGGAAGCTTTATCAGACCTGGAGGAAAATGAGAGAAAGAGTGATGTGCGGCGGTCAGGTACCCCCAACAAGAGCCTTCACCTTCCTCAACGCTCCCAAACCGCTCGAGGCCGGCGCGGTGAGGCAGCAGGTTGCTTTCTTTACGCGGTCGCTCTGTTCACGCAGCCAGGCTTACGCCGGCGGCAGGATAAACCCCGAGGCTTGTGCCAGGAGATTAGGAGAAGACGCGGGGCAGGGCTCAGGGGCTTAACCTCCCGCTCCCACCTGACCCACATCCCGGAGGGACGCAGCCCCGGGGCAGCTGGAAACCCTCCGGTTCTGGGAACCCTCCAGTTCGTCACCTGGCCCAAAACCAAATGTTTTTGGGTTTTATTTTTTCTTTTTTGGTGAAGAGCCCCTGCTCCTGCGTGGGGATGCAGCGCGGCTCCCAGCGCGTCCCTCAAACCAGGCCGAAAGGGAGTGCAGGGGGAATCAGCCGAGGACAAAATGAATGGGTGACGGCTGTCACTAATGAGTCCCTCGAGCGGCGGCTTCACGGTCACCCGTGTCCCCGCGGGGGCTGGGCGAAATCGGGGGGGGGGGGTGGGGGGTGGTAAAATTAGGGGACGGTTTTTTTGCAAAACTGGGTGCGCGAGGGGGGGTGTCGCAACGCCACACACGGGTGACGATCCCGAGGGGGGACCCCAACGTCCCCCCCCCGGTGCCCGGGGTGCCGGCCCCGGCGCGGGTCGCTGCCCGTGGGTTTCCACGGGCGAAGGGCCGCGCACCCCACGCAGTGGGGGTATAGATGGGGGGGGGGGGGCGGTGCAGAGGGCGGTCACCCCTTTCGTGGGGGGGGTATCCGAGCGCTCCCACCCGCCCTCGGGACTCACCCGCGTGGCGTGACGTGACCCGTCCCGCGGGGGGGGTGGCGGCGGCCGCGCGCCCGCCCGCCCGCCGCTGCTGCTCCTGCCGCAGCGGCCGCCAGATCTCGCGAGACTTCAGCGGCTGCTCCGCCGGGCCGGCCTGAGGGCGGCCGCCAGACCTCGCGAGAGCGGGCGCCGCAGCCGCTGTCCAGGGTCCTGCCGCCTCCGGCGGGGAGGGGGGGGGGCGGCCCTACGGGGCGTCCGAGGGGCCTGGGGACAGACCGCGGCGGGATGAGGGGGCCTGCGGGTCCTACCGGCGGGACCAAAGCTAGGGGAACCCCCACGCCCGGGCCCGTGGGTCCCGCACCCGCACCGCCCTGCGCTCAGCTCCGGGCCACGGCTTGGAAATGGGAAAACATTCTAAGAAACACCGGGTGCTGCAGCGAGCGTGCTGGAGACGCAGAACCCAACCGCAGAACCCTTGAGGTTGGAAAAAACCTCCAAGACCATCAAGCCCAACCATCAACCCAACACCACCGTGCCTGCTAAACCATGTCCCAGAGTGCCACATCTACACGGTTTTTCGAACCCCTCCAGGGCTGGGGACTCCCCCACTGCCCTGGGCAGCCTGGTCCAGTGCCTGACCACTCCTTCAGCAAAAAAATTTTTCCTAACTACAACAGGAAGCAGTTATTTCTCCCTCCGGATCGCCCCAGTCCCACAGGCAGGGCTGCCGGAGGAGCTGTTGTGCTGGTATCTTTCCTCGTCTCAGCTCAGCCGTGCAGCTGCAAGGCTGCTTGCTGGGACGTCAAGAACCCCACGCCCCTTCTTCTGAGAGCAGGCAGTTTCCCATTGTCCTGGGCAGCTCCAAAGCCAGCGTCCCTATCGCCCTGCCTGGGTTCCCATGGTGGCCTGCCTTGCACCCAGTGCTGCCCCGTGCAGTAATTAACAGCTTGCACAGAAGGCATAAGCTAAGGTGACTGCATTTACCAGCAATGCCTGGGAGGCAAGGGGCAGGGGAAGGGACTGGATAGACTCACAGGTGAAGCTAGGACAGGGACAACACGCTGCTAAAGGGGATGTAAATCCCAAATCAGCCTGAGGGCTCCAAGCAACAGGAGGAGGACTCCACAGGCAGCGTCCCTTGTACTCAGTGTCATCGCAAGGAGCCTTGAGTGGACCGCTCGGACCTCCTGCCTCAGTACTCGGGAGCGCGTCGGTGCAACGTCACCAAACTGGCTTTGTTTGACAGCTAAATCATCCTTCCCACCCGGGGTCCAGCTTCAAGCTTTCAGCACACCATCATGCTTTCCTGGGCACGGAGGGGCAGCAAGGACACGTCCCGCCATGGAAGGTGCCAAGGGCAGGGCAGCAGCTAAATCTCTCTTTACACCAGTGAGGAAACCCTGGTGGCCAAACACCTCCAGCAGATGGGCAGTGTCGCTCTGTGGGGACGCTAGGAAGGAAACCTGGCAGAAATGGGAAAAACCCCTATTTCGCAGATGGCAAAATAGAGGGAGGCAGGAAAATAAGCGTGCCATGGATGACCCCGTATCTGAGGGCCCAGCTGTCTGCTCAAAACACCTTCTGGGTCTTGGACCCTGTGCTGCTCCCTGCAGAGAGCGGGACCCCCCGGCATCCAGCTCCACCCCACATGCAACAGTAGGGGAGCGAAGGGAGAAGGGGACACGGGTGAGGATTCCCCAGAAGCGCTGCTGCTCGCCCACGGGTGAGACCTCACGGGGGTGCTCGGAGGCTCGGAGTGCTGCACTGGCCCTGCCTGCACCCAGCGCCCCGGGGATCTGGGGCTGGCCACAACCCCCAGCCCCGCTCCCCGTGGAGGGTTTCTTGGCAGAATCAGCTCCGTCCTGATCTCACCGCAGATCAGCTCTGAGATCCCTCCCTTGGGCCCACAACCATGGGAACTGCCTCCTGCCCCTTATTTCTTGTCTCCTGAGCTTTCTCTCATCTAGACTTGCTCCATGGCTGATTCTTTGCCTTCGCCCAGCCTCTTTGGGCATGGCCAGCTCCTTGCCCTTGGCACCACCCCACTTCAACCCACCTGCAGGCTTTACGAGCAGAGATGTCCAGCAATCCGATGGATGCTGCTCCCCTTGCTCACGGGGGATGTGTGGGGAGCCAAGGGATAGCGCGGGGCAGGGTAAGAGCCTCGGCGCCCAGGGCCCGGCCCACACTACCTGAGCAGGGCAGGCTGGGGAGGACGGTCAGGTTCAACCAAGAGCCCAGATCAGCCACCAAGGTCACAGGCAGGTTCAAGGCCAAGCCACGAAGCCAGGCTGCGGGTCAGGTCCAGGGCCAGTCCATGGGTTGGTGTCTGTGGGAGCAGGGAGCAGGCAGGAGGTCAGCTGTGGCTGAGCCAGAGACCAGCCACAACACAGCTCAGAACAGGACTAACTGCCCTGGGCTGAGCTCAAACAGAGCTCCTGGGCCATGGGCGGGGTGTGGGTTGGGTGTCCCAGGTGGGGCTGGTCAGGACCATTAGGGTTTATTAATGCCCTCAGGGCCCTCCCCCTCTTCCTCTGCTCCTTGTGCTGCAGGTTTGCAAAGGGACTTGTCCAATAAAAGGGGTTTTCCGCCCATATTTTGTACTGCCTGCCCACTCAAAATGAGGATTATCTTGGGCTCTGCTGTTTTCTGCTTGCAGTAGGGACAAGGGGTTTCTCTTGCTGGCTCAGTTGGTGGGGAGCTGGTGCTACCCTAGGGTTCCTCCGGCACCTTGAGACAGCCTCTGCACGCGGGGAGAGGGGTTGCAGCCTCTGCGGGCTGGTCCTGGGAACCAGTGGCTCCCAGACCCTGGTTTGGATTGGGGCAGGGGGTCCGTCTGTGTTCCCCCCGGGGCTGCAATCAGCCCAGGCATCGGCCTGCTGCCGAGTGCAATGTGATGAGAGCCTGAGACCTGAGCCGGGCCGATGTGACGCAGAGATGGATGGCAGCGCCGAGACTTTCCTTGTATCGGATGCTTTGACTTTCCGAGCCGCTCCAATGCAGAGCCACCTCGGATGAAAGAAAATATAGAGAGGGCAGGTGAAGGACAGGGGCTCGGGTTACTGCCCTGCTCTCCATAAGGAATGTGTTTCTGGGGTTGTTTCCCCACTTTCCCAGGCTTGGCCAGGGCTGCTGTCAACTCTGGCTCCGTGCTGGCCCCTGCAGCCCTCTCCATCCCCTCACCGCCAGCCCTCCTCTGCCAAATGGATCTTCCAAGCTCACGCCTCCGGAGGGGTCGGGGCCAGGCAAGAGGGTCCCACGGGGATGGGAAACTCCCCTGGGATGGGACCGTGGCACTGGGACGTGGGATGCTTGGGGAGAAACCGGTCCCCAGGTCCCAGCCCTGGCACCTCTCTCCAGCTGTGCTGGGATGGATGCTCAGGGAGGACAGATGATATGCAGGGCATAACCACTTTATTCCTATTTTTTCTCCATTCCTGCCTTTACTATCTGTCTGTTTCCCATTTTAAACGACTCTCCGTCCTCTCCCCCAGTGGTTTTCTCCCAGTCCCCCCACGGCTGTGCCTTTGTGTCCCCCCATCCCCACTCCCCTCTCTCTCCCGCCCCGCTGTTCGTGGCGGCTGAGCTCATTTCAGCTATTCCATCGCTTGGAATAACCGATACACTCTGTTGTCCTCCAACAAACAAGCTGACAGGCTAATGAATGGCTTTGGATGGTAATTAGCAATAGAGTTGCTAATAAGGAATTTCATTTACATTTTAAGCGCTGCAGAGGAAAAGCAAGACCCTGTCATTCATGTCGTGTCCCCCCCCCCGCTGCGGCAGCCTTTGCCTTGGGGGGAGCGCACCCTCCGCAGCCCTCTGAGGGACACGGGGAAGGCTCGGCCGCGATACGCAGAGTTTGTTAAGCAGCAATTAGCGGAGGGGGGGGGAGAAGCTGCTGCTGCTCCCAGCATCCAACAAGCGGGGAAGGCGCCCCAAAAAATGGGCCACGGGAGGGGGGAGCTGATCCTGGGCCGGGAAAGAAGGGCTGGATGGTTCGCCCCACAGCACAGATCCGTCCGGCCGCGAGCGAGCTCGGCACCGAGCAGCCCTGGCTCGCCCGGAGCCCCGGCGCTGCTGGCCCGCGGTGGCCACGTAACCGGTGGCTGCTTGCGCACCTGAATAATGACTTGGAGGGGTTTCTTGGCTCCCTCGACTGCACACGCTCCGTGAACGGTCGCTGAAATCCTTCCCGATCGTTCTCCTAGGGTTTTAGCATCTTTTGAAGGCAGTAATTTCCCCGAGAGGCTTAACCCATCCCTGCCTGCCTGAGGACAGAGCCGAGTGCCTTCCGCAAGGGTGCCACAAATGGTCACCAAGCAGAAAGGAGGGGAAACAACGCCATTTCATCTCGCACGAGCCAGGGATTCATGGCGGAAGCGCAGCAACTAGGCATGCAGCGCCGGGCGGGACTTGGGCGATGCTCGAAGCCTGAATCCGCCGCCGGTGCTGGGGGTGAGCTCGGGAGCGTCGGCGCCCTGCCTCAGCACGAGATGTTCCCATCCCCTCCGGTTTCCCAGCGCGGCGGGGCACTGCTCCGAGCCGCAGCATCCCATCCCATGCAGGCGAGACACCGGCGCTGTCCTCCCGTCACCACCAGCCCCCGGGCTGGTGGCCGGAGCAGGGGGTGTCCCATGCCCGCCCCGGTTTAGGGCAGCGGTACCCACAGAAAGCTGCTTCGGGGAGCACAGGGACGTAGGGGTTCGCCCTGGCCGGGAGGGCACGGCCGCACCCTGCCTTCACCTCTGCCGCCATCGGATCGATTGATTTATTTATGTATTTTTTCAAGCCCTGCTCGGAGTGAAAACAATCCAGGGGCCTCCGGAGGCCAATAAGATTTGACTGCAAGTCAATACTCGGCGCGTCTTTCCACTGTTCGATGATCCCCCGGCCAGCGGGGCGGGAGGCTGGGGGCGGGCAGGGGACAGGGGCAGCCGAGGGCCAGCCCGGGGCAGGGCCATCGCCTCCACCCGGCCAAGGGACAGGGGCAGAAAGGGGAGACCTTCTGCCCTGCAGCAGGTATCTATCTCCCAGGGTGAATCGCCAGGAAATGCGATGGTGACCCCAAGGTGGGCAGCTCCGTACTGGGGACGTGGAGCTAGGCAAGGGACGGGGTCTGGGAGCGGGGAGAGGGAGGGATGGGGGAGGAAGAGGAGGGAGAGAAATCACCCGTGTGACCCGGCTCTGCCCCAGCATCTGCTCCTCTGGGGGCAGAGAGGTTCTCCTGTGGGGTAGCGGGGGGAGCAGACCCCCGGCACACTCGCTGCATGCCCCTGCCCTGCAGCCGTCGGCAGGCAGCTGGGCATGGTCGCAATGCCATCTGCCAGGATTTCTCTTGCCTGTGGGCCCCAGTAGCTTCTCTGATGGCTAATAGGGGTTGAGCTCAGGCTGCCAGCTTTCCCAAAGCACCTCCCGCGTCTCCGTGCCATCCCTGGGCGCAGCGTGGCCAGGACTCCTCATCCCTCCGGGGATGCTGCCGGGGAGAGGGTGCGGAGGAGGCGGGCAGCGAGGCAGGCAGGGATGCAGGCAGGCAGGCGGGCTGCCCGCACTCTGCTAACATTGGCAGTTGGCAGTTGGCGTCCTTGAGCGGAGCAAGCACCGAGAGAAGGGACCAGGTTCTCTTTAAGGGGGCAGGACTCCGGGAGCATCATGAAGGCAAGAGTGAGCTTCTCCCTCTGCCTTCCACCTTTCCCTCTCGCTTCCCTTCCCTGCCTGCATGCTCCAGCCGGGGACCCGGGCTCCCTGCCCTCCCCTGCTCCTTCCCTGGCTGGCTCTCGGTGCTGGGCAGGGATGAAGGCAGGAACTGGGTGCTGGGATGGGAGGCTGAGCGAGGGGAGGAGGAGGAGGGGAAGAAGGGGAGGGAGAGGGGGAGGATCTGCTAATTACACGGAACAGCTCTGGGGGCTGCTGAAGTCCAGAATGAAGCAAAGAGCAGCAGAAGCAAGCGCTGCAGTGGGAGCGGAGGAGCCCAAGCATCGCCGAGAGCCGGAGCCGGCTGTCAACCCCGCAGCCAGCCCCTGGGCGAGGAGACAGGAAGAGGCTGGTGGTCCTGGGGACGCGGGGTTAAACTCAGCCCTCCTGCACGCTGGGCTGGAGGGCAGCGGCGTCAGCCCTGCCATGGTCCCGGGGGGCTAGGAGCCTGAGCAGATCCACCGGGAAGGGGTGAAGGATGGCTGCCGAAGGAGGGGGAGCCAAGCCCGTCACCCAGTCCAGCATGGAGAACTTCCGAAAGGTGAGGACCTCGGAGGAGGAGAGCCCCTTGCCCTTCCCTGACCTGCCCCCGGACGTGGTGGAGATGAAAGTGAAGGAGGGCAGCAAGATCAGGAACCTGATGAACTTTGCCATGGCCCAGATGGAGCTGAAGGGCAGCCGGCAGATCGTCTTCAGCGGCTGTGGCAGGGCGGTCACCAAGACCATCACCTGCGTGGAGATCATGAAGCGGAAGCTGGGAGGTCTTCACCAGGTCACCAAGGTGCGCTACAAAACCTTGCTGGAGGTCTGGGAGAACCAGGACCCGCTGCCCGGCAGCCCAGCGCAGAACCTGACCGTCCACAAGAACGTCCCCTCCATCTGCATTCTCCTCTCCCGAGACCCCCTGGACCCCAACCAGACAGGCTACCAGCCCCCGGAACCCCGGCACGGGCCGGGGACGCAGCTCGGGCAGGCGGCAGAAGACACGTCCGGCTCCTCCAACAAGGGGCTGAAGCGGCCCCCGCCCCCTCCCCGCGAGGAGCTGCTGACCAAGAAGTTGCAGGTACAGGTACCCAAGGGCCCGAGGGGCTCGGGGACCACGGACCGCCACCCGGACCACCACCACTGACCCCACTGCCTCCCACCCCGCCGTACGCCGCATACGTAGGCAGGAATCGGCCCTCCACCTGGGCGGGAGATCGCCTGCTGGGGAAACCCGGGGGGTTCTTAGCTGCTTTGCTGCGGATAAAGGCAGAGCCGTGCTGGCGCCGGGGTCACCGGAGTGCCGCAGGGTCCCCCCGACACGCTGCTGCTGCGCCAGCTGACCTCCGTGCATGGGGGCTTGCTGCTGGGGGGGGGTTAGGGTTAAACCTGACAGCCCTTGGGTACGGGCTGAAGGGGGGGCACACGGGGTGCTGCGGGGAGCTGGTGGCCCTGGTGGCATTCAGCCACCCGGAGGTAATGCCACCCCCAGCCCCGCTCCTGCAGCGGAGCCGGTGCCCAGACCGGGGAAGGCAGCCGTGCACCGTCGCTCCCCGCTGCGATGCCTCTGCTGTCGGCACAGACGGTTTTGCCCCGAGCCCGTTGGAGCGATGCCTTCCTTCGTTACCAAAACCGCTGCAATTAACGCCCGGCGAGGAGCTGCCGGGTTTACGAACGCCAGGCTCAGCGCCCCACGGCACCGCGATTCATCTTGAATAAAACACACCACCGAGCAGACCGGTCGCTCCCTCCCCACGCCCGCGGAGCCGAGCGCAGCGCTGCCTGCCTGCGGGACAGCAGAGGAAAATAAACCCACAAACCAGCTCTCCTGCCGCTTCTTCCCGCGTCGGATCTTCGTTCAAGAGGTGTCCGCGGGGTCTGGAGCAGGGTGAAGCCCTGCTGTTGGAAGCCGGGGGTGGCGGGAGCGTGAGGTGGGCTCTTGTCGCGGCTGGATGTGGCGGCCGGTGCAGAGCGGGGAGGTTTTGGGGTTGTGGGCTGGCTCCCCGGGAACGCCTTCAGAGCAAATTCCCCTGCTTCTTCCAGGGGGTAAAATCAAGACGAATGGAAAATAAACGCACTTTAGAAATAGTTGAAATACATCTGTGGGAAAACGAGGGGCTCGTCCAAGCGCAGCGAGGGTGGACTGTCGCTGCCGCCGAGCCAGGATGGGGCGATCCCGGACAAACCCTGTCCCGAGTGGGGAGAGCTCCGTCGGCACGAACCAGCGTGCCCTTCCCGAAAGCCATCACGGAGCGATGCTCCGGCTGCGGCCGCGTCCCCTCCCCTCCTCACTCCTGCTTTCCGGGGACAACGAGCATCCCCGCTTTTGTCCAGGGCTCGCTTGGCAAGCGCTTCGCTTGGCTGGGAGTGGGAATGAAAGGAGACGAGGGGAGCGAGGAGGAGGAGGAGGAAGCAGGGGGCTGTTTTATTTGGCGATGACCTTGTTATCTCCCTCAGCAGGCAGCTGCTCCTGCGGGCTGGAGGCTCGTGCTTATCTGCCCTGATGCAGATTGCTTCGCTCCACTTATCCGCTGCCGTCTAACTGAATATTAATTTCCAGTTGTTGGTTTTTTATGATTTTTTCAGTGGGTTTGGGGCTGGGAAAGCTTTGGGCCCCATCCTGCCCAGCAGCTGCCTGGCTCGGGTGCGGATGCTGTTGAGGCTCAGCCTTCCGCCTCGCACGCGAGGGAAGCACAGACTCCTACCCCACACATACTAAAAATCATGCTAATAAATAAAACCGTCCTCTGATCAGACCCTCAAGGCTGTCACAGCCACGCAGCTGTGAACTGACAGCCCTTCACCTCCCCAGCCCTGCTCCGCTGGTGCCGCCTCACATCACTCCCCCCAAGGAGACAGAGAGAAAAAAAAAATCTTTCGTTCCTCATTATTTTGTTAATATGCAAAATTATTTTTAATTGATTCTATATGCAGGCAATTTCCAATCTTGGAGGCAACAGGAGCCTGGGGATTTTGCACTGCTCGCTTTACTGGCTGTGGACTAAGGATTTCCTACATAAGAAAATGGTTTAAAAAGACTGTAACCCGAAATACAAAGTATTTAAAATAGCACAGTGACATCTGGCTCCACAGAGTCCTAAGGGGAGACGGTGAGCAAAATTATTGCGATGATCTTGCCCTGCATTGCTGAGACGCAGCACAGGCGCCTGCGAAGAACCGTTTTTGGGGTGATTTTGTGAGCCCAGAGGTGCCCTGCGCGGTGGCCCAAGAGCGGTCGGCTGGCTCAGGGCTGACGGAAGCTGAGGGCAGCACCCCGGGCTGGGGGCTGCCAGGTTGGGGGACGAGGTGACAAGAGGCTGCCTTGCATGAAAAGCCTCAGAGAGCTGCGGGACGCTGCGGCCAGAGCCTGGCCCGGAAGGGGTAGCACTCTCTGGGAAGAATCGCAGCACGGTTTGGGCTGGAAGGGGCCTTTCAAGGCCATCTTGTCCCAGCCCCTGCCACAGGCAGGGACATCTTCAACTGGGTCAGGCTGCTCAGAGCCTTGTCCAACCTGGCCTGGAACGCTCCCAGGGACGGGGCATCGACCACCTCTCTGGGCAGTCTCTGCCAGCGTTTCACCACCCTCAGCAAAAATATTTTCTTCCTTATATCCAGTCTAAATCTCCTCTTTTACTTTAAAGCCATCCCTCCTTGTCCTATTGAAACAGGCCTTGCTAAAAAGTTTGTCGCCATCTTTCTCAGAAGCCCCCTTTAAGCACCAGAAGGCCGCAGGAAGGCCCCTCCCGCCGCCTTCTCCAGGCCGAACAGCCCCAGCCCTCGGAGCATCTCTGCAGCCCTAAACCGGGGCAACTACCCCTTGCCAGAGCCGGCAGCGCGGGGCCAGGGACGGGGCCGACAGGCGTAAGAGCCCGCCCCGCTGCCGCTCCCCTCAGGCAGCCGCCGCCACAAAATGGCGGCCGGCCCCGCCCCGCCCCGCGGGCGCCGCGCTCGGCCCCGCCCGCTGCGGCCTTCCCGCCCCTGCGCGGTGTGTCCCCGCCGCGCCGCCGTAGCCGCCGCCTCTCCCCCCCGCCCGGTGCCAGCAGCGAGCGGCGCGCGCTCCCGCCGCCCGGTGCTGCCTCCCCCCCCTCCCCGCCGCCATGCTGGCCGCCGCCTCCCTGCTCCTCCGCCGCTGCGCCGTCTCCGGCCTCCGCGCCGCCGTCCGCCGGCCCGCCGGTCCCGCAGGTGAGCGGGCCGCCTCCGCGCCCTCCCCCGCCCGGTCCCGTCCCCGCCGCACGCCCCGGTTCGGCTCGGCTCGGCTCGGCTCGGCCCGGTGCCGGCGGGGTGCTCGGCGGCGGGGCCCGCCGCCCCTTACGCCGCGTCCTTGCGGTGACCCGCCGGCGGCACTCGAGGGCAGGCCGCGCCTGCGGCCTAGTCCGCGCCGCCCCCGCCGGGCCCGGCCGCTGCCCCGCTCCCCCCCCCCCCAGACCCTCCCCCTCACCCCGCCGTTACCGGCCCCGCCGCCTCCCGCAGCCCGCCGGGCCCTTTCCCGGGGCCGCAGAGCGGGGGCGGCCTCCCCGCGCTTCCCGCCAAGGTGACATTGACGGAGGGCGGCGGTGACCTCCGCAGCGGGGAGCGAGCACCGACCCCCCCCCCCCCCCCCCCCCCCGAATTAACGGCTAATTAACGGGCAGCGAGCGCGTCTGGGACGCTCGGAGAGCCGCGTGTGAGTTAAAAAGCAGCGGGGGGCTGCGCTTTCTAAAAATTAAAAGTCATAAGCGGGCATCGCTTATCCCGCAGGGGTTTCTTGGTGACTGCTTAAAAACCTTATTTGTCTTTTTTTCTAATTAAATCCGTGAGAATTCTCTGCTTGCCTGCGGGCTCCGCGCGTTACGATCACCCCGCTTAGCGACACCGCCAGCGGCCCTGGGAGCTGCGTTTGGGCATCGGGTTCCTCTCAGGTTGGGTTTATGGGGGAAGCTGAGAAATTCCGGCGCTTGGGGAAACGTTTAATGCCTCTTCATGTAAAATTGTATGATTTTTAGGCTTCTCGGACCGCCGAGGGTCTATTGGAGCTGCGCCTTGGCAGACACACGTGCCCTCGTGCCTCTGCCGTGGGCTGGGGAGCTGCGGGCGGGCGGTCCGGCCGTCACCCGGGCGTCGTGCGTGTGACCGTGACCTTGACGGACCCCGCTGAGATGCCAGGCGCCCGGCGGGCTCCCGCCGCGCCGCTGCTGTGCCGGGGTGCAGGGTCCCCTCTCCGGCATGCGCTTCCAGCCTGGTAGATAGATGCAAACCTTGGTACGGAAAATAAAGGGTGGTGAAGAAACGTGGCAGCAGTTGAAAAACACCGCCTGGAAATCCAGAGTTCAACTTCTTGTGGCCTGTTTTTATCTTTTCCTCGGGATCCTTTTAGTGTGACCGAGTCTTTCCTGCGTTTAAGACCGAGGGGAACGGTTTTGTCGAGCGCGCAGCGCAAAAAGACTGTAGTTTTTTGACTTCAAGATGGCGTTCGAGAACTTTGCTCTAGGTTTTTCTCAGGCTGAGGTTTGCTCTTTCTCTGTGGGATTTGCTTTGTGTTTAGAGGAAGAAAACAAAAAGGGCTCCCCGAGCGAGCAGCCTCTGGGAGATTTTTGACAGCGTCCTCTCACTGCCTGCCTGGGCCGGGAGCGTGTACAGAGGCGTGCCCTTGCTCCGAGCTCAGCTGCGCACGTGGTTTGATGGAGAAAGCGGGGTCGAAGAGCTGCTTTGGGGAGGAGGAATCTCCCTGCTGAATGGCAAAGGAACACTGAAATTCTGTCTTGGCCTGCCATTTACTCTCCCCTTACCTTGTTAGGTAGATATTTTCTTTTCTCGAGGGTGTGTAGTGATAGGACAAGGGGGAACGGCTCTAAAGTAAAAGAGGGCAGATTTAGATCAGATATGAGGAAGAAATTCTTCCCCATGAGGGTGTTGAGGCCCTGGCCCAGGCTGCCCAGAGAAGCTGTGGCTGCCCCCTCCCTGGCAGTGCTCAAGGCCAGGTTGGATGGAGCTCTGAGCACCCTGGGCTGGGGGAGGATGTCCCGGCTCATGGCAGGGGGGTTGGAACCAGATGAGCTTTAAGGTCCCTGCCAACCCAAACCATTCTATGATTCTATAAAACGAGGGAAGCCATTTTCGTGGTTTGAGAAGCGCTGCGTGAAACCAGAATCGCAGCTGATGTGTTGGACCACGTGAAGTTTTGTTGGAAATCTGGACCACGTTCTGACTGGGCTGTCATTTGACGCAAGGAAAGATATTCCTTTTGAATCACTGTGGTTTGTTCCGTCAGATTTCACGTAGAATTAGAATGCTGCTCACTGCGATCTTCCAAGCAGACAAGTATATCTGGGAAGGATGCAAAACCGCGACCCGGTTTGGGGGTTTCTTCTTTAAAATAAAACTCTGTAGTTGCTTGGCGGCAGGAGTTCGTGTTAGGTTAAGAAAGAATAAGTAACGAGTTGTATCTGCCTTCTGCTGAAGCCGAGCGTCAGGCTGGCAAGGCCGTGTCTGGTGTATGACCCTCCACAGATATAAGCAGAGTGTGCTTACCAGCGGGGAGAGGGAACGGCCCCGAGGCAGGCCGCGTTCTGCTGGTGTGGCAGCTTGTGGAGCGCCCGGGCTCAGCACGCAGGACCCGGCACAGCTCTGCTGCGCGTGGAGCTGGCTGGACCCGAGGGCTGAGTTCCTTTTGGGAAACGCTTCCAACCTTTGTGGGCTAAAGAGACGAAAAGACTAGCAGAAAAAAGCGATCTGTGATAGTGTTGAGGGAAGAAGTGGGTTTATAATCATGTCAGCGTGATTTGCCCACTGGAGTACAATCCACTTTCATGCTTTATTAATTATCAAGTATTAAAGCAATTACAACCCTGAGATGCGGGAGTTTTATCTCGGGTAGCACAGAGACAGCAGTAATTTTGTCTTCTCCTTCAACAGCCTGTAACAGCTCTTGCCCCTTGTGCTCTTGAGAGCCTTTACAGCTGGGCCCGGGTCATTTCGCACAGATTCCTAAAACTGCTTGAAAAGAAGCCGGCATTAGCTCTGAGCTTGGGGTGGAATCAAAGACCTGCAGCTCGTTGCTGTCGAGTCATCCGTCAAAGTCAGGCGCCGGGTTGGGAAATCGGCTTTTCCTGGGTTACAAAATCGGTTCTGCAGCAGTTCCAGGAGGAGGAAGTCGCTCCGGAATACACCGGTGTATTCATCTTCAGAGGATAATGGTGTGACTGAGAGAGTGCAGGGGTTTATTTCTGGAAAGAATGCCACTGAAAAACTGGTTTACGTAGCTCAGCTCGCTGCACGGAGAAGTCCTGTGGTTCTGGCAAGGGCCAAATGTGGGGAACAGAAGGATGGTGCTTCTTCGGCGCATCTGCGGAGGAAGTACGTGTGCGTTGCGTTTCACTGGCTTGCTTGGGAAGAGGGAAAATTCCTGTCTCTTACGGAAGCAGGGATCCCGGAAAACTTCTCTTAAGGACCAGTTTTACAGAATTGCTTTTCCCTTGCGTTTCTCCCTCTCGTTAAATAATCCCGCTCTG
Source organism: Opisthocomus hoazin (assembly GCF_030867145.1). Classification (NCBI taxonomy): domain Eukaryota; kingdom Metazoa; phylum Chordata; class Aves; order Opisthocomiformes; family Opisthocomidae; genus Opisthocomus; species Opisthocomus hoazin. The sequence goes on from NC_134423.1 coordinate 12,142,976, forward strand.
ACCAAAGGGTCTGGGAAGGCTTTGGAAGTCTGACGTAGCCCAGGAAATACCCACTTTGCCAAAAACCAAGCGACCGGTATTTGGTAAGCTGTATCCATCCAGTGCTTATCCGGGCTGAGGACCGCTCTGGGTTGGCTGGGTCCCACCGTGTAGGGGACAGCTCAGTTGATCAGAACTTGGGGGCAGATTTATGGTCTTCACAGAATCACAGAATAGTAGGGGTTGGAAGGGACCTCTGTGGGTCATCTAGTCCAACCCCCCCGCCGAAGCAGGGTCACCTACAGCAGGCTGCACAGGACCTTGTCCAGGTGGGTCTTGAATATCTCCAGAGAAGGAGACTCCACAACCTCCCTGGGCAGCCTGTTCCAGTGCTCCGTCACCCTCAGAGAGAAGAAGTTCCTCCTCATGTTCAGACGGAACTTCCTGTGCCTCAGTTTGTGCCCATTACCCCTTGTCCTGTCACTGGGCACCACTGAAAAGAGCTTGGCCCCATCCTCCTGACACCCACCCTTCAGATATTTGTAGGCATTTATAAGGTCCCCTCGCAGCCTTCTCTTTTTCAGGCTGAACAAGCCCAGTTCCCTCAACCTCTCCTCGTAGTGGAGATGCTCCAGTCCCCTCACCATCCTCGTAGCCCTCCGCTGGACTCTCTCCAGTAGCTCTTCATCCTTCTTGAACTGGGGAGCCCAGAAGTGGACACAGTACTCCAGATGAGGCCTCACCAGGGCAGTGTAGAGGGGAAGGAGAACCTCCCTTGTCCTGCTGGCCACACTCTTCTTGATGCACCCCAGGATTCCATTGGCTTTCTTGGCAGCCAGGGCACACTGCTGGCTCATAGTTAACCTGTCGTCCACCAGGACACCCAGGTCCCTCTTCGCAGAGCTGCTCTCCAGCAGGTCCACCCCAAGCCTGTACTGGTGCATGAGGTTGTTCCTCCCCAGGTGCAGGACCCTGCACTTGCCCTTGTTGAACCTCATCAGGTTCCTCTCTGCCCAGCTTTCCAGCCTATCCAGGTCACGCTGAATGGCAGCACAGCCTTCTGGTGTATCTACCACACCTCCCAGTTTGGTGTCATCAGCAAACTTGCTGAGGGTACATTCTAACTCTTCATCCAGGTCGTTGATGAAGAAGTTAAACAAGACTGGGCCCAGTACTGACCCCTGAGGGACACCACTTGTCACCAGCCTCCAACTAGACTCAGCGCCGCTGATGACAACCCTCTGAGTTCTGCCATTCAGCCAGTTCTCTATCCACTTCACCGACCACTCATCCAGCCCACACTTCCTCAGCTTCCCCAGGAGGATATCATGGGAGATATCCTGGAGTCCTGCCAAAATATTATTTTGGGGATTGATGTTTTCCCCCTACTTTTGAAGCAAGTGAAATTTTCTTCCGGGTCTGCCCAAAAACTGATTTCATTTTTTACCCCCTTTCACTGATCAGATATTTTATGGCTTTAGTCTCTTGGTCGGGACGAAGGTGGCCTTGTTTTCTGTTTGCTCAAAGCCTCTTCCTTTCTTTCTGCATTCAGCTGTGCTGCATGCCCGCTGCTACTCTCACGGGTCGCAAGAATCAGATGAAGAATTTGATGCTCGCTGGGTGACATATTTCAACAAGCCAGATATCGATGCCTGGGAGCTCAGGAAAGGTATGTTGGGTGAAAGGGGAGGGGTGACACGGAGTAAATGTAACTGCTTTGTGATAGTTTTGTGACTAGAAGTAACAACTTATTTTTACTTTGCTGTTGGAGAGTGGAAATAGTGAAAACTGGGGGTTTGGTGTTAGGGGAGCAATCCTTTAAATCCCCAGCTGGGGCAAGGCACTGTGTGAGCCTTGCTTTGTCTGCTCCGAGTCCCCTGGCTGCTCAGCGTGTGCCTGGCGTTGGCTCATTGCTGCTGGCTCGGCTGCCAGCCTGCTGCAGCAGGCGGTGGCACCTCAGCAGCCAGGCGGGCGGGCTGGAAGGGGCCATGGCGTGCAGAAGGAGGGAGAGTGGGGGCTCAAGGTGGCGGGAGTCCAGGCTTTGTGTATTTTAGTGCCACAGAATACGTGTTTTAACACCTGGGTGGGAGGGAGAGTGCTCTAAAGAAAGCGTATTTGACTTCAACTGTTGCTTAGTGAATAACCACACACTTTTTTTTTTTTTTTTTTTTTTTGACTTAATGGCTTGGCCATAACTCACTGTAGACTGGTTGTCTTCAGTTGTTACTTGCCATGGAGTTGCCAGCTGCTATTGAACTGCCCCAGTTAGAGCTTATAAACGTGTTTGCAGAGCAGCCAGAGGGATCGTTCCTGCATCAGCTGGGTGGTTCGGTGTTGGGCTCTTCCCTTGGAAAGGAGAGGAAGGGGGTGGGCAGCAGCTTGAGTTCCAGCTTCGTTCCACCAATAGGGGTGAAGTCGTTTGGATGTCTTAATGATTCTGTAACTGATGTGCCGCGGTACAGACCTTTGGGGAGCATGGATGAAACTGGCCCACTGGGATTTCATTAAATCCACTGAAAAATCTTAAAATTTACGGTAGTCAGCAACAATGAGAGGGAGAAGAGCGAAAGAAAGCCCTTGGCTGTGTGTATCTGTCCCCAAAATAGCAGTGAAAATTGTGATCAGCTCAGCTGCTCATGGCGACTGGAGTTGTGGTAATAGTTAATTCTTTCCTGAGGTGGAGTGAAATAATGCCCAGCGGGTTCCTTTCGGTACCGCCATGAGCTGATGCCAAGTTCCTCTCAGTGTTTCCTTATATTCACAGGCATAAACACGCTTGTGGGTTATGACCTGGTTCCAGAACCAAAAATCATCGACGCGGCTCTGAGGGCGTGCCGACGGTTAAATGACTTTGCCAGTGCTGTCCGCATCTTGGAAGTCGTAAAGGTGAGTGGAACGGCAGCCCAGGGCATAGCTGTGGTGTTCACGTTTCTCTCGAGAAAAGAGAGTTTTTCTTGGCGGACTGGTAGCGGCGCGGAGGGGAAACGCGCTGCTTCCTGCTGCCAGAATCAATAGCTGCGTTGTGACCACGTGCTCGGCGGCCTGAAATAATCGTTTTGAGGTAAAAGCACTCAGCAGCGCAGCTTCGCAAGTGCGGCGTCCTTACTTTTCTATTTTCCTTTTCCGATGCTGACTCCGGTGGGAAAGCCTTTCAGGTTTTTTCTTCCTTTTTCTTGTTTTAAAATAAGAATTACTAGCAATATCTCAAGCGAAGGTGGCTTACTGGCTTCTTAAAGGGCCAGGACTGATGAAAAACCCGTGAAACCTGGGTGCAGCCTTCGCTTACCAGGGAGTTCAAATGGGTGGGGATGGAGGCAGGAGTGCTCCTATTCCAGGCGTAGAGGCCAGCAGCTGTGCTCTTCCAGCTGGTTTTTGCCACAGCTGGGGAGTGCTGGCATGGTGGTCTTTGCTGCTAGCTGTTAAATCTACTTGCTTCAAACTGTGCTGTGCAACCAGTTGCTTCCCGGTGTGCTGCTTCTGCGTTCTGCAGAACTGAAACTCTTTTCAGTGGTTTTAGAGACATGAGACCAAGAGAAGAATCTTTATGCGTTTCCCTCATCTGTTTTTTTCTTGTCTGGGCCCCCACCGTGTAGGGGACAGCTCAGTTGATCAGAACTTGGGGGCAGATTTATGGTCTTCCTGGAGTCCTGCCGAAATATTATTTTGGGGAGTGGTGTTTTCCCCCCTTTCACTGATCAGATATTATTTTCATTCCGTTTCCTAAAGTGTGAGCGGTCTCTGGGCTGATTCGCAAAGCATCCTTGTGTGAGGAGCTTGGCTTGGCCCTTAGCTTTGTGTGGTGCGACGTGCCCGTCATGGGTTGTGTTGGGCTGATGTTACGTGAGGGAGAGGCGTCAAGCGTTACGGATGACCTGCAGATCCCCTGGAGGGAGGTTCAGCGTTGTTCTGGGGTGCTTTGCAGGCACGGTGGGTGGGTAGGAGTACAACAAGCCTCGTTTACCTGGTGTGCAGATGAAGCTGGGCTGTGCTCTCCTCTCCCGCAGGAGCTACTGTCATGAGCAATCGGTGGATCAGGCCATGCAGCCTCTTGCGAACACACGTCGTGGCTGCAGACCTGGCTGGGGTACGGTGGAGCTCGACAGCTTGCCGTTGGAATAATGCCATTCCTTTTCGTTTAGGACAAGGCCGGACCTCACAAGGAAATCTATCCTTACGTTATCCAGGAACTTAGACCAACTTTGAGTGAACTGGGAATCTCCACTCCGGAGGAACTGGGCCTGGACAAAGCATAAACCTTATTGGTAAGGGATGCCGTTGCTTCCGAGCCCCTTGGCGTGGTACTCCCCTGCCCTGGAACCCTCCTGGCAGAGACAGAGTCCTCTTCCTTGTCTTCGAGGGTCTTGCGAAGTTCTTGTAATGTGATTCTCCAAACGCCTCTATAACTCCAGGTCTCCTAGGAAAGGTAGTAACCCTTTTCAAAGGAGCCTTAATAAAAGAACGGCGCAGTTGCTTGGGAAGGGGTAGGGGGGGATGGCAACTGTACCAAACCTCCCAGAAATTTCCCAGTAGCAGTTGCCAAGACAGCGAGCCTTGCAGCACTTTGTTGGCGGCGTGTCCACCTCTGCTCCTCATCAGCTTGTTCCCCCAGAAGCATTTTTAGCAAATGTCGGGGTCATTGCCTCTGGAAATGCACAAACTTTCGTTTTATTGCCACAGTCTGTAGCCAGTTTAGACAACTGGGAGACACTGGTTACTACTTTATGCTTGAAAACGGGCCCTGCTGATGACAGCCACCCAACAACACCGAAGGTTCCTCATGTTACACTTAAAACAGCGTCTTTTTCTGTCGTCAGTTGCTGATTTGGAGAGCCCCTTGCTCACAGAATAAAGAGACCAGCTGCAGCAGAGCCGGAGCTGAACGGCTCTGCGTGCAGAGCGCTGGTGAGCTGCAGGAGTGGATTATGGGAGCGGTGCAGGCAGCGCTCCGTCCCGACTGCCGCGCCCTCGGGGCTCGGAAAGCCGCTTGTCTTACTGGCTTTCTAGAGCTGAACTTGTGAGTAATTTCTAAATTTGAAAAGAACTGTAACTAAGACGTCTAAATCTCCATCGTAAATAGCGGGCCTCTCGCATGAGCTGCGGCGTACGGAGGTGTTGTTACTAAACAGCAGCTTCTCTGATTAATGAGGATCTGTCATTAAGTGTAGGCAAGGCCTGGCATGCTCCGATCCCAGGCTAAAACGAAGCCCGGAATGCAAATCCTGGTGGAAGCGAAGCTACGTCCAGGCAGTCTCTTCACTCGGTCCCTGTGGGAGATGGCTGGTGTCGTATTCCAGCCTTTTTCTTTTTTTAGTATTGTGCTTAGAATAGAGCTATGGGGTGTCAGGCTGCAAATAGCACTTAGTTCTGGATCTGTAAGTCCCTGCCCTTCTTCTCGCCCCGGGATAGGAAGTCGGGAACACCAGCGCTCCAGTTGAAAGCTGCGTGTGGTTAAATCACAGAATCCCAGCATGGCAGGGGTTGGAAGGGACCTCTGTGGGTCACCCAGCCCAACCCCCTGCCGAAGCCGGGTCACCCAGACCAGGCTGCACAGGACTGTGTCCAGGCGGGTCTCAAATATCTCCAGAGAAGGAGACTCCACAACCCCCCTGGGCAGCCTGTTCCAGGGCTCCGTCACCCTCAGAGTGAAGAAGTTCTTCCTCATCTTCAGCTGGAACTTCCTCTGCTTCAGTTTGTGCCCCTTGCCCCTTGTCCTGTCGCTGGGCACCACTGAAAAGAGTCTGACCCCATCCTCCTGACACCCACCCTGCAGATATTTAGAGGCATTTCTAAGGTCCCCTCTCAGCCTTCTCTTCTCCAGGCTGAACCAGCCCAGCTCCCTCAGCCTTTCCTCGTAGGAGAGATGCTCCAGTCCCCTCACCATCCTCGTAGCCCTCCGCTGGACACTCTCCAGTAGCTCCTCATCTTTCTTGAACTGGGGAGCCCAGAACTGGACACAGCACTGCAGATGGGGCCTCACCAGGGCAGAGTCGAGGGGAAGGAGAACCTCCCTCGACCTGCTGCCCACACTCCTCTTGATGCACCCCGGGATCCCATTGGCCTTCTTGGCAGCCAGGGCACACTGCTGGCTCATGGTCAACCTCCCATCCACCAGCACTCCCAGTCCCTCTCCACAGAGCTGCTCTCCAGCAGGTCAGCCCCAGCCTGTACTGGTGCATGGGGTTGTTCCTCCCCAGGTGCAGGACCCTGCACTTGCCCTTGTTGAACTTCATCAGGTTCCTCTCTGCCCAACTCCCCTGCCTGTCCAGGTCAAATGGGCCTCAAAGGGTAAAAGCCAGCGATGAACATCACAGATTGGAGACCCCGTGGCGACGCTGTGCTGCCTCTGCGACAGCTTTTCCGTTCTTTCCCCTTGCAGGCACGTTGCTGGGGCTTTCTGCCGACGCTACCTGACTGCACGCCATCGCCGGAGACGTGGGCGTTAAAATATGACCTTGCTGGAGATGACCTCTTCCTTTACAGAGTCGCAGCGTGGCTGACGCGAAGCTGGACCTAATAAAGGAAAAACCGGTTTGCCTGATGCGGCAGCGGTGCCTCGTCTCGTTATTTCTTTGCACTTTTTGGGGGGAGAAGGAAGGAACCGAGTGCGCGGCACTGGTGAGGAGGCCGTGGGGGAGCCGGCCCCGTGACGAAGCCCCGAGGCAGGGCTGGGAATCCGTCCCGGGGTAGGCGCTGCTCCGCGGAGCCCGTTTTTATCCTGCGTGGGCAGAGTTTTTTTGGGGAAAAAGGAAAATTCCTTTTTTTTTTCATTATTATTTTACTCCTTTTCTCCCCGGAAGAAGGGAATTTTTCGGGAAGGCAGGAGTGTGCGCGGGGAGGCTAATCGCCCTTGGCGGCGGGGGCTGTGCGGGGGCAGTCTGTCTTGGTGTCCCGCTGTCCCGCTGCCCCTGGGACGCGCTGCGCATGCGCGGCGGAGCGGCGCGCCACCTCCCCGCTTCCCATTGGCTGTGCCCCTGGGGGGGCGGGGCGGCCGGCGGCCATGGCGACGGGCGGCGGCGGCGGCCATGGCGCTGCGAGCGGACCCGGCGGGCGGGGGGGCCCGGGGGTACGTGCGGGGCCGGGGCGGGGCGGGGAGGGGGTGTGCGTGCATCGCGGGTGTAGGGCTGGGGTACGTGGGGGGGGGCGGTGTGGGGTATGTGCGTAGGGCTATAAGGCTGGGGAGTGGGGGGGGGCCCCGTGGGGTGTGTATGTGGGGGTATAGGGCTGTGGGGGCTGTGGTGGGCTGTATGGGGTATGTATGTGGGGGTATAGGGCTGGGGGGGGTCTGTGTGGGGCCCTGTGGAGTGTGTGCATCATGGATATGGGGCTGGGGGTTGTCTGTCTGGGGCCCTATGGCGTATGTGCATCACGGGTATAGGGCTGAGGGGTGTGGGGAGGCCCTGGAGTATGTGCATAGGGGCTATAGGGCTGGGGGGTGCGTGGGGGGCCCTATGGGGTGTGTGTATTGGGGGTATAGAGCTGGGGGGGCTCTGTGTGGGGCCCTATGGGGGATGTTTGTAGGGGGTGTAGGCCTGGGGTGTGTGCATGGGGCTGTATAGGGTATATGCATAGATCGTATAGGGCTGGGGTACATGTGTGGGGCACTATGGGGTATGTGCATTACGGGCATAGGGCTGGGGGGGGTTCTGTGTGGGGCCCTGTGGAGTGTGTGCATCATGGGTATAGGGCTGGGGGGTGTGTGTGGGGCCCTGTGGGGTATCTGTGTGGGGGTATAGGGCTGGGGGGAGTGTGGTGGGCTGTATGGGGTATGTATGTAGGGGGTATAGGGCTGGGGGGGGGCCCTGTGGGGTATGTATGTGGGGGTATAGGGCTAGGGGGGTCTGTGTGGGGCCTTATGGAGTGTGTGCATCATGGGTATAGGGCTGGGGGGTGCATGGGGGGCCCTATGGGGTGTGTGCATAGGGGGTGTAGGGCTGGGGGGTGCGTGGGGCAGCCCAGGGCCAGGGCACGTGCGTTTGGCCCGCGTGCGTGGGGCAGGGGCAGCGCGGGGCTGGGGGGGGGCACAGCCCCCGCGGGTTTGCTGCCTGCCCTGTGAATCCCCTGCTCCCGGAGTCGCTCCCCCCTGCTCACCCCGGCTCCCCGCGCTGATGCCGGCCGGTCGCCCCCTCCGCTCCCCCCCAGGCCCTCCGCGCTGGCTCTTCGTTAGCTGCCCCGGCTCCCGGGCCTGACGACACGATGCCGCTCACGTTGGAGCGCTGTGGGTTTGCTGCAGCCTGGGGAGACGCTGGAGAGGCTCGAAACCCACCGAGAAGTGAAAATCAACCGTCCTTTTAATTTATTTGATGAACCTGCTAGCGATATCTCCTCCGTCGCATCGTCTCCCGAGTGTTACCGGAGTTTGGCTTGCGAAGAAACTGCCGCATGCGCTTTTAATTGAACGTCACCATTCCCGAATAATCCCTAATAATAATCTGCTTATTCCTCCCAAATAATCCCCCGATAATAGACCCGCTGATTCCCTTTCCTCTCCCTCCTCTGGCCACAGCGCCGGTGCAGTGCCACGTTTCCCCGCCGGCGCCGAGCTCCCACGAGCGATGCGGTGCTCTGAGGTGACTCCGCTTTGCTTCGTGCCCGCAGAGAGACGCTGCCAAATTTGCTGCTGTTTTTTTTTTCAGCTGGTTCGGGCCGAAGGCAAGAGGCCGAGCGAGGCGACGGACGCGGTGGAGAAGAGGGGGCCGTACATCATGAGCAAGCCTCTGTCCGTTCACGCCAAGCTGCGTAAGTGGGGCTCAGTGTCACCCCCGGGACGCTGCCAGGATCTGGGGAGCCACCAGCACCTCTCGCCCGGGGTGGCAGCAACCCAAGCCCTTTTTATTCCCTTGGGGGGGATAAAGCCATTTTTAAAAAATGGCATTCGAAACCCTGGAAAGCTGCGCTCGGCGCTGCCTGTGGAAAGCGCAGCGATGCCGCCGTGCTCTCCGTAGGGCCTGGCCGCAATGCCTCCCCCCGCCCCACCCCGGAGAAGACCCCCGGGGCAGCACCTGCCGGTTTGTAGCTCTGCCCCTATGCTTGGCTTGCAGAGAGGCGGCGCGAGCTGGCGAAGGCGGCGCTGCAAAGGCAGGGGGTGCTGGGGGGACCCGCGCCGCACCAGCCGAAGCCGGCGGCGAAAAGGTCTGAGCCCGTTCTTTCTTTTCCCTAGATGTGTTTTTCATCTTGGCGGGGAGGCCGGGAAACTCGGAGGATTAAAAATGAATTATAAAATGAATTGGAGACCTCAGTCTGCTGGCTCTGTCGCGGCCAGCGAGCCGCCAATGTCGTAAAAGGCAGCGCTTTTGCCGTGAGAGTTGGCTCTAGCAGGGGCCACGCTGCTGCTCCTCGTTGTTTCAGGGGCAGTTTGGCCTTACAAGGATGGAACTGGCTCGCCTGGAGCTTCGGGGGGGTTTGTTCTTAGCTGGGCGACGCTTGGGTGGGGAGAGACGCTCGGGACCGGGGTTCCTGCCCCAGCTCCTCGGCCCGGCAGCTCCGTGGCTGCGTTCCTGCAGCAGAACACCTGCCGCAGGCTCTCTCCTCCGCTGCCCGGCAGGTCGGTGAAGTTTAAGAAGGGCTACGCAGCGCTCAGCCAGACGGCAGATGAGAGCCTGGTCTCCCTCGATTCGGACAGGTGGGGACTGGGGGAATAGCCCAGGATTTTTTTTGGGGGGGGGAGGGTGGCTTCCCAGCCAGCTCTGACCCTTTCCTCCTTCTCATAGTGATGGGGAGCCGGGATCCAGATGTTCCTCGGGCTACTCCTCCGCCGAGGCAAGTCCAGGGCTCGGTCCTCGCCCCGCGTCACCCCTCGGGGCCCGTCGAGGGGCTGCAGCGCCACGTCGCCCCATGCCCTGCGGAGATCTCCCCGCTGCCAGGCCCGGCTGGCTGCTGCCGCTTCGCCCTTAGCACCTCAGGCGTCGTCTTCCCCCCGCAGACAGCTCCATCACGCAGGGGTGCCGCGGCCCGCTGCGGGGTGCCGGGGGGTGCGCGTTGGGGTGATGCAGCCCAAGGAGAACCTCTTCAGGTCTTCTGCTTTCATCCGCTCTGCTCTGGTCGCGCTGCTTCTCCCCGGGCAAAGGCACTGGGGGGAGGACGCGATGCCCTTTCTGCTCGCAGCCCTGCCCTTCGCCAGCCCCAGGACCTAAATTTTACCTAAACCGGGACTGATTTTTAACTCTGAGCTCTGCCTCCTTTGTTCCCAACCCCCACCCACCCCAGCAGGTGAACCAGGACCTGAGCCGGCAGCTGCTGCAGGACGGGTACCACCTTGACGAGGTCCCCGACGACGAAGACCTGGACCTCATTCCCCCGAAACCCCTCACCTCCTCTTCTTGCCCCTGTTGCTTCGGAGAAAATCTCTCCTGCGTGGTCCAGTAGACGCCGCTCGGCCAGGGCCGTGCCAGGATGGGTCAAAAGCCGGCGCTTCGCCCCGTGGGACGGCCGCTGGTGTCCACGTCCCGCGCTGGGACGGTGACGCAAGGACCGAAGGACATGGCGCTGCCGATTGGGGTGGGCAGCAGCAGCCTGCTGACCTCGAAGGACTTTTCCTGCTGCTCAGCAATACGAGGGAGGGGTGGCACAGCGACGTTTGGGTGGCCCTGATGGGACCTGTCACCTGGCTGGGGCAGGGAGGGAGCCCGAACCCGGGCACCCCCGTAGAGGTAGAGAGGGAAGGGATCAGGTCGGGGGCCAGCAGCAAGTGCTCTGCGGTTTGCCTGACCTCCCCTCGCCCTCCTTTCGTCGGCCGCGCCGAGGGTCAGGGCCCGGCCCCAGGCACGGGTTGTCCTCCCTGATGAAGAGGTTGATAGTGGGGGTCCGACACCCGCGGTGTGGGATCGGGCTGGGGAGCCCTCGGACCCCCTTTCTATTTATTTTCGCTGTAGTCCCCCCTCCTCCTTGGCAGGCTGAGGCCACGCCAGCGGGGCTGGCAGAGAGCTGCTTCCTTCACCCACAGAATCACAGAATGGTCGGGGTTGGAAGGGACTTCTGTGGGTCACCCAGTCCAGCCCTCCTGCCGAAGCAGGGTCACCTACACCCATCTCGTCCTGCTTCCCAGTAATTGCCGCCGGGTTTCCTCCTCCCAAAGCCCTGGGCTGATCCGAACCAAAGACTGCGGCTCCCAGCGGAGGAGACAAGGCGGGGGGAGCCCGGCAGAGCAGAGCGGGGCAGGCTGCTGAGCTTGAAGCGCCCGCATTCGTGACATCCACCGGAAGCTCCCGCTGGGGCTGGGACCTCCCTGCGCTTTCCACCTCTCCAGGGACCCGTCAAGCTCTGGGTTTGGAGCCGACGGCTCCTCGCTGTTCTCCCCAAAGCTGCTTCAGTGCGGGCGAGGGGCAGCCCTGACCCCCCCGGCCCGGCTCTGCACAGCTCCTTTTGGGGAGCCTGCCTGCTGTGAACCTCCAAAGCTGCCTTAAATCACTGTCCCGCTCGACTGCGTAGAGGACAATCAGCTGCTTCTAAAGAAACCTTATTTCAATAGTGGATATCTAGAGACCTGAACTGGCTTGGGTTTTTTTTCCCATTTTCCTCGCTGAAGGGAGCGCTCAATAAATGGGATCTCGTTACTGGGAGGCGCGTTGGTGCCGCGGTGGGGGACTGAGCCCCGCTCCCCCCATCGCCCCGCTCGGAGGGCTCCTTCCCCAACCCCGGTACAGTTTTCACAGCGATCTGGTTTCCCCCGTCCTGTTTCCCTGCGGAGCTGCCGCAGGGGGATGCAAGGGAAGGTCGCAGCCGGCGCTGGGGCGGATGGTGGAGCTGCCCCCCCCCCCTCCTCCGGCCCCCAAGCCCTACGAACACCCATGCTGCTCCCCGTCCTCCTGCTCCCTACACCACGCTGCCCTGCGTCGAGGACAAAGCCACCGCTTGATTCACAGCACCGGAGGCTCCCCAGCTCCGTCCTCCCCCACCCACCCCGAGCAGCCCCCTTGGACAGCCCTCGGCGTCGCCTTGGCGGGAGGGAGCAGCAGCTCCTCGAAGCCCGGCCGAGATGCTCCAGCCCCGGGGTGCAGAACCTCCCCACTGCTCCGAGAAGGAGGGAGATGGGGGGGGGGGGAAAAAATCACACAAGGCATCGCCGTACGGCATTGGCAGTGCCCGGAGGGGACGATGCTGCGGGGCCGTGGCGACCGAGCGGTGAGAGGAGCTGCTCTTCCTCTGCCCGCTCATGGGAATTGCTCTCCGTACACCGAGCGCGGGCTGTTTTGGGGGTTTAATGGATGGAGGGGAAACTTCGCCCGGACCGGTTTCTATCTCCTCGAACACGGCGTGACGGGGAAAGCGCCGCGGGCCGCGCTCAGAGGAGGCAGCAGGCTCGGAAGAGCAGCATCCCGTCCGGTGAGGAGAGGTGGAGGGAGATGCTCTCGTTGGCGGAGATGAAGAGCACGGAGCCGCGGCACAGAGTCATTTCGGCAGCGGCAGCTGTGGAGGTGCCCACGGCTGTCCCTCGGATCACCAGCAAGATGCTGGCAGAGTCCACAGCGGAGACGAGGTACAGCTTGATGGAGGTGGGGATCTGCAACGGGAAAAGTCACCGCGGCTGGAGTCTCCCCCCAGCTTCCCTTTGGGGAGCTGGAAGGGGGTCATCCCCGTCCCCGGCCTGCCGCTGCCTTTGCCGTGCCCGGGCTCCATGCCCGCAGCAGCCCAAACCCAGGGACCCCGGCTGAGCTGGGGACGCCCAGGCTGCACCCCCGGGACCCCCTCCTGGTCCTTCCTCTGCCCGGAGCCGCTGGAGAAGGTGTGCGAGCTCCGGGCGGGGGGAATGGGGCAGGGAAAGGAGCTGGCAGCACTGCCCGGGGGTGACACCAGCATCCCCAAGCATCCCCCCTGTCCTCCCTGGAGCACCAGCGAGCAAACCCACGCCAAGAAAACCCCAGCCGACGCCGAGGCGTCCTACCGAGAGCACAGCCGAGCCGGGGGAAGGCCGGTTCCCCCCGTCGCCGCTCACCTCTATCCTCATGACGGCAAAGTCCGGCACGGGGGGGTCGTAGACGTAGACGCTGGGGTCGAGCTGGCTCTGCACGGCCGGGAAGATCTTGGAGCTGCTGGGCGCCGGCGTGTAGTTGAGCATCTCGCACAAGGTGAGGACGTCGATGAATTTGGGGGTCAGCCCGGCGCGCACCGTGTTATCCGAGCACGCCATGCACTCCACGCAGTCTGCACCGGGGCAGGGGGGGGACACGGGGCAGCGCTGTCAGCCCACCCCAGCCCTCCACCCACGGCCGCGCCGGGTGAGGGAAGCCCGCCACGCCGCTCACCTCCATGTAGGTAGGCGTGGGGCTCGTTGGCGCCCAGGAACATGGCCTCCCCCGGCTCCAGCCTCACCAGGTTGAGGAAGTAAATGGTGAAGCAGCCGATGTCCCCCGGGTACTGGGCGTGCAGCCGCAGCAGCAGGTCCCCGTTGCTCCCCGACGTGTCCTTCCCTTCCGCCGCTGCGGGGGGCAGAGACCCGGCGCAACGCTGGGGAGGGGGCTTGGGGGGGTTCCCCATCCTCCCCCCGCTCCCAAGCCACTCCGTGGGGGTCTGCGGCGGGCAGAGGACCCACCTTCCTGGGAGATCCTCTTCACCAGCGCGTTCAGCCGGTCGACGAAGAACTCCTTCTGGCTCTTCATCAGGCGGGTGAAGCAGACGCGGAGGGCAGCCGAGACGCCGCGGGGATCGTCGCTGCCGCTGCGCTCCAGCTGCTCGGCCGCCACCTCCCCGATCAGCGCCCGCAGCTCAGGGACCGCTGCCGGGGCAGGGGGACCAGGGGGGTCAACTGCTGTCCCAAGGCAGCACGGCCACCCCCACCCCTCCCCTCGCCATCCTTACTCTGGAGGAAGGAGACGATCTCCTCCACCGGCCGGAAGCCGCACAGCCCCTCGAAGGGTGTGAGAGCGATGGCCATCTCGGGCTTGTGGTTGGCGTCGGGGTAGTGCTTGGGGAACTGGGCATGCAGCTTCACCGCCAGCTCCTGGGGAGAGGAGGCGGGGCACGGGAGACCTGGGGGGGCTGCCCAAGGACACAGCAGTCCGGCCGTGGCTGCCCCTCACCCGGGGGGCTCTCCCTACCTTATTGGGGTGCGCCTGGATGGAGAGGGCGGTGTTGACAGAGAGCACCTTGAAGAGGAAGGGCAGGCGTCCCTGGAAGGCGTCCCTCACCTTGGCCCCCAGGCAGGCGGGGTTCTCGGCGATCCACTGGCCCAGGGTCCGGCGGGGGATGCGGTCGTCCCGGATGATGGCGTCGCCCCGGGGGTGTGCGCCCATCCAGAGCTGCGGGGGACGGAAAGGCGGACAGACGGACAGACAGACCCCTTGAGCCGGGCGGTGGCTTGGGCTTTTCTCCCAGGCTGCTTGGCCCCGCAGGCGATCGATGCGGCCAAGGCATCCTCGGGGACCGGCATCCCCCCCCCGCCCTCCCCGAGCCCACCGGGACGGACAAACGGACGGGACTGACGCACAGCCAGGCGCTCACCTCCGCGTAGGGCTGCTGGGGCTGGATCTGGACCTGGGGCTCACTGCTGGCCACCAGCTTGGCCACCTCGCTCTCCAGCCCCGCTTTCCCCCAGGAGTAGTTCTGCACGGCGCAGGAGATGGGGAACACTGTGGGGGGGCAGCCCCGCGGCAGGGGGGGCAGAAATTACCCCCTGGCCCCACAAACCGCCCCCTGGGCAGCCCTGGGTCAGGGGGGCAGAAATAATCCCCTGCCCACCCAACCCCCCTCCGGGCAGCCCCTTGTCAGTGGGGCAGAAATAGCCCCCTGGCCCTCAACGCCCCCCACATCAGAGGGCAGAAATAGCCCCCTGACCCCCAATCCTCCCCTGGGCAGCCCCTTGTCAGTGGGGCAGAAATAACCCCCTGCCCCCCAACACCCCCCATATCAGAGGGCAGAAATAGTCCCCTGCCCCCCCAACCCCCTGAGCAGCCCTGCATCAGGGGGGCAGAAATAACTCCCTGACCCGCCAAAATCCCCCACATCAGAGGGTAGAAATAGCCCCCTGCCCCCCAACCCCCCCCCCGGGCAGCCTCGTGTCAGGGGGGCAGAAATAACCCCCTTCCTCCCCCCAAACCCCCCCAGGTAGTCCCATGTCAGGAGGACAGAAATAGCCCCCTGTCCCCCCAAACCCCCCGGGCAGCCCCAGACTCCCGGTGAGGGGGGGGGGGGGGCAGGGCAGGGTGTATTGGGGGGGGGCAACTTTGAATCATCACGGAGGGGGGTTGGGGGTCCCTGGGCTGGGGGCAGGGGTGCCAGTCCCCCGCCGCCCCGGAGCGGGGGGCTGTCCACCCCCGCGGGGGGGGTCTCCATCCCCGCGGGCCCCCCTCCCGGGGGGGGTCCCGATCCCCGGGGACCTGCCCTTCCCCCCGGGGCGCCCCCTTCCCCGGCCCCCCCCCGGGGCCCCGCTCACCGCGGCTCTCCGCCATGGCTCCGGCGGCACCGGCACCGCCTCCCCGGGCTATAGGGGACGGGCCATAGGGACACCCCCCGCCCCCCCATAGCTGCCTCTATAGGCGCCCCGCCTCGGGTGGAGCGAGGCCCCGCCCCCAGGGTTAACCCCGCCCCTGTGCCATAGGGGACGGCCGCCGCTGTGACGCCACGATGCCCCGTCCCCTCGGGAGCCGCCCGTCCCCCGGCGGGGTTTAAAGCGCCTGCGCGGTGGGCGGGCCCGGGTCACGCGGCTGGGCGGCGCAGGCGCGTTGGGTGTTCCGGAAGTGCCCGGAGCGGCGGCGGCGGCGGCGAGTGGGGGAACTGCGGAACGGAGCAGCGGGGACTGCGCCCATGTCGGGTTTCGACACCAACCCGTTCGCCGACCCGGTGGACATCAACCCCTTCCAGGTGGGCACCGGGCCTGGGCCGCCCCTTCCTCACCGCCCCCCCCCCCCGCTAGCCCCCGGCCCTCCCAGGCGGCGGGACGTGGCACTGACTGAAGCGTCGCCGGCCAATGGCGGCACCGCTCCTCCCCTCTCTGCCTAATCAGGGCGTGGGGGCGGGATTAACTGGGCCGGGACCCCCCCCCACCGCCCGTCCCCTCTGCCCGTGGCCGGGGGGTCCCCGGCGGTCCCCGCTCCCCCGGGGGGTCACCCCTCCCCGCCCTCCCCCCCTCGGACCAGGGGTCTCCCCCTTCCTCCGCCGAAGGGGGGGGAGGGGGGGTGGCTCTCCCCGGGCCGTCCTGCGCGGTGGTCCCGCCCAAGGGACGCTCTGCGCTGATCGGGCTCAGCGTTTTGAGGCATCGAAGCGAAAAACGGGAGGAAAAAAATGGTTTGTTTTTTTTCCTTCTGATCGCTGACTTTTCCTCCCTCGCCTTCGCTTCATCGCATTCTCCTGTCTAGGAGGGGTCTGGGTGGCCACGTTCCCGCCGTGCTCCTTCTGGGGGAGGGGGTAGAGCGGCTCACGTGTGCGGTCGCTCTCCCCGCAGCAATTCATTCCTTCGGTGCTGAGGAAGTAAAGATCCAGCTGCTCGACGCCCGCCGTGGCCACCCTGCGCCTGGCCGGACAGGGCCGTGCTCGCCCTTTAATCACTCTTTAAACAGAAAGAGATCGGGCACCGGGTAGCCCTGACGTCGGGCGCGCTTTAACAAGGATGAAAGGATGTCGCACTGGGGGTGCCCCGGCAGCCGTCTGACGGATCTTTGTGGCTGGTTGGACACCCTCCATTCGGGACGGGCGAGGTCCTGCGTTCATCTTTGTTGGCTTTTTTTCCCAAGAAAAATTCACCCCCAGCCAGCAGCTGGATGCGAGGAATCTGCGACTGCTGGAGCCGGACACGAGGAGCCTCTGACCACCGCTGCCCGCGGCCTCCAAGCCCCGTCTCCGTGGCTTGAGAGCGGTGTCTCGCCACGTCTCTCCCGTCTCGGAAAGCTGACGGAATGAGCCCCTTCCCCACCAGAGTTTGGAGCCGCGAGCCGGCTGGGGGGGGCTAACGTCCCCTCCCGTGCGCGGTGGGGGTCTCGCTGGAGGACGGGAAGCGTTCTCAGCCTCCCAGTTTTGCCATGCTGGTGGCTGTCGCTCGGGCAGAGCACCAGGCTCGTCTTTCCTCGCTGCGGATCGCAGTGTGGTGCTTTGCACGCTGCAAATCCCGACGTAGCTGGGGGTCTTTGCCTGTTAAGGAGACTTTGTTCGTGATGGTCAGTAAGCTTGGTGTAAAATAAGCTGGTTTGGTCCCATTAAAAGTATCTCTGGCTCCTCCTTCTGTGGTGAGAGATGATTAACTGCCTTCGTTTATTCAATAACCTGCTGGAAGCGGCAGCTACCTCCAAAACTTCAATGCAGGCTTCAGGCAGGGCCGCAGACTTCCATCCTCTTTGGAGATATCGACGATAAAACCCATTGAGAGAAGTCTTGATGCGTCTTCCAGGCAGTGGTGGTGCTCTTAGGTCCTGCGCCGGTGGCCGACTGCGGGACCGGTGATATTTGGGGCAGTGGCTGTGATACTTAGACCACCCTGTTGAGTTCCAGGTGATTCTTGTCTTGCCTTGACCTCGTCTAGAGGGACATCTCTTTTTGTTTTGTTTCTTGAACCCATGAGAACCGAAATAAAGGGAAGAATATCCTTTCTTGTATCAAAATCTTCCAGTAGCTCTGTCGGCTGGCACAGTGCGACAGCAGCTTCGGGTTTGCATGAAACACCACGTCTGAAAACAGTTTTAATCTTTGTGTCAGCGCCGTTTGGTCCAAACACTGAATTTTTCTGTGCTGGGGATTTTGAAGTCACGAATAACGACACCGTGGGTTGTGGAAGCGATCCCACAATTGACTTGGGAGCGCAAAGTTTGCAGCTGGGCGTGCGTCTTAAACGAAACGGAATAGCTGGAGAAGTGAGAGAGCCTTCAGGTGCCCAGGCTTTTCCTCAGCTCTGACGCAGGGAACAAGTCGAGGAGGATTGCTGGAGGGATCCGAACAACCAAACCCTCTGCAGGGGAAAGCGCGTGGGGCCTTCGGAGCAGGGAGCGGAGCGCTGTGACTTCCTTGGGGCGGGGGACAGCTGGGTAGCGTGGCTTCGGGCGGTTTGGTGGCCGAGTTCAGTCCCCCGCTTCACAGCGTGAAGGAGCAGGCTTGTGCTCGTTTCAAGAGGGTCAGCTCTTGCTTGATAGCTTGCAGAAAATAGTTGTAAAAGGTGAACTTTGTGGGCAACTTCTGGCTCATCTCCTCTGCGTTTGTTGGGATTACTGGCCCTTTGCAGTGTGTAGTCCGGGCTTAGCCCCCTTAATGCAGCGGCTTTCCATTTGAGGGGGGGTGAGCGACGGGAAGAAAGAAGAAAGAGAAGTTTCACCTCGGTATTCTGGTGTTCCTCTTTATTTCTGAGCACTTTCCTCCCAGCCCGGCTGTTGAGGCTCCTAAAGTGGTTCTGCAGCCTTTGCTTTCCCCTTCCCGTACTTTTAAGGAAGTTCCTCTTCCTTGTGCAGGCGTCTTCTGCTGGACTTTAGTCCGGCTGGGACCTTGCCTGGTCTGGGTTGAAGGGTGTCGTGCTAGCACGCGGTAGGCACCGTAGCTTGGAAGCTTGCGTCGACAGCCCACGCGTCTGCAAAACTGCCGAAGCTGAAGCCTCCGAGGGAGCCAGCAGCAAAACAAACCCCCTGCCTTGAGTCCCTGCGGTCCGCACTTCCAGCGTGACGGTCCTGCCGCTGCTCCCCGCGTCTCGCAGCCCTGCGAAGATGATGATGCCCTTCGTCAAGTGGCATGCGAAACCTCATCGGAGATCCCTCGGGCCGGGGCGGTTCGTAAACTGACCTGCAGCGTCGGGAGTGCCCGCTGTCGGGGAGCAATGCGAGTGGGCCATGAGCTGTTCCACGCGTGGAGGCTGCACCAAAACCCCGGGGGATGGCCCCGGTGGCTTGCCGACGAGCCAAACGGCTGCTGCAGCGCAGAGCGCGGCGCCTCGCTTGCTCGCTCTTGCCTTGTCACGGCCCCCGTTGCTTCTCGCCCCGTTAACCACCGAGTTAAAATGACTGATCTGCAGAGGCTAGCGGCTGAGGGAAGGAGGAAGGGATAAAAAGCCACTCGGATTTCTTTTCCTTTGTACCCACGCCCAGCTGTCGGATTGCCAGGTTGTTCTTGCAGTAGGATTTCTAGTTCGGAAAGTGCCTGGTTTCTCTAACGACTGGGGAGAGAAGCGCTCCGGAGGTCCAAGTCTGGCTGTTAAAGAGGGAGCTTTTTATGGAAAGCAGTGTGTGTAAAAGAGAAGATAAAAATAGCTAAGTGCGTTGCAGGTAAAGGGGAGAAAGACTTTTTTGGCAGGGGTGCTCAGAGCCGTTTTTGAAGCAATCGGACTAGTTGATGGAGACAAGTAGGAGATGTGAGTACAGGTGGATGTAGCTGTTATGCCAGCAGCATTAAAACCCGCGAAAGTAATCAGTGTCACACCTCCACTTCAGTTTTCCTGGAGGTTTTACCTTTCCAGGGCAATCACTGGCATTTCAGCTTGCTGGTCCAAATGCCCCGGGTGGCAGCTGGCACCCGGCACTGAGGACCGATTGTACCTGGAAACTCATTTTGTGGGCTCTGCTGTGCTTTGTGGATCCTTGCTCGCTTGGTGAGGTTTGGGCGGTGGTCCCGGGTGTCCGCCAGCACTCTGACCGTGGGTGAATTGGATCCGTGTCCTGCTTGGAGTCCCTGGAAATTGGGACCAACTTGGAGCAGGTAGGCGGTGGTAGTCTGCAGAAAGGGCTCCTGTGCCAAAAGCATGTCGTAGTTCTTTGGGTGCACCTCTCGACTGAACAGGAGGTTACTTCTACCCACAAATCTGGCCTGGCAGATAGTCATCTGCTTGGTTATTTGAATTTATCACCGGCTGAGGCCATCCGCCTGTGGCAGGGGTGCGTATCACCCCATCCTGCTCCCAGAGCCAGCAAGCGGTTGGAAGGCGGGCGGCGTGGGTAACGTGTGAGCTAACAACGACCTGCGGCCGATGCTGATTTGTCTTTGCTCTCTCTCCTTTCAGGATCCCTCAGTGACACAGCTCACAAACACCAGCCAAAGTGGCTTGGATGAATTCAACCCCTTTTCTGAGAGCTCCCAGCTGGTACGTGCCGTGTGTCTTTGCGCTAGGTGGCTTGGTGGTGGGCTTAGCAGTGTAAAAGGTCCCTTGGTAAATGCAGCTTAAAAGGGAATGAGGCATCTGCAGCTGATTTCCCTGTGGACAGTGGTAGCTCACTGCATGCCTGGCAGGCTGCGAGCAACTGCTCTGGCACTGGAGCACTGATAAGCTCCCAGCTGGAGCTCTCTGCTCGCGCGGAACAGCTTCTCTCAGGCTCGCTGCTGGCTCGCGGTAAGGCTGTGTGAAGTGTGAAGGGGGAGATGTTTTGTGGCAGGACGCATCAATATTGATTTGGTCGCTGGGCTGGGAGCGGAACTGCTGCGGCGATATCATTGATGGCTTGCTGCAAGAACTTTGTTCTTGTCTCCTGGGTGCTGTCGTGCACGAGATGAGAAAAGGAGGGCGGGAAACCAGAGTAAAGCAATATTTGCAGCTCAAACAACTGATCAAAATCCCTTTCTGTTTCTCCTTTGCCTAATGCCCGTAATCCTCGGGTGCCACTCCCCCAGCGCATTGAGGAACTAACAAACCTTTGAAGACGCGGAGTTGCTTCCTGCTCGTGCTTTCCGTTTTACCAGGGCTGGAACTTGAACTGTTTGCTGACAGAAGCAACGCCTAATGTTTGTGCCCTGTTGCTTGTGTTTTGTCAGCAGACAAATGCGGCACGGACGACGCCAGCCACGCAGCCCTCCAGCCACTCGCAGCCGGCTGTCCTGCAGACGTCCGTGGAGCCCACGCCCCAGGTACGGCGACCGCTCGCTGCCACCGCCCCGAGAGCTGGGCTGGAGAGCGGGAAGGAGCTCCCGTGGGCCTCTGGAGGCGTGTGGGAGCAGGAGGAGAAGGGCATTCTCTGGGATGGGGTGTGGGGGGCTGCAGGTGGCCTTTTGAACTGACATTTGTACCTGCCTTGTGAAGCGGCTCTCCATAAGGGAATACATAGACGTGATTCTTCTTGGGCCCTTTTCCCTGTCCCTCTGGTGGCAGAGCTCACCTTGCCTTGTTGCCTGTTTGCTCTGCCTTCCCCCTGCGAGCACTGAAGTGTATCCTGCTAAAGCTTTCAGCTTAGTTCTGGTGACTGGTCAGGCGCGCTCCGTTCCAGGAGTGTAAATGCAGTGTAGCTGCACCTTGCGGCTACTGCTTGGACTGGCTGGTGAGTGCTTGGCTGCCAGGGCCACCTCGTCCAAAGAGCAGAGAAGCTGAGCCTGCTAGGTGAAAGGAGCAGCTATCGGCATAGCAAATAGGTAGCAGAGGTGCTCAGGAGGTGTGGTAGACAGCTGTCTTGGCTTTCCTTTGAACCTGCTCCCCTAGCTGGGAAGGGATTTGTCCTGGTACCTCGGGAGTGCTGCTCATGTAGAGCGGCGAGGCTAACTGGGAGGTAGGAGCAGCTGCTGGGAGAGCACGGCTTTGCTGGGAGGGAGGGGCGTAGCGGATGGGCACAGACCGGGTAGCCTCCCCAGGGCCTGTCTTCCTGTGGGATGAGAGGAGTGTCTGCAGGAGTTCTGAATTGATCTTGGGTTTCATCCTCCAGCGAGTAAGGCAGACAGCCTGAAGATGTTTCAGGTCCAGTTTGGCGTCTGGTGGGTTTGCTGGTGGTGTTGCCACTGCCTCGGTTAGGGAAGGACTTACCTTTTTCTCGCCCTGCTTTAGGCTGTGGCTGCGGCAGCACAGGCCGGGCTGCTTCAGCAGCAGGCAGAATTAGAGAGGAAGGCAGCAGAGTTGGAGAAGAAGGAAAGGGAGTTGCAGAGTAACGCAGCCAGCATTAATCGTGAGTATCCTGCCCTGCCCACAGCGGAGGTGGTGCCCGGGGAAGCCCGGATCACTTGGTGCGTCAGGATTTGATGAAGGCTCAGTCTGCCCAAGTACGCGCAGCTTTCTACAAGCCGTGTGTATCTTCCTCTAGACCCTCACAGCTGTGGGAACCCTTCTGGGACTGTGACTGCCATCCCATAAGTTACAAGGTGGGAAAGGAGCTCAGAGATGAGATGCTGGAGACAAGCTCTGGTGGGTCTCCGCCCTCAGGCACGCTCTCAGCATCTGCACTCGGCCACATCAAGGTCTTCAAACACCGGTTTTGTGTCCGTGTCTGAGCTGTTGTGTGGCGCTGCCGTGTTAAGGCTTTTCACTGAGAGAAATAAAGCTCTTTTTTTCAGTCTGGAGGCTCTCAACCACAACAAAACGGTATTTTCCCCTAATCTTACTTTTAAATGGCTGAATTTGGACTTGCTGTGCCGAGTGGCGATGGTTGCGATGGCCTTTTGGCCAGGGCAGGGGGATTCTGCCTCCCACGGAGGAAAGCCCTCATGCTAGGCCGGTCACATCCCTGCCATGCTGCCCACTCAAACCTGGCTACGTACCAAGACCTCGCCTCTTCCGAGGATTTAATGTCCGTATATATGAATGGCTGCTTGCAAGCTACGGCCTGTGAATTAGTCTGTCAACGAGAGAAGGGCAAGTGAAGAACGGCTCCTTTCTCCTTTCCGCAGCGAGGCAGAACAACTGGCCCCCCCTTCCCAAAAGGTGTCCGATCAAGCCGTGTTTTTATCAGGATTTTTCTGCAGACATCCCAGCTGACTACCAGCGGATATGCAAGATGCTGTATTACTTGTGGATGCGTGAGTAACAGCTTGAACCGCGGCAAAGATTTCTTTTCAAGAGGGTTGTGTATCCAGTGCTGAGCTTTGAGCTACAGTAAATCCTGTAGCTGTTGTCTGCGAGGGTGAAATGATGTCTCCCTTCCTTTATAAAAGGAAGTGTAAAGGACTCCAAGCTTATGCTTTGGGAGTAGCTGATCCATGGCTGAGTTTCGATTGTTGTGTGATGGAGACTTGAACAGCTCTCCTGAGACTCGGAAAGACAGCGGATAGCGCGGTTCAGGGATCGGGTGCAAAAGAGTCTCGACCATATTTGTCAGTTCTGGTGCTCTGAAAAGGCTGCGGATTCGGTTGTGAGCAGCAGGGTCAGATGAGGTTCTGGGGCTGAGCTCTGTTTTCCTTTCGAGGGAGGCGAGGAAATTAGGTGGCCCAAAGTCCCTGTAATTTCCGCAGAGCTCCGCGTGTTCAGTGAGAGATTAGGGATGCTGCTGAGTTTCCCAAGAACTGCCTGACGTGTTTTTCTCTCTCTCTCCCCCGTCCTGAACAGTGCATTCGATTACCCTGCTCCTAAACCTGCTTGCTTGCCTGGCGTGGTTCACAGTCCAGACGGAAAGAGGAGTAGACTTCGGTCTCTCCATCCTGTGGTTTATTTTATTCACCCCTTGTGCCTTTCTCTGTTGGTACCGACCGATCTACAAAGCTTTCAGGCAAGTACTGTTTTCTTCTTTAATGGGGTTATATCTTTTAATGGGAGGAGCTTTGGGTGTATCTGTTCCGACTGTATCTTGCCTGCAGGGTTTTTCCAGCTCTTTGCATCATTAAATAGATCAAACCCACTTGTTCCTAAACATATGAAAAGTATCTGATGGAACATGATTGTGGTGGTCCTTTTTGATCTCGAAAGCCAAGCCTAGCCAGTTGTAGGGTCCCGCATTTTTATTCATTTCTGAGAAACTGGTACATTAATGCGTTGAGTGTGATGCGTGTGTTAAGGAAGCTGCCTTCACCCCACCTTGCACTGGGCAGAGCAGTGGTTTTGCGATATGCGGTGGACTTGTTTTCAGTTGCATTGCTGAGCCAGCAGTGTGCCCTGGCTGCCAAGAAGGCCAATGGGATCCTGAGGTGCATCAAGAGGAGTGTGGCCAGCAGGTCGAGGGAGGTTCTGCTTCCCCTCTACTCTGCCCTGGTGAGGCCCCATCTGGAGAACTCTGTCCAGTTCTGGGCTCCCCAGTTCAAGAAACATGAGGAGCTACTGGAGAGAGTCCAGCGGAGGGCTCCGAGGATGATGAGGGGACTGGAGCATCTCTCCTACGAGGAAAGGCTGAGGGAGCTGGGCTTGTTCAGCCTGGAGAAGAGAAGGCTGAGAGGGGACCTTCGAAATGCCTCTAAATATCTGCAGGGTGGGTGTCAGGAGGACGGAGTCAGACTCTTTTCAGTGGTGCCCAGTGACAGGACAAGGGGCAAGGGGCACAAACTGAAGCAGAGGAAGTTCCAGCTGAACATGAGGAAGAACTTCTTCACTCTGAGGGTGATAGAGCCCTGGCCCAGGCTGCCCAGGGAGATTGTGGAGTCTCCTTCTCTGGAGATACTGCAGACCCGCCTGGACACGGTCCTGTGCAGCCTGCTCTGGGTGACCCTGCTTGGGCAGGGGGTTGGGCTGGGTGACCCACAGAGGTCCTTTCCAACCCAAACAATCTGTGATTCTGTAAGTTCCTCCTGGAATCAACTCCCCTTGACGGATTTTTCCCCGGAGAAAGGAGTTCACTGAAATTGTTTCTCTTCTAGAGAAGGGAGTCTGTGCGGGGCTCGTGTCCCTGGGTTTGACTCCTGCTGCCGTCTCTCCTGCAGGTCTGACAGCTCCTTCAGCTTCTTTGTCTTCTTTTTCATCTTCTTCTGCCAAATAGCAATCTACATCATCCAGGCTGTCGGCATTCCTGGCTGGGGAGACAGGTAAGCTTGGCTTCACGGGCTGCTGTGCCACAGCCCTGCACGGATGCTGTTTCTCCCCAGGGCTCTGACTGTTGGGAGCTGCGGGGTCTGTTTCTGACAGCCGTCTGTTCTTCCTCTCGTGGTTCTCCTCCCTCGGCCGACACGCGGCTTTGGCACGTCCTGCCTGGGCCGCCTGCCTCCTCCGCTCTGCCTGTCCTAGCCGCAGCAAAGGCACGTGCTGCTGTGGCTGCTCCTCCCTGCTGCCTCCGCTGCCTCCCCCCTCACTTCGTACGTGCGGTAATTACCCCTGCTTGATGCCGAGCCTCTTGCGTTGAGCGTGCCTGCCGTGTGTTAATGCGGAGCCCTCCGTGATGGAGCCCGTGGTGCGGGGTCAAAGGATCTCTGACCCGGAGTCTGGGGACGGCTTGGCTCGCTGCTGCTGCTGGTAGCCTGGTTCTGGCCCCAAGCTCCTCCCGCCTTTCTCTCGGGCGCGTTGTCAGCGGGCCGTGCTTCAGAAAACAAGCACGGGGGGGTTTGATCCTCACCCTTCCGCGACAGCCCTGTTCCGGAGGGCGAGCCTGGGCGCAGTGGGGCCAGCGCTTGCCCCCTGCGGTGATAGCACCGGCTTTCTTTTCACCTCGCCACGCTGGCCGCAGCCCAGGTTCCCGAGCTCCTGTGAACAGCGCGAAGGTGGGCAGCGAGCGCTTTCTCCCGAGGGTGAGCCTGCAGGTGATGAGAGCCACGAAGCTGCGGTCTGTTTTTGCCGGCTGCCTGCAGAACGGCTCACGGGCAGAGCTGTCCTCGTGCTCCCTCCCCTGCTCACTGGGTGCTGCCGTGGTCACAGGGGACGGGGAGGGGGCACGCTGCTGTTTTTCTGACTTTGGAGAGCGTGCGCTGAGCTCTGCCACATTTCTGCGAGCTAGACAGTGCATTTATTTTTGGCTGTCGTGCATGGCGCGCCTTTCCGCTTCCTCATAATCAGCGAGAAGCCGCGCGGCACATCGGAGGACACCGCTTGGCTGGCTCGGTTCCCTGTCTCCTGCTTCAGCAGTTGGAAAGGTCCCTTTCTCCAGCACCCCGGAGGGTGTTACGGGTGAGGTGGCTCGGTATTTTTGCCCACAGCTGAGCCCTGAGAACTCCCAGCATCCTTCCTGCTGCTTCCCTTCAACAACTGCCGGTTTCTTCCTTTCCATAGCTCTAACTTCATCCTTTTTTTGCTTAGCCCCCTGGCCAGGCAGAGCTGTCTTGGTGACGTGTAGGTCTAGGCTACAGATCTGCCAGCGGATCTCTTCCACTTTAGATGCACTGGCCTGACTTTACGTCACTTGGCTGAGTTTTGGGGTGGTGTTTGTGGAAATGACTTGATTTATGATGGCTGCCGAAGGCGGGGGGGCCGGGGGCCGGGGCTGTAACACGGGGGTGGAGGTGGATTGCTTCTAAAAATTGTAACGGGAATTCTGGCCCCCCAATTGAGAGCCTGGATGGGCTCTGGGTCCCTGTTTCCACAGCTGTTACGGTCGGGTTCACGCTTCTCTGTAACCTTCCCCCAAAGGCTCTTGCGTGGCCATCGGAGCCTCTTCTCCCTCTGCTCCGTCTCGTCCTGCGAGTCGGGTGCTCGCCAGGCTCACCCCGCTCTCCTCTCCCACAGTGGATGGATTGCGGCGCTGTCGGAGCTGCATGGGAACCTGGCCGTGGCCGTGATCATGATGGTGGTGGCAGGGTTCTTCACGCTGTGTGCGGTCCTCTCGCTCTTCCTCCTGAAGCAGGTGGGTGGCTCGGAGGCTGGACTGTCAGGCTGCTCCTGGGGTGTCCTGGCTCGGAGGCCGCCGCCTCTCATCTGTCTGAAGGTGTGATCGGGGCACTGCCAGAGCGAGAGTTTGCAATCCCAAACACAAGTACAGGCTGGGTGGAGAGTGGCTGGAGAGCAGCCCTGAGGAGCAGGACTTGGGGGTGCTGGTGGATGAGAAGCTCAACATGAGCTGGCAATGTGTGCTTGCAGCCCAGAAAGCCAACTGTATCCTGGGCTGCATCAGGAGAAGCATGGCCAGCAGGGCAAGGGAGGGGATTCTGCCCCTTTACTCTGCTCTCATCAGACCCCACCTGGAGTCCTGCATCCAGCTCTGGAGCCCCCACCATAGGAAGGACATGGATGTGTTGGAGCAGGTCCAGAGGAGGCCACGAAGATGATCCGAGGGCTGGAGCACCTCTCCTACGAGGACAGGCTGAGGGGGTTGGGGCTGTTCAGCCTGGAGAAGAGAAGGCTCTGGGGTGACCTTAGAGCAGCTGCCAGTACCTGAAGGGGCCAACAGGAAGGATGGAGAGGGGCTTTTCACAAGGGTGTGTAGGGGTAGGACAAGGGGGAACAGCTCTAAACTAAAAGAGGGCTGATTTAGATCAGATATGAGGAAGAAATTCTTCCCAATGAGGGTGGTGAGGCCCTGGCCCAGGCTGCCCAGAGAAGCTGTGGCTGCCCCCTCCCTGGCAGTGCTCAAGGCCAGGTTGGATGGAGCTCTGAGCAACCTGGGCTGGTGGCAGATGTCCCTGCTCATGGCAGGGGGCTTGGAACCAGATGATCTTTAAGGTCCCTGCCAACCCAAACCGTTCTGTGGTTTTATAAGAGCTTTTAAGGAAAGTGTTTTCACTCGCGCTTCCTGCGTCGGTGCCAACTCGCTTGAGCGCTGAGGGGACTTGCAGATGGGAACGCAACCTTCGGGGAGGCGCGGGTGCTGCGGTGAGGCCGCTAACTGTGCGCCTTGGGATAAAGGAGGGGGTAGCAAGGCTCGCGGTGCTGGCTGCTGACGATTCTGTTACATAGCCCCGAAATAATGGCCAGCAAGGTCCCGAACGTCACCCTCCTCAGAGGCAGCAAACATCTTGCACCTCCTTTTCGGCTCAGGTGCCTGTCCAGAGCTGGCTGCACAGGGAAGGCCGCTGCTTTGGGTGGGTGTCCGGGGCTTTACAACACTGTGGGACTCTTCAACGCCTGGCGGGATCTGGGCGAACGCCTGCCCGCTGGCTCCCAAACACAAGCCGCCCCCTTCCTCCTCCTGGTCCGCCACACGAGGGTTGCATTTCTGCAGCTAGCAGCAGGGATGCAGCTTTTGGGAAGGCGAGGGCAGAGTGGACTCTCCTAAGGCTTCCTCCTCCTTTTCTCCTGCGTGGTACCTTGAAGGAAATGCCCGGTGTTTGTAGTTGCGGGCACCTTCGGGTCCCGCCCTGCGAGTGTCTGTGAACGCAGGGCAGAAGTGTCCCTACCACCATGGTGCGGGGAGAGAGGGGAGCTCTCAGTCCGATACCGGCCGTTCTGTTGAGAGCTCCATGTTTTTACCAGAATGTCAGGGTCTCCTGAAATCTGCGGCACCACGTGCTGCAGGAGATGGAGCCGCTGGATCCAACCAATCTTCTCCAGCTGCCGGGAGAGCCGGGTAGCACCGAGGCCGAGGAAAGGCAAGCTGGTGAGCGAGGTGCGTGCTGCCAGCCCCCAGCTGCATGCTGATTTTTTTTTTATTCCCCCCCCCCCCCCCCCCCCTCTTTCCGTTTCCTAGGTGCATTCCCTGTATCGGCGGACGGGAGCCAGTTTCCAGAGGGCCCAGGAAGAGTTCTCCCAAGGCATCCTCACCAACAGGGGCTTCCAGAATGCAGCCGCCGGAGCGGCCTCCTCAGCCGCACAGAGCGCTTTCCGGGGAAACTAACCCTTCCCGGGCTGCCTCCCTCGCGCTTCCTCTGCCCTCATCACCCCAACCTTCATGGTTTTATGTTGGTTTGTTTTGTTTTTTTTTCCCTAAAGATGCACTTTTTGGGGGTGCCATGTTAGCTCTGTGACGCCGGCTCCAGTTGAGAAGAGGTCTGGTGGGGTTTTTGGGGTCTTTTTTTAGCTTCAGCTGGCCTACGGTTATGACAATTAGTTTTCCCTGCCTTGTTTTAGGGCGTGGGGAGACAGGGGAGACGTTCTCCGAAGCAAATAGGTTGCTCTATCCGGGCCATACGGAGTGCTGGTCTCTCGTCCTCCCCTCGCCCTGTCTGTAGCAGGAAGGTGAGGGGAAGCAGGTTTTTGATTCTACTCTCTCTTCTATTGGCCTTTTGCTATGAAGAATTTGATTAACTGCTGGTTTTGGGGGGGGTTTTGTAACTTGCATGTAGTTTGTTAATTTTAAGAGCGGAAACCTGTACTTTTTGGTTTATTACACTTACACAATGATGTGTTTTGACCTCTAAACTGCCTGGCTTCCTCAGAGTCGGGGGGACATGGCGTGGAGGAAAACCTGGGAGCATGGCGGGAGATTAGAGAAGAGGGGAAATACCTTTCTCCTTGTCCCTGCGTGGCAGATCCGCACTCTGCTTCCATGGGGACCTTGCAGACGAAGCTCTGGGGGCTCCTGGGCAGGGGGAGAGGGGGACGGGGTCAGTGGGGGCTGCGCCTTCACCGTTGCCTTTAGCCGGGGCAGGAGGGGAAGAGGGATTTTTGGCTGCCGTGCCAGCTCTGCTTTTCGGGAGCAGCCGCACCCAAGATGCCAGCGAGCTCCTGCTCCTGCGAACCCTGAGCCTTCTTCCTCCTGCAGGTCCCTGGTTTATTTTTTCCAGCTGGTGGGGGGACTGGTTTGATGTCTGTTTGGTGGGGGCCGTTTCCTCGATGCGGGAGGGGGCTTCACTGGCAGGCTTGGCTTTGTGCTCCCCTCTGCTCGGGGAAGGGGGGTCGTGTGTTGTGTCCCCATCCTTTGGGAGCCCTGGGGAGGGGGGGTCCCGGTGCCCCCCGGGCCTCCTCCCCCAGAAACCCGCAACCAGACATCCATTACTTTTTTTTTTTTTGGCCGTGTCTGATCTTTTCATGTAAAAAAATAAAATAATAAAATAATAAACTAAACTCATAAGAAGATGTATCCGTGCTGCAAGGGAGAGCTCCCTCCTGCCGGCAGGGGCGGGGCTGGGCGCGGGCCCAGAGGCGTGGGCGGGGCCGGGCGGCCTGGGGGCGGGCCCAGCGGCGTGGGCGGGGCCGGGAAGGCGGAAGCGCGACCGGTTTGGGGCTGCGGTCATGGCAGGGGGCGGCAGGGCCGTGGCGGGGGGCTGCTGGGCCCCGCCGCGCCTCGACGAGTTCATCCTGACCGAGCGGCTCGGCGCTGGTACCTACGCCACCGTCTACAAGGCCTACAGGAAGGTAGGGCCGCGCCCGCCGCGGGGACCCCCGAACCCCCCCCCGCTCCTCTCGCGGGACCCCCTTTCCACAGCCCACCCTGGGGGGCACCGTCCTCGCGGGACCTGCTGCCCCCGGCCTGGGCCCCGTCACCCTCCCCGCACCCCCCCCTGCCCCGGGAGCCCGCTGGCAGGGTGGGGGAGGGACCCCCGGGGGGTGCTCTGGGCTGGGGGGGCCACAGAGTGGGGTGCTCTGGGGTGGGGGGCTGCAGGGTTGGGTTTTCTTGGGCAAGGGGGCTGCAGGATGGGGTGCCCTTGGGCAGGGGGACACACGCGAGGTGGTGGCCATCAAGTGCGTGAGCAAGAGGAGCCTCAACCGGGTGTCGGTGGAGAACCTGCTGACGGAGATCGAGATCCTGAAGACCATCCGTCACCCCCACATCGTGGAGCTCAAGGACTTCCAGGTGGGGCTGGGGGCTGAGCCGACGTCTATCCGTCAGGGGGTCCGTCCTGGCTGTGACAGCAGCTGGCCAAACTGGTCTGGGTGGCCCTCGGCGTGGTTGGGGTCCGGCCGGGGCAGCGCGACGGTGTCCTCTTTCCTGGGCAGTGGGACAGCGACCACATCTACCTGATCATGGAGTTCTGTGCCGGAGGGGACCTCTCCCGCTTCATCCGGACGCGCAGGATCCTCCCCGAGAAGGTGGCACGCATCTTCCTGCAGCAGCTTGGTGAGGGGCTTGGGGGGTGGCAGGGGGGCAGGACTGCGGTGGCATCCCCCCCAACCCCGGCCACCCACCCCTCTGCCCACCCAGCCTGCGCCCTCAAGTTCCTCCACGACCGCAACATCTCCCACCTGGACCTCAAGCCACAGAACATCCTCCTGAGCGCCCCGGAGAACCCCCAGCTGAAACTGGCAGGTCAGGGCGGGCCCCTAGAGAGGGGCTGGGGGGGGGGGGGCGATTCCTCCTCCTTCCCCACCCCCCCCAAGCTCTCCTCTCGCCCCTCCGCCCGCAGATTTCGGGTTCGCGCAGCACATGTCTCCGTGGGACGAGAAGCGCGTCCTGCGGGGCTCCCCGCTCTACATGGCCCCCGAGATGGTGTGCCGCCAGCAGTACGACGCCCGCGTGGACCTCTGGTCGGTGGGCGTCATCCTTTACGGTGGGCTTCTGCTGTGATCCCCCTCCCCGGGGTTTGGCTCGTGGTGGGTTCCCCCCCCGCCTCCGTCACCCCCCCGCCGCTCCCTTTGCGCCCCCCCTCCCCGCAGAAGCGCTTTTCGGGAGGCCGCCCTTCGCCTCCCGCTCCTTCGCCGAGCTGGAGGAGAAGATCCGCAGTGAGCGGGCTGTGGAGGTGAGGTGGGCTGGGCCGGGGCCGGGTGGGGTCCCGCAGCTCGTCCTCGCGCCGGTGGCCTCAGCCCCGCCCCTGTTCCCTCCCCAGCTGCCCAGCCGGCCCCCACTCTCCCCGGAGTGCCAGGATCTCTTGGGCCGGCTCCTGGAGAGGGACCCCCTGAGACGCATCTCCTTCGAGCGCTTCTTCGCCCACCCTTTCGTGGACATGGAGCACGTCCCTGGTCCCGAGAGCCTCGGCAAGGCGGTGAGCGGGGACCTGGGGGGCTGGTCCCGCAGGGGGGGCGAGCCCTGAGCCCCCTGAGCCCCCTCCTCGTCTCGCGCAGACCGAGCTGGTGGTGGAGGCGGTGAGGAAGGATCAGGAGGGGGACGCCTCCGCCGCCCTCTCCCTTTACTGCAAAGCCCTGGAGTATTTCGTGCCGGCTCTGCACTGTGAGTCCGTGCTTTTCAGGAGGCGGGGGGCTGCGGGGGTCCCAGTGGGTGCCAGTCTGCAGCCCACCCACTCCAGTCATCGGTCACTCTCCCCTCTCCCCCCTCCCCAGACGAAAGTGACGCTCGCCGGAAAGAAGCCATCCGGGCCAAGGTGAGCCAGCGGCCCCCGGGGGGGTGGGGGACAGCATCCCCTCGGCTCCGCTGGGTGAGATGCCCCCCCCCAGTCCGTCCCCTCATGGCGAGGGTCCCCTCACCCCCCGGCCGTGGGCAGGTGGGGCAGTACATCTCCCGCGCCGAGGAGCTGAAGGCCTTGGTCACCTCCAGCAGCAAGAACCTCCTGCAGCAAGGGGACCCGGCCAGAGCGCTCCTGAGAGGTAGCGTCTTTTGGGGGGCTGCCCCCTCCCCAGCAGCAAGGTGGGAAGGGGGTGCCCGGAATGGGGTCTTTGGGCCGAAGGGTTCCCCCCCCCCTCCTTCCCTGGGGCGCTCCCCGTTGCGACGTCGCCTTGCAGAGATGGCCAAGGACAAGCCTCGGCTCTGCGTCGCGCTGGAGGTGGCTGCTGCTGCCATTGCTAAGGTGGGTCGGGGGGTCGGGGGGCCCCGCTCCCCTCCAGCAGGAGGGGAAAGAGCCAGCCCGGGTGGGGAGGGGGCCGGCGCGCGTCCCCCCACCGCTGCAGCCCACCCTCGGGCTCTCTTGCAGGAGGAGGAAGGCGAGGATGACGGTGACGTCCTGGAGCTCTACCAGCGGAGCCTGGGGGAACTGCTGCTGCTCCTGGCCGGTGAGTTGCGGGCGCGGCGGGGTCGCAACGGGTCCCGCGCCCATGGCTGACATCCTGGCGCGTCCCTCTTCCCTCTACAGCAGAGCCGGCGGGACGGCGACGGGAGCTGCTCCATGCCGAGGTGGGTGCTGGCGGTGGGTGCCGGCCACGGCGCGACCGCCTGACCCCCTCAGCGGGGCTCTGAGGGGCTCCCCTCTCTCCCCGCCAGATCCAGACCCTGATGGCCAGAGCCGAGTACCTCAAAGATCAGATGAAGGTACGGCTGCTGGGGGGGGCTCTGGAGCGTGCCGGGGACGTGAGTTACAGGCTGGAGAACGCTCCTCTCCCCCGCAGATGCGGGACGCGCAGTCCAGGGGCAAGGAGGCATTGGCAGAGCCCGTCCGGAGCAGTGAGTCCCCGTCCCTGTCCCCTCTCGTCCCCCCGCTCCGGGCTGCGGTCCCGCGGTGGGGAGCCGTCCCTGCGGCCGTCGCAACCAAGGGGATGTTCCGCCGTGGGGTTGTCCGTGCCGGGGAGCCCACCCCGGCTGGGTGACGGCGCGTGCGGCCGAGTGACGTCGCTCTGTCCCCCCTGGCGCAGTCTGTGCCTTGCAGTGATGGACGCCGGGGAGCCGGCCGGAAAGGGGGTCGGGGACGCTGCCTGCCACCGCCTCCGTGCCTTTCCCACCCAGCAACTACCTCTGCGCGTCCCGGCCCGGCCCAGCCGTCCCCGCCTCGTGCCGTCGGGGGCTTTTGCTTCCGAAAATCGCCGGCACCGGAGTCTGGCGGGTGCCGACTGCTTTTGTCGTTGGTGTCGTGAGGTGTTGCCTGTGCTCAGCGGGGACAAATGGACGGCGCGTGCTCCTCGGTGGGGACGGTGCTGGGGTAAAGCGATGGGTGGGAATCGGTCACCTTCAGGGACAGCGTTGCGCAGCTGCTGGCGGCGAGGTGTCCCCGAAGGGCGTCCTGCCTGCCCCGTTCCTCGGGGCTCAGACAACCCCCGTACCCAAATGGTGTCGTGGTGGGGTCCGCCTGTCCTGCGGAGCAAGGGGCTGGTCACAAAAACTGCTGTATTTTCGAGGGAATGTAATTTATTGTCTTTAATAAACGCCTATTTTGGTTTCTCCGACTCTTCCAGTCTGCGGTCAGTGCTTCAGGACCCAAGAGGGGTCTCTAGGCAAGCCCGGGGCCGGGAGCCAGCCCGCGGAGCCATCGGGCAGGGCTGGGGACCCCTTGTCCCTGTCCCCCGGAGCGGGGGGTCCCCTCCTCTCCCCCCGCCAGCCCCCCTCAGGGACACGAGGCAGCCGAAGCGAGCACTGACCTTGTTTGCGCTTCAGAGCTTTCCCCTCCTGGCGCCTGCGTGCCCGGAAAGCGCCGAGCAGAACCACGCGGAAGGTTACGTAAAACCGCGTTCTTCCCCCGATCGGGTTTTTTGTGGCGGGGAGGTGGGGGGGAAAGGCGGAGGGGCCGCAGCAAAGGATGGGGTGGCTTTGGGGGGGCCCCGGGGATGGGCTGTGCCCCCCCCCCTTGCCCCCTTCGCCCCAGACGCTGCCCTGGGACGTGGTTTCTTTGCTCCTTTGCGCTCTGCTCCGAGCCGCTGCCAGAGAGCTTCCCAGGCAGATGTGGCAAGGCATTTTTATGCCTTTTATTTTTATTATTATTATTATTCTGAGCAGGGATTATATCCCAAGGCTTTAAAGAGCTTTCAAGCTCCCTGCCCTCCCCGGCCCGCAGCTTGGGCGGAGCCGGCGGCGATGGCTGCACCGGCTGGCGGCTGCAGCCGGCGCGGATAATCGCATCTGCCTTCACGCTCTGCCGAAGACGCCACTGAACCCGGAGCCTTTGGAAGGCTCCAGCTGCTTCCCCGGGGGCCGAGGGAGCTCGGGGGGGGCCTGGGCTCTACGTCGGGGTGGGCGCGAGCGCTGCCCGAATGTCGCGGAGGGGAAGTGGCCGTGGAGCGAGCGGTCCCCGGCACGGCTCCGGCGATGGCCTCCGTCGCTTCGGCCGCGGTGGGGACAAGCGAGCGTCTGCCAGCGAAGTTGGGCAAAGCCTGGCAGGACGCGTGCTGACCTTCTGGCCCTTGCGCAGGGCTCCTCCGACCCAGAGCGTCCCGCGCATTGCTCACGGGGTGGCCGCGGGTTGTCACCCGGAGAGGGACACAGCGACAGTGCGCGGGTTTGCCGCCCTCCCCGTGCCGGGTCACTGGGTGATGCGAGCTCGAACACTTTCCAAGAGAGGGCTGGGGGAAGCCGGGTCAGCGTGTGGAGCCAGCCCCCACCCTGCTCGTTAATCTGGATGAGTCCCCACATCTGGACCAGCGCGCTTTTGTCCCCAACCTCGGGTGCCGGCAGCCATCCTCCAGCACGGGCGAATCCACCCCAAACCCAGCTCTGCAGGTTGGGGAACTCTAGAGGGGTTTATAAAGCAGAAGAGGAAAAAAATAGATTTTCTGCTTTAATCCGCGCGAATTGCTTGCTTGAAAGTTTTTCAGCTCGCGTGTTGACACCCGGAGCGGTCGTGTGGCGTGTGGGCAGCTGGGATGCTCGGCTGCGGGGATGCTCAGGGACCCGGCAGCAGGGGATGCGGGCGAACGGGAGGGGGGCTGCCTGCCCCCACTGCCCCCCATCCCGGGCTCTCCTCCCCGGCACGGGCACCGGGCCGGGGACCGGGCTGGGAGCAGCCTCGGAGCTCACAACGCTCTGCCGGGAACGTTTCGCTGAGGCTCAACACGTCGGTGAGCCAGGAGAGCGCGTGCTGCTCGCTTTTCACACGCCCGGGGGTCACGGTGCCTCCGAAAATAAACCCGCCGAGCTTCACGCGCGGCGGCACGTGGGCCGGGAGCGAAGTAAAAGCCGGGGGAGAGGGTCCCGGCTAAATCCCGGTAGGGTTACGGCGGGTGCGGGTGGGGATGGACCAAGGGGCCACGTCCCCCCAGCCCCACGTTCCTCCCCTCTGCTCCAGTGGGATCCCGCCATATGGGGCCAGGGCGGATGTCGTCGGAGCTGCTGGTGGGTCCCTGGGGCTGGAGGGCTGGGGGGGGTGGGGGCCTGCCTCTGTCCATCCATCCCACCAGCCGGTTCTTCTTCTCAGAGGTGGGGCAACCTCCGACTGCGGAGGGTAGCGGGGGCTTCTCAGGACTCCCTGGCCCCGGCACGGGATTCCCGGGGGGGCTGGGGAGCTTTGCTCAGCCCAGCAGCCCCACAGATGGCCTGATCCAGCATCCTTGCTGCAATAATAATTAATAATAAAAGCACCTTCCCAGCACCCTCCGCAGCGTTTTCCTGGGTGACCCAATGCCCCCGCAGAAACGAAGCGCGGTTAATCCGCTCCGTCGGGATTTGGAGCGGTGCATCTTTCCCGGGAAGCCTCGCCACGGGAGCCCACCGCCCGCCCGGACGCTGACCGGCCGGAGCTGCTCCGGCGTGAAGTCACCCCTGTACCCAGAGCGGTCTCGTCCCCGCAGAGACGCGTCCCTGCTCGGAGCAGCACTGCGGACATCCCGCGGTGCCCGTGAGACCGAGGCGGGGAGCCGCTGGCGAGCTGAAAGCTTTTTCCCCAAAAATAGCCCCCAAAATCCGTGAGATCTGGGGTTTCTGCTCACTTCCAAAGCTGGCTGCCGACAAAAAGCCGCTCACAGCACCCCTCCGGTCCGAAACGCCACGAAACACCCGACCGCAGCCAGGCACGACGCATTCTTCTGGGTGACGTGTGGGAGATTTCTCCCCCTCACTGAGGTCCTACCACTGCTGCCCTCCCTGCCCTGGAGCCCCGCACCCCTCGTCCCTTGGGGCACCCCAACACCCCCGTCGAGAAAGCACGGCTGGAGGAGAGGGAGCAATGCATAGACATCTCCTGGTGTTTATTCCACCGGTTCTAACAGTTACCGTGGCTCGGGGATGGCATGGGAGGTGGAGGGACACTCAACTGCGCACAGCACACAGCTACAGCACGGCGGAGGAGGAGGAGGAGGACGAGGAGGAGGGTGGGGGGGGGGTTCCCCTTATCGCTTCATTCTTCTCCTGGAAGGAGCAAGGACACGAGCGGTTCCCACGCCGGGAGCGGGCGGGTGCAGGGTGGCTCCGGGGACGGGCTTGGGGTGGCTTCGGGTGAGCACCGGGGAGGGCTTTTCTTCCTCTCCGGCGCTAATTCAGGCTTTGGGGCTCTGGTCCTCAACCCCCCCCCTTCCCGGTGGGATCGTATGGCGGGTGCTCCCCGGCTGGCTCCTCGGAGAGGGGCCCTCAAGGGCAAAGCGGTTGGCGGTTCTCACGCGGATGGGATGCTGTTTCTCGTGTGATGGGTACGGGATGCAGGGGGTGGGGAGGGAGGGGGGCATTTCTCCTTGCGCCTCGTCCTTGTGAAGGGAACCGGAGCCCCTCTTGTCATTCCTCGGCGGCTCGGTGGAAACACGTGGGCAGCTGGAAAGCCTTTGCCTTCCAACACTGGCATGGCTCAATGACACTCCAAGGTCACTTGGGGCTTTCCTTCCCTGAACCCCCCCCTCCCCCCAGCTCTTGCTAAAGACGCCCGCTGCCACGGGCACAGGAGGGGGTGTTGGGGTACGGGGCGGGGGGGGGACATGCTGGCTCTTTGCTCTAACCTTGGGGCCGGACGATGGGACAAAAACCACACACCAGGGACAGCTGGGTTGGGGACTTCGCGCGGCTCGGGAAGGAGGACCCGGCTCACGCAAGGCAAGGGTGACAACATCGGTGGGGGTCCCCGCTGTGGGCGGCGGCCACGCCAGACCCTGCACTGCGTCCCCTCCCTGCTCTCTCACCGTCATGTTGACGGGGGTGGGGGGGGCTCCGGCCGGGTCACATCACGGCGCATTTCTCGGCCGATTGCTTCAGGTCCTCTAGTGTGGCCGAAGCTTTGTCCTTCAGGGAATCGAGGTCCAGGTTCTGGATGTTGCTGAGCTGGCCGATAACCGAGTTCTTCTCCTCCTCCTCCTCGTTGTCCTGCTCGATCATCTTGGCCAGCTCTTTGGGCAGCTCCACGTCACCTCCCACCAGCTGGATCTGGTTGTCGTCCGTTTCGTTCTGGAAAGGGCCGGGAGAAGGTCAGGAGTGGGGTGCTGCGGGTGGGGACGGGGGGGCTGCTGAAGGCACTCAAGGCACGTGCCAGGTTCACTGTGCGGGCTAGGGGCTGTCCTCCCATGTTAAGGTCCGTGTGGGCTGCCCCCTGGGGCTCACACTCATCCTCGTGCTGCCGGTCGGACGGTCCCCACGAGCCCCGTCGCTGTGGACCCGGAGGGGACACAGCTGAGCAGAGCTCGGGCACCCACCGATGGACACAGCAAGAGCTGAGACAGTCACCCCAGCGGGCCAGCATCACTCTAACCTGGCTTTCGGCTGGCGTTGGAGCAGCTGGGGAGGTTCAGGCACCCAATTAAGCTACACGTGGGCTCAACGCTTGTGCCCACCGGAGATGGGGGTCGGCTGGGCGCTGGAGAGCCACAGGGAGCCTCGGCAAGAGGCAGCCCCGGCTGCCAAGCGGGATCAGTGATGAGCAGGCGAAACTTGCCGAAAGATAGGAAGGGACATCTCAAGCATGAGAAAGCAGCAGAAGGATGGGGGGGGGGGGCCAGGGCCAGAGCTGAAAAAAATCCCCATTTCCCCCGGAGACAAAAAATCCTCTCTCTTCTTCTTCTGCCTTTTCTTGCTTTTGGCAGGGGGGAAAAAAAATAAAATTCTCCAGCTGTTTATTTCCTGGCAGTAAAAGGAGGGGCGAGAAGCTGTGGGGTGGGTGTCCATGCTGGCTGAGCAGTATCCAGCAATCTGAACAATATCACTTGGCTCCGCTGACCTTTCCGGACTAAAATTAGCCTGGCTCCAATTTAGAGTATTCACCGCCGCGAGGCTCGTGCTGAAGGAAGGGTGGGCTTGGGGGGGGAAGAGCTTGTGGCCATTCCAAGAATGGCTGAATTCTCCTTGATTAAATTGTTTCTAGTGAATCGTTCTTTGGGTGGAAGTTCCAAAAAAAGGAGTTTTGAGCTGGGAAATGTTTGCCGAGTAACGCGGGAAGAGGGGCTGGCTGAGCTGGCCGGGAAGGGGCAGCTCCAGCTCCGCTCCCGGCTCCGGGGTGAGGGCGGCTTTCCCTCACCCAGCCGGGTTTAGGGGATGGAAATGAGGAATGGGGGGGATCACACAGGGCGGTGGATGTGTGTCGGGGCTCCCACTTTTTGGGGCTGGTGGCTCACGGTGCTCAGGGGTGACGGGAAGGGGACAAGGTTTGGGTGGAAGGATGCTTTTTAGGGGAATTGGTTTACACTTGGGCTTTGTGGCTTAAAAACCCACCCAGCCAAGGGGGTCCGGTGCCGCTTCCCCTCCCCGCAGAGCATGGGTGATGTCTGTCCCCCCGTGGCCTCACCCGCCGAGCCCCTCTTGAGGGCTGGGATGGGGCTCGGCTCCCTGCGTGCCCCCACCGTGCCCGGCACGGCCGTACCTTGGGGAGCCTGTACTTGTCTCGGAAGTGGGACCTGAACGTGGCCCTCTCCGCCTTGCGCTGGGCGAACTGGGCGTCTCTCTCCATCCTGTGAACCGCACGGGGCAGTTACCAGCAGCTGGTGCCCCCCACCCCGGCGTCTGGGCATCCCCATCCCACCCCCCAGCCAGGGTACCCCACATCACCACCCCAAAGCCCCGGTTCCCCACAGTTTCCTCCCCCCCCCAGCCCCAGCACAGCCTGAAAGGAGAAAACAATCCCATCTCCCGGGCGAGGAAGCGGATTAAGGGATTAGGGGGGCTCATGAAACTCCCTCATGGCCCT
This sequence comes from Opisthocomus hoazin, assembly GCF_030867145.1. NCBI lineage: Eukaryota > Metazoa > Chordata > Aves > Opisthocomiformes > Opisthocomidae > Opisthocomus > Opisthocomus hoazin. The sequence goes on from NC_134423.1 coordinate 12,181,886, forward strand.
GCCGCCCCCAGCGCTGCCTCCCCCCAGCCCTCTCATGCGCGGACGAGGGGGCTGCAGGGGACCCCGGGGGTCCAGCCCGCCGTGGTGCCAGTCGCACTCACTTCTCCTCCACCAGCTGTCGCTGATATTCCTCGTACTCCTCACGGGTCATGCCCTGCGCCTCGGCCGGAGACTTCTCACCCTCGCTCTTCTCCTCACCGCCCAGGCCGCCCGTCAGGTTCTTCAGCTGCCCCCCCACCATGCTCTTCACCATGAACGCCATGGTCACGGTCCTGGGGTGCCAGGGAGCCGGGGTGCTGGGGAGCCGAGCTACCACAGAGCTGGGATGCTGGGAGAACTGGGGTTAATGGGGAGATGGGGTGCTGGAGAGCAGGGAAGATGGGGATGCCGAGTTACGGGGTAGCCTGGGGAACTGAGCTAAGAGTGAGCTGGAGTGCTGGGAGAACTGGGATTAACAGGGAGATGGGGTACCGGGGAGCGGGGAAGATGGGGATGCTGAGTTACGGGGGAGCCTGGGAAACCGGGCTGAGAGTGAGCCGGAGTGCTGGGGAGCCGAGGTGTGCCCGATGCTGGGGTACCAGGAGCAGGGAGCTACCGGGAAGCTGGGATGCAGCAGGTGCGAGATCCTGGGGAGCCGGGGCACCGGGTTAGTGAGGGGCTGGGATCAGCGGAGCCAAGTTACCGGGAAGCTGGGATGCTGTGGAGATGAGCTCCCGGGGTGCCAGAGTACAGGGTTATCGAGGAGCCGGGATGCTGGGATGCTGGGGCGCCGGGGTGCCGGGTTGCAGGGTGTCGGGGTGCCGGGGTGCCGGAGTATCGGGTTATTGAGGAGCTGGGGTGCCGGAGTACCGGGCTGCCGGAGTACTGGGTTATCAACGAGCCAGGGTGCTGGGCTGCCAGGGTGCTGGGGTGCGGGGTGCTGGAGTATCGGGATGATGGGGTGCCGGGTTATCGAGGAGGTGGGGTGCTGGGGTGCTGGGTTATTGAGGAGCCGGGGTGGCGGGGTACGGGGGTGCCGGGAGCTGGGATGTCGGACTACTGGGTTATCGAGGAGCCGAGGTTCCGGGGTACGGGGAGTTGGGGTGCCGGGATGCCGGGGTGCTGGGGTACCAGGTTATCCAGGAGCTGGGGTGCTGGAGTACCGGGGCGCCGGGTTATCTAGGAGCCGGGGTTCCAGGGTGCGGGGAGTCGGGGTGCCGGGATGCTGGGTTGTCGAGGAGTCAGGGTTCTGGGGTGCGGGGAGTCGGGGTGCCGGGATGCCGGGGTGCCTGGTTATCGAGAAGCCGGGGTTCCGAGGTGCCGGGATGCCGGGGTGCCGGGGTGCCGGGTTATCGAGGAGCCGGGGTTCCGAGGTGCCGGAGCTCAGCGGGTCCGCTCCCCCCTCCTCCCATGCCGGGGCCGTTCTCGCCGGGGAGCGGAGCGGCGGGCGCTGCAGCACCGGGGCGCGGACAGCTCCGGGGTGAGCGCGGCGGGCGGAGGCCCCGCTCCCGGCCCCGCCCCTCGCCCCTCCCCGGGGGCACCGCGGGGTCCCACAACCCCCCCCCCCCTTCCCGAGTGAAGCTGCCCCGGGGATGGAGCCGGGGGCCGGGGGGGGGGCTGCCGTGACCGCCCCCCCGGGCACCGTGCCTGGGGGGGGGGTTTAGCCCCCGGATGAGCAAACCCCCCAAGCCGCCTTAATCCCCGCTCTGTTCCCCATCCCGGGGGTCTGCCGGGGGGATAAACCCCGGGATTTGGCGCTCCGCGATGCTCCGCCGGTTGCCCGCCGATCGAGATTGGCCCTCGCTTTCCTACTGGTATTAATGAGGTTAATTAACGTTCAAGCTGCCGTCAGCGCTGCCTCGCCGGCATCCCGGCCCAGGGATCCGCGCGTTCACCGGTCACCCAAACCGGGAGGTTGAGGATGGAGCGAGGATTGATTTCATTGCATAATTCCCTCGGCCCCTCCGGCTCTTCCCGGCTCCCGTCCCGCTGCCACTCCCGCCGTTCCCGTCGGCTGCCACCGTATCGCCGGCCTCGCTAAGCAATTAACGGCCGTCGGATGCGCACCTTCCCTTCCGGATGGCCAGCCGGGCTTTAGCAGACGTTTCTCCCCTTTTTTCCTTCTCCGCTCATGGAAAAAACGAGCACAGATCCAAACCCCAATCCCAGCTGGTGGGAAATAATTTCATTTCTGAAATTTCAAGACAATCTCCGCAGATTAAAATGGTGGAACAGCTGCGAGGCAGTAGAGTGAAGCGAAAGAGGGAGGGGGCATCAGCCCATCTTCTCCCTTCCCCCCCCCCCCCTTGCCCAAGATAGCACCAGGCAAAAACCTGTCTTAAAAGGAAAATTTAAATTAAATCATCTATTTTGTTTGGGTAACAACCCAGCCAGCAGATAGGAGCTGTCACGGAGCCAAGCCCGCTTTTGGGAGCAACAAAAGGGATTTGTCCCGGTGAAGGCTCTGCGGGGCTCTGGCTCAATCCCGGCGGAGCGCAGCCCCCCCGAACGACGCCAGCGGTTCCCCTGCCTTCAGCTGGGCATGCAAATCTCCGCGGGGCTGAGGGGGACACATCTGAGGGGCCGTCTCCCCACCGCCCGCGTGCCCCTGTGGCTGCTGCCTGCCCTGTGTCGATGCTGCGCTGGCTGCTCGGCAGTCCTGCCTGCTGCTGGAGGCGACGATTGCAGTTTTCCCTCTGACCTGCAGAACTCCTAAGCATTTTCCCATGGACAGTGCATGGAAAATGAATTTTAACCCACAGTGAGCTTTCACAGCCTGCTTAGAAGTAGGCTGAGAGCCCCAGGCAGACCTCCCATCGCCAACAGCATGTTCAGGTTTTGCCTGGCTGAGAGAAGGTCTGGATGAAAAGAGAGGCAGAGAGGAGGAAAAGCATCCCTGCTCGCATCCCAGAGCTGCTTTGCCCTCGGATGCCGGGCGGGTTTGAGCCTGGGGCCGGTTCGGAGCAGACCTCTGCCGGGGCTGGTCCTAGGAGCTTTGCTCAGTCCGGATTTCTCTCTCAGCATTTGCTAACAGTAAGAGACTTGAAGTCAGGACCGATTTTTTCCAGCTGGATTAAACGGGTCAGCTACCACGTACCCTCCCTGTCTGAGAAACTAGGGGAAAACAGCTCCTGATGAGCAGAAAGGCTCGGCCAAGCAGCTAGGTGAAAACAAGCAGGCGACTGCTGGCGGCGGCTGGGACTCAGACGCTCGTGGCAGGGATGCTGACTCGTCAGGAGAGGGACGTGCCCTGCGGAGGGGGACCACGAGGTTGTTCTGGGCAGCCTCCTGCAGCCCAGGGTGGCTGAGTGCTGGTTTTAGCGGGATGGAGCGATGGGTGATGGAGACGACCTCCGGCACGGCGCCACGGCTGCCGGCAGCTCTCCCGTCCCTTCGGCTCTTTGGGCTGTGCTCTTTCCAGCGAGACCACCGTCCAGTCTGGGGGTGGAACGAGGAGGGAGCGTGGGGGGGGCAGAGGGACGGCGGCCGAGCCCGCGGCGGTGCTGCAAGGTGGTTGATTTCCCATTTGCTTCTCTTCGGGTGGCTGCACTGCTCCTTCTCCCTGAAATATATTCCAGCAGGAGTGACTCATCCTTCCTCCCAGGTCTCTAACCTGCGGTAATGAGATGCAAATCCTTGCATGACCTATTATATTAGCTTATGCCATATCACACATCTCCCTGGATTAGACGGGAGGGAGATGAAACGTCCCCCAGCAGCAGCCAGCCTCAGACAAGCCAGTGGAAGTTAAGAGGATCCTCTCGCAGCGTTGACACCTGATTTGAATGGGATGCAAGCGGTTCCGCTCCCTGTGCCGCTGCCAGAGGGATCGTTTCCGCTCTTCTTTCCAGGTAAGGGGAGAGCTGGCCCCGAAGCCGGACCTGGAAGCCCTCCCCTCAACCAGAGGTTCACGGGATGCTCCAGAGATCCCCAAAGGGGACCAGGTGTCGCCGGGATTTCCTGGAGTGCCTGCCTGGTGGAGTTCTCCTGGAGTTCATACAGGGGTGGGGAAGGGCCTGTGACCTTGTCTCCCAACGCGATGGCAGTCAGGCCATCGCAGGGCAGTGACCCTCTTCTTGCCAGCCTGACATCCAGGAGGACACAACCTCTGAAGACCTCGAGTAGGTGAGTCAACCCTGGAAAGACGCCTGCGTGCACTGGAGACGCAACAGAGGAGCAGACGAGAAGGCGTTTCTAAATAAAGCAGGCAGCATCCCCGCCGGGAGAAGTCACGCTTGCGCTCGGCGGTCGACTGTCACTCGCCGTGACAGGGACAGGCGCTGCGGCCGCAGGGATGGCCGCGCTCAGCCCCGGCCCTGGTGCCACCTCTGTTCTTCCCGCCCATGGCGGGGATGCTCTGAGGGGATGGGGACGGGGATACCCCGCCGTGCCCTTCGCTGCCGGGCACGGCGGTGAGGCGCGGTGACATCCTTCCCAAGCCGGTGGCCTCTGCAGCGGAGCCGGGAGCTGGGAGCTAGGGGTGGCTCGTGCCTTGGGGACAGACACCTGCCCCCTCCCTTTGAGGTCTCCACCGGCAGAAAAGCAATAGAGCCACGGATTAAACCTCAAAACTGATTAATCTCTGCTGAAACATCACCTCTTTTCCACAGAGCGGCCGACGAAAATGCGTTGTGTGTCCTCACCGGCGCAACCAGCTTCCCAGTGTAAACCACTCAGCTGCGAACAGGTAGCTCTTACTCCGTGACAGCTATTTAATAGTCATTAAGCAAATGCCGAGGCGCTGAAGTGCTGAGGTCTGGGGGCAAAAAGCAAGAGGCACAGCCCGGCTGGAGGGTCCCGGCGCTCTTACGGACCATCGCCAGCTTCAGCTGCCAAAGCTGAAGAGTGAACATCCCGTGGTCTGGAGCACGACATCCCCTCGCAGGGCGGTGGGTTCTGCTCTGCCCGGCACCCACCGGGGCGAAAGTGCCACCGTGTCACTCAGGCAGGGAATAAAAGACATGTGGGGTAAGGGTGTCATCAGTTATCAAATAAAATGACTTCCTATCGCGTCACTTGAAGGTCATTAAACAAAGCTGCAAGCTCCTGGAGTTTGTCTCAGCTGAGGAAGACGAACGTGACGCAGCGCGACATTGAAGCTGCCTTGCCGTGACCTAGGGAAGCCATTTCAGCACAAAGCCTTCCCGCTCCGATAGAACCCAGCCTTTACGTCCCCCAAACCTGCCACCATCGCCCGAGGATGAAGAAATCCCAGAGGCGGGGGGTTATGGCTGTTCTTCTTCGACATTAAGCCTTACTTACACCCAGGGAGAGCCGTGTGTCACGCAGGCTGCACGTCACACGTTGCGTCACGTCACAAATTTTTATTTCTTTAAAAAACTGGGGTTGGATTGCGTCCTGAGCCCTCGCGCCTCCGCATGCCCGCAGAGCAGCCCTCAGCGGGGACGTCACTGCCTGCGCTCGTGGCAGCTCGGGCTGAGCTGTTCCGCGCGGTGCATCTCCCCTAAACCTCCATGACAGGTACACACACGTGTACCTACGCAGGTGTGTACATACACACACGTACGCGTGCTGAAAATGATCCTGTGCCGACCCCCATGAGCCGGGAGGAGAGATGCTGTTGGGAGGGGGTGAGGAAGAGGAGGGAGGCAGCTGGGCTCGTTGGGGGGGGGGGGTCCAAAGGCAGAGCCTGCACCCGAGCGGTGACACAAACGCAGCCGGACAGACACCAGGAGCGTGTCAGCAGGCACATGGGGACACCATGTGCCGCGTCGCTGCCGGAGGTGGAGAGCGCGCCTGGAGCGAAGGCACACGCCAGCCGAAACACGCACACGGCCGCACACACGCATGGCTTTCCCATGGCAGGGGGAGGACCTTTCCAGCCTTGTCTTGATTTCCCGAAGTGCTCGGAAGGAAAAGGCAGAGAGCGGAGCTGGGGAGGTGAACGGCACCGACCGGTGATGGGAATGGCTCCGTACATCTAAAATAGCTAAAAATAGCCCCCGTGCTAATAAAGCCAGCGGCAGAGGGGGAGGAGGTGCGGGCAGCGCGCAGATGCCGGCAAGGGCTGCCAGCGGTGCGGATGCCCGCGCAGCCAGGCTGGAGCAGGAGGAGCCTCGTCGGGCCGTAATTAGAGCTGGTAATTAGCTCCAAGCAGCACTGAGGGAAGGAAGCAGCTGGCGGTTTGGGAGGGGGCCTGCCTGGGCCCGTTACACCCCCTCCTCTAGGGATGGGTGCTTTGCAGCCCCGGGAAATGGGAAGCAGCGAGCGAACTGGGAACAGATGGGAGCTCTGGTTTCCTTCGAAATGAGTCTGGGGTTTCAACCTGCTTAAAAGCGGAAGGCTCGCTGCATCCCTGGGGTCAGGGGGGAAGGCAGGCAGGTGCTGGGACACGGGGACGGCACTCGGGAAGAGCTGAAGCCAAAGGCAAGACCCCGACGGAGAAGGGAGAGGGAACCCGTGGGGAGCGGAGGGCAGCGGGCAGAGACGGAGCCGGCGCTGGGAGAGATGCTCTGGCCAGGGCGACCCCAGAGAGTCCGTGCTGGTGGACAGGTGGAGGAGCCAGTAAGGTGATGGAGGGAAGGAAAAGAGCAGCCTTTCGCCTCCCTGCAGCTTCTGCACACCAAGTCAGCACCGGTCCCATGGGCACCCAGCCTGCAGACCCCCTGAGGATGCTGAGCCCCAGTCCCAGCTGGGATCCCGACAGTGGCGGGGGACAAAGCTGGCTCACAGCCTGCTGACGGGTCCACAGACAATGGAAACAGCCCCAGAATCCCTGGGGAGACATCCCCCGGCGGGATACGGGCTGTCCTCAGCTGCGCTTCGCTGGGCAGCAGCCCAAAGCGGGGGGAATCCAGATCCGGGAGTCAGCCGTGAACAGCCTGGTATGGGGAAAACTGAGGCACGGAAGTCAGTGGCAGGAGGGGCTTGGCAGGGTCGAGCTCCCCTCTTCGCACTGAAAAATGGGATTTCTTACAGCAGTCGCCTGTCGGCATCCTCCAGCTACCACCCGGAGGACGCTGAGGACGTCAGCGTGGCACCAAGCCCCCCCAAGCCCCCCTCTCCCGCCCGTGCGCCCAGAGATCGGGGACGCGGTGCTGTTTGAGGGAAAACCAAAGATCTAAAGCAGTTTCGGCTCAGGTTTTCTCCCCTTCTTTCAATGGCTGGCAGGGGTCCATTGGCCAGCGGCAACCCAGGGTGAGGGGAGTGGAGGGGACGCGACGGGGAACCGGCCCAAACCTCCCCCCTGCTCGCTGCCGTCTGCCATCACACGAAGGCGCTGGGCATCCCTCGCCATTTCAAAAGCCGCGTTTCTTGCAGGCTTTGCCTGTAAATGACTTTAATCTTCGTAAGCCCAAAAAGTAAAGCTGCTTATACGGCTGGGGCCTGCACTAGGAGGAACGGGGGGATGGATATGGACAAGCAGACGGGGGGGGTTAGTCCAGCAGAAATGAAACCCGCGGTGGATCGAGCCCCATCCCAGCCCTGTCCCATCTCCTTCAGCCACCCTGGGGGCTCAGGGGAGGGGGGCCAGGAGCACCCGACTTTGGCGCTTGCAGGCTGTTGTCCCGTCCCCCAGCCCAGACCTGCCCCATCCCTGCCATCCCCGTGCTCCCCCTTTTCTCCTTCAATCTCCCGCAAGAGGGGTCCTGGTCCCAATCCTGGCCCCCCAACGGACCGAGCGCTCCCAGCGCCGGCTCGCGAACCCAAGCCAATGCCCCACGCATCGTTTAACGCTGAATAATTCTCCACGGGTGAAGGGAACTATTTTCAATCTGCCAGAGGCCACCTTCACCCAGCAGCACCCTTCCAGCGAGAAGGGACCCCGTGGGGACACCTCCTTTGGGGTCGGGGGGCCGGGACACGGGGGGGTCCCACCTTTACCCCCTTGGCTGAGCCAAGCAGGGCAGGGAAGAATGCCCACAGGGGCCAGGGATCAGCCCCAAAAGGCATCCCTGGATCTTCCCCCGCCCCGTCCAAGCAGCTTCCAAGGAGTGGAAGATAAAGCCCGGCTAAAAGTGGAGCGTTGCTATCACTCGGCAGCTTCACCACTCTCACAACCTCACCAGTTCTCATGGAGCCAAGTGCCGCTCATCCCAGCTACGTAGGGACCCCGGGCAGAGATGGGGGGACCGTCCCCCACCTTGTACCCTGACACGGGGCCCCACGCCCCCCAGGTGTCCCCCCTGCAGAGGGCTGCCTCCCACGGGAGCAGAGCCGGAGACAGAGGGGCGGCGAGGCGGGATGTGCCGCATCCGTATGGAATGGTTTTTTTTTATTACAGTTTTAATCTCACAGTCGGTAGCATTACATGAGAATAAAGCACTGGACAGGACTGGGAAAAAAAGGCCTCTGGAGACAGCATGCAAACATTGCAACGAGTTTAAAGCAAAACAACCCAAAAAAAAACCAAAGCGTCTTGCGGGGACGCGGCCGCGCTCTCCCGAGCAGGCGGCAAGTCCAGCGTCTCCCCTTTAACCATCACTTCTGTCGCTGGGGTTTCCTTTGTGTGTGTCCGTTTCATTGGCTTATTTCTTTTATTATTATTCTTCTTTTATTAACCTTCTTCTCTTTTTTTTCTTTTTTTTTTCTTCTTTTAATTACATTAAAAAATAAGATTCATACTTTAGTAAAACACCCGGCGTTCAGCCGGGCCCTGCTTGAAATAATAAAAAAACAACCAAAAAAAACCAACAACCCTCCCCCCAAAAAAACTGAGAAAAAAAAAAAAACCCACCCAAAAATCCAAAATAAAAGAGCCTGGGAGACCAAAAAATAAAATCCAAAACCTGGGGAGGGGGGAAAAAAATAAAAAAAAAAAAAAGACTGATTTGGAAGTTTGGAAGCGACTGGGGGGGGGAAACACCCTCGGGCTCCCCCTTGGCCGCTCCCGGTGCCGGGCAGGGGGGCTGCCCATCCCCCAGCCCCCCTTTCCCCTCAGCGTGGGTCCCCTCCGGCTGCCGGGGTGGGCGAGCCCCCCCCTCACAGGTAGAGCTCCTTCTCTTTGATATGCACTAGCTGTTCGCGGAGCTGGTGGAAGGACGGCCGGTGGCCGGGGTCCAGGGTCCAGCACTTCTTCATCACCTCGTAGACGACGGCGGGGCAACCGTCGGGAGCATCCATCTTGTAGCCCTTCTCCACGCGGGGCACCACGTCCTTCAGGGGCTGGGGGGGCACGGCGGGCGGGTTTCAGGATGCGAGGGTGTGGGTTCCCCCCCCCCCCCCCAAAAAAACCCCAGCCCTGAGGGGAGGGGGGTGGTCCTCACTTACGATTCTCGGATAAGGCACTCGCCCGAAGGAGTAGATTTCCCAGAGGAGGATCCCGAAGCTCCACACGTCCGACTTGGTGGAGAATTTCTGGAAGAGGGGAGAGAAGCCCCGTGAGCGGGCTCGGGCAGGGACGGGGGGGGGCCGAAGACCTTCCCCACCCTCAGGGCAGCAGTTTTTGGGGGTCAGACAGCGGGAACCGGGGCTCAAGCACCATCTCCGCATGGAAAATATGGGGCAAGCCCCCTTCCTCCAGCCTCCACCACGTCCCCGCAGCCCAGGACCCCCCCCCTCTGCTCACCCACCTTCTCTCTAAGTGCTTCTGGTGCTGTCCACTTCACCGGCAGCTTCCCTGTGTCCTGCGTGGAAGAGGCTTCCTTGGTCAGCCCGAAATCGCTGACCTTTGCGATGTTGTCCTCCGAGACCAGGACGTTCCTCGCCGCCAAGTCCCGGTGGACAAAATTGTTGGCTTCCAGGTACTCCATGGCTTCACAGACATCTCTGGTCGGGGTGGGGAGGGAGAAGGGGGTCAGCGAGGAGGCCCCGAAACGCCAGTGGGTGGAGGTCAGGGTGGTGGGCACGGCCAGGCCAAGCCCCGGTACCTCGCTGCCGTACTTACAAGGAGAACTTCAGCAGGCAGTCTGCACCGAGGACCGACCGCCCGCGCGACCGCAGGTAGTCTACCAGGCTGCCCTGGAGGGACGGAGAGAGATGGAAGCCACCAGGGCCGTGGGGTAGGACCTGGGGACGACATCCCTCCCTCGGAGCCAGCGGTGCCACCCCCAAACTGCCGTGGTGGTCCCAGGGATATGCCACCCAAGCTGCCACCACCCAGCCGGGGCTGCCTTAGGACCCCGGGGGGGTGCTGGGTGGGGGGAAAGGGGGCAGAGCGGGCGGGTGGTGGGGTCTCACCTTGGCCATGTACTCGGTGACGATGTAAAGGCCGCTCTTCTCCTCCACGATGACCCCCAGGAGCTGCACCAGGTTGCTGTGTCGGAGCTGCCTGCACGGCGCAGGAGGGCTCAGGGCAGGGTTTGGGGGAGAAGGGAGGGCTCCCATAGTCCCCAAGGGGCAGCGGGGACCACCCTCCTCTGCTCGGACGGACGGAGGTGTCCTGTGCCCCCCACCCCGGCCACACTCACGTCATCACGGACGCCTCCGCCAGAAAGGCTTGCGCTGTGGCGTCATTTTTAATGCACTTCACGGCGACTTTGTTCCCCCGGTAATCCCCCAGCATCACGTCTGTGGGCCAGGAGAGACAGGCACGGGGGGAGGTGGGAAGCATCCCGGCTTCCCGGGACCCTCCATCACCCTGGGGGCAGGGGGCTGCAGAAGACACCCCCCCCCTCCCCCCTTAGGGCCACCGCGGTGTTGGGGACACAGGGCTCACCTCCGAACTCCCCTTTGCCAATGATCTGCAGCAACTTGAGGTCCTTCATGTTGAGGGCCCAGCCACCTGCGGGGGGGGGGAGAACGGGAGAGTGAGGGGGGTCTGGGGGGCTCCCCAGGAGCCGGGGAAGGGCCACGGCCACTCACTGCGGGAGAACTCGTCCTGCGCTGCCACCGTCCCCTCCATCACCTTGGGTTTGATGAGGCGGGTGCAGAGCCCGTCCGCGTCCGTCGTGTAATGCTGGGGGCGGGGGGAGAGGTGGGTGATGGCAGAGCGTGGGTGGCACCCCGGGGTGGGGGGGTCCCTGCCGAGGCGATGCCGGGCGCTGGGACCCCACCAGGTGGCAGCACCAGGCTGCAGAGGGGACTGGGGCGGGCTCGGGGGGGCCCTGTCACTGCCCCCCGGTCCCCCCATCCCCTCCCCTGTCCCTGCTCCCAGTCCCCCCATCCCCTCCCCTGTCCCTGCTCCCGGTCCCCCCGTCCCCTGCCCTGTCCCTGCTCCCAGTCCCTCCATCCCCTGCCCTGTCCCTGCTCCTGGTCCCCCTGTCCCCTGCCCTGTCCCTGCTCCCAGTCCCCCTGTCCCCTGCCCTGTCGCTGCTCCCAGTCCCCCCATCCCCTGCCCTGCCCCTGCCCCCAGTCCCCCCATGCCCTCCCCTGTCCCTGCCCCCAGTCCCCCCATCCCCTCCCCTGACCCTGGTCCTCCCATCCCCTCCTTGCCCCAGGGGTTGGCACACGAGGTCCCACCACCTCCCTGACTCCAGACCTGCAGCCTCGCAAGCACCGACCCCACCGTGTGTGTGTGTGTCCCCCCACCTCCCCAACCTCAACCCTCCGGTCCCCAGGAGCAGCAACGGCTCCCGGCAGTGGGCGGGACCTCACCTCCACCAGCTGCATGAGGTTTTCGAAGTAGACCTCCTCGTCGATGCTCAGCTTGCTGGAGGAGTAGATGATGCGGTAGTGCTCCACCTTCCCCTCGCAGCTGACGCACAGCGTGTAGTCCCCGGGGTAGTTGGTGCTCTCCCGCACCAGGAAAAGCCCCGTCTCCGGCGGGTACAGTAGCCGCTCTGCCTGCTCCCGCGTGATCTTCCCGTGGAACCACCTGCCACAGGACACGGTGGGGAGGTCAAGGACCGGGGATGTGCTGGCCAGACCCCCGTGGGGCTGAATCTAGGGGGGGCAACACGTGACAGCCCTCATCCCTGCTCGCCCGGGGCCGTGCCCCTCCTGGCTGCTCCCCACCGAAATCACCCAGCCACACCGATACTCACGGCATGAGGCTGAGCTTGATCCCAGCCTTCACCCCTTCTCGCTTCTGCACGTAGTTAGCGGGGATGATGCCCTCCCGGCCCACCTTGTTCTTCGCCTTGTACCAGTTGGGATCCTGCGGGGACGGCAGAGATGCCAGCCTCTCCCCCTCCCTCCTCCACCTCCCGGGAGCCACTCGAGACGCTTACTTTTCGGAGAAATCTTAACTAACGAGGCTATGAATTAATTACCTGACTGCGTGGCCCCATTCCTGCCCTGCCGGCTCGGCGGGACTTCCAGCAGGACCAGGGGATCCCACTGACACGACGCACGCCGGGGTGCGATCCCGGCCCTGGGGGGGTGGCGGTGGCCTTACCTTGGTGACAGCGACAATGGTAAGGACGTCTCCTTTGCTGAAGGGCAGGTCCTGCTCAGCGGTACCGTGGAAGTTGTACTTGGCGATACATTCTGTACCGGACGGCCAGACGGCCTGGCCGGGGAGGGGGGGACAGCGTCAGAGCCCGGCCGGGCACCTCTCCCACCCCCCGGCCCCCCACCCACTCCGTGTCCCTCCGGTGTGAACCCAAAGGGGCCGCGCTTAAAGCAGAAGTGGTTTGGGGGATTTTGGGCAGCCCTGGGAGCTCAGGGGGTGTTTGTCAGCTGGGACAGAGGGGACACAAAAAAACGCAGGTCCCTGTGGTGCTGGGCTTCCGTAGGGGCATGGGGGGACACGTCCCCCCGTCCATCCTCAGCCCCGGGGCCATCTCTGGAGGGGACGGAGAGGCTGGAGAGCCCGCTTCATCCCTGCCTCTCCTCTCCGCCCGCTGCTTACCTGCATCCCTGACATCTTCTTGGGAGGGTGGGGGGGGGGGCGAGACTCTCACAGTGGGGACACGCCACTTGGTACCATCAGACCTGGAGGAGGGGCAAAGGATGGCTGAGGACCGGGTGAGGACCAGGCACGGCGGGGAGGGCTCTGCCCGGAGCACAGGGAGCAACCCCCCCAGAGGATGCTCACGCCGGCATCTCTGTTACCGCCAAGCAGGGAACGGGGTCCCGCCCGAGGCGCCGCCTCCACGGCATCCCCAAAGTGGTGTGAAAGCAGGGCCCCTCGCTGCTGGGGACCGGAGCGGCACAGAGCTGCTCACCCGGATTACCAGGGACGTGCGCGGATACGGCTCCTTAAGAGCAGAGGTTTTACGCACTGCGTGGCCACCGCAGTGTCTGCATCAGCGACCTGGGGAGCAAACCGGTACGGGACGGAGGGACGGGGGTGCCCGGGGACGGGGGGGGAACAGAGACGATCCCCGAGAGCTGCTGGACCCTGCTCCCCAGCCCCGGGGGTTACTGGACCGTGGCGGCCAGCTGGGAATCGGTGGCCAGAGAAGCTTCGAATCCCCTGCCCACCACGTGTGCGACTGCTTCTGCCTCACAAAATCCCCCTGGCCTCGCCCTGCCAAGCCTCCTCCGCCTGGCTCCAGCGATCCCTGCAGCACCGAGGGGGAAACTGAAGCACGGGGCGGCGAGGGGACCCAGCCAGGCAGGAGCGGCTCACCCCGAGCCCCACACTCACAGCTCGGCGAGCCCTTCCCCGGCTCTCCCTAGGAGCCCGGCGACCCACGTGCGGAAACATCCAGCCCCGGGAGCTTCCCAGCCCCGGGATCCGAAAGAAATAAAATAAATCCATTCCCCGCACGACAAAACCCATCGGCGTCCTGGAACGCAGGCGCTTCCGCCGGCTCCTAAATCCCGGGGGGACGCACTGACCGGGCTGGGTCGCATCCTGCCCCGGCGCGTGGGAGGGGAACAAACCCGGCTTTATTCCCGCCGCTTCGACCCCCGGGAAGAGATGAAGTCACCGGCCTCGGCGGCAAACCCGCCTTCCTCGGGTGCTGGGGTCGCGAAGCTGGGCTGGGATCGCGGAGCTGGGACGCATCCCACCCCAAAAACCAGGCCAGGTTATCGATTAATTCCTCATTATCGATTCAGGGCCATCGGCGGCCAACGCTCCCAGCCCCACTGTCAGCAGTGCGCGATATTTTTGGAAAGGAGGAACCGAAACGAGGGGCAAGGCCGGCAGAGATGGGAGGAGGAAGAAGATAAGGGGCAGAACCGCGGGCACGAACGCGGCCCCATTTCCACCACAGCCATACCCGGACCCCTCCGGAAAAGGCGTCACGCCGCCACCCCGCCCCTCACTTTCCCCCAGAGTCACTTATATTTTCGGCGTCGGGGAGGAGGAATTGAGGCTGGGACGCCCACCCTAAGGACAGAGCTCGGGGACTCAAAGCCGAGCGCCGGGGTTTCCAGCGAAGCCCCTCACCGCAGCATCCGGGCCCCCGGCGCCGGGTCGGTTTTCCTCGCAGCCAGCCCTGGGGCTGTTGGTGGAGGAAAGCGTCTCGAGATGGCACCCAAACCCAGCCCGATGGCACCCAGGCGCCTGGGGACACTGCCACGGCGCTGGACCATGCTGGGCCAGAGAGCATCAGCCGGGAGCGTGGCCCTGGCTCAAAACCCTACCATTTTCAAGCTAATTTTCGGTTAAATTCTGAATTTCCACGCAAAGATCAAGCAAAGGGGCTGGATGCCGCCGGTCCAAGGTGCAGCCCGAGAAACACAGGGAATGAACCGCACCGCTCCGTCAGTCCCTAGAGGGATCGGGTCCCACGTCTCTGCGGAGGGAATCTCCCATCGCTGCGGTTTTCGGCCCCGTTCCCCATCCAGCGACCCACGGGGGAACCAGCCCCGGGGTGCTGCTCATGCCCCGAAGTGCTGAGTCAGCGTTTCCCACCAGCTGGGCACTCCGATGCCGCTGTTTCAAAATAACCGAAGGAGGAAAAAAAAATAGCAGCAGGACGGAGGTTTCCATCTGAGACTTGACTCCAGCCGGAGAATCCCTGGCCGAGCGCTGCCCGCCGGGTTGAGATGCCAGGGCGCGTCGCCTGGAAGCAGTGCCCAAGGGTCTGTCCCCGCACCGCAGCCCGGCCAGAGGCTGGAAAAGCCATTTTCCACCCCGCCTGAGAGCCGGATCTTTCCCATCCCCAAGGCCCGTCGTCCGGGCTTTCAGCTCACGGATGACACCAGCATTTATATTTTATAAAAGCGGAGAGGATACAAAATTTACAGCCTGCCTTTGCGCTTCTGAGCTTTTATAAAGAGTATTTTTCTGATTTTTTTTTTTCCTCTTTTAAAGAGGAACCCATCCCAGCAAACCCCACCGGGAGGAACACGCTCCAGCCGGTCCCAGCAGTTTTACCTTCCTGGAGCGTGCAAAATTCCCGGCATCAGCCGGTGGCATCGGTATAAACATCGCACAAGCAATTTGCTTATGGGTTATATGGGGGGGGAGGCAGCTAACAGCGCAGGGAGCTGCCCTTCGCAGAGCCCCAAGATGCCCCCTGCCATGTTTCAGCACCGATCTTCCTTCCCCCGAGGATGACTTCTAAGCAGCAGCCTGAATTTTAGGGGGTTTTTTTCCTAGTTATCACCTAATTTCTGCCCCAAAGCCGAGGCTTTCCGCAGCGGAGGAAACTGCGCGCCCCCGAGAAGCGCCAACGGGCCCCCCGAAAGGCGCCGCTGCCGCGGTGGCCTCATGTGACAGCCAGCGGTTGCTGCCGCCCGCGTCACCCGCTGTCGCCCGCCTCGTGCCAGCGCTCGCTTCCGCCCGGCCGGCCCCATCCCGGCGGGACGCCAGCTTGGGAGAGGGACGCGGCGGATCCGGCGCGGATCTGGAGCCTGACGGCAGTGATGCCCCCCGCCTTCCCCGACGAAGGGCTCCGCGATCCGCGCCGGCGTCGCCCCGACACCAGCGGGGCTTCCCCACGGAGGATGCGTCGCGGCAGAAGTCGGCTTGAAAAAAAAAAACCAACAAATGACGATTAAAAAAGCCCAACCAAGACGGCAGAGCCGAGCGCCGGGGTCGGCGCCTTCAGCCCTTCGCTCCTGCTGGAGACACCCCATCCCCAAAGAGGGGCTCACGGAAGCGGCCCGGGAACCCCCCAGCCCTCTTCCCTGTCGAAAACCGCTGCCGTTCCTTCCTCATCCTCCCAGTCGATCTGCCCCAGGCAGCCCGGTGAGGGACCATCGCCCGACGCGCATCCCGAGAAATGCGGGGGCCGCGTGGTGGTCCCCACCGACCCCTCCCCAGCCTTGCTCCTGCATTTCCCTCAGGAAATCCTCTGCCACCCCGACGATCCAAAGGGTGCCGGGGAAACACACTGGGGCGGAGGGAAACCACTCCGGACCCAGCACCCCGGAGGGAAACGGGGGACCCCCAGAGCCAAGAGCACCGGCACCACGGGGCGGGGGGAAGACGCCACGCTCCCACCGCACGCGCCGTTAGCCGGAGGGAAACGGGGAGCAGAGCCCAGCTTAAATATGAAGTTAGGACGAGCCTATCTCCAATATTAAGTTTCGCCGTAGACGGTCAGGAAGCTTCACTCCCGTCGGAAACAGGCGCGCGGCCGCATCCACCCCGCCCTCGCCGAGCCACCTCCCGCCGCTCCACAACCCCGGCTTCTTTAAACTTCGAAAAAAAAAACAAACCCCAACCCATAAACCGACCAACCCACCCCGAAAACAGCCAACATCCTGGCTCTCTCCAGAAGATCTTATCGCCCGTTATTACAAGCGACACCTACGATCGCTATGAGCGAAAGGAAAAAAAAAAACCTTCCCCCTTGATCTCGGCAGCGACCCGGCTGCACTTGCGGGGTTTCGCTGCTGCTCCCCTGGCCCAGCCTTGACTGGAGGGCGGGCGGTCTTTCTTTATATATTTAATTCTTTTTAAATAGAAAAAGAGACAAGGCTGCCGCTCAGATGGCGGAAGGCGCCCGGGGGAGAGCTGGAGGCAGGTGGAGGCCCAGAGAGATGCTGCTCCTGGCCTCCCCGGCGCGGCGGGCTTTCTCCCGTCCTCCTCTTGCCTACGGAAAAAACCCCTCGTCGGGATGATTTTCCCCCCTCGTTACCCCTGGCATCCCCCTCCCGGTCCTGGAGGGTGTCCCGGCGTCCCCGGGGACGGGCACGTGGCGTGGCCGCCGGCGAAGGGTTCGGGACACGCCGCGATGCGTTGCAAGGTTGGGTTTTTAATTTCGGGGTTTTTTTGGCAGACACCCACCCAAAACCAAAAAGGCGAGGGGGGAGGCGGTGGTCGCGGGGCGAAGCATGCCCCGAGCCCCCTTCCCCCCCGGTATGGCGAGGATGGGGGCCGAGCAGGGACGGGAGGATGCAGACGGCCCCGGGATGCTCCTGAAACCTCGGCCGCGCTTCCCCGGACCTCCCCAGCCGCTCGCTTCGCCAGGACCCCGCAGGCGAGACCCCCTCCGTCCCGGGAGGAAGACGGCCATCCCCCTCCTCCTCCCGCTCTCCCTCACACCTTCGGTTTAGAATTTATTTTTTACTTTATTCTTTTTCTTTTTTTTTTTTTTTGTTTTTCCCTGGGCGATGGCACAGCCCCTCTCGCTCTCGATAAACCCACGAGTGGCAGCCACGGCTATAAATAACCCGTCACCGCCCTATTGACCAGAAGGAAAAAAAATAGAAATCACAGAAATTAAAAAAACCAATAATTAAAAAAATAAAATAAATTGCTGCCGGCCCCCCATTTCGACCCGGAGTTCCCTCCTTCCGAGCCAACCGCTCTCAAAAACCCCACTGGCGGCTCAGGGCTCGGCCTTGCCGTCCCCGAATGACTTTTGGGGTTGGCAGCCCCCGTTTTAGGGGGGGCTGCGGGGGGGGCGAGGCGAACCCCTTCCCATGCCCCCCAACCTGGGGAAGGGGATGCTGCTGGGGGGGTGGGCGGGGATGCCTCGCCCTCCTCAGCGCTGGGATGCAGCCGGGATGCGATGGGGTCCCCAGGATGGGGTGGGGGGGTGGGGGGGTGACGCGGCTCGCTGTGGGGTCACCAAGCCCCCCCCCCCCCCCCACCCCGCAGGCCCCATTGTCTGCGCTCGGCCGCGCTCCCGCTCCCCCAAACACCGGGGGGGGGGGATGCGGCGTGGGGGGGGGGGGGGCACCCCTCGGCGTGCCCCTCCCCGGGGGGGGTCTCAGCGGTACTCACCTCCCTCCGGGCAGGGGGCTCAGCCCGCCGCCGGCTGCTCCATGCGGCGCTGCCGGGGCCTCCGGGCTCGGCTGGGCCGGCGGGGGGGCGCGGGGGGGGCGGAAGGGGCGGAGGAAGCCGGAGCCGTCGGAGCAGCCGCCCGCCGGGGCCGAGCCCGGTGCGGCGGGGCCGGGGAGGGGGGGTGCGGGGGCGGGGTGGGGGGGTGCGGGGGGTGGGAGGGGAGGGGGAGGGGGGGGAGCGGGGCGGCCGCCGCCCGCCTCGGGCCGGGGAGGGGCGCAGGGGCCGCCCGGGGCGGCGGGGCCTGCTGCGAGGGAGCGGCGGCCGGAACCGGAGCGCCCGGAGCACCGCGCCTGCGCCGGCTCGGAGGGGCTCGGGGAGGCTCGGGGCGGCTCGGAACGGCTCGGCTGGGCTTGGGGCGGAGCGGGGCGAAGCGGGGCCGCCACCTGCCGGGGGCCGCCGGCACCGGGACCGCAGCGGGACCCGCAATGGCACCGGCACCGGGACCCGCAACGCGGTCCGCGTCGGGCCCGGGCCCGGCACCGGGCCGTGCCCCCCCAGCGACCCCGGCCCTGGGGTCCCGGTGGGCCGGGGGGTGCCGCTTCCCCGGTGGGTGCTGGCCTGGGCGCGGGCCGGTGCTGGAATGGTAACGGCGGGAGGCTGGGAGCGGCCGCGGCCGGGAGGAACCGGCCGTGAATGGCAGTAAAGCAGGGGCGAAATGCTAAGGGAACAAAATAATAAAGCAACGGTAATGAAATAATGAGAAAATAACACTGATATAATGTAATGTATAACATAACATAATAAATACACTATGCTATGATTAATAGAATATTATAAATACAATAACCTAATATAATGTAATGTGATATAATACAGAATGTAATAAATATAATGTATTATACTATACTATACTAAATATAATACAGTAATTTAATAGATAAATATAAGAATATAGTGTAATGTAACATAATATAAAACATAACATAATGCAGTATAGTATACTATACTAAATATAATATAAAAATGTACAATAAATATAAGAATATAATGTAATGTAATATAACATAAAACATAACATAATACAGTATACTATACTAAATATAATATAAAAATATATAATAAATATAATAACATAATATAATATAAAACAACATACACTATACTATGCTAAATATACTATAATAATATGATAAATATGATAATATAATGTCGTATCATATCACATCACATCATATCACATCTGGATGATCTCTGGGGTCCCTTCCACCCCAGCCCATTCTATCATGCTAAAATACAACAGCGGCGATGCAGATGACGATGATGACGGGGGCGATGATGCTGGTGACGCCAGCGGTGGCGATGATGGCGGTGATGTGGGGTGAGGGTGGCGGGCCCTGGCTGCGGCGGGGTGGACAGGGTGCAGGCGTAGCCCCGTGCTGGGCATCTCGCCCCTGCCTGCAGCGTCTCGGGGGTCCGCGGGGCGTGGGGGTGGGGACAGCAGCCTTCGTGCCCTTGAGGCTGGGGTCTGTCCCGAGTGGGCTGGGGGGAGTGACGGCGGGGAGGAAGCAGCACTCGGGCATTCTGGCATGTTTCCTCGCCCGCCGCCATGCCGGTCCCTCGGGATGGCCTGCCACGGGCTGCGTGCCCAGCGCGTCCACCCCCTGCGACGGGGCGCGGGCTCGCGGGCGCTGGGCTGGCACTGCAGACCCCCAGCTTTCCCACCAAAAGGCCACGCGGGCCGGTGGGACGCCAAAGTGTGACGATGCCTCGCCAACACCGCCGTGGTTGTCGCTTCCTGCCCCACCGCCGCCGCCATGTTCAGCAAAGCAGGAAGCCCGGGCACCGGCTTCCCTCTGCGTTTTGGCCACCCCTCGCCTCTCCCCATGCCTCGGCAGCCCCCCGTGCCCAGAAACCAGCCGTGGGGGACCGACGCCGGCGCGGCGCGGGGAGGCTCTGAAGGATGCCGTGGCGCGGGGAGAGGCTGCAGCCGACTTCCCTGCGCCCAGCGCGGTACCCCAAGGATGCTGGGGGTGCGTGGGGCGGGCAGGAGCCCTTCCCACCCGCCTCCGCTGCTCTCCTGCGACGTGAGGGACTCGGGGGGCTCCGAAGACGAGCCAAAGCCCCAGCCCTGCACGGCTGGGAGGGGAGGATGCTCTTCCCTGGGATGCAGGGAGCGGGGAGAGGTGATGGAGATGTCTCCGAAGGGGGTTATTTTTCGGGAGTGCATCCTTGCTCCTGCAGAAAGAGCCTGGGACCTGCTCCTGGAGCCGGGCACCCCAGGGCCGTCGCAGCCCCAAGCTTCTCCCGGGTTTGTTTGGCGTTGGGGAGGTGGGGAGGGGGCTCGTCCCCGCGCAGCCTCCGAGTGGAGCCGTCCCGGGAGGAAACAAAACCGGCCCGTGCGTCTGCACCAGAAACGCACCCATGGGTGCGAGCCCAAACCCACCCCCGTGCCCATCGGCGTGCCCAGCCGGGTGTGCACGCACCCCGACGCACCCGTCCACGCTGGCCAGCGCAGGCAGGCGTGCAAGCGCGCGGTGCGGCGTGTCCGACGCCTGGTTGCATGCCCAGCGCGCCCAAACCCATCCCGGCTCTCCTGGTCTCAGGATGAAGACGTGGCCACCCAGCTCCCAGGGCTGCCTGCTCCTCCCTGCCCTCCCCCTGCCAGATCCGACCCCCCGGGACCACGACACAGCCCCGTTGGGTGTCCCCCCTCCTCCCCACCGCAGTGCAGACCTCCACCTGGGTGCGCCCTGGGGGGACCAGGGAGCGAGGAGGACGAGGGTGAGAGGCAGGTTTATCCCGCTGGGTGTTTCCATCAGCAGGGTGGGAGTTTCCAGCGGATTTTTTTGCTTGACGGTAACTGGGAGTCCACAAAGACCCTTCACAGAATCACAGAATCACAGAATAGTAGGGGTTGGAAGGGACCTCTGTGGGTCATCTAGTCCAACCCTCCTGCCGAAGCAGGGTCACCTACAGCAGGCTGCACAGGACCTTGTCCAGGCGGGTCTTGAATATCTCCAGAGAAGGAGACTCCACAACCTCCCTGGGCAGCCTGTTCCAGTGCTCTGTCACCCTCAGAGGGAAGAAGTTCTTCCTCATGTTCAGCTGGAACTTCCTGTGCCTCAGTTTGTGCCCATTGCCCTTTGTCCTGTCACTGGGCACCACTGAAAAGAGCTTGGCCCCATCCTCCTGACACCCACCCTTCAGATATTTGTAGGCATTTATAAGGTCCCCTCACAGCCTTCTCTTCTTCAGGCTGAACAAGCCCAGTTCCCTCAACCTCTCCTCATAGGGGAGATGCTCCAGTCCCCTCACCATCCACGTAGCCCTACGCTGGACTCTCTCCAGTAGCTCTTCATCTTTCTTGAACTGGGGAGCCCAGAAGTGGACACAGTACTCCAGATGAGGCCTCACCAGGGCAGTGTAGAGGGGAAGGAGAACCTCCCTCGTCCTGCTGGCCACACTCTTCTTGATGCACCCCAGGATCCCATTGGCTTTCTTGGCAGCCAGGGCACACTGCTGGCTCATGGTTAACCTGTTGTCCACCAGGACACCCAGGTCCCTCTCCGCAGAGCTGCTCTCCAGCAGGTCCGCCCCAGCCTGTACTGGTGCATGAGGTTGTTCCTCCCCAAGTGCAGGACCCTGCACTTGCCCTTGTTGAACCTGAACTTCCTCGCACTGCCAGGTCCAAGAGGCCCCCTCTCCTCGCGACCGCCGCCTCCCCCCTCGCCTTTTCGGTTTTGGGTGGGTGTTTGGAAAAAAAAAACCTTTCAACGCATCCTGCCGTGCCCCAAGCCCATGCCGGGCGGATTCACCGGTGGCCACCCCTCGCCGTGCCATGTGCCCGTCCCTGGGGATGCCATGACGCCCTCCAGGACCTGGGAAGGGGATGCCAGGGCCGTCTGTGGAGTATAAAGGGGGGAAAATCATCCCGATGAGGGTTTTTTAATAGGCAAGAGGAGGACCAGGAGAGCACCTCTCCTACGAGGACAGGCTGAGGGGGTTGGGGCTGTTCAGCCTGGAGAAGACAAGGCTCCGGGGTGACCTTAGAGCGGTTGCCAGTACCTGAAGGGGCCAACAGGAAGGATGGAGAGGGGCTTTTCACAAGGGGGTCTAGGGATAGGATAAGGGGGAACGGCTCTAAACTAAAAGAGGGCTGATTTAGATCAGATATTCGGAAGAAATTCTTCCCCATGAGGGTGGTGAAACGCTGGCCCAGGTTACCCAGAGAAGCTGTGGCTGCCCCCTCCCTGGCAGTGCTCAAGGCCAGGTTGGACGGAGCTCTGAGCAACCTGGGCTGGTGGCAGATGTCCCTGCTCATGGCAGGGGGGTTGGAACCACATGAGCTTTAAGGTCCCTTCCAACCCAAACCATTCTATGATTCTATGATTCCATGGTGGGGAGGCTGGGAGCACCACGGGGCTGGTGGCTCTCAGCTCCTGGATGAAAAGACAAACTGTAAACCCAGCCCGGTGGGGAATTGTGCCTGGTCCCAGGTTTTCCCAGTCCATCAGACCTAGCAAGAGGGAAATACCCCAATGACTGCACAGCCACAAATGCTCGGAGCTGCTGTTGGCAGTTTTTTCTCCCCTCTGAAGACCCATCCCTGAAGCCTCAAGACCGTCAGTATCTCCAGGGACAGCTGGAAGGGTCACACAGGTGATGGTGGTAAAGGCTGGGCCACGCGGGAGACCTGGAGGGAAATCCCCTGGGAGCAGCTCGATGCAGTGTCCCGGCCAGGATTTTTCCCGGGAAAGGTCTTGGCTTGAGGGTGGGTGATCCCCTGGCTGGAAGGGAAGGATGGATTTGGTCGCGCCAGATGTGGACGGCCGTCTCCTTGCCAGATGTAGATGGCTGTCTTCTTGTCTCGCACCAGGAGAGGGGGCCCTTCAGCTGGTGGGAATCAGCAGGAAAAGGGAAAATACCAGAAAGGGAAACAAAAAATTGCAAGGGAGCATTTTGTGACCAAGGAGGAGCTGAGAAGAAAATCCTGACCGGGCGATATTCTTTCGCTTAGGGGAATCTGCATCCCGTGGCCGGTTCAGTGCCTGCTTGGCTGCGGGTTTGGTGTCTCGGAGGGCTTCAGGCAGCGCAGACGGGGTGAGAAGTGGTGGGCACAGCGAGGGGAAGGTTGCTGCCTTGGATGTACCAAAGAGCGGAGAATCCGCTGGGAACATCAGAGGAAAGCGGCGTGAAAGCTTCCAGCTCGTTCGAGCCCAGAGAATTCACCTTCGAGCGGGAAAAAACCCCGGAGGGAACCGAGTTTGGCCAGTTCTGCAGCTCCCGGAGCTGCAGGGGTGATGGGGGACGGTGGGTGCTCTGCAGGGGGGGTCAGTCCCCTATAGATCCCCCTCCCCCAGATGTGCCTTCCCCCAGAATACTCCGAGCGGGGGTGAAACCCCTCGCTCCCCCGTGCTCGGCGGCCAGAGGCACTCGTGGAGCTGCGGTGGCAGATGCCACGGGAGGGCGTTCATGTCCCAAACACCAGCGAGAGGGGACGAAAAAAGGCTTCAGTGATTTAGGATCCTGCCCCCCCCCATCCGCAGAGCTGGCAGCCGGCCCTGGCTCTCGGGGGGCTTCGCCCCCCGTGCCGGTCCCAAAAACCCTCCCGGGTGTGGAGAGCAGCCCCGTTCCAAAGGTTTTCCTGGGGAGCCCTCGTTTCCAGGGCGGTTTTAATTAAAGCAGGCTGGGGACGCTGCGTCTGGGCGGGTGGGTTCGCACCTCCAGCGTGGGATCGGGCTGGACCCCCCTGCTCTGCCTGCGGCCCCCTCCCCGGCACCCCGGGGGGGGGTCAGCGCCCACCCTGCTTTACCTACCCTGATGGGGTTCAGGGAGCTGGTTTTAGGGGCACGAGAGTGAAGCGGTCAACCGGGACCCCTTATTACAGGGCCAATTAGTGGGGGGTCCACGGGGGGCCAAGAGAGCCCGTTCCCCTGTGTGGCCCCCCCAGATCTACCACTGCTGCTGCCCTGCTGCCAGCAGACCCAGAGGTGACTGTCAGGCCTGGAGGCATCCTGGCTCTCCAGCCCGCATCCTGCTGCTGAGCCGGGGTTTGGGGAGCATCCCAAATCCCAGAGGCTTTCAGCTCACGCTGCCGGTGTTGGTGGGACCTGGTGGCCCCTGGCTCCGTGGGGACACGTCGCCGGGGCTGCTCCCCATCCCTCCGCTCTTCTCCTTCCCCCCACGGAAAATCACGCCCATGGCCACACCAGGGTTGGGGGACAGCCAGGTCTGAGGCCATTCCCAGGAGCCTGGAACTTTTCTCCGGCAGCGCTTTGCGTGCGGGGAGCAATTATCTCTGCATCTCCATTGCTTCCTTCTTAACTTGGGGACAAACTCCATCCTTGCCTGCTTTCGCCTTCTCTGCTTAACAGGTACCTTGTACCCAAACACCATCTCCAGCGAAGATGGAGGGTGGGAGGAGGAGAAAGGGTTTGTACTGGTTCGGGAGCCCTCACAAAACAGGGGCAGAGCCACTTACCAGGTTTAACGTGTCCAGCTCTGTCATCTCAAGCTCTCCTCCATCCACAGGTCCAGTCTGGGTTGAGCAGAGGACCAGCATCTTCTCCAACCCACTGCAGAAGGAAACTGCAGCAGGGGAAGATCCCACCAGCTCCAGGACCCCAGAAGCTGCTCAGCAGAGATTACCTCCCCCAAAAGGCAGAAACCAGCCGTTATCCCTGCTGCGAAGTGGCAGCTCCTGGGGTTCCAGGCATGGTGGAGCCCGGCTTTGTCCCAGGAGTGGAGCTACAAGGAGAAAGGTGGCGTTTGGGAGTTTCCTTCTCCATGAGAAGGAGCTCCCAAGGCCAGATGGTGCAGCGGGGCAAGCGGGATGCTGGGGCAAAGCCCACCGCGCTTAGAGGATCGGCTGCCACCAGCTCAAAGGGAGGTGTCCACCAAACGACTGGCCGAAAGAGAGTACGCGTGGCTCAGACTTTCAGATGCAATTCGAAGCTTTATTGTGAGCTCTAAGGCATCGAGAGATGGTCTTTTTGATGTCAAGGGACTGTCACTAGTGCTGGGGACAAACAGCAAAAGGGAGATACCCAAGAGTTAATCCCCCTGAGGAGGTGATTTCCAATAACAGATCTCACGGGAGAATAAACAGCCAAAGGAAAGAAGTTAGAAACGCAGGATGCGCTTTTAACGAGGAGGCTCATTAAGTGTTGGAGCAACTCCCCTCTTCCTTCCACCCGGGAGGAAGAGCCACGAGCGTTTCCTCTAGCACATTTCGGGGCTGGCTGCAGGTTTTACTGGCGAGGAGATGCCACCACCCCGAGTGCCACCACCAGGCAGGTGTCCCGGCTCGTGGGAGAAGGTGTGTGGCTGCCTGGACCTTTCCTGTCGGGAATGAGGGAGCTGGGAGCATCCCCCCCTTTGGAAGAGGAGCTGGAGCCCAGCTGCCGTGCCTGATCTGCTGACTCATTTTAAAACCAACAATACAAGCAATTTGCCATGGGGTGATATAAGCTCCCCGGGCTTATCGCCGCCTCTGGTTCCAGTGACGAAATCACAGCGCTGGCAAACCACCTGGGGAGTAACTGAAGGGCTTAATTGAGGAAGATCGTTAGGGGAAAGACAAAGATAGGGGAGTCGGAGTCGCTTACCTACTGTGAGCAACTGGGCAGTGATCGATGGATTTGTTTATTGGGAAGCAATGGGGAAGAGGAGGAGGTGAAGAGCGGAGATCCCGCGCCCCCGAGGGGAGCAGGGTGCCCCCATCGCTTCCTCACAGAGGGTCCCTGGCTGGGTGGAGGGGTCTGGGCGTGCAGCTCCGCTCCAGAGCAAAGAGCGGTGCAGAGCTGGGGTACCTCATTTGGTGCTGGGGCCGTGCTTCTGCTCTCCTCCCTACATGCTGGGGTCTGCCAAGGCACCCGGCGGAGAAAATATCTGGTGAGGGAACCTGCTCAGCTTTGATGTTCCACCCATATCGTCCAGGAGCGGGCAGGATGCCCGAGTTTGGGATCAGGGTGGCTGGGCTGAAGGGATGGTTTGATTGCAGTATCCCCCACAAGAAAAGTGGGATCTTGCTTGTGGTCACCAGGCTGTCGGGGTGTTGGCGGACCTTCCCCCACCAAGGGGCTGTTTCACCTCAGTAATGTTAATATTAATCTGCTTATCTGCCCCGGGGCTATAAAACACTCCTATCCAAAGGGAAAAAAAAATTCCCACTGTTCTTGCTTTGTATCTGCCCTTGCTTATTGCAGGCCTTATCAGCAAAGACAGCCAGCCTTCAGGGCAAGGGAGTCACGCAATGGCTCCAGCAAACGGGACCTCTGGTCCTACACCAGCATCGGCATTGCGTTTCCCCACTGCAGCTGGACTCACCGGGCCAAGGCCACGAGAGCTTCTCCACCCCTCGGGGGTGGCATGACAAGTTGCTGCCAAGTTGCTGGCGGTCCCGGTGCTCTTCTGAGTCACCAGGTTAGGCACTGAGAGAGCCAGATCCACGTTCAGGATGATCCCACCTTCCCCTACAGCAGATGAATGCCGGCTTTGGGATGTCCCCTGCAGAAAGGTGGTTCGTGACTCTGTTGCCTTGACCTATGGCCCTTGTCATAGATAGGGGAGATGTTATTTGGCTGATGGGCCTCATAGTTTGTCCTAAACCGTCCTTCCGCTTTTCCTCCAAGGCCTCCGATAGCCTGCAGCTCAAACCATGGTTTGGACCTCCCAGTCCTTACCCTTGCTTTGCCTGCAATATTGGGATTATGATGTTGAGCCGAAGCCGGTGAGACACGGAGTGAAGCTGCTCAAGCTGGTTCAATGAATTCAGGTGGGTCTGAGGCTGTATCGTCTCAATGTTTCATCACAAGTCGATGTCCAGGCAGGACCTGGACATAAAGAGACAAAGAGTTACTCCTTTTCGTTCAGGCTTGTTTAGCGGGTCTAAACACCTCCCTGCTCTGGCTGGAATCTCCCTGAATTCTTGGGCAATCAGCTTCCCTATTTTCTTCCCTAACATGCTTTTTAATTTCTCTCTTCTTGGAAGTTTTTGTGCAATGCATGACGAGTGATTGGTATTCGGACCCGAACAGAACTCTCACTGGGCAGGGTCTGGGGCTATGGCTGAGCAGATGCCACCCATGGGAACAGATTCAAGAGCAGTGCGTGTTGCGCCGGATGGTTATACTTGTTCCTGTGTCGTTGCTTGCCAGGTACTGGGTTGGCTTAGGTGTCGTTGCGTGCAAGTTGAAGAAAAGGAGGCATCTGTTTCTACTGTCATGGGTTGACTGGCAGCCAATGTAAACGCTTGGGTTTGAGATGGAGAAAGTCCTGTTCTCCTTCTCTGCCCCGTTGTGAAAACACCCTTGCTCCAGCCCCGGCAGCTTGACTTTCTCAATAGCAAGGGGTAATGGTATCCTTCCTTGTGTTCTTCAGGGCCAGCAGTGACTACGGTGAATAAGGCTTAAGGTGGCTGAAGTCCCTCGACACACCAGTCCCTCCACGGAGGCTTCCCTCCAGCTCAGTTCATTTGGAGGATCCCTCTCATTTTTCTGAAGAAACTAATCTGAGCAGCAGGAGAACCCCTGGAGCAAGGTTGCCTGGTAGATTCTCAAAGAGGTACTAAAGTGCTTTGAGCTCCTCTACGGACAAAGACAAACCTCTCCTGAATGGGATCTTGGAGCAACATGAGAAGTCAGCCAGGCAATTAAAAACGTAGCGTAGAAACCAGGGAACAGGCTGTCCTTGGAGGACTTGGAGAAGCATTAGCATTATTCTAAGATTTCCAAGGTTTTTTTTTTCCCTGCAGACACACCTACAGTGAAGGTAAATTTCAACCAGTGAAAATTTGTCCCCTGAATAGTCCAGAAACAGTGATACTGGCTGGACCTCAATAATACCACCCTCCTCTCCATTCAAGCTTTGGGCACCGCTTCAGCCAAGATCTTAAACGTCAATGGAGGCCGCGGGAGTATGGCGTGGGTTGGCTGTCCTTCAGCCTTCAAAGAGCGACTCTAAAAGAATGCAGCCCAAAGGTACTCAGACGGTCTGGCTTTGGGTACATCCCCTTTCCTTTAGCGAAAGATGGTTTGCACAGCCCATAAATGTGCTTTGTGGTACTAAGGCTAGATGTGATGGAATGTCCAATGTTTGATGGAATGTCCAATGCTAGAAAGGCTGGAAAATGACAAACGCAAGAAACACTACAAAGTGAACAAGATAAGACAGGAGTTTCAACGGCTTCAGTTTATTATATCATCCCATAAAGTTGTACCAGACCCAGCTTCGCTACGAGGACACACAGGTCCTTGTCCCCGCAGCGGTGTGTGGGCAATGGACAAGCCCACTGTTCAGTTCATGCTCTTCATGGGGAAGCACTGCTTGACCTGGAAGTGCTCACGTCTTTTGTGCTTCAGAGACAGTCCTTCGAGCGGCGTTATGCCCGCCTTCTTCCCATTGCAGACGCTGAACTCCAGCTGCTGGAGCAAGGTGGACACGGAAAGGAAGATCTGCCACCTGGAGATGGGTTCCCAGATGCACCTCCTTTTCCCCAGGCCAAAAACCATCACCTTCTCCCCATCCACTTTGTTCACTTTGGTCCCTTCAGCACTGAGGAAACACTCCGGGCTGAAGGTCAGTGGATCCTTCCAAAGTTTCCTGGAAGGGAAAACAGCTGAGATGCTGAGATGGTGTCTCCTGGCCACGGGTGTAGGGGCGACACTGGAAGGTGGAAGCCATCAGTAAGAATATCCCTGAATTCAGTAGATCCCTCATCTGCTCTCCTTTCACTGAAAGTGGGTTGACTCCACTTCTGCCCAGAAACACAACTGTGCAGGAAGGGGCCTGCGTGTTGCTGCAGGAGGCTTTCTGCCTCTGAAGGTACTTACTCATCACGATTCACTCGCCACTGGTCGACAAACACGCAGCGGTCCTTTGGGATGTAGTAGCCATTCAACACTGTGTCCCTGGTTGTGCTGGAGAGAGAAATGACTGCGAGGGTTTGGAAAGCAAAAAGGCTCTTCTGCATCCTCAGGAGGCTGTTCGTTTGCTCCCGATGCTGCTGAAGTAGGGATGCAGAGATGGCTTTATGAGGGGTAGTCGCATTGTCTGTGAGCTGGATTGGGCAACCCCTACTTCAGCTGGGTGGAGTATCCTCAGCGCAGTCAGCAGCAGGCAAGGATTGCTCTTTGGGAGCTCCCACATTGCCGTGCGCAACAGCTGTGAGCTCCCTGTTTCCATGACGAAGCCACCGTTCTACAAGTCCGAGATAACCATCTCCCTGCCTCCCACCACCCTGCTGCCGGTGTGGCTGGAACAAGGCGCCTCAAAGTCCACCTTGTCCGTCCACCGCCTTTGCAACCTCAGCACTCTCCTGTGGAGGATGGTGAAGGGCAGGAAGGCAGAGTGCCTGAACATCTCCAGGATGAAGGCTTCTGTGTAGGGCAGCCTGCCGCAGTCCGACAGCCTCAATCTCCTCTCCTGTCCAATGGTCTGGTCTGCGGGAAGTCCAGAGGGGGGGAGCGGGTTGGGGTCAGCTCTCACCAGAGAGGTCTTGGCCCCAGAGGAAGCAGGGTCATAGACTCACCTAGTTCTTCCTGGATCCTATTCTGGGTGTCAGGGTACGCCACGAGATACATGAGGCTCCAGGACAGGCCAGTTGTCACGGTGCCAAAGCCTGGTCAAAGAGGAGAGCATGTGGGTGAAATCTGTACAACATGCAGGGCACGCAGCTTGACTTGCTGCCTCACCATCACACGGAGCAGTCTTGGACAGCTAAGAAGGCAGAGGAGATCCTGGGCACAGAGTAAGACTTGGGTTTCTAACCCGTCAGAGAAAACTTTGCTGGAACGTTCTGCTCTCCTTCATCCTCATTAGCCCTCGGGTTATGTCAGGTTTGTATAACTTCTCTGGAATCGGGGGAGTTTCCACAGAGTTACTTGAAAGTGAATCAGTCAACAGACATCTTCCTTAACCAGGAAAAGCCACCCTGGCTTGTGAAGTTTGACTGAGCTATAAACCATGCACTTTGCTTTTCCCTGAAGCCCCTTTCCAGAGCTAATGTCCCATGCTGGTTTCTTGGCTTGTCCCCGGAAGGTCCAGGAACACCAACGAGCAGCAGAGCGAGTGCTCAGACCCAAAGTGGCTGCCTGTTGTTGGACAAAGATGGGTCAGACACAGCAGTAACACAAGGGGCCTGAGAAAATCTGCAGTGGCTGAGGGACCAACGGGAAAAGATACCTGCTCCAAAGAGGTCATTCACAAGGTTGACGATGTTCTCCTTAGGGATTTGCATGGCAGTATTTGCCTCCACTTTTTTCTCCAGGCACTGCTCAATGAGGGAGTTGGTGATGTCTTGGATGCTGTTCTGAGAGGAAGAGAAGACAAGTCATGGCAGCAGAACTGTCAGAGTAATGGGCGTTACTGAGCAACAACCTGATGCTGGGGGAGCCCGGGGTCATAGGAGCTCTGGAGAACATCATCTTTCAGCCCCCATCGTCCCTACTGCTTTTACAACCTATGAAAACGAAGAGATGGTTCTCCAGGGAACCTGTGGCACAGATCAGGTGTTCAGCCAACAAGTAGCCACTAACACACAGGGCCACGGAGGAGGAGGAGGACTGCAGTACTGGGCTGTACACGGAGAGCCTGCAGTTGAGTGAGACTACAGCTGGACTTGCTAAAGTCAGCAACACCTACAAGAACGTAGATGTCCATTGATGCTTGGCTGCAAGAAGAAAAACAACTCACTAATAGAGAGGGGCAGAGAGCAGGAACACATCTCTGGTGCAGGTGAGGGTCCTGCAAGCCCTTACTTTGTCACAGGTCTTGTAGTGCTCTTTGACATTCTTCTGCAGGAACCAGAGGAATCACTTGTTGAAATCTTTAAATAAACTCATGGTGCGGCTGGGAAGGTACTGGAGCACGGGGATGAAGTCAGCAGGGTTGCCAGAGGCAGCCACGTCCCCAAAATTGTTGTTGAGGTCCACTATGTTGAGCAGCTCTTGGTTGCTGTGGTCGTAATGCTTGCCAAAGCAGATGGCGCAGATGACATTGGCCACAGAGACCACCAGGTACTGGTTCAGGTCAAAGCTCTTCTCCTGCTCCATCAGCTGCAGGAGCTTGGTGACCAGGTAGTCAGCCTCCTTGGAGACGTGCTCCTCCAGGAGGCAGGTGGAGGGGGAGGTGGGGCTGGGGGTGACGGAGAAGGCATTCAGGGCATTCTGGGCCAGCCTTCTGCGGGCTTTCCACACCTCCCCCGAGTCGGTGCCGAAGGCCAGGCTCTGGCCGTTCGAGATGTACTGGAAGCTGTAGAGGTCGGGGCGCCCTATGAAGTCTTCTCCTTGCTTCACCAGCGCTTGCTTGATGGTCTCCAGCCCGCTCAGCACCAGGACGGGCCGGGTGCCGATTCTGATCCCCATCACGTCCCCATACTTCTGGCTCAGCCTGGTCAGGACCAGGTGCGGGTCCTTCCTCAGCTCCAGCACGTTGCCGAGGATGGGGTAGCCTCTGGGTCCAGGGGGGCTCTTCAGCCCCTCGGGCACGCGCTGCCAGAGGCACTGGATGAGCAGGAAGACCAGGCAGAACACGGCAGCCGCGAGAAGGACCTCAGTGGCCGAGACGATGCCTTGGCTTCCCACCAGTGACATCGCAGCCTTCATCGCTGCTGGTATGTCAGAACCCCAAAGGAGTTCACCAGAAGCATGGTGAGGAGCCAGGCTCAGCGAGAGGTTGAGATCCGCTGATGTTCCCAGTGCCGAGAAAGGGCACCAAGTGCCCTGAAACAGTTTGGGGTGATGGAGCTGCCTGTGCAGTGCTTTGGGGCTTTCAAGAGTCAAAAGCTGGAGTGAAGACTCCAAACACACTCATCACTTGAGGGGGACCTCAGCCCCGCTGAAGCCTCTGAGGGCACCCCTTCCCCTGCAGAAGACCCCAGCACCCGCTGGTACAGCCATGGCTCCTGCCCAGGGGAGACGGTCCATTTTGCAATAAGGCATGGAAAATTGCAGCTCAAAAAAGCCCAGGGAGGCAGGAGGAGGGGAACAGCAACCACTCAACGAAGCCGGCCCCGTCTCCACCAGGTCTGTGAGGATTTACCCCAGGGAGGCTGGCTCTGCTGGGTGGCTGCCAGTGCGTGGGGGGCATGGGGAGCTGGGATGCCACGGGGCATGGCTCGATGCATGGGCAGAAGACGGAGGGGAGGGTCTGGCACATGAATTTCTCCTTCAGACTCACATATGACCTTCCTGGTCCTATCACAGAACCACAGAATCATAGAATGTTCAGGGTTGGAAGGAACCTCTATGGGTCACCCAGCCCAACCCCCTGCCCAAGCAGGGTCACCCAGAGCAGGCTGCAAAGGACCGCGTCCAGGTGGGTCTGGAATAATCTCCAGAGAAGGAGACTCCACAGCCCCTCTGGGCAGCCTGTGCCAGGGCTCCGTCACCCCTAGAATGAAGAAGTTCTTCCTCATGTTCAGCTGGAACTTCCTCTGCTTCAGTTTGTGCCCGTTGCCCCTTGTCCTGTCGCTGGGCACCACTGAAAAGAGTCTGACCCCATCCTCCTGACACCCACCCTGCAGGTATTTGTAAGTATATATTAGGTCCCCTCGCAGCCTTCTCTTCTCCAGGCTGAACAAGCCCAGCTCCCTCAGCCTTTCCTCGCAGGAGCGATGCTCCAGTCCCCTCATCATCCTCGGAGCCCTCCGCTGGACTCTCTCCAGTAGCTCTTCATCTTTCTTGAACTGGGGAGCCCAGAACTGGACACAGTACTCCAGATGAGGGCTCACCAGGGCAGAGTAGAGGGGAAGGAGAACCTCCCTCAACCTGCTGGCCACACTCTTCTTAATTCACCCCAGGATATCCATGTTCAAAACACACACACACACACACACACGTTGTCTCCTACCTGCAGGTCCTTGCGATGGACAGGGCTGGTTTTACCGCCCGTGGATCCCAGCATAGCGAGGCAGAGGGTATCCGGCAGCCGCCTGCTGTGGGGAGCAGAGGGGATCCCCTTCTGCCACCTGGACCTGCTTCTCCTGCCTCCTGGACCTTTGTCTCCTGTCACCTGGAAGGCCACGGCTCTGTATGCACTCCTCTCATTGCACGGCCAGTTACTTACCTCAGGGGAGGGTCATGGCACGAAAGACCTGGGGAGCAGCTGAGCTGGAGCCAGCCCAACAAACCAGGGCAGATCTTTCCTCAGCTCCAACAAGCTCCAGGGGATGAACGTTGTCTTCTCCTTCCCGGGGCATGTTCCTGCCCCAGAGCCCAGGCTGGGGAGGTGGAAGGGGGTCCCTGGGGCAGGGAGGCGGAAGGAGGTCCCTAGGGCAGGGAGGTGGAAGGGGGTCCCTAAGCCCTGCCCTGGGGATGGTGGGACACACGCTCTCGGCATCGCTGCCCAGTGGGATGTGGGTGCCAGCACTTTCCCCAGAGCCCTTCTGTGTGCTGCCCAGCGTGTCCCCAGCACACAGTGAGGGCTGTCACCTCCATGGCCGGGCTGGAGACGCTGGGAGCTGCGGGCTCCCGCTGCTTCCAGCAGCGAGGGGACGCGTTTGCGGAGAGGCGTGGGCAGCCGCGGCCCTCTCCATCCCCGGGGAACCATCGGGCAAGTCACCGTGCCCCTGCGAGCGGTGGTGGCAGGACCTTCTGGCCCGCAGGCAGAGCCAGGCTCAGGTTAACCATTGCCCAGGTTCGCGTGAGAAGGCGGCTGGCTCGCTTCCCCCGGCTCCTCCGTGGCAAACGGGCGGCAAGGAAGAGGAGTGGCGGGGCAGGGGGGAGGAGGTGAGCCGGGGAGATAGGAGAGGCGAACGGGGCAGCCCAGGGCAAGGCTGGGGCAGTCCGTCCCTCCGAAAAGGCAGCGATGGGAGATGCTGGGGAGCTGCTGCTGGAGTCGGGGGCGAAAGGCAGCGCTGCAGGAAGCACCGTCGGGACAAGCTGGAGGAGCAGGGACGAGCCAGGGCGTTGGGCTTTGGCCCGAAGTTGCGTTCGGTCTTCGAAAAGTGCGGTGGGAATTCAGCCCAGGTGAACGCTGAGCTAATACTTAATAAAGGCTTTCGACATCTGGTCTAATCGGGCTCATTAATAGTGATGACGCCGTTCTTTAACGCTTAGCAAGAACAATTACAAAACCCCGGCTGCTAATATTCGTTCTGCTAATTGCCGGGCACCTGGCAGAGCGGCCAGCCCCGGCTTTGCCAGGCGATGCCTCGCAGCGAGGAAGGCTTTTGGGGAGGCAGGCGGGGGGTTCGCAGGGTGACGCCGGGCTTGTCTCGCGGGCTGCATCCAGGCACTGTCTCCCATCCCCACGGATCTACCCGGCTCCACTGCCTGGGGGTGAGGGGGGGGCAGATTGACCCCCCCCTCCTGGGCAGTATTCGGGACCTGGATGGCCACGTGCAGATGGGGAACCCACGCCAGCCTCCCCATCCCATCCCAAACCGCTGGAGAAGCCGGGGAGGGTCCTGGGGCCATATGAGGAACCCCAGAGGGGTGCAGAGGACCCACCTGCCCATCTTCCATCCCCCCCATCCCCTTCCCTGTCGTCCCCCCCGCCCCCCACTCCGTGCCCGCTGCCAAGCCCTGCGAGGGCAGGGTGCTTGGTGACGAGAACGGCGTTCCGAGCTGCTCCTGCCTTGCGTGCCAGGCAGCCTCACGCCCCAAAACACCTCCTTGCCCAGCGCCGGGCTCCCACCCCGGCCACCGCCCCTCGCTGAGCCCTGGCAGCGGGCCGGGGGGGGCAGCCGGAGGGGCTCGCACACCCCGACGCGCCTCGCTTGGCTCCATGGGGTCACCACGCCGGCCTCACGCATGCGAGCGCGGCGTCTGCGTCCCATCGAGGGGGACACGCGTGGCGGGGGGGAGGGCTGCTGTCCCCTTGCAGCATCCCTTGGCAGAGGGGACCTAGCCGATGGTGTCCCCGGTGCTGGGGACCCCCCCTTGCCACCAGGCAGCCGGGGGGGGGGGCCGATCCTGAGCTGCTCTGGCGCCGCTTTGACCCCGGGCCAGGCTCTTGGACGTGGGGCCACCGCCCTGGTCCTTTAAAAGCCATTTCCACACACCGCCCCCCCCCCCCCCCCCCCCCCCATAGCGTGACTGCGAGTGACAGGGTCAGCCCTCCCGGGTCTGTCCGGAGCCCCTTTGCACGCGATGTCCCCAGTGCCCCCTCCGGGACCCCCTCCTCCCCCTCGGCCGCTCTCCCATCACGCTGTGCCCGGGCTGGGGGTGGAGGGGCTGAGATTTGGGGTGCGGGCTGGTACCCCTTGCTCTCCCTTCAGGGTTGTCACCCCACGGGGACCGGCGATGTTGGGGGGGGGGAGCTGCAAATCCTGCCTGAGACCCACTGCGGTCCCCCGAGCTTCCCCCCCCAACTCGACGTGCCCCCCATGTCCGGCTGCACCCCCTGCCCCCTTTGCCCCCCCTCCCCGGGCCGCTGTGTCCACAGGGGACGGGAGGTGACAGAGGGCACGGCCGCTTCTCACGCGAACCTGGGCAATCTTTAACCGGGCCTGGGCAGCCAGAGCCGTGACCCCTCGCCCCACGGGGGCCCGATCCAGGCCGTGGGCCAGCAGAGCCGCCCCGCAGCGTGGGGAGGGGGGGGAATCCGGTGACACACACACCCCCCCCGGCTCTCCCCCCTTTGCTTTACCGGGGAGGGAGCACCGGGGAGGGGGGGGGGGGGGGAGCAGCGGAGCCGGGTCGCTGCCCGGGGGGGTCCGCGGCAGGGAGGGGAAGGGGGGGGGGAGAACTGGCGCCTTTAAGATCCTGCCAGTAGCGTGACTGGAGTGACCGGGGCGGTGCGGGTTGCCCAAACATCCCGCCCGCTTCGCACGCGATCCCCCCCCCTCCCCGGTGTGGAACCCACGGGCGGCACCGGCCCCCCCCAGCCCGCCCCGTCGGGGCACCCGCACCTCCTCCCCCCCCCTCCTGGGGCCGCGCAGGGCAGCGGGGATCCCGCAACCCACGCGTGGGGGGACATGAGCGGCCCTTGTCTTGGGGAGGGGGGCTCGAGGCTCGGGGGGGTCCGGGTGAGTTATTAAGGAGTCAGCTTTGATTAGGCTTCGGTCACGTGATGGGAGGCTGCCGGGCCAATCAGGGCGCGCGGCGATGCATATAAAGCAGCAGCGGCGAGGGAACGGGGCACCTGCCCGGAGGATCGGGCCCCCGCCGCTCCGCTCCCCTTCCCCAGGTGAGTTGTCCCCCCCACGGGGGGTGAAGGGCACTCCCAGCTCCCCCGAGGGGGTGGAAAGCCGGGGGGGGCCCCCGCTGCGGGGTGTCCCCTCCGCTCTCCGGCTCCCCAAACCCCCCGCAGCATCCTTCCCTGAGCCCCCGGGAGCGGGTTTCTGGGGGAGTCCTGGGGGTAACCCTTTCCTCGAGGCCCCTCTCGCTGGGAGGGGGTCCCAGCCGGGGTGCAGCCGGTGGGGTGCAGGGCTCCTCGCCCTGTGGATGTCCCACAGCGGGGTGCAGCCCCGAGGGGAAGGGGGTGGGGGGTTCGCACCCAGCCTCTCCCTGCCCCTGGCTCGGGGTTTCCCGAGGGATTTTGGACAGAGCTGAGGGGGTCACGCTGAGCTGCTTTGGCCGTCGATTTTGGGGAAGATCCATGGCAATGCTGTCTTTGGCTTGCGGGTGGGCAGCGGCTCGGTGTGAGCTGCTGGAGGACTCAAATTGGGGGGATTCGGCTCTCCTAGGGTCAAGCGTTCTGGAAAAGACTTTGCGGTGGAAAAGACAGGTCCTGTAGCTGAGAGAGCACGTTTGCTACCCCTGGCATGCAGAGAAGGAGCTGTGGGACCTCTTCCTTTCCCTCCTGGCTAGCAAAAAACCCCCACTTTTAAGTCCAAGCGGTTTCCTAACGGCAGCTGCAGATTGGAAGTGACACCCAGCTTTCCTGCCTGCAGTTGGTACTAGGAGCATCTCAAACTGGAGGTGCTCCATGGACCTTCCCTCCTTCGTAATGGAGCTGGGTGATGTTCAAGGTCCTTTCCAACCCAAAACCGTTCTGTGGTTCCATAATACCTCTTTGGTTTATTACCAAGGTTGCTGGATGCTGGCAGCGATGAAGGCTGCGATGTCGCTGCTGGGAAGCCAAGGCATCGTCTCGGCCACTGAGGTCCTCCTCGCGGCTGCCGCCTTCTGCCTGGTCTTCCTGCTCATCCAGTGCCTCCGGCAGCGCGTGCCCGAGGGGCTGAAGAGCCCCCCTGGACCCAGAGGCTACCCCATCCTCGGCAACGTGCTGGAGCTGAGGAATGACCCGCACCTGGTCCTGACCAGGCTGAGCCAGAAGTATGGGGACGTGATGGGGATCAGAATCGGCACCCGGCCCGTCCTGGTGCTGAGCGGGCTGGAGACCATCAAGCAAGCGCTGGTGAAGCAAGGAGAAGACTTCATAGGGCGCCCCGACCTCTACAGCTTCCAGTACATCTCGAACGGCCAGAGCCTGGCCTTTGGCACCGACTCGGGGGAGGTGTGGAAAGCCCGCAGAAGGCTGGCCCAGAATGCCCTGAATGCCTTCTCCGTCACCCCCAGCCCCACCTCCCCCTCCACCTGCCTCCTGGAGGAGCACGTCTCCAAGGAGGCTGACTACCTGGTCACCAAGCTCCTGCAGCTGATGGAGCAGGAGAAGAGCTTTGACCTGAACCAGTACCTGGTGGTCTCTGTGGCCAATGTCATCTGCGCCATCTGCTTTGGCAAGCATTACGACCACAGCAACCAAGAGCTGCTCAACATAGTGGACCTCAACAACGATTTTGGGGACGTGGCTGCCTCTGGCAACCCTGCTGACTTCATCCCCGTGCTCCAGTACCTTCCCAGCCACACCATGGAGCTCTTTAAGGACATCAACAGGCGTTTTAACATCTTTGTGCAAAAAATTGTCCAGGAGCATTACACCAGCTTTGATAAGGTAAGAGACTGGATGCTCTAGGATGTGGGTGGAGAGTCCTACAGCTGTCAGATGCTGCCTGCCTGGCAATGGGGAGAAGAGGATACTCCTTTGTCCCCCCACCTCTGCCCAGGAAAGCTCCCTGGGGCTCTCCAAGCTGCAGTTAAACCCCCCAGGGGCTGACAGGGGCTGGGGGAGGAGATGTTTCCCCAGCCCTGGGTGTCCATGATGTCCCTGACCCACTGGCTCTTCCCCAGGAGCACATCAGGGACATCACGGACTCGCTGATCGAGCACTGCCAGAAGAATAGTGCAGGGAAGGATGCCCACATCCCGCTCTCCGATGAGAAGATCATCAGCATCGTCTACGACCTCTTTGGGGCAGGTGAGAACGTTTCTGAGGGTAAAGCCTTGGGGCTGGAGGGCTGGGGGGGGAGCTGGAGCTGTTGGGTTGAGAGCCTGGCCATGCTTGGGTGTCTGGAGCTGCTGCTGGGCTCTCGGGTGCCCTCTTGAGCAGTGACCAGAGCCAGATGGCTTTTTGGTGATAGCCAATAGGGAAACTGCTCCAAGGCAAACATCTAGAGTGATGGGCTCTGTAAATACCCGCTCACCTGTCCTTTTGGTAACTAAATGCCTCTTTTTGTGTCCATCCAGGCTTTGACACTGTGACGACTGCCTTGTCCTGGAGCCTCTTGTACGTCGCCTTGTACCCCGACATCCAGAAGAGGATCCAGGAAGAACTAGGTGAGTCCATGACCTTGCTTCCTCCGGGGTCAAGACCTCTCTGGTGAGGGCTGACCCCAACCCGCTCCCTCCTCTGGACCTCCCACAGACCAGACCATCGGGTGGGAGAGGAGACCGAGGCTGTCGGACCGCGGCACGCTGCCCTACATGGAAGCCTTCATCCTGGAGATGTTCAGGCACTCTTCCTTCCTGCCCTTCACCATCCCGCACAGGTACGGCCTGGAGCGGCTGATGTTATCTGGGGGATTTCTCGGAGTGGTTTTCCGAGAGGTGCCGTTTAGGCAGGTGATTCTGTAAATCAGTCCTTGCTTTGGGGAGGTATTCTGGTGCACAGACTGCATTACTCGTGGTGAAGCTCCCTGCGGCTTTCATGCTTGCCGATGGTGCAGCTGCCGCGTTGCGCTGGTGCCTGTGGCTGCATGCGCTGCCCTCGAGGAAAAGCCTTAACCAGGACTGTTTAGTCATCCCAAACACAAATTGGAGTATTTCCTAGCCAGCCCTAGGAGTACAAATAGGGCATTGAAAATGAAACGCCCCTAGGACTCACCAAGCCTTGTTTTGCTGCGGAGCTGTGGGTCTAACTTCTCCTCCCCTCCGCCCGTGTTTCTTTCAGTACGACAAAAGCGACGGCGTTGAATGGCTATTACATCCCCAAGGACACCTGCGTGTTTATCAACCAGTGGCAAGTGAATCACGACGAGTGAGTATGACGAATCCCCCAGGCGGCGATGGCTTTGATCAGCATCGAGGTCGCTCTGATCCTCTAGAGCGACATCCCAGAAGCTGAACGGGTCATGGAGGCAGGAAAAGGCAGATTGGAGCAAAAATTGTCTGGGTTTGATGCCGAGCCCAGTCTTGGCTCTCCCGGGCATGGAGCTGCTCTGGGTTGACTTGGTCACCAGTTCAGCAACTCCCCAACACCCAATTTATGTGCAGCAACGTGGCGATGTCCTCAACGCATCAGGCTTTCCATGTGCGTGCGAGGGCTGGCAGGTTGGGCTGCTGGATAATCAGGAATCAGTAGGTCCTCCTGCCAAGCAGCCCTTGTGATCTGGGTTGGCGGCTCTGGATGTGCTCAACGGGAACCGTCTGGTTCCCTCTTTCAGGCAGAAAGACGTCCCCACCGTGACTCTCGTTAAACTCGATAGGCTCATGTCGTTATTGCTGATGATCAGCCTTGGGGAAGGGAAGGGGATCCGGGTACCAAAGCGCCGTCTCAGCCCTGCACCGCTCTCCAGCAGAGACCCTCCTGGAGGGAGTAGGTTGGCTAAGGCTTGACACGGAAGGTGGTTCCCAGATCTCAGGTATTCAGGATCAGGAGCTCAAGACCTTTGTGTCCAAATAGCCCAGCAGTGCAGAAATATCACGATATTCCTTCTCCTGCATACACTGGTGAGCATCGTCTCTCATTGCAACAGGAACAGTCTTTAGGGCTGGATAGGATTCCCCATATCCAAGCAGACATTCTCACCTAAGGCACTGGAAAATCCCGCCTGGCATCTCCCAGCAGCCGAGCAGGGACAGGTTGGGAAGCTTTGCTGGGAGGGTTCGAGATGGCAAACCGCTCAGGTCTCCATCCTTCCTTTTTGAGAGGTGCTGACCGATTTCTGCACACCAATTTTCTTTTCCTCCTTTTGGCTGACGCTGCAGGCTCTCTGGCTGTTGCATGCTGGATGAAATCCATCCCTGATATCTGCTCAGGCAGACACATTCCGAGTCTGAAATAGAGATTTCAATAGACTGAGCTGATGGGTTCTGACACGCGGTTGGCATTTTAGATCAGGGATGGAGGTTGCCAAAGTTTTTGGACGGTGAAGTGAGAAATCGTTGCAGTGCTTCTCTCTGCGAATTGTTTTGGCTGCTGTCCCCATCACAGCAGGTGAAAGCGGCTTCCTCAGGCGTGTCTCCTTTCTGCTCCAGGAAGCTTTGGAAGGACCCCTCAACCTTCAACCCTGAGCGGTTCCTCAACGCGGCAGGGACCAAAATAAGCAGGACGGAGAGCGACAAAGTGATGGTTTTCGGCTTGGGGAAGAGGCGATGCCTCGGCGAGTCCATCGGCCGGTGGGAGGTCTTCCTCTTCTTGGCCACCATGCTGCAGCAGCTGGAGTTCAGCCTCCGGCCCGGGGAGGAGGTGGACATCACTCCCCAGTACGGACTGACAATGAAATACAAGAACTGCAAGTGCTTCCAGATTAAGAAGCGTCTCCCCGTGAAGAGCTCTCCGTAAGCCGTGGGAGGAAGCGTCGCTTTGCAGAAGAAAAAGCCAGCCCTCGGAGTCAGACGCTCAGCCTGCTTTTGCTGATGCTCTCTAGAACCCAGCACTGCCCCTCGCTGTGTTGCTTCGCTGGAGGCTTGTTCATCTCCCATGTCAATGCGAGCGGGGAGGGGTAAAGCCGGCTCTGTTGGGCTCCTCGCAGCCCCCCAGCTGGCTCCATAGCCCTCCCCTGCAGAAAAGCTCACCAGAGCTCCAGCCCGTTCATCCCTCCCAGGGGGACCCTGCGCTGGGGAGGAGGGTGCCTTAGGCTGGGAGAAGCTGGGTGGGGTGGCCCTAGGGACATCCTCAGCCTGCCCGGTGTGCCAGAGCCACCACGGGCAACCACCTTCATCCCCCCAAATGGGAAGAAAGCTGCGGGTTCCTCCCTGAGAAACCCGGCCAAGCTTTTCCTGCGGGGTGAGTCTTTCAAGCTCATTCGGCGGAGCTGTTGGTGAAGCCTCCGGCTCCTCGTGCCGGTGGGAACGGGCTCTCCCCGCTGCTCCAGCCGCCTGCTGAAGGGCTGTCGGGGCGATGCAGAGGCCAGACCTCCCCCCGCACCAGCACCAGCCCGAGCAGACCCGCTCTGGGTGCACCCTTGCACAGCTAAATTCCCTGAACGGAAATTCATCAGATGAATCCCTGAGCGTTTCTGCCAATGCTTAGTGGCATCCTGCTAGAGAAAAATAAAATATGTATATCCACAAGTAGTGATGTTCATAAATGGAGATGTTATTAGCTAAACTCCTAATGAGAAGCCTCCTGGAAAACATCAAAGCACAGAGAAGGGGCAAGAAGCAGTAAGAGGCACAGCAGAACCTTTCTGGCTTCTGTATTTGCTGCTTTTGCTTTTAACTAGGTTTTAATTTTGCAAGCGATAGATTTCTATATTCAGACTGGCAAAAGAAGCAAGGGTGGGAGATGCACTGCCTTAGGTTGCAGTCCACTTCCGACGGCGTGAAGGGGAATTCTGATGGCAAACGGAGCAGCAAGTCCTGCCGCTTTGTGCTTGCGTGGAAAGCATCTGCATGCTAGGAGACAAACTGCCCAGTAGTTCTCACCCAATAAACGCTTCTAGGAAAGGTTTTTAAGGTTCTTGCTGGTTTTATTCCACTAGGAAGTGTTTGGGGGGGGGGGTTTTGGGGTGGTGGAACCCAACACCTCTTCTTTATCCTTAAAACTCTGACTTGGCTATGGAGGGCTCCAAGGATGATGAGGGGACTGGAGCATCTCTCCTACGAGGAAAGGCTGAGGGAGCTGGGCTTGTTCAGCCTGGAGAAGAGAAGGCTGAGAGGGGACCTTAGAAATGCCTCTAAATATCTGCAGGGTGGGTGTCAGCAGGATGGGGCCAGACTCTGTTCAGTGGTGCCCAGCGACAGGGCAAGGGGCACAAACTGAAGCAGAGGAAGTTCCAGCTGAACATGAGGAAGAACTTCTTCACTCTGAGGGTGACAGAGCCCTGGCCCAGGCTGCCCAGGGAGGTTGTAGAGTCTCCTTCTCTGGAGATATTCAAGACCCGCCTGGACACGGTCCTGTGCAGCCTGGTCTGGGTGACCCTGCTTGGGCAGGGGGTTGGGCTGGGTGACCCACAGAGGTCCTTTCCAAGCCTGACCATTCTGTGATCCTGTGGTTGGATAGGTTGGATCTGGATTTTTCCTCTGGGAGTAGGAGCTGGCTGTTCCATTACTGTGGGGGCTGTGACAGTGGTGGCATTAGGAGGAGTTTTCAGTCCTCCTGGTCCTCTCCCTGCGTCCATAGGGAGGCTAAATCCTCAGCTGGGATGGGGAGAGATGATGCCAAGCTCTGGCTCAGTGCAGGATTTCGCTAAAAATCAGGACTAGCCCTGCTATCCCTGAAAAAAAAATGAAGCAATAGCTTGAAAAGAGCCTTTCAGAGCCCGCAGGGAGGGGGTGCCACAGAGGGATGCTCCGCTCTTCCCCCTCTCAGAGCCCACTTATTTCTGAGGCTTTGCGTAACTTCCCTTAAAAAAAGGCAATAAATGTTAAATTGTCATGCAAATAATAAAGGAGCTTATGGAAAAGCGGGGTCTGTGTGTATCTGGAGTGGCATCCCTGCAGGGACAAGCTCGATGGGGCGGGAAGCTGCTCTTGCCCCACGGGCACGTTTTCACGAGGCACAAACGTGTCGCCAAGCCCTTGGGGTAGAACATTGGGAACCTCGGGGGAATGAATTCTCCCGCTGAAAATTGTGCTCACCCCCAAATCCCTGCCCGGGGACACCCCCGCGGCGCAAGCTCCTCTCTTGCCCCACACGGAGAAAATCGAAAGAAGTGCC
Organism: Opisthocomus hoazin; assembly: GCF_030867145.1. Classification (NCBI taxonomy): domain Eukaryota; kingdom Metazoa; phylum Chordata; class Aves; order Opisthocomiformes; family Opisthocomidae; genus Opisthocomus; species Opisthocomus hoazin. The sequence continues at coordinate 12,224,895 of NC_134423.1, forward strand.
GAAAGGTTGGTACGTGACTCCATGCATCACCGGGACGTAAAGGACAGGTTCGTAATTCGGCGGGCTTTTTAATGTCCCCCTGCCCCCCAAACTGGCACCCCAGTGCCACAGGCCGTGTGCCACTGGGCTACCTCAACGCTGTGGCTGTGCCAGGGAAAGGCGGCTCGCCGGGAGAGGAGCCGTCCTCCTGCCACGAGCTCGCTCGCCTTCACCTTGGCTCCAGAGGGGGATGAGCTGGGTTTGATGGAGCCGAGTGGGAGGTGAACGTGTCCGTGCCTCTGCCAGTGAGACAGGGGGAGGCGAGGAAGGGGTGAAGGAGATGATGGAGGGGTGGTGGAGATGACAGAGGGGTGATGGAGGTGACGGAGGTGTGGCGATCAAGGTGATGGAGGGGCGATGGAGGTGATGGAGGTGACAGAGGTGTGGCAATCAAGGTGATGGAGGGGCGATGGAGGTGATAGGGGCGTGATGGCAGTAATGCAGGTGTGGCGATGGAGGTGATGGAGGGGTGATGGAAGTAAAGGAGGTGTGGTGATGGAGGTGATGGAAGGGTGATGGAGGTGATGGGGGGGCGATGGAGGTAAAAGAGGTGTGGTGATGGAGGTGATGGAGGGGTGATGGAGGGGTGATGGGGGTGTGAGGGAGGTGGTGGAGGTGTGAAGGAGGTGTGAAGGAGGTGATGGAGGTGTGATGGAGATGTGATGGAGGTGATGAAGGTGGGGCAGAGATGATGGAGGGGTGATGGAGGTGAGGTGATGGGGGGTGATGGAGGTGATGGAAGGGTTATGGAGGTGATGGAGGTGAGGTGATGGGGGGGTGATGGAGGTAATGGAGGTGTGGTGATCGAGGTGATGGAGGTGATGGGGGTGTGATGGCGGTGATGGAGGTGTGAGGGAGGTGATAGAGTTGTGGCAGAGGTGATGGAGGTGTGACAGAGGTGATGGAGGTATGATGGAGGTGAGGCGATGGGGGGTGATGGAGGTGAGGTGATGGAGCCGTGATGGAGGTGATGGAGATGTGATGCAGGTGACAGAGGTGAGGTGATGGCAGGTGTGATGGAGGTGAGGTGATGGAGCCATGATGGAGGTGATGGAGAGGTGATGCAGGTGATGGAGCTGTGATGGAAGGACGATGGCGCTGATGGATGTGTGGCGATGGAGGTGTGCTGGAGGTGATGGAAGAGCGATGAAGGGGTGATGGAGGCGGTGGAGGGGTGACGGAGGTGGCAGGCAGCGGTAGACAGAGGGGAGATGGAGCCGCTGGCGCCGTGGCGGGCGTGCGACGGCGCGGACAACGGAACGGACTCGGGGGCCGCCACACCGGCGGGCGGCACCGCGCATGCGCCACGCGGCGCTCGGCGCTGCACATGGGGGGGGTGAGCGCCAGTTTCCCGCCGCGCATGCGCACAGCACGGCCGGCGCCCCCGCCGCGCCGCAGCCCTGCGTTACCGCGCATGCGCCAAGCGACCACTCCTCCGCGCCTCTCTATGGTCTGCCGCCGGCGGCTTGAGCGCCGCTCCCGGGCGGGGCGCGGACAGGAAGTGACGGAAGTGCCGAGCGTCAGTGAGGTGGAGGGGCCGTGGCTGAGGCGGGAGAGGGCGGCGGGTGCAGGTGAGGCAGGGGCGGCCTCTCGCCCCGGGGGCGGGCGGTGGGAGCGGGCCGGGGCGAGCTGGAGCGCTCGGTAAGAGGTTGGGCCTCGCCCGGCCCTCCCGGGAGGCGCGGCCGTGGCGCCAGGCCCTGCCCGGTGCCGTCACGGGGAGGCCGGGGGAGCGGCTGGGGAGGGCCGGGCCTGCGGAGGCCCGGCGGAGCGCCTCCCCCTCCCTGGGCTCCGCGCCTCGGCAGGCCGCCCGGTGCTGGGGTTGGCGGGGACGCGGGCTCCGGGGCCCGGTGTTTCCCCGGGGGTGGGGCGGGGGGGGGCCATGTTTCCTTCTGGGGGTCAGGCTGCAGGCAGCCCACCCTGAGCCAGCCCGGGGAGACGAGCCCTCCGGGGAGCGTAGGTCCGACGCCAGCTCGCCTGTCGGGCGCAGAGCGGGTAGGCCCGGTGGCTGCTTCGCTCGTAGATGGGCGAAGCCACCCCCGTGCGAACTCATCTTTCAGCTGGGGAGAGCGCTGGCGTAGCGGCTTCTGTCTTCTCAAGCAGCGGTGCCCGGCGTGCAACGCTATCAGCTCCTTGCCTGCTGCGTTACCACTTACGAACTGTTTATTAGGAGCTGCTTGCACGTTTGAGTAAGCTCTATGACTGAAGCTTCTTTTAAAACTTGCAGGAGTATTGGTCGATAGACACTTGGAATAAGAGGTGTGGGGAAGTAGAAGGGATCTGCGATATGTGTTCTGTTGTATGGCAGAACGGCAGACAGAAGATTTGACCTCCCAGGCGTATGTAAACAAACGTGCTCGCGTTTGTCACATGTGATGAAGTAAATCATTCACGGCATGTGTAGTTCATTCCCTCTTGTAAAGGATTTGCACACAAAATAGTAGGGCGAGATCCTTCGGGAGGAGTTTCCCTTGTTTTCATTTATGTTTGCACACAAACATAGGTTTTATGGGATTTTTTTCTTGGTAAAAGGAGGCTCTTATTTTTGAAAAGCATCGTTGTGTGATGGTGGTGTGTACTGAACTCTCTTGTTTTCAAAAAGAGATACAAAAAGCAGGAAAGGGAACTAAATTTCAGTTTTACTGGAGGTACTTGGGGATGCGTTATCTGTGTTTCGAAAGTTCTTTTTATCAGCTGTCATCTTGGAATCTAGACATTGTAATCATGGGTTAATATAAATACACAGCAACAGGAAAGAGAGGAGGCTGTTCCTGAAGAATTTACGGCTTAGTGACCAAATTTAGTGTTTGTTTCCCTTTGAAGCGTCCTCTGAAAGTTGGGGGAAGTGATTTTTTTCTGGTAGCATGCATGTGTTCTAGTTATTTCCAGGGTTGCTTTTTTTTCTTGCATCTTTTTCCAAGAAGCTCAGGACAGGAAGGGCTTGAAGAGAATTAAAATGACTCTCAGAATTGTGGTTTATATCTTGACGTTAATCTTCCTGTGTCTTTCTGTCTTTGTGTTCCTTCCAGTAAATATTAAGCCCTCTCCCTCTTACTGTTGACTGCAGCATGAAAGACAAATGCATACGGTATTCATTTTCGTTTATGAGCGTGTCAGGTCTTTTTGCACTACCGTGATGCTAGTGAGCCTGTCATCTTCCTGTGTTCTTTGTCTGGAGGAAGAAATCTCAGATCAAAAGCTGTGCTTAGCTGCTTCAAAGTGTGCTGACACAAGTTCAGTCAAGCATCGAATTCCCACTGAATTACGTGGGACTGAACATCCAGCTAAACAAAGTCTGGTTTTCCCCTCTGTATTCTGGTAGAACTCAGTGCTGGAAAGGAGTGCAGCTTCCTTTGTTCACTTATCTAATTGTGGCAGTAATACTAATACTCCTGGCTCTGGAGAGCATGAAGACTGTTGTTGTGGATTCCAGCATTGTTTTTTTGCCCCGCTTTATATCTGTTCCCTTAAAGGTGTTTGTTTTCATTTCAATGTGCGGGGATCAGTCTTCTCAGTGCTCAGTGTTCACGAAAGCTATTCTGCCCCGGTGTTTGTATGCCAAAGTTTTAAAAAGAGAGGTGAAGATCAATTCCGTGTTTGAAATTACAGGGAGAATGTCTGCAAACAGAACTAAATACTAAATATTGCTGTTAGTCTTGAATTCAGTTAGAAAATGATTCTTTTCATGATGCAAACGGTGATCCGCGTTACACTTGTATAGGCAAAGCCCCGTCCAGGGAATTTACACGCTCACTGTGATCCTCGGTGTCTGTGTGGATGTTATTTCCAGCCCACAAAGACGAGAGAAGCTGACGAAGCCGGCGCCTGGGTGGGAGCCAGGCTTCTGGGCTGGGGGATGCCATTGATGCTGATTTGGGTTGTCAGTTTCTGCATCTTGTTACAGCCAGGCCTGTGTCTCTTTACAGCAATTGTGTGCTGGAAATATGGCTACGGACTGGCTGGGGAGCATCGTGTCAATTAATTGCGGCGAAAGCTTGGGAGTCTACCAGGGACGAGTGTCTGCAGTGGATCAGGTCAGCCAGACCATTTCCCTGACGCGGCCCTTCCACAATGGGGTCAAGTGTCTCGTGCCAGAAGTCACCTTCAGGTTAGTGTCTGTCTTCTTTTCCACCTGCCTTTTTCCAGGTGAGGTCTGCAAAGGTTTGGGTGTTTTGTTCTTCCCCCGACATGAGCTCTTTGCCTGCAATCTCCCTCCTGCTTTGGCTGAGAAGTGCTTCTCACGCTTCTGTTAGTTTATGTGCAGGAGATTGCCTGCTGGCTCTGCCATCCTGGTGTTAGAAGTGGTGTAGCTCACACCTGAAGGTTGTTTGTGGGTGAGGCTCTGTGTGTGTGTGTGTATACATATATGCACACATATGTATTGTGTGTATACATTCTGTTGTTTGGCTTTCAGGTTGTTGAGGGGGCTGGCATACTCTATTAAAGCTTCGCCCTCAGCGTGTGTACTATATGTAATTAACGTGTGACAGGAGAGAAGGCAGAGTGGTAGATCAGTTAAAATTGTTGCCCCAGTATGACTAAATTAAGTGCAGGTATTAAATCCAACTCCATCCCCTCTGTCTCTTGCCCTTTTCCTTCCTCTGTGTAGACAGGAGGGAGTTTGGAACCAAAAAGCTGAATTGATGCAGCAGTATTGTAGCTCTCAGGAGTTCTTTCCCAGCAGCTCCTGGTAACACTGTGTTTAAAAAGAGTAAGTGAGAGTCAGTCGTCACTGGTCATTTTCCCATTATCTGGCGTATTACAATAGTTAAGACTCTGAGTCACTGATATTTAAATAAGATTGTTTCCCTGCAGTCAATACTCTAAATTTTTGTCCTTGGATTTTGAAGAGAGTGGGGAGAGACAATGGCCATTTTCTGCCGGGAGACATGTGGAAGTCTGTAGCAAGCTCTTGCTACTTTTATATCCCATTTGGACAAATACTAAGTTTAAAATAGAAGACCCTAACTTCTGATTTATTTCTTGCAGTCAGTGCAAGTGGAGGTCTTTGTAACCACTTCTTTGTTTCATTTTGGCTCATGCCCAGTGCTGTATTACTCTTTAATCCTTTTTTCTGAGGAAACATGAAGTGCCATCCTTGTCTGAGCAGGAATTGCACTAATCTAAGGGTAGTTTTCTGTAGAAATGGATAAAAAGTGATAGTAACCTCAAGGCTGAGATAATTGCCTTGTCTGGAAACTGTTAAATTAATGCAGACTTCTGCATAGGTCTGTGCCAGTTGCTTCCATTTTCTGCTTGGCCGATTCCTGTTTCAGATAGGAACAGAACCTTTTAAACACAATCCAGATGCAGTGTAGAAATACTTGAGTTGTCATTTTGAAGAATCGCGCCTTTTCAGTTGAATATTTTGATGTCTGTGGAAATATCCTCTGTATTTGTGTATTAAACTATTTTTTTCCTTGTTTCTGTTGATAATGGTGTTAGGAAAAAAGCACTGTACAAGTACAATGTCAAACGATTTTCGTTAGGGTGGGTTTTTTGTTTTGTGCAGGTACTTCGATGCTAAATTCCTCAATATCTGGGTTTCTTTTGCTTTTTTTAGGGCAGGTGACATTACTGAGCTGAAAATTCTGGAGATCCCCGGGCCAGGGGACAGCAGACAATGTGGGGACCTGCAGCAGACAGAAGTGGGCATCCCTGGTGTTGGATGCCAAGTGAGTCCCAGTCAGAATGGCACCGGGAAAGTGTTAAAGAAGCCCATCTCCAGCAGTGCCCCGCAGAATATCCCGAGGAGAACGGACATGAAGAATCAGGATATTATCATCTCTCCACAGCAGCAGTGCTCCAAGAGCTACATGGATCGGCACGTGGAAGCATTGCCTCAGTCCAAAGGCTTCCGTCGTAGACACAATTCCTGTGAGTATACGTGTTATCCCTCAACTTGCCTTTTGCCTACCTGACTAACCGCTGCAATATCCTCCCTTCTTCAGCAAAAACATATCAAACAGTGGTGGAAACTTTGATTTGTTTGCCTTTACACTTGTATTGCCACCTGAAGGCCTGGAGAAGAGGAAGATAAATGGTGAGGAGAAAAACTTCGCAAGCTGTGCCTCGAAGTATTATGAGTAGAGATCTTCCAAATATCTGACACCTATCTTTAAATCTTTTGTGATTAGATGATGATGCAATCTCATCCATAATTTGGTATGAATGTTCATGTGGTTTCATTAAAGCTTGCAGGACTGGGCTTGTAAAGATAGATGTGTACACTTGCATAAAATGCCCTTATACAGAGATAGAAGATGGTTTCGTTGGGTAAGAGTTGTCAGGTGAAGTGGGTTGTTTGACCTGGTCTGCCACTTCTGCATTGGTTTTTTTTGTTTGTTTGTTTGGGGGTTTTGTGGTTTTTTTGGTTTTTTTGGGTTTTTTTTGTTTTTTTTAAGAATAATACATTCTGTTTCTCTAGGCTTCCAGCTACCTTGCAGGAATGTGTTCAGGGTGTATTGGACACAGGGTTGCTTCACTGATGTCTGTGTCACCATCACGCTGATGCAGACCATAAATTCTGGCTCTTTTTCATCTGTGGGGAGACTTTAAAACTATTGCTAGAGTTCTTTGGAGGCACATTTGCCCGGGTTTTCCTTCGTTTCCAACTGAAATACCTTTCCTTTCTTGACACAGCCTGGAAAAGAGAAGTTAGTGCTGTTCAGCGGAGTAACTGGAGAGTAGATGACGATGAGAAGCTGAACTTGTGACTGCTCTTTGTACATGAACTGCTGTGGAGGAACAGCAGAAAGCAGCTGGTTCTAGCAGAGGCCAGATCCCTGTTTATCACAGCACGTTATCAGCTGGAAATCAAGTACATGACTGTTGCCCTGGCTTCAGCAGGGTATTTCGCGCGGGGGCCCAAGGCAGTGCTTGAGCACATCGTTTGCGCAGTGCAGTCCTGTAGCCAATGCAGGGAACAGGTTGGGGAGATTGCGGCAGAATTTATTATCTCGTTATGTGCCCATAAAGGCTGGTGTTACTTAGGTGCCTCGCGGTCGGGCTCTCGCTGTTTTAGAAGTCAGCCTGTCCAGAGTAACCTTCCGAATCGGGTGGGTAAGCAGGGGCTGTGTGGATTGTTGTATTTATTAGGTTCAGGACCATTTTTGATGGGATGTTTGTTGCCTGGTGGCAAGCTTCCCATGCCAAACCTGATTTGAAATTTGTTTGGTTTTTTTTCCCCTTGAAGCCCATTAAAGGAAATCAGTTTTTCTGAACTTTGGAATGCTGCAGAGTGTTCTGTGTGTTACGAATGCGGTAAAGAGGAATGATCACAAAAGCCGTTCTGTTGCTCGTTCGGGACAGAAGCAAGGTGGTGTTGTGTAATTCCAAAGTGGACTGGAGATGTGAACTGCAAATTCACATTCCTGTTGCTGAGAAGTACCAGCCTTCATTTCCAGGGTGCGTCACTTCATTTAGTTTCGGGACACACAGGACAGCATTTGAGAAGAAAAAGGCTCTCGGTGTTCTGCCCCTACCCAACCTGCTGATGTGTTCTCTTACCCCTTCCTTCTGTCACTGCTGGCATGAGCTTAGAGCTTGGGTTGAGAGTAGTAGGGGTGGACGCTGCAGGGATTTGGGATGTAACGGGGCAAAGATGTGTGTGAACAGAGGATGGAGAGGAGCAGCAAAGATGCTGAAGGAAGCAGCTGCCTCTACTTATGGCATCCAGCTGTGTGGGCTGGTGTTTGGGAGAGGCACAGGTGATGTTTGGGAGCTTTTAGGGAGATGCTGTGTCACGCTGGCTATGGAGGAACTGGAGAGACTGGGGCTGTAGGTGGCTGCAGAGACAAATGGTGTGGTGGGACGTGAGCTGGAGTATGAACAGAAGGAGATGATTTTATCAGTTGCACTACAATCGTGCCTTCCATTTCAGTTTGTATACATCTTTTTGCCCATCCCTGTTTCAGTCTTCCAGAGAACAGCCCTGTTTGGGTGTGCAATGTGCAGTATACTGGAGTTTTCTTCACTGCAGCGTTTCTGAGAGAAGTGTGGTTGACGCCTATTTATGTAAGAAGCAAATAGTTCTTTAACAATTTATTTGTTAAAGTGAAGATTCAGATTTAGTTAGTGGAGATCTTCCCTGTCCCACCCTGTGTGTTATTCTGCTTCACCAGCATCAAATGTTAGAAAACGCAGAGCTGGATAATGCCATTTACAGCGACTTCCTCATTCCTGCTGACTTTCCTATCTGAAAATTGCCTAATTGCCAGCCTCCATTTTTCCTCTAAAAGGAACTGGAGACAAAATGCAATATTATAAAGCTCTTCTGTTTAAGGCCTGTGTAACCATAACCTATTACAACATCACCTTACAAGTAATTAGAAATGTTGTTTGCTGTGTTGTTCAAGATACAAATGAACAGGCTCTAATGAGAATGATGTAAAGATACAATCAGTGCATCTCAAAGTCAAGCATCTGTTGTTTTTTTTTCTCTTCATAAGGTCTTCAGCCAGCTCTCGCGCTGTGCCAAAATCGGGTATGTTGTTTTTTTCTCACAGCCCCCTGGGCTATGCTCCTTTCCAGATCTTCATCATGCAATTATTGAAGTGTCAGTATATATCCAGCATATTTCCATGACTTAATTGAGTATGTATCCAGCGTATTTCCATGACTTCATTTTCTCCCCTTACTTCTGTGTTTAGAAAAGAAACAAAACCGAGGTGAGCAAGGCCAGTTCAACAGGGAGATCAAAGGCTGTATGGTCGTGGAGAAACTCCTGGACCTCTGGAAGTCTTCCTCCTCCACCAGCACCTGTATTATTTTCTGAAGTGGTTGTAACTCTTCATGTTCACTTCTTTTGTTTAAATGATTGCCAGACAGGGTTGGTGGGAGGAGGAAGGCCAGAATGATGCAGAGGGCAAGGCGCACGCTCCTTGGTGGCCTAACCATCTCCAAACCTGTCTGGTTTTGAGTGTTTTACTTCTGCTCAGGCCTAAACACTGTAGTACTTGCTGTAGAAAGAGAGCTGTAGTTCCTTTAAGGTTAGTTTATTTTTTTTTTTTCAATTCCCTGACTCTGCCTAAATTCCAGTTAGTTGTAGGAGTGTGTTAGTCTGGTTGTTTTTAGAAAAACTTTCTCATACTTCAGCGTCAGCTGCCTAAATGTCTAAAATAACTTCTGCTTTGCTTTATTCTGGCTGGCTGGAGCGTGTAGGAGGACTACCTCATTTAATGCTGCTTGGCCAGTGTCTGGTAGGTCTGGGGTGAGCAGTGAGTGCTTCGAACCGCTTCAGCCCACAAATAGCTTGCATCAGTTTTACCAAAGCACGACAGCAGATTTTCTTTTACAGACTTCTGTTTGAAACAAGTCAAGCAAAGTGCTAGATGTAGATTATTGTTAGCTTGGATTCATTTCAGGATAAATGGAGTAGAAAAGTGAACTCGTACCCTCTCAAATGTGTGTGTTTGGCTAGAAGGGCAAGTGATGCGTGAATCTCAGGAGAGGGACAGAACAGGTCCTGGCTCTGTGGAGGTGCTGGGTACAGGCGTCTGGGAGGAATGGACTGAGATGTCATCTAGAACTGAAGTCATGTAGGGTTTAGTACAACTGAAAGTTGACCTCCTGATGCCCTTTAGCGTGCTAAGTCAGGGACAAAGTTCCCCCTTTGGAGCACTTGTGTGACAGGAATCAATAAACAACAAATATCAGTGCGGGTTTCACAACAATGGCTTCTGTGCCGTGCTGGCACCAGGCTGGTTCATGCCAGGGCTGGTGGCAAAAGCTCCCACAGGGATCTCGCAGGAAGGCGGCCAGCTCGCTAGGGACTTTGCGTTTGCTTGTGTGCTGTACATGAAAGGCTTTTTTTCCTAAGGAACAAAAAAAGCTTGGGGAGTATTGTTTATCTGTTGAGGGAGGTGCTTTTTTGTGTGGCGTCAAGCTGCCAACTTGACATGGAGCCATGCGCTGTTCTCCTTAATAAGCTTCACGCATACGCACGCAGAGCAGGGGTGCCGGGAGTTGCGCTCTGAGAAGAGCTGGGCTTGAAGGTCTGGATTTCTGTAGCTGCTTGGCAGAGGACTGGATCAGGCCGTGGAAGCAAGCGGAGCTTTCGGGCAAAGGCTTGGTCTGGTGTGTCACACTAGCGCCCTGGAAGGCAGTGGACACTTCTCCTTATCTCGGATTCTTCTGCCTGAGTTTTCCCTTCCCACCGCCTGCCCTCTTTGTAGGGGTTTCTCCTCTTTTCCCTGAACAGCGTCAGCTGCCAGTCTTCTTGCCTGTCTGGATGGCAGTGCTTGAAGATCAACACGGTGTGACTTTGCTCGGAATTCGCAGGAGGCCTCTGCCACACTCTGTGCAACTTCTGTTGCAGGGTTGTAATGCAGTTGGTGAAAAGGCAGCCGGTTGTGCGGGTCAGCACTATTTCAGAGCTGGCATCCATTGGTATGGATTAAAGAGCTGCCCGCCACAATGCCGGCACGTCTTGTTTTGATGAGGTACGGTCTTGGCTCCCATTCATTGTGTCTGCTGGGAAGCCCGGGGAGCTTTCCAGCCATTGTTCTTGCAGCTTTGCCACTGCAGCTTTTCATCCTGTCAGCATTTACACACTGCTCACATCAGCTGCTTCTGTCCCCTGGATGCATTGTGCGGCGGTGCATCTATCCCCGTGTTTTGCTTTTCAGGTCAGCTGAGAGTAGCGTGGAGTTGTTTGCAGAAACATCTGGCAAAGAACATAAAAACTCCTCTTGGGTAACAGGAGCAGGCCAAGTTGCCGTAACACTTGACATTGACACAAGAAGCAGGCTGGTTTTGCCATTGTGTTCAGTGTAGGTCCAGCTTATTTGCCTGAACGCTGAGAGTCCCCTGACTATCGCTTCGGCCTGGAGTTTGTGAACATTTGAAGAACTCGGCCTGTTGTGTTGGTCTGCGTTTTTGTTTCTTGTGTGACTGATAGCAGCAGCGTTGAGCGCGGTTCCCCTGTCAGTGGTGGCGGTTGCCAGCCCCATACCAAGCTGTCTGCAACTTTAGAGTGGTTTATATGTCAAATTTGGAAGTCATGCGTTAGTAAAAAGCTTTCCCTTTCTCTCAAAACTGTGCATGTAAATGACTGGTCACAGCTTGTGTGCTGGAATTCTCTTTGCCACAAAGCCTTGCCCTTCTTCTCTCCTATATTGTGTTTGGTCACCAGCAATTCTTGAATTCTGCTGTCTGTCCTTCAGTGGCTTCTTGGCAAAAGGTGTAGCACAGTCGTCTCTTCTCACCCAGTTGTTTATGAAAGCTCCTTGACATCTCCAGCAGCTTGAAAATCACTGTGTCTGAAAATGAACTAGCTGCTGTACTTAGCAGTAATTTCATTATTAGAAATAAAGACTCTATAAATAGAGAGAGTTGTCGAAGTGTGGTGACGCCGACTGCATAGCTCTGTATGGCTAGCTTCGGTTGCAGAATAAAGGTTTCATGCTGGCTGGTGTACTGATGCTGCTGTTTCAAAGAGGTAAGTGGCTTTGTGCTGCGGTCAGTGGATTTTCATGGTGCTGTGAGGTTAGAGTAAATCCAGTGGGCTGGGTAGCTGTGTTGCTGTGAGAGACTTAGCTGTCTAACTATGTAGCTGCCCTTAAACACTTTATTTAACATAGCAGTGCTGTAGCTGTAATGATATAATGGTGTTGGAGAAAAGGCAATGTCATAAAGCTGGGGAGAGTTCATTCTTTCAGTTTCCTCATGCTTGCTAGGGATGCTTGGGCAGAACTGGTTTTGAACTGGTGTAAGCAGAGCACTCAAGCTCACGTTTAAAACAAAAAACCCACTAGAACAACAAATTACTCACATTAGGAAAATTATCACTGCAGGGGGGGTGGGGAGGGTTGCTTGATGATTCCACAAAGCCTTGAAGGTGCAGGGTCTTATCTCCTGCTTTTCAAGGTGGGAAATACTGGACTCTGACTTCTTGTGTGCATTTTTGCTGTTGCTGGACTTGCGAATTATGGCGTAATTTGAGACTGGAGCCGCAGCAGCCTTGAGAGGGAGTGCTTTAGGGTGTTTGGGTCTGTTTTAGTTAGCTCAAGTACTGAAGGCACCAGAGAAGGAGCTCCTGAGCATTTCAAAGAGCTTCCTTGCTGTGGGGACTGGGAAAGCTTTCAGGTTAGTTGTTTAAACAGTTCTCTAGAAAAGTGACGTGCGGTCAAAAATGCGGGGAAAAATAAGCGGGGGAAAATCCTTGCTGAGACAGTGCGTTCTTGAATGAGAATAAAACCAGGTACTTGCCCTTGGCAAGTCGTCTTTTAGCATGGTGTAAGTTAGATGTGATGTTAGATGAACTCAATATCATGCTGTAAAACAAATTTTCCAGAGCTTGCAAAGTCTTAGGTAAGCTCTGAAAACTCCAGGCAAGCCTGCCTCTGTCTTCCAGGAAAGTGCACTCTGCTCCGGTCTGTTCTTGCCGTGCTTTCTGGAAAAGCTTCAGGTAATTGTAAGGGTGTTCTGGAGTTAACGGCTGCAGTTGAAGTTGTGTAATTGAGCTACTGAATAACTTTGCTGTAGAGAGATGAGTTCTGTTTCTTAACCTGCCTGAAACTGGCACGTTGGTCTTGAATGAGCTGGTTCCTGTCCTGGTCCTGAAATGAATGAATGCTCCTGTAGAAACAGCTGACAGGAGGAGGGTCGGTTGCTTTCCAGGGGAAGTGCTGTTCCTGTTGATGGAGTGGAGGATTCCACGCTTCGGAAACGTGGGAAATTAGAGCCCAGGTTTGTTAGGCAGCTTGGGACTGCTCTGCCAGTCTGAGCCAAGCTTACTAAATAAGCCTTTCCAGGCGGGGGTTTGCCAAGACCAGGCTAGACTTGTCTGCACTTCTGAAGGTGACGAGTATCTTTACGGAAGGCCATGGACATTGTGCTTATTGCAAATCTTTTGGAGGTTTTTTCTAAGTATCCTTAGATGACTTGAAATTCTTCCTGTTTTCTCTCGCTGACTGGCAATAATGTGGAAAGACAGAAAAATGCTACTTTTTCATTTATGGAGGAGATATGTAAAGAGTGCACATCATGGTGGTAATTTGTTTCTGTGTTATCAAATAGATTCTCTCAGTAAACTCATTTGTATAAATTACTGGCAAAGGTGATTATCTTAATGTATGAGAAACATTTTATTAGAGCAGGCAGTTTTGGTGTGATAACTCTTACTCCATTTGTTGGACGCTGTAGGCGATACCTGTAAGTGCTGGAATTGGCGTGAAATATTTTCTAGTAATTACAAATTTAACAAGGAGTATAACACACAGATTAAGAGTGTCTGGACCTGAGCTTGTATGGGTGACCTGAATAATAATGTAAGAAATAAGTGCGTAGAGGGATATGTTGACCTCACAATTGCATGTGGTTTTGTATCAGTCCTTGATCTCCAGCCATAAGGTGGGAAGGAGGAGATCTTCATCACTCTCACTCCAGAGACATCAGGCTTTCATGATTACTGTGACTGGAAAGAAGTGTATTTAAACATGCAGAACAATGGAGAAGTAGAGTAATGCGGTAGGAATAAGGAAAAGGACTTTGTATCAGCACAGAAATGTGTACCTGTTGACAGCAAGTGCAAGGAAAAAGAAATGCTTTATATTCAGGGGTTGAAGTTCTCCCTTAAAGATCATTAATAGGTGGCCAGCCTGTTACGGAACAAAATACCTACATTAGTCTCTGAAATTTAGGGAAGTTCCAAAGAAGGTCCTGGGCCACATGTCTGTATAAACACGAGCTCAGTCTAGGAGGAAAACTGTCCTAGATCACAGCTCGCTTATTATTTTATTGCTAATGTGACGCTATCTTGGATTTAATAAAACGTGGAGGAACACTTACTTGCCTGTTGTGGTCAAGCTTGTTTTTCTAACCTTGCCAACAGAAAATCCCTGGAATGCTCTCTCATGATGCTCTTGTTGTGTTTTCTGTAAGCTTATCTTAGCAGGAGTAATGCCAAGGATGAGGTCTACAGCTTCTTTGGGAAGCGAGTATGCCTTGAGTCAGTGGACTGCAAGCATAAGCTCCCCTCTCGTATAAAATTTGCTGAGGAAGTGTATGAGCAGACGTGGCTTTTTCCATTTGTGACACACTTTCAACTTGCTTTTATTTTTGTTTAGGGTCATCCAGTAGCCGTCATCCAAACCAAGTGACTCCAAAGAAGAGCGGCCTCAAGAACGGGCAGATGAAGAGCAAAGACGATGAGTGCTTTGGGGATGACATTGACGAAATCCCAGACACAGATTTTGATTTTGAAGGGAACCTGGCCCTTTTTGACAAGGCGGCTGTGTTTGAAGAGATTGAAACTTATGAGAGGAGGAGCGGCACTCGTTCCCGGGGGACCCCGAATGAGAAAACGGCTCGCTATCGGCACGACGAGAACATCTTGGAATCGGAGCCCATCGTCTACAGAAGGATTGTCGTACCCCAGAACGCTAACAAAGAATTCTGCACGGGTATGCCACATCCCTTGTTGATAAAGATGCACACTCGGCTCTTTTCTGGGGCACGTGCGGTGGATTGTTTTCCCCAAGGGGGCTCTACCGGCTTAATGTGGTACAAGCAAGGGCTTTCATTTACATAAGATTGGATCCGTGCCTTGTATCTACATACAACTTCTATTTGCAGTATTTCCGAGAGAAAAAATATTCAGGTAGGGCAAGAAGGTAAGTGTTTTTGCAGTATGGAGCAAAACTGATGGTTGGATAACAAGAATGGAAACTGAACAGGAGCCATTTGAAACCTTGCTTTGATTTCAGTGGCGTGACAAACCTGTGTGGACTTGATTGCTGGCTCTTGAGAGGGAAGGATGGTCTCGGGATTCTGGTGCGTGGTAGCATGTCGTGATTTGTGTTTTCTTGGTAAAAGGCAGGAGACTTCATGTGTTTCTGAAACTCCTTGGGTGGTAGTTACAGATTTCTGCATGTTTTTGCGGAACTTGAAATGTCAGTGGTGTAAAAAAGAAACAGTTCTGACTCTTCCAGTCCGTAATTCCAAACATTCAGTGTACAAAAGGCTTTTTATGTTGGATCCCCGCACCCGCTTACTGTCCACTGCTGCCGTCTGAAAGATCAAGCCCCAGAAAGCTGGATGAACGCAGCACTAACATGCACGTAAAGTATGTGTTCTGAGAGCAAGCTGTGGCGTTCTCTCCTTTGCTTTGCCTTAGTCTTAATTGCAAAAGGGAAGAAAAACTTCTAGGCAGATGCCGGAGTTGAAGTATTTGTCAAGTCTGTCGTCAGGGGAAAGCAGTTCAGTGCGCTGGTGCCAGCTGCGCAGATGTTCTCCTGCGAGTGTCAGTTCTGGTCCTTGCCGCCACGATGGCGGTGAAGGCAGCGGGGTGGAGTGATGAGCTGCCTGGCTGCAGGGAGGCAGCGCTTCTACATCTGAAACACAGAGAGTGGCTACTCCACTCGTCGTCCGTGGCTCTGGGGAAGGGCAGAACTGGTTTCATCTCAGGTTCAATAGCTTTTTTTCATTTTGGGGTTTGGGTTTTGGTTTATTTTTTTGGCAAAGCACCAAGTAATGGTGCCTTCACCAGGAGCCAGTTCTGTATGCTGATGGATTTTACTAGAAGGAATCTTTTTCTTTCTAAACATAAACATGCCATGAAGTGTCTCCTGTGTACTTCATGCCACACTTGGTTGCAAATTCCCTGCAACTTTAGCCTAGATGTGGTTTGCTTTGCGTGCTTTCTAGCACTTGCAAAATATAGGAATTTTGGCATTCCAGGAACATTTCTTTTCCACATCAGAATAAAATCAAACTTCAGATCTTTTTGTAAAGAGGCACTAAATAGCTGGTCTGGCCACTGAGCAGAGTGTGATCAGGTCCTTGATCTGTCATTCTCTCTCTGCCCAGAAACTCCATCTGGGGTGTGAAACACTTCAGAGAAGGAAGCTGATTCGTTTGCAATGGTCTGCTGCTTTTTAATTTTTTTTTTCTTTTTTTTAAAAAGGTCAAAATGTTAAATAGGTCTGCTGTACAACAATACCTGAGTTTTCCATTTGTGTCATCCATCTTCCTATTGATCTGCTCTGCTCTTGAATGAGATAAAAATGTACTGGGTGATATCAGAACTTGTCCAGCTCAGTATTGTGTTTCCAAGGATACTTAAGGAAAAGTGAAAGAACAGAGTAAACACTCGGTGAGACTCTCCCCCGAGTGCTTTGTCCTTCACAGGTTTAAGACTTCCTGAAGCAGAAGTGATAGAGTAGTATTAATAGGTTTTGATGAGAGCTTTTTTTTTTCTTCTGCTTAATTTAACCTATTGCTTTTTAAATCTGTGTAAGCTTTCAATGTCTCTACAGTGTCCTGTAGCAAGAAGCTGTATGCTGTGTAAATAAGCCCATCTTCATTTTTGTCTGTGAATTACTATTAATTTTTAAAAAATTTGCTACTTGTCAATTCATCTTTCAGCTGGCTCGTTTGAGAGGAGACGGGGCCTCTCTGTCTGTCTAGTCTGAAACAAAAGCTAACCTACTGTTAGCTGCCAATTTGAGAAGTGTGGCCAATACGGTATTCCAGCAGCCCACTTCCCGGGAGGAATACCCTGACATGCAATAAGCAGCAAGCAGCAGTAAGTAAATTCGGGGGATGAAAATGAAATCATGTTTTGCTAAACCCTGTCGTCCTTTACTGTGGAAACTCTGGGCTCCCCGTTGGCAGCGTGCTGAGGGAGCAGCCCAGTGAAAGCACTGCTGTTTCCTTGTTTTGTTCTTGGCAAGCCGGCACGGGGAGGGTGGTAAGCGACTCCCCTCTGTAGCTGCGGGGTCTCGCTGGCCTCGTTAGCTACTGTTGGGCACTTGGTCTCCCGTATGGAATTTTGGATTTGTTTGGAAGAAAAGCTGTCGTGTCACACAACGGACAAGGGATTGACAACTACAGTTCTCTGTCACCTGTGCTGAGCGGGGCACATTCAGAGTCCTGTGAATGACGATAAAAGTGCCCCAGTGCTGTGTCTCTCTAGATGTTTTTCCCACAAAGAGTGACTTCCTTTGTGTCTGCTGAGGAAGTTTACTTTTGCTTAGGAAATGGTAATGGCTACCTAGCAAAAGCTCTTATAAACAGTTGTAACTTGCCTACTGTTTCCAGCACTCAGCCTGGTGCTTTTTGTAGCAAGTTAGCCCTCCAAGGGACAGAAAGATATTCAGCGTGCTTGGGGTAATGATGGGCTGTCACTTGAAGAAAGGAAAAAAAATTAAAAATAAAAAAATTAAAAAAATATCCTGATTTCTTTTGTTTAGCAACTGGAAGGAGGATGCTAAGCTGTAGGCAGCCTGCCTCTCTTAGTGGCTCAGAGAGCAGCAGCTGCTGAAATGGAAGGAGACTGCCAGTAGCCCCGAAGCCATGGTTTTGGGTATGTCTGTGGCAAGGATTTCTCTTTCTCCTTCTGAATTCTCCCCACAGGGTTCTCCCTGGACTCCTGAGGGGAGCTCTACTTGCAAAAAGCACTTCCTAGTTGTAGCAGAAATAAGGACTTCATAATTTTTTTCCGTAGGCCAGGCTTGAAGATGATCGTCTTAAAAGAGCTCTTGCTGACAGAATAATTATTCTCACAAACAAAGTGATGCTGGTGATTGACAGTGAGCTAATACCCAATTCTTGTTGCTGTGAGAGAGGAAGAAGTCGGGGAATCCTTGCATGCTCTTTTATGCCGTGTTTCCATGGAGCTAGGAAATAACCAGGATTGTGCAGCGCTAAAACCAGTTCTCCAAAAGACTGATCTGCAGGGCTTCCGGTCTGTTTTTTATTACTGACCAAAATAAGTTGTAAGTAAAGTAAGTACAATGTAAGCAAAGCTTGAGAAACGCTTCAGTCCACCAGGATGCTTTTCTGAGAGCTAATTTTATGGAGCCAGACTGTCAAGTAAGTGCATGAGCGCATGTGTGAAGATGGGGATCTATTCCAAACAAAAATGAAAACCTGAAGCTTACCAGGTCTTCGATCATGACTGAGCTGAGTCCATCCCTGGGGCTTCACCTATGAATCTCTCCCAAACTCGAAATTAGTCTTTACTCTTTTGGACTGGCTGATACTGATCTGTGTCTCTATTTACTGTTACATTGCCCTCGAAAGGGAACCTATAACTGTTTAACAGAAATGTGCCTCCCTGGAAAGACTGATCCTTTTTCTGAGGTGTGAGCTGTCTTCCTCTACTCCCAGAGCTGTCCAGCTGGAGAACCAGAGTGTGTGCTGGTACGGGTCAGTCTCTGTTCCTTCTGTTGGCTCTCGGCATTGAAACGTTCTGTGTTTGAACAGCATGGTGTTTGGGGGTCTGGTCTGCTAGCAGTGGCTCCATAACCAACATTCTGCAGGCATGTAGGAGCTCAGAGGAGTTTCCAGTAGGATGGAGTATCTCATTTCACGATCGGTGACTCCATATAATATAATCTCAAGCATACCAGGCTCTCCAAATCGTTTGCTTTTTGCAGTTCAGCTCTCCTTTCCGCTTTCCTTTGTTTCTGACAAGAAGGTGTCTATGAGCACGCTGGCATGGGTGAAGAGGAGAGCTGTATGCCACGTAGGTATGTGTTTCTTTCCCTGATGTACTAGTAAGGCTTTGTCCAGAATAGGTTTGCTTCTCGTTAATGCTGTTAGTGTAGAAAATGCACAGTTTTCATCCCAGTGGAAAACAAGTGGGATTTTTCAAATTCAGCTGCTGCAGAAATTTGAGTTAGGCATTTGTCAAGTGAAGGCAGGACTATGCTCACAAAGTCAAACTAATTTGTGTCGGTACTGATTTTCCTGTGCTTCCCGTAACCAAACTTCATACCTGTCCTTCAGAAACTATTCTTCCTCATGGTAAGGAGCTAGTGGAAAAAAAAAAAAAAGTGCGTCTCAGAGTATACAGTGCAGCAGGCAGAGCTTATGTGCCTGGGTGGGACTACAAAACTGAGGCTGAGTTGGTTCTGTGAGGATGATTTAGACAGCATGGCGCTTGTTTTTTTGTGTACCATGTCCTCGACTGACTTTTCTACGCTCTAGCTTTTAGCTCTTCAGTCTCTGGATGACTGCTGTGTAATGATTGTGTATATTGAATGTGTGAAGTGTTTCTGGGATCTCTGAGTTGAGTGCAAATGAAGTTCACTTTATCCAACGGCAGGAGAAAACAAAGTGGTCATGGGGCAAAGTCTCTTTGTCCCTCAGACCGTATTTTGCTCAGCTGGGGTGAATTGTGCACTAATGCTGGGAGAGGCTGACATTGGAAAGGCAGCCAGAACTCCCACAGAATTCGTCTTAATGAAAGATACTGACGATTAAAAAAAAAAATAAAATCTAGCCCTTAAAGTTGTAGAGAAAATCGTTCACGTTTGTGGGGCGAGTAACTGTGTGTAGCTGAGTCTGCAGGCAGGTGGCTCCAGCTTTACAACCACCACAAGACAGCGAGTAATGTCCCATCGGCCCGAACCGGACAGGAGTTCTGCCTGCTCCTCCGCGTGGCTGCAGCTGAGACTGTGAGCTGCACGGCTCCGGAACCTTCAGTTAGTTGTTGCTGAAGGAAAGTTCTAATGGCCTTACACAGCACAGCTTTCAGGAGAGCCCAAGTCTAGTTCCATCTCATCCCTTCCTGCAGCTTGCCTGTATTTATCTTAGCAGCTAGAGACCTGCTAGAACAGTCAAGAGGAAAGGGGGGGATTACACACTGAGCTACTCTGGCAGCAGCCTGCTCTTTTTCCCCGCCTCCCCCTGCAATTGAAAGTGTGGAAGGCATTTGAACTTCTGACAGCAGCGTTGCTCTGGGCTTGTTTGGGGAAAAAACTCTTTTATTTTGTTAGCTTCTGGAGAGTTTGCTCAGTGGTGCTGGCACAGGTGTTTGAACCCAACCAGTACGCGTGTAACATGGCGGAGTGGAGCTCGAGGGGTAACTTGTGTGCAGTTGTAGCGCCCAGGACAAAATGTGCCGTGTGAACAGAGAATACTGCACGGTTAATCAGGCTTCAGCAATACTCTGCCTGTCACAAGACTGTTTTGTCTGTATCTGCCTTTTTTTTTTTTCCCAGGCATCTGTAAAATACATTTATATAATATTAAAAGGCCTGAGCTAATTTATTTTATTGCCTTCATTACCAAACAATAAAGATGCACTGTCCAACGCAAACATAATTAAAGCTGGCAGGAGTTCAGTTTTGTTGCAGTAGTGTTATTGTTTGTGGGTTTACCCATCGCCTCCTCGATTGCTTGCTGCCAGCGTTTATTTGAACTCCCTTGGCCTGGTTTTGATAAGCCAGTCTGACTGGTTGGACCTTGCGTGAGTGCGAAGAAGGGAAGTTCTCTTGGCAGTTAAGCCTGCTCTCGAGAGGGAGCAATTAGGACAAAGTGTAGCCGTGTCATGCGAAGTGCAAGTTCATCTGGTGCCTCTGCTGTCTCACAGTAACCCCCTTTGCGTTAACCCGCTGGGCTCGGAGTTTCCTCTCGCTGACGGTAAACGCGGGTTTGCTGAAGCTCGTTGTCTGGGGGAAGTGATGGAGGGGAAGGTGTGAATAGTTACAGGGAACGCGCCGGCAACAGTCGGACTAAATTGGGTAGGGGCAGGGTATAGCTTGACTGTTTCGCCCCGCTGGGTTGAGGAATTTGCACAAAACTGAACCGGAGAATTTGTGGCCCCGCAGTTCAGAAGGAGCGAAACTGCGGTCTGGGAGCGCCCTGTTTCAGGTTAGCAGGGGATGTGTCCCGAGAGAACTGTTTGGAGAGATTCTGACCTCGGGTCGCTCATTCCATGTCCTCCCTCGAGCCTCAAAACCACGACCTGACCAAGTAGCAGCAGTGGGGCCAGGAGGGGAGTGGAGCCGAGCCTTGCGTGACTCTGGAGGCCGAGAGGGTGTGTGAACACGGGGCAGGTGCGTGACTAGCGCGGCAGGCTTGGGATTATTCGTGGCTGATGACTCCACATGTTCAGCGGCTGCTATCAGGAGTCTGGAATGACTTTGATAATGTGCATGCTTGCATGTGTGCTGCGTGCAATCAAAGGCTATTAGCAGAGGTAGCGTAATTGGCGGTTAGCATGCAAGGTCAAGTGTTTGAACACGTCTGGGCCCTCTGTATCGGCAGAGCGCTAGCTGAGAAGTTCCAAAATGAAGGCCAGAAGGATTCAGCAGGATCTGCTCCACGCCATTTTCCTGTTACCTCGCAGGAGCACCTCCGGTTTGACTCTGAAAACCTCAAGATGTGCGAAACCTGCCACTTCTGCCCGAGCTTGACTTAGTGGTTTGTGACTGGGGCACCCTGGGGAAACATAGCAGTACAAATAGTTCCTCACAATTGAAATGCACGCTGCTTTTCTCATTTGAATATGGCACTTGCTTGCTGCAACTGGCTCTTGTTACGCGTTTTCTCTGCAAAAGAGCCCGAGCCCACGAGTAACTGTTTGACTTCCTCTCTGAGCGGATGTGTACGCTGTGGCTGTTCCCCTTTGAGCTTGTATCACTGCAGAGCGTTTCTCTGGGCCATGTTGCATTCCCACGGCTCTTTCCCATCAGCGCAGGCAGTCCGAGCCCTGCCGGGCTGCCAGCAGCACCCGGGTGGCTGCCGTTGCCCCGAGGTCAGCGGCTGGTGGGAGTGCAAAGGTGAGTCAGGGCTGCTGGCCGCTGAACGCCGCAGCAGCAGAGCGTGCTGAGGGAAGGACCGAGTTCATGCTCTGGCCTGGCCTTTGGCGTCATGCCTGAGCTGTAGCAGGCATCGGTCTGAGTCCTGGACCTTTCTGACCTATCGTGCCTGACTCCCATGCGCCTCATCTGCCTGTCCCAGAGTAGGAACTGACAGTAAATTCGCAGAGCCCTTGCTCAGCTTGGAGCAGTGCTTATGAGTGATGTGAATGGAAGGAGCTGAGAGCTTTTCTTGCTGGCAGCTGTGCTCCAGCTATATGGCCGTCCCATATGGGGAGGGAATTAAGCTGTGCTGCTCTTCAGCTGGGAGACAGTTAAAGACATCCAGGTCTCGCAGGAGGATGTTTGAAGGGAAGAATAGCATCTGTTTCTGATTCTGTGTAGGTGTAAATCCTCAAACACAGAGCGAAGGGGCTTGGCTATCAGAATTATTTTGGAGAGAAGTTAGAATAAAGAGGCTGATTTCTGTGGCGGAAGATATTCAGGGATATCTGGCTGCCTGCTGCAGCAGTTTTCTCACCTGTCACGTTTTGCACTTCTTTTCCCATATGGCATGGGTAATTATTTTCAGTTTCCTTGCCCTCCACTATTTGACACACTACCAAGGAATTGCTGTTGCTCCCCTCAGCGAGCGGCCTTTTGGTGGCAAGGCATCCTCTGTATTTATTTCCAGGAGAGTTTACAGATGTTGCTGCAGGGTTTATTTTTGTGAAGTCAGTGCCACCTTGGCCTTATTCAGGTTTGTGTTTCTCTTGCCTGCCGATTCCAGGCTGGTTTCCTGTCGGAGCGAGCAGAAGGATTGTATTGCTTCCTACTGCAGGCGCTGTTCTCAGCGCTTAACAAAACCTCTCTTGTTTTCTGTCCCTTGATCTGCGCGCTGGAGCGTTTCCTGGCTCACAGACCAGGCTGTCAAAAACGCCTGAGAAGTATTTTTCCACAGACTTTATTCTTCCAGCCGCATTGTTCCCCTGCTGCCTCAGTGTATCGTGATTCAGCTTTTGCGTCTGGAGCCAGGCCTTTTGGCACGGCGCAGCTCGGGTGGTGGGGACACCGACCTAGTAAATGCGGGACCTCTCGTTTCGCTGTGATACGTGGGTTAGGGGCTGGAAGTTTGGGGCTGCTCCCTGCCAGCATCAGGAGGCGTAATGCATCCAAGCTTTGTTGGTGTGAAATCTGGTTCACAGCTTCTCTTCTCAATTTCACGGTGATTAGGAGCATTTGTATGTGTTTAGGCACTGGTGTGGATTAAAGTACTGGTGGCCTGGAGACCTGTAAGGGAGAACTTAATATTCTGTCTCCACGTCAAAAAGGGCTTCTCTGTCCATGTGTTGCTGAAATTACCAGCTGCCTGCTGAATTTTCATGGAAAGGTGTATTATTTCAAGCCCAGCAGTCGTGTTTAGCTGTCATCATTTCTAAGTTATAAAGCCTTACCAGACTGCAGTGTTCTGAAAAAGTCTGATTGTCTCCCTCTGCTCTCTCTGAACCCTAGACTCCGGGCTGGTCGTTCCAAGCGTGTCTTACGAGCTTCACAAAAAGCTGCTCTCGGTTGCTGAGAAGCACGGGCTGACGCTGGAGCGGCGGCTGGAGATGACGGGAGTGTGTGCGAGTCAGATGGCCCTGAGCCTCCTCGGGGGACCCAACAGGTAAAGCGCTTCCCTGTCACTCTCCTGTGGGTTTGCCCCCTAAGTGGGGTTGCAGTGAAGGGCGCTGCGAGGTTACTTTGGAGGTAAATGTAGTGTGGATGCCTGCTGCCGCTTGCGCTGGTCCCTCGGTGGTCCTGCAGCCAGAGGCAGCGGTCACCTCTCTGCCTTCCTTGCCTGTAAAAGGCCAAACTCATCCCGGTGCCGTGCAGACCTGTGTTGAAGCTTGTGTGTCAGCCTGTTGCCAAATCATCCTGAAAACCAGTCTGCGGCTTAGGCTCCTGACGTGGGAGGAAGCCTTGCAGCAGGGATCCACGTTCGTGCTGCTTTTTCTCGTTTCCCTTTCTAGCCCCTCTAGGCAAGGGCTGGCTGAACATACCATGTTGGATGAATGACTTGCTAAGGGCTGCTTTTTGGCTCCTGTGTCCCAGAAGTGTCTCGAGTCAAAGACAAAACGGACAGAGCTGAGATTTTGCTCTCCATTTACTGGGGTTTTTTCAGGGAATTGAACTTTGCACAGGTGTAATCCAAGACAGATGAAACCATTGCAGAATTTCTGGCGAGCTACTCCATTTTGGAAATCAATAAACATTTCCTTTGTTGTTTTTACATATTACAATTTAAGGATATCAATAAAACCAAAACTGAAGTGCTGCTGGACTTTTCACGATGCTAAACTAGCTTACAGGCATCCACACCTGAGCTGAGAATATCCTGCTCTCTTGGAGGGCCCAATTTGCCAGCGGGTTTGGAGTGCCCTCGCTGCTGTTTGCGTGAATATTTGTGCTGACTCTCGTGAAGAGATCTGCGCTGTGCCTGCACTTGCCATAGTTGTTGGTGTGGGCAGACAATTGCAGGTGTGTTTTTATGTCTCAGAGAGATGCTCCAAATTATTTCCTCTTGAAGGGGAAGGTAAGCCCTAACAGTCCCCGTCAGTTTATGCAGTAAGTACTTGCGTGCAGTCCAGGACCAGATCATTTGGTTAAAAGCAGTAAGCGATGACATACTGGGCAGCGCTGACCCTATCAGCTGAAAATCATGGAATGATAGAATGGTTTGGGTTGGAAGGGACCTTACAGATCATCTTGTTCCAACCCCCCTGCCATGGGCAGCGACACCTTCCACTACACCAGGTTACCGTAAGCCTGCCTTGGTGGATTGCATCGATAATATTTAAATAAATCAACTTTATTTTCCAGTTGATGAGGCTCGGGGTGTAGAAATTATTTTTCTTTTTTTGTTTTTTTTTTAACTGTGGCTCTGCTGATGGAGTAAATCACCCCATATTTTCAAGATTGTATAGTCAGCATTCTTCTAAAATCAGAGGGGCAGAGGAAGAAAGCTTCCTAAAAGTGAAATTGCGCCGGATTCAGGCTTGCTACATGAGCAGTGCCAAAGCCCCCTGCTTTGAAAGTACAAGTTGGCTGCATGGCGAACCAGGATGGATTGGGACCTCGTGCTCTCTGCTACGGGCACAAGGAAGTCTCGAAGGGACCCTGCAGGCAGAGCAGCTCTGGTGTCAGCGCTACCAAAGGATGTGGGTTCCTTCTCGAAGGCAACGGAAGATTTGCAAAACACCTGTCAATTTGCATTTTATTGATTTTTCTCTTGCAGGAAGAAGGTAAGAGATTCTTGGGTTTATTAACCGTCCCCTATTTGTCTGCATTTTTTAGGCTGAACCCGAAGAACGTGCACCAGCGGCCCACGGTAGCCCTGCTGTGCGGCCCCCATGTGAAGGGAGCCCAGGGGATCAGCTGCGGACGGCACCTCTCCAACCACGACGTCCACATCATCCTCTTCCTACCCAACTTTGTCAAGATGCTGGAATCCATCACCAACGAGTTGAACCTTTTCAGCAAGACACAAGGCCAGCAGGTGTCCAGCGTCAGAGGTAAGCAAGCGAGGAGCAGACCTGCTCTCCTGGCAGAGACCTGTGCCGCTCAGCTCCCCAGTGCCTCCCAGTCCGGTGGCACCATCTAGTGGCAACGCCGCTGGTGGCTGCCTGGAGGCTGGTGGGACAGCAGAGGCTCCGAGGCTGAACACAGGAGCGTTTGTGCTGGTGCGGATGGTTCCTGCGTGAGCAGATGCTGAAGGGCTGCTGCGTGAATCCAAGTTGGAGCAGCCGCTCTCTTAGGGTAAGGGCCTGCCTTGTTCAGCGCGTCGAAACCACAAGTCAACGAGCATCCAGCTGCTGCTTCACGCCGCGCCGGCAGCTTTGCTCGACCGGTCCCAGCAGCTGCCACTGTTCAGATCTCTTAGTCCGCCCCGGGAGAAAGCGATGCTCAGTCTTCTGTGAGAGAGCTGGCTTCTGTTGGTCACTTTGCCAGCGGTAGTTTCAAACCTGTTTGATTTAAACTTCTTAGGAGAAACAAACTTGGGAATTGGGGTGCTGCACGATGTTTTGTGCCGCGGCATGGTGGGGGGCTGCGCTGGCTGAGCTCCTTCGCTGTTAGGAAAGAGGAGTCCTTGCGCCGAGGACTGGGCAGTCTGTCAGGCGAGGGGAGTGCAGCAGATGTGGTGCGGAGCAGCTGAGCGCAGCGAGGCTGATGGAGCTCAGTGGGGCAGGCAGCAGTGCAGCGCACGAGCTGCCTTGCTGTAGCAGAGGTAGTCGGCACGTTCCAGAAAAACAGGCCTTTTTTTTCAGCTTGCGGAATATAAAATGATCCTTTGGTAATGAGAAGAGAGCAGCACTGTGTCCTGGGTTTGGCCAGGACAGGGTTAATTTTCACCGGACTCCAGGAAGGGGCACAGCCGGGGGGTGGGGGCTGACCCCACCTGGCCAAACAGAGCCCGGTATTCCATACCATGTGACGTCACGCTGGGTTCCGGTGGGGGGGGCGGCGCAGCGGGAACGCACTCGCGGCTCGGGAGCGTGCGGTGCCGGTGCGGTCCGAGAGAGCGGGTCTGTTTTTGTCGTGTTTTTCTCCTTATCTGTATCGTTGTTGTTCCTGTTTCCCTCTGTTTGCTGTTCTGTTAAACTGCCCTTATCCCGACCCACCAGTTTCTGCCTCTTTCTTTCCATTCTCCTCCGCACGCCGGCGGGGGGCGGGGCGGCCGCGTGGCGCTTTTGTTGCCGGCGGCAGCCGAAACCAAGACACGCTGCTTCCCTGGGCTGGTGGGCCAGCCCAGCGGGGGCGTTGGGGCTGCTCAAGTGCTGACCGCTTGATGAGGTTTCGTACCCGAGA
The DNA here is from genome assembly GCF_030867145.1 of Opisthocomus hoazin. NCBI lineage: Eukaryota > Metazoa > Chordata > Aves > Opisthocomiformes > Opisthocomidae > Opisthocomus > Opisthocomus hoazin. The sequence goes on from NC_134423.1 coordinate 12,251,312, forward strand.
GCCTGTGAATGTTCTCCCGGGTGCTAAAGAGCTTTTAAATATCGGTGTCGGTGTCTTTTGCGGAAGGATGGCAGTAACAACAGGTAAGGCCAGGCTGCGTGCAGCGAGATGGGGGTGATGGAGGCAAAAATGAGAAGTCTGCTGGTAGTGTGAGGAGGGAAGGCGCTGAGCCTTAGTTTGTGGTTTCAGGCTGGTCCTCAGCACTCAACGGCGTTTGTGTTTCTTTCAGATCTCCCAGGTACCCCTGTTGACCTAGTGATCAACTGCCTGGATTGTCATGAAAATGCCTTTTTGAGAGATCAGCCTTGGTACAAAGCAGTTGTGGACTGGGCCAACCAGAACCGGGCACCCGTCCTCAGCATAGACCCTCCGATAAACGAGATGGAGCAGGGCATTGACGCCAAGTGGTCGCTGGCCTTGGGCCTGCCCCTGCCCCTGGGCGAGCGGGCAGGGCGCGTGTACCTCTGTGACATTGGCATTCCCCAGAAGGTCTTTCAAGAAGTGGGAATAAACTACCACTCGCCATTCGGCTGCAAATTCGTCATCCCCCTGCACTCCACTTAGGGCCCGTGCAGCCACACGGCTCTGAAGGGAGAGAAGAGAGAAGGAGGAGGAGGTCTGTCAAATAAGCTGTCCAGTGGATCCTGACTAGTAAACTCGTGACGCCTTAAGGATGTGAAGTTCTGGAGAGTTTTCCTTCCAGAAGAAACATTGTGTATCTGAAAAAAAAAACCAACAACAAAAAAAAAGAATAATCGTAAAATGAAACAAAAAAAAGAAGGAAGCGAATGTTCCTGTGAAGCTGTTTTCATTCTCTTGTGCCATTGTATGAAGGAACACGCAGGAAGATGGTGTCTGTCCCTGGCCAAGGCAGCCGCTGCTGCCCAGGCCTGGCCGGGAGGCTGTGTAACGAGGAGGTGGTACAGGTGATGGGTGATTTTGAGATGTGTTCCTGTCCCTCTGGGCGGGTAGACCCAGCAAGGGCATCCTGGTGGGAGCAGCACCCCTTGACTGGGTAGAAATACCTTCTGTTGCAGCCGTACCACGAGGGAGGATTTGGTTGCGTTCCGTTGTTCTTTTTGCCTCCCTCCTCCCCTGTTTTACGTTCCTGAAGGCAGCTGTAGCTCAGTTTCCCTCCTGGAGCCTCCGGCTCCTCGAGGAGAGCTGTCCCTCTTCAGAAAGCTTGTGTCAGGAGCCGGACGTGCTCAGGTCCGTGCTCTGGGAACCCCGCTGTCCTCAGCTAGGCCTGACTTGCTTGTATACTCTGTTGGCTTTTTGTTTGCTCGCTTAGTGGGTGAAGCCCAGGTCTGCGCAAGCGAGGCGTGTTTTGGAGAAGAACTTTTCCAGGATAGTTGTGTTTGGTATTTTTTTTTTTCTTTTTTTCTTTCTTTCTGGCACAGTGAGTGGCTGAATCAGGTAAAGGCTAGTGAAGCAGGGCGGTGACACTCTGAGTTTGTTGCGTGGCGTGCGGTGCAGGTGATGTTTGGGTGAGTTCTCCCAGTGCATCCAGTATCCCTCCTACACTCAGTGTGGTTTGGGGAATAGGCCGTGGATCCCGTTCATTCCCTTTGGGCTCGAAGCCTGCGTGTAGGGCAGGCTTGTGTGTGCACCCCTGTGCTGGGAACCAGCTTGAGGAAGGATTTGAGTCCTCGGCTCAGACGGTGCTGTCTGCTGGCAGGAGATGGTGTGGTGAGAGCTGCTGTCCTCCTGGAGGGCTTCGGCAGGAGGTTCTCCGTCTGAATTACCGCAGGGCATCTCACTCTGCTGCCTGCTCTCGTGCTGCACTCGCTCCCCGTGCGCTGCCAGGAAGCATTGGGTTATCTTTCCCTGCGTTTGTTTTGTTGGCCCCATGGAACCTTGGTGCTGTGCCTAGAGCAGGGACAAGCTGAGAACCTGCCAGCTAGCTGCCTTCGGGAAGCCATCATGCCAGCTCTGCGCGCTTCCCCGAGGCTTTGTGCCTGGCAGCTGACCCAGGGGAGCGCTGGACCTGGAGTGGTGCAGGAGGAGCTGTAAGGGCGAGCTGTTCCTTCAGAGGAACCGGGCAGGTGCAAGGCAGGGGCCCTGCCTGCTCCCGATGCCGTGAGCCTGGGCAGTGCTTGAAGTTCTGCTGCTCTTCTGGTACCTTACCTGTCCCCAGAGCTCCTGCAGGTACCCAGGCCTTGCAGAGACCCCGTTCAGGCAGCTGGGAGAGCTTCAGAGCTTCAGACAGTGCCTTTTCTCCAGGGCAGCTGGATCTCTTTGGAGGCTGGAGCGCGGGGACTTGTGGAAAGGGTTGTGTGGCTGCTCTGTCAAGCAGGTAGAGTCCCGCTTAGCAAACCTATTGCTCCGGGGGGTGAGGAGTTACGGATCAGGCACTTGTCCTTCCCTGTCACCTGCTTAGAACAAAGGCCAAGCGTATCAAAGGAGGAGGGAAGAGACTTCCCCAGCTGCAGAGAACCAGTTGAGTCGTTAATGCTGCCTGGAACTGTGGAGCGACGGGGGAAGACCCAGCAGTAAGGACAAGAGGCTGGTGAGGCCTGCGCCTTGCCGTACCTCCCTCAGCAGGATGAAGGCAGGGCTCTGCCCTCTCGCTGGCTGGACCCGGCTCCCCTGAGCGGCTCTGCACGACACAGCTGCGTCCGCTGGCCAGTGCCAAGTGGAGGCTGGGTGACGTGCCGGTGCTGTGACGGGGCGAAGCTCTGCCCTTGAGCCGCTGCTCTGCCCTCGGCCGGGCAAAGCCAAAGCACTCGTTCCTCAGGTGAACCACGTCTCGGCTAGAACTGTAGTGGCATTTAACAGGCTGTGGCTCTGACTCGGCCACGCTGGGAAGGGACAGCAGCGTGGCTGGTTATTTAAAACACAAAGGCGAGGCCTCCCTCTGCCTCTCTTGTTTCTTTGGCTGTTTTGACTTCAGGCAGAGGAGCAGCGGCTGGGTTAAAAAGGAGGATAACGGTCCCTTGGTCGTTGCTGTCGTACGGTGTTAGCGTTAGCCCCCTTCTTTTCACTTTCCTTGCTCAAGACACTTGCTAAGAGAACTTGTTTCAATTTCTGCTGTCCTTGAAGCGGGCTGCAGGCTTTTCTTGCCTCTTCTGGGCTTGGTTATGAAACTGTAGATTGTATGCACTGAGCAGTAACAGTGTAGAAATATTCCAGGCTTCGTCACAGGTTCCTTGTCTGCCCCTGCGCTGCTGTGCCACTGGCTGAAGTTCTGTGCCCAGAAGGGCACGGAACCAGGTTGAGACCTTTTTGCAGGGATGGCAGCTGGGCTCAGGTCTGTACTCGCCGCTGCACGGCGTGGGGAAGCACTAAGGCACCCTGCCTTGCCGGCTGTGCAGCAACAGGGTTCCCCACATTTAAGCAAAAAAAAATAAATAAAGTGAGCAGTGTTGCACAACGGGAGGGTACAAACCCTCCTGTGAGGGATTCCCCGTCCCTACGTGTGCAGTGTTTAGGGCACAGCAGGCAGCTCTGGGGGTGTTTGGCAGAGTTAAACTTCACCGTGCACCCACTTTCTGGAGACGAGAGCGGCTTTGGGCGTTTGGCTGTGTTTTCCCTCGGACACAGAGGCTTCCTGGAGGAAGCACTGGTCTCGCCCACATGAGATGCATCTTGGGTGCAGGTATGAGCTCTTCTGGAGCACTCAAGAGACCCAGAAAGGGATCTGGGTCCCTTCTTCTCCCCCTTCCCCCACGTTGCCAGAGTTATTTCAAAGACTAGAACACTTTTTTTAGCTGTGTTTGAGATAATAGTTTTTAACCACCATCCTAGGAACTGCCCACGGGTGCCGCTCTGGTCACTGACATGTGAAGATCACTGCACTATGTCACTGCTTGGTTATTCCATTTGTGACCCGATGTTTGTAACGACTAATTCCTGCCGCTATTGGGGGGATGCCCTGAAATAAAGTGCAACTATTCATCTGTGCTGTTGGTGTGCAGCTATTTATTTGTCTGCTGTCCTGCTAGAGCCCGACACCGCAGCTGGAGCAAGCCTGCCTGCAGCTCAGCGGAGCAAGGGCTGAGGCCAGGGAGAGTTCGCTCCACTCACCCTCACTTTTTTGCCCTCCACTGAAGCACAGAGTCCTGCTGCTCAGCTTCCAGTTAGTTTTTCAACATCTCCATCTTCCTTTGCAAAAAAGGCAAAGCTGGGAGCAAGAGACCCCTACACCTGCCTACGAGGGAAGTATCAAACAATAAGAAACACTTTATTTTAACTTTACAACATATAAATAGACAAATCTGTGCTTTCCAATGTAGCTTTCCTTCCCCTCCCCAGGGTCCTTGTCACAGTGCCCCAGCCCCTCCGAACTCTGAGAGAGGAGAGCGAGTGAAGCCAAGCTTCGGAGGCTAGACTGATTGCGTCTGTACAGGTCCCGCAGGCACCGCACCCTCCCCGGCGTCATCTGCTCAGATCCCGGCTGGCGCCTCGACCGCACAGCATCCTTTCCTCTGCGGAGAGGCCAGCAAAGAACGGATGCAGGAGGGCTTCCGAGAATGTGATCCGGTGGGAAGGGTCGAATTCTAACATCCTCCTCATCAAGTCAAAGAGCTGTGCGTGCTCCAGCGAGTCGTGCAGCATGTACGTCTGAAAGAGAAGGGCAGGGGGACAGAGAGGGGGGTGTAGTGCTCCGCTACGCCCTCGTCTGCGGTGCACGGCGAGGCAACGGCCGTCTCCCATCCTGAAGCACAGCGTCCTTCCTGCTCCCTACTATCTGCCCTGCTTCGGCCACACCAATAAACCTCTGTAACTGCAGATGAGAGTTCGGGGCTCCGTAAAAGCCAGTTACCAAGGGAAATGCCCATCCCTAAGCCCCACGCTGCTGCTCCGGGGAAAGGAACCAGAGAGCAGCTGAGCCTCGCACCCCAGCCAGCCCTCCAGCAGCCGCGGAGCAGCACCTACCCGCAGGGGCTTGCAGTTCTCTTGGACGTATCTCCCATCGGACGTGTTCTCATCCCACACCAGGTTCCCGTTGTGGAAATATTTTTGCTTCCTGCAAGGGAAAGGGGGTGTTCAGCCAGGCTACTCTGCGGCACGCCTACCCCGAAGAGCTCACCCGCAAGGGCAGAAGGAAGGCAGGAGCCGGCACAACTCAGTTAACACTGTAATCTCTGCCATACGTGAGCAGCTTAGCCAGTTCCCCTAAAATCTGCCATCAGGCTCCCGACCACCACTTCCAGCACATCTCCCATGGCTACACCCATATAGGTGAGACCTGGTGCGAGGAGGGACAGCTGGCACCCCACGTAACCAGCTGCAGAGGGTCGACTGGGCTGTCTGAGTTCAGGAGCCGGTTCTTACCGAGTTTTGTGGATCATGTGAGATGGAATTGGCCCGAGGATCTTTTCCATCATGACAAGATGCTCACGATTCTCGTGGGTCTGCAAAGGAACAGAGCGATGGTGCATTAATTCAGAACTTGGAGACGTGATGACATACGTTCTGTCACCTATACAAGTAACAAGGGAAGGAGCGACAAGGCTCCTGTCCACCTCTGCTTACTCTCCTGATCTTTCTGCTCTCCACAGGCACAGTGAAGAAACCAGAAGCGATGTGAACCTTCCAGCAAGCCACAAGTCCGCCAACCCTGAGTTTGCCCGGGGCTTATTTTCAAACTCAGCTGCTGGTTGTTAGTGCCTGGTCTGCACTTCCATTCCCTTCACCTAAGCTGGAGCCCTTTTAGACATCAAGGCTTCTCGGAGTACAGAGCCTCTCGCAAGAGTCATACCTGGAAGAGCGTGAAGCCACGGTAATACTCAAACAGAATGCAGCCGGTACTCCAGACATCGCATGGCTGTGCCCAGCCGAGCTCTGCAAAGAGGATCAGGTTAATTTTGCGCTCCCAACGAGTCCCACCAGATTTCTACTAGTCCCTTGTTGAAATCGCGGGGGTTACGCGAAGGCAGTCCTAGAAGTTATCTGTGCACTCTGCAGTGCGGCACACTGGCAAGGGGACAGTCAGGTCTCCCCCAGACGATTCTGTTTCAACTTCAGCCGATTCCACGTTCCCCTAGAGCCAGTCTGAACACTCCCCACATCTCCCAGACTTTCCTCAGCTCTCTGCGCTCCATGTCAAGGGCCTGCACTACCCATGAACACCTTCCAGCCAGGACCTTGGGACCACTGCGGCAGTGGTGCAGCAATGCACAGAACACGTTGCCCCCAAGAACGGGCGTGCTCTCAAGCTGGTTTTCCTCTAGGCAGCGTCATCCTACAGCATCCTCGGGACAAGCGTTCTCCTCCAGCCACCCGAGTCTCCCGCAGCCCCGGCCGTACTCACCCAGAATCACTTCTGGTGGACGGTAGTGGCGGGTGGCCACGATGGTGGTGTGGTGCTCGTGATCAAAGGTGGCGCTTCCAAAGTCTGCCACGCGGATGCTTGTGTTCCGAATGGATTTCTCCTCGCAGCTCTGCAAGCAAACAAGTCCTCGGTGCTTCTAATAGCTGGTTCAAGATTAAGGCAGGCTTTCCGAGGAGCTCTCTGACCCCAGAGCTGCCATGTCTGCACTGATCAGAAGGATTATAACTGTGAAGCTCTGAGCTCTTTACATCTCAGATCAGCGTTAAGGAGAGCCGCTGAACACCCCACTTCATGGACTGGAGCCACTGAAGCAGCCTTATGGCTTTTAGAAGACATGGGAGAAAGAGGAGGCCCGGTCTCCAGTTTGTTCCCACTAAACAGACTTTTCAGGCCCTGTGGGGCATATACAGAACAGATCGGGAAAAGCAGGCTATTCCTGGTCTACTGTCTTCTCTTTTGGACATAACCCACCTTTTTCTCATTGTACAGAGTATCAAAATCCGAGTTGACAAACAAGATGTTCTCTGGCTTGAGGTCAGTGTGAGTCAGCTGGTTGTCATGTAAAACTGCACAGGTGGTGAAGAGGAGAGAGAAGAAAATACACGTAAGAACCACACACTGAAGCACCCACACAACGCTGCCCGTCCAAGCGCCACACCGCACCAAGCCAGCTCCTTCTCAGCTCCCTCCCAGCCCACCCCGGAGAGCCGGCATCGCCTCGCCAGGCGGGCCGCGGGCGACGTACATCTCAAGGCATGGCAGAGCTGGTAGGCCATGTGCCGGATCTGAGGGAGAGGGTACGGCTGGAAGTTGTTCTCCTTCAGGAACTCAAAAGTGTTCTTGCCCAGAAGCTCAAAGGCGATGCACATGTGGCCGTGAAAGTTGAACCAGTCTGACATCAGGACACACAAGCTGTGCAGAGAGAGAGAGAGAGACACGAGGATTAACCGTCGTTCGGGGCCTCGACAGAAGGGTCATTTTCCATTTCTGGCTACTTCAGAAGCATCTGGTGAGCAAAAGCTCCGAGCCAGCCAACTCAGAAGCACAGTAATACCTCTACATACACCAGACTCACCCCTTCCCCACTTGGCTCAACCACCTCTAGATAGAGATTGCCAATTCAAGTGGGACAGGGCGGCAGGTGGTTATTAGAAAAGTTTTGGTTAACTTTTCCTTTATGATCCAGCATGTCAGTTGTTAAGAGTTGTAAGTAAACAAGCGTTCAGTAGAACTAGAGACAGACTCCCTTCCAGAATGCAGAAGAATGAAGCAGAAGAATGAAGCAGGTTTTCCCCCAGGCAGGAGGCAAGCAGCAGGTATTCCAGTCCTCAGCCCCGCGTGTCTTTGGACATCACCCAAGCAGACCGCTTGTCTGTAAGGACGTGGTACTGACTACCCAGGTATCTTGTAGGAACTTACAATTTGTTCTCCTTGTCCTTCTCTTTGATTTTTTTCAGGACGTTAATTTCCAGCCTGGCTGCTTCTCGGTATTTTCCAACATTTTTTATGATTTTCAGCGCCACCTGAGATTTGCCTCTGTAAGGGAAGAGACAAAAGGCTGGAGTCAGAGAACAAAACACACATACACATGTCCTCAGTCCACAGACAGCAGGCAGAACCCATTTACTCCAGTCGTACTTTCATGTGTTAACAAGCTTAGTCACTTCTGGGTCCCAAGAAAGCTCTCAGGGGTTGACCAGAAGTTAAGTACCCACATGGAAGTTTGAAGTGGAAGGCTGCCGCAGGGTAACACTCCGCCAAGGGCTGCAGACAGCTCTGCAAGCACACCACCTCCTGACACGGCAGCCCGTAAGGTCACCGTGCCTGCCGCAGCCGCCTCCCCGCTCCCGCTGTGCCAGAGAGATTTCTGAGGAGGCAGGAGGTCCCAGCGGCTCCTACGCTAAGCTGACCCCGTGGCTCGGAGCCAGACAAAAGGTCAGGAAGAGACGGGTCAAGTGTAATCACAGGAGAGGTTAAAAAAAAAAAAGAAGTTCCCCAGCAGCTTAAGAGGTCACTTTCCCTGGCTGCGCGGCCCATCCCTCAGCCGGAGTTTGCTGCTTTTGCAGTAGGGCAGTGAAGCAGCCTGTGCCAAAGCTGTCGGTCACTGGACGAGCTCACAGAATCACAGACTGTTCGGGATTGGAAGGGACCTCTGTGGGTCACCCAGTCCAACCCCCCTGCCGAAGCAGGGTCACCCAGAGCAGGCTGCACAGCACCACGTCCAGGTGGGTCCCCTGCTGCCCCTGATGCACAAAGTCGGGGGGCCACGGTATGAACCAGGCCCCTTGCTACAAGAAATAGCCTCTACCACGGTGACAAGTGGTAGGTGACAACCGTTTGGTCCGGCAGAGTCCTGGGCCCCGCAAAACTGCCAGCGTTCATCCTGCCATGCTTGTGAGCGTGTGGCACGAGGGACAGCCGAGTTCGCTGGAGGGAAAGATGCCCACCTGGCATGGTCCACACACTCCACCACTTTGCCAAAAGTGCCTTCGCCAAGGCTGCCGACGATTTCGTCTAGGAGAGAAAACAGGAGTGGACGTGAACCGCGGAGGCTTGGCGAGAGCTGAGGTCCTGCAATTTCACAGCAATAAAATGTCAAAGCAAAAAAAATGTCTCTCACTGCTACGCTCTTTAAAACTCAAGTGTCTATTGTCTGCCTCAGGCAATTTACTGGTCAGTCCATTTATAAGCAATAAAACACTAGAGACCCCTCCAGTACAATACGAGAGATCTTGTCTAACACGGGGATAGAAAGTAGAGAGGTAAAGTTTTACGAAAGGTGGCTGTACATCGCTCTTGAAGCCAATCGCCGATCCTGCACACCAGGTGGCCTTCCTTGTCATCTTCCACGCTCCTGCTGCGCTTACTGCTCTGTTGGCTTCTCTGTACACACCGCCCCCCGAAACGGCATACGGCCAAGCGCGCACAGCGGGCAGTTCCGAGCGGCAGGATTGAGTTGTCATTCAAAGGTGGAGACGACGGTGCGTCGGTGGTTGGATTTTCCAGATCCCAGCATTTCATAAGGCACACAGCATATATAACGATAGGGATATTGCAAGGGACACGTCAAGACACAAACTAACTTCAAAACAGAAAAGTAATCAACAGCTACAGGTATGTAAAGAAAACTCATTAGCTACGGCTTCCGGTGCAGGAAATCGCCCCCCTCTTCTCTGAAGGGAAGCAGCAGCTGGGAAGCTCCAGTGTTACGGTGGCTTGGTTGGGCACCACCATTCCCCACAGAGGAGCAGCCTCCTCCACAGCACTGGAGGATGCTGCCCAAGGCACGAGAAGGAGGAGGGCTTTGCCAGAAGGACATCATTTTCTCCGCTGGCAAACGTGACGAAGGGTACACAAGCTGTCAGTTTGGACAAGCTGTCCAGTAGAAGCCAGAGTAGCAGTTCTCCCTCTGTGCCGCCCGCTCGTTTGTACCTCGGTTAACAGCTCGCCAGCTACCCGGAGCTGTGTCCTGCCCTGGCTAGAACCAGCCCTTCCCTTCGTGACAGAACCAACGACCAGAGCGATCCTAAATCCAGATGCCCGACGGGCTGCAGACCTGGTGTCGCGCATCGGCCTCAGGATGCAATTTTAAGCCAGGGAGAACTTCAGGATCGGGACAGTTAAATGAATCCCCAGGGAGCGTTTCAAGCTACTTCAGGCATCCCCAAAAGGCATGAGGTCACCTGCACCCCTGCTACTGCCAGCTTCTACTGGAAAACCAGACGAATGTTCCCGGGAGGACCCGGGGTCCACAAAGCAAGCTGCCCTAATTCCTCATCTTTTTAGCCTCAAAGGTAGTTACAAGCTCTAGAGCCAAAGAAATTAATACAAAGCTCTACAATTCCATGCCCAAGCTTCTGTCGGGCTTCTCTTCTGCACCCTGAGCCCCCCAGCTAATCCAAAATAAGGAGCCACAGTCAGACCCCGAGAGGGCAGCTGAAAGGGAGAAGAAGGTCGAGAGGACAGTTGAGACAGCTGTGAGACCTCAAAGGATTCAGATCATGCCAGCCCAACCCTGCACACCGTTACCACCGCACGCACACACACGCAAACCGCGCTGGAGCGTTCTCATCACCGCCCTGGCTCTTTTCGAAAACTAAAGTTAAAAAGTCAACTGGAAAGAAAGAAAGAAAAGGAGGAAGGCAACAGACCGTCAGAAGTTCCCAGCCATGCAGATATCCACTATAGCTGCAGGGATCAGGACTCGCTCATTTAGTTGTAGCAACATTTAAAAGCACCAAACTTGTGAAAGATGGAAACGTTCCTTGGAGGAGAGAAGCAGTGAAGCAGAGACATTTGGTCCGATGCCTCACGACATTCCAGGGTATTCCCAGTCCCGGGACCAGCTTCCCCACCCAGTGCCAAGTACTCCCTGCTAACCCTTGAAACCTCTTGGGCAAGAAACGCTACATCTCAGGGTGGAAAACGGGCAAGTCTTCAGAGGAGCTGAAATCCACGGACCCTTGTGTGGAAACAGGCGAAGAGGACACGAGCGTACCCTCAGAAGGTGGAAGCTGCCTCCTAAGGACAGCGGGACAGGGGTGAATTACCACAGGGCTAACCAGGCTGCCTGATCCCACCCGGCACGGGACGCCGGCACAAAGCCAAGCCGATGTGCCCTCTCAGGAGCGCTCCGTGCCACCGTTGCCCACCGAAACCCCCAGCAGTACGCAGCAGCGAAGCCCTGGCCGTGCACGAACCTGCAGAGCTGAGCGGGCCCCAGCAGCCAGGCTGGCCCACGGCCAAGGCTCACCCTTGTTCGCCTGTCACGTGGGCGCCATTTGAAGCTTTCCCTGATCGCCTCCCTGGCCGTAAAGAGTACAGCTTAGTTTCCTCACGTATTAAGGCTACAGGGGCTGGACTAGTAAAAAGCAACAGCTACGAACGCCTCCCGCTTAACAAGACACGGATTTTGGACTGCACATTCCACGTAACGCAAAAACCAAACAGAAAAATGGGATCAGAGGTACTCACCCAGAGTGTTCAAGAGCTGAAAGGAGGTAAGAACGGTTAAAACCCTGCACAGTCCCGAACTCGTTCTGGATGCTACTCACCGAGGAGGCACTGCTACAAGACCTGGTCCTGCGTTTCCGGCAGTAATGCTGATGCTTCTTCGGACGGTGCTGCTCTCTGCCTCTGGATCGCCGCCAGTTCCGCGAGCGGGTCGAGTAATAGTCCTCTCCGAAAGATGGGCTTCGGTCTTCAAATCTGTAGGCGTCGCTGTCCCGCCTGTATCTCCTGTGATAAGGCATCCTCTCGTGGCTGCAGCACAAACAAGAACGCGTTTTTATCAGCCTGGAGAAGCACGAAAGGCAGAGTCCTGCTGAGACAAAGTGCTCTTGCTCCCACTCCCTGATGGCAGGAAAGAAGCAGGAGCAAGCGTCCTGGCTTCAAAGCACCCCTCCACTGTGGCTCCAACGCCAGCCGCTTCTCATGGGGGAAAACCAGAAAAAGTTTGCAAGAGAAAATGGCATTTCAAGGAGCCAGGTGGGGGGAAAGCACCCACTCAGAGCTCGAGCTGAGCCGCCCAGCTCCTCCGAGCCGCCTCCGCCACCACACGCAAGTCGTTTTCTAACAGCGTTTCTCCTCCCCTGGGAAGGTCTCTCATTAGTTTGTAAACAAATGAGAACTGAAGGCAGCAGCAGTGCTCAAGCCACCAGCCCAGGGGAGACTGAAGTCCTCTGAACACTGGGCCTTCGGCATACGCACGCACACCAGCTCAACAGATCGTTAGCAAGAGCCAGAAGGAAAAATTGGTCTCTGCAGAACAGTCAGGCTCCCGTGCCTCTAGCGACAACCAAGGGCTGCAAACATGTAGGGGAAACTTTCGGCCGAGTTCATCTCTGCACTGGGAAGGGCCAGGAGACCTCAGACAAAGCTCCCCGGCGTGAGTATTTCTCAGGAGTCCCACACGCAGTTTCAGGTACCTTGTGTGCACGTTAAGCACGAGAGCAGCTCTCCCTGCCCCACGCTCGATCAGAGCGCGCCTGCGAGCTGCAAGCGCCTCGAGCTAGCGCTGCGATTCTGCAGCTCCTGCCTTTTGCTCTGCGGTCCACATGCTTCCTTGGCAGCACTGGCACGTTACCTCTTTTAAACTGGACAGCAAAAATGGTATCACTTAGCAGTGGCCTACTTCTACCCCCAAAAGCAGGGCTGCCTTCTCCGCCCCAGCTGGTCTGATAAAGCAGCTTCCGCTACCCACTTCACCCATCACTGAGCGAGAAGCCGTGTTTTAAGCCGAAACTCAGAAATAAAGACCAGCACGCTGCCTTTCCAAGGCTGAGCAGCAGCGTTCAGTGCGCACGCTGGGCCGGGCCGATGCTGTCGCCCAGCTGAGAGCAAGAGCAACAGCTTCTCCGGCTGAGACCTCGCTGCAGCTGCTGCAGCCCGGAAACAGGAACTCTTGCTGTTTGCGCCTCTCATCTTTGGCAACAATTAGCTCTCTCGCCGACGGCTTAACGGCACGCAGGTATGCGTGGGGTGGTTCACCTCCTCTTGGATTAAGAATAAAATTTCAGACGGCCTGCCAAGAGAGCAGCGGCTCTAAGCCACCACTGAACTATCCAAAACACAAAAGCAAACGCCAGAACTGTGTTCCAACATCAACACTCCACTCCAAACGCACCTTTGTCAAACTTCAGTGTGTACCTTCAAGATGCAGAGGATTCAGAAATAACAACCTAAAACACAGAGGAGGCCAGCGAACCCACGAGAGGCTCGCGGTCTGAGACTAAAGGGCCAAGCAGGTTTTCACCTAGCAGAAGCCTGCTTTCACCCAGATCTGCCCTACACAATCCATCAGAGGAGAGAACGGAAAAGCCCAGCGTGCACGTCAGCTGCATTTCACAATCCGCTTCCTCCACGTAAACAAAAACCCGGGCTCGGAGGAGACATTTCAGGAATTTAAAGATGAACTCAGCTCCCTGCTGGCTGCACCTGCCCCGTCGAACCGGTGGAACCACACCAGCTCTGCGGCAAGCGGGCAGTGAGCCCCGCCGGCCCATTTTGCTCGCGCGGCGCAAGGTGTCAGCACGCAGCTCCCCGTCAGCGCTCCCCGCCCCTGTTCGAGAGCCCTCGCCGCCGCAGCTCCTGTTATCAGAGGCCTTCGCTGCCACGCTTCCAGCGCCTAACGGTCCCCGGGAAAACACCGAGCAAAGGGAGGACCAAAGGCAAAAGGCACAGCCGAAGCAGGATCAGGTAGCGACGCTCGGATCCTTTCTGACAGCATAGGTGAGGGGAGAGTATTGTTACTGTAAATCTGATTTGTGATGATCTCAGAGGGAAACGAGCTGCTGAAGAGAAAGACTTTGATCATAGAATCACAGAATGGTTTGGGTTGGCAGGGACCTTGAAGCTCATCTGGTTCCAACCCCCCTGCCATGAGCAGGGACATCTTCCCCCAGCCCAGGGTGCTCAGAGCTCCATCCATCCTGGCCTTGAGCACTGCCAGGGAGGGGGCAGCCACAGCTTCTCTGGGCAGCCTGGGCCAGAGCCTCAACACCCTCATTGGGAAGAATTTCTTCCTCATATCTGATCTAAATCTGTCCTCTTTTAGTTTAGAGCCGTTCCCCCTTGTCCTATCACTACACACCCTTGTGAATTTTTTCCTATCACTACACACCTTTGATGTCTCCATGGAATTGGAACTGGGAAACGTGATTCCAGGGCAGGCTGTTCTCACAGAATCAGTCTGTTAGGGGTTGGCAGGGACCTCTGTGGGTCACCCAGCCCAACCCCCCTGCCGAAGCAGGGTCACCCAGAGCAGGCTGCACAGGACCGTGTCCAGGTGGGTCTGGAATATCTCCAGAGAAGGAGACTCCACAACCTCCCTGGGCAGCCTGGGCCAGGGCTCCGTCACCCTCAGAGTGAAGAAGTTCTTCCTCATCTTCAGCTGGAGCTTCCTCTGCTTCAGTTTGTGCCCCTTGCCCCTTGTCCTGTCGCTGGGCACCACTGAACAGAGTCTGGCCCCATCCTCCTGACACCCACCCTGCAGATATTTATAAGGTCCCCTTCTCAGCCTTCTCTTCTTCAGGATGAACAAGCCCAGCTCCCTCAGCCTCTCCTCATAGGAGAGATGCTCCAGTCCCCTCATCATCCTTGTAGCCCTCCGCTGGACTCTCTCCAGTAGCTCCTCTCCTTTCTGGAACTGGGGAGCCCAGCACTGGCCGCAGCACTGCAGAGGGGTCTCCCTCCCTGCCGTGACAGGCAAGGCTTGGGGAAGAGCTTTTGGCTGGACGCTGGGAGGTTCGCGGGAAGGCTCGGGCCGTTCAGCCCTTCCCTTCCACCCCCGGGACTGAGGGGCCCGGAGCCGGCCCGCAGCAGTCGGGAACGCGCTCAGCGCCCAGCGGCACGGAGGACGGATGCGGGTCCCCGCTCTCCCCCCCCGCCCGGCCCCGCTCTCACCTCCTGGACCGGGATCTCCGCGGCAGAGCCCTCCGGGGCGGGCACCGCAGCCTCCCCACGCAGTCCCCGCTGCGAGACCGCTTCCTCCTCCAGCGGGGGCCCAGGCAGCCCTCCCGCTCCGGGGACCGGTACCGCTTACAGTGATGCATCTGAGGAGACAGGGCTTCCCCTCAGCCCGGGCCCTGCCCGCCCCGCAGGCCGCGCCCCCGCAACCCCCGCCCGCGCTACCGAGCCGAGGCCTCCCCTCGGCGGGCGGCGGCTTCCCAACAACGTCCCCGGTTATTTTCCCCGCCTCCAACGCTGCCGTGGGCCGAGAGGGCCCGGTTCTCCACCCCCCTCCCCAGACCCGGGCTCACCGCCCCTCCCTCCGCGCCGCGCTCGGCGGCTGAGGCCCGGCCCGGCCCGGCCCGGCCCAGCAGCGCCGCCGCTTCCGCTTCCGGCCCCGCCCCGGGCCGCTGCCACCACTTCTCGCTGCCCCGGAGGTCTCGGTTAACCCCCGCAGCGCCGGCCTCGTACTCCCCGTGGTCTGCCTCGCCGCGGCCTTCCTCCTCATGGCCGGCCTCACCGTCACCTTCCTCACCGCTGGGCCCTCCTCAGCGCGGGGCCTTCCTCACTGCGGCTGTCCGCTCCATGGCCATCCTCACCCCAGCCTTCCTCTCCATGGCCTCCCTCCCTGTGTTCTCCCTTGCTATGGCCTTCCTCGCCATGGTCCTCCTCACCATGACAACCCATGCCATGGCCTTCCTCACCATGGCCCTCCTCATCATCACGACCTTCACCATCACCTTCCTCACCATGGCCCTCCTCACCATCACAACCTTCACCATCGTCTTCCTCACCATGACTACCCTCACCATGGCCCTCCTTGTCATGACGATCCTCACCACGACAATCCTTGCCATCACCTTCCTCACCATGGCCTTCCTTGCCATGCCTCCCTCGCCATGACAATCCTCATCATGGCCTTCCTCGCCATGGCCCTCCTCACCACGACAACCCTCACCGTAGCCTTCCTCACCATGATGATCTTCGCCATGACAACCCATGCCATGGCCTCTCACCATGATGACCCCCGCCATGGCCTTCCTCTCCACGATGACCCTGGCCATGGTCTGCACCATGGTGGCCCATGCAGCTCTCCTTCCCGCGGGTTCTGCAGATGATCTCCTTCCACCAAGCGGGGCTGACAACCGCCATTGGCCCCACGGGGACCTGCCCTTGGGGCTGGAGTTGGGTCACAGCCAGGGGGTTGAGGACCTGGTGGAAGAGGTTTGGTGTCCCATTAATCCATGTGGAGAGAGGGACTCGGTGCTGTTTATTTACTAATTAGCACCACACAGGGGTTACACCTTCGGCACTGGTGCAGGGATGGTTAGGACAATATCGTTGAGTCCTTGCGGTTCTTCTTGCTGAGGAGCAGAGCGGAATGTGTCCCACTCCGTGGGGATGGGGAAAGGTCTGGTGAAGGTCTCAGCTGCTGTAGGAATTGGTGGGAAGGGCAGGCTGGTGATGGTGGGGTAGATGCCACCACTGAGGTGGCCACGGGGCCAGTCTCCCAGCTGGGTGATCTTCTCACCCATCTCCTGCCACGGCCAAGGTTTCAGGCACTCTGGGCTCGGGCGGAAGGCTCCTCTTCTCCTCTCCCCGAGGCCAAAGCCGTCTCATATGGGCTCGTTCCCCTCCAGAGCTGTTCAGAAGGGGGTCGTGCGCTACAGGTGGGTCAAGAATGGGCAAAAATGGGTCGGGAAGGTGAATTTGGTGCTTGCCGTCACCAGAAGGGTGGTGCCAGCTCTGCATTTAACCCTTCCACCCGCAGCACCCTGGTCTTCAGCGAAGCCCCCGAGCAGAGACGCTGCCAGTCGTTACGGTGGACGGATATTCATCGTGGGCAGCTCGTGAAGGGAGGGACACTGCAGCGACGGGGGGCTGCTGGCTTGGCACCTTCAGTCTCTCCCGCCGCCGCCCACCGGCTCATCCTCGGAGGATGTTCGGGATCTCATCATGGAGTTTTAGGGCCCTGAGACATGAGGACCACCCCGCCGTTGGAGCCTGCTGCCTCCTTGACCTTGCTGAGCCCAGGAGGGTGCTGAGGCGGAGCAGAGCCGGCCCCACGCCGAGGAAGACCTGCAGATGTGCCGGAGAGGGAGACAGGCACCGTCAGGATGGTGGATCTCGCCAGGGCTGTGCCACAGTGGCTCTCCGTGGGTGATGGAGCAAGGGTGAAGAGCAAGGCCCCGGTGCCCACCTCCCCTGCCGTGCCCATGACCCAAGCCGGGAGCATCCCGAACCCGGAAGGTGGGAGAGGAGCCAGTGGGGCCAGCGCCGTGCTGGGAGGCTCGGCATCTGCGGGCAGCCTGGCATCGCTCCGGCTCCGGCGAGGCCAAAACAAACCCGGCCTCACCCCGAGACCAGTTCTCTGAGCACCCCCGGAGCCGTGGAGACCCCCTCCAGCCTGGCACCTTCCCACCCCCCATTTTAAGGCTATGGGCGGACAAACCCCACTGCAGCGCGCACCGAGGGGGTTCGCTCCCCACGTCTGCCAGCACCCGCTGTACCTGCTTCAGGCACCCGAAGGCCAGTCCTCGAGCCGTCGCAGCTGGGCAGCCGCAGAGAGGCAGCGGGGACGCTCGGAGCACTCGCAGCTTGCTGGGTTTACGGCACACGGGGCACGGCGAGGAGGACTGCGGTGGACGCGAGCACAGCCAGCACCCTCAGGAGGGTGCTTCACAGCACAGGCAGGGCGTGAGGTGGTTTCCCCGCTCTGCAGCGTGGGGATGCTGGGGCAGGTTTTGGGGGGATGAAGCTCGCAGGCACGTGCCCGGCTCCGTCTCGGCACCCTCGGCCAAAGGAAGCGCAGACACCAGGGTCTTGGAGACGCTGTTATGAGAAGGGCTGGAAACCAGCTCCTCTCCAACCACCAAACTGGTTCAACGAGTGGAGAGACGCCGCCAGGCGCCGCATAAATAGCAAAAAGGCTTGGAAGTATGAAATGTCCTTTTTGTGCGGAGGAGGAGGCGACGCGGGAGGGGTTTGGGAGAGCAGCCCCTGCCCCAGCCTGGCCCTCGCAGAGCTGCGAGTGGGAAAGGAGACCCAGCGTAACCCATCTGCTCAACGACCGGTCTGCCTGCAGAGAGGTTCACGGCCCAGTCCTCCCTGCAAAGGTACAAACTGGGAGCACAAAGACCCGCCAGGACACAGACCTCAGCCAGGCTGAAGAAGGGGGCCCGCTGATCTGGAACTCGCGATTCAGCAAAGCGGCGCGGCCACAGACCAGGCTTGGGGTCACCGTGTGAAGAGGTAGAAGTTTATTGGAATATAAACATTCAGATAACGTGTAAGATAGAAAAAACCCAACAACAACATATACAGACACTTGTTGGAAGGAGACTTTGAGGTATTTATCCACCGCCTAGGCTATCACATTTCTTTTTTATTTATTTATTTATTTTAATTTTTTTTTTTTTTTTTTTTTTTTTTAAATAGGTAAGAAAACTAGTAGCAAGGCTGCTGCAGCTGTTTGGTGAAAACATCTTCTGACCTGACTGCGCCCGGAGCACGCTCACACACACGCGCAGCGGCCACAAGGACTTGGTATGCCACCTTCACATTCACTTTGGGAGCCAAGCAGGCGCACAGCCTCCCCCCCTTCGCCCAGCTCATGATCTCTGTGCCGTCCCAGCGCAAACTGGGATCTGCTGGAAGAGGATGAGCAGGTTTGGTTTGCTTTTTCTTCCCCAGGTGGGCACCAAGCCCAGCTGGCAAATCTCCCCCTCAAACAGGAGCATCGAGGCTGCACGAAAGCAAGCTGGGGGCATTTATTTTTATTTTTGGCTGCTCACTGCGAAAACCTTCGCTGGTCTGGAGTTGAACGAGAATTAGCCACATGGCAAAGCGGAGCGCTTCGCGCAAGGAACAGTCCTACCCGCAGTATCAAAACCCCTGAGTACTATACAATTGAACACGAGCGAGTAAAATGAAGCGGAGCTGGGGAGAAGGGGGGATCCGCCACCCCTGCTCGGCCCTCCCCGGCTCCCAGCTCCTCCCCCCCCATCTCTGCTGCTGGTTTCCAGAACCCTGTCCCCAAAGCCCGGCAGCTCAGTAGGAGATCCGGAGCTCAGCGCGAAGCCAGCGGCCAGGACCAAAGCCGGGCTTCGGGAAAGGGTTACTCTTCACAGTCTGAACGGCCAGTCCTTCTCATTGCCTACTGAGCAAGGACCAGTTTATTGTTGCAGCTTATTTTTACTGAGGTATCTGTTACGCATCCCGACTTGATTCTTTCCCTGAATTGGATACAAAACAATCTGTTAGTCCCTGTCTATTTCCAGTCTAGTTGTGTAAAGCTTATAAACATTAATACTCTAGTAGTGTCAAAGCCGTTTAGCAGTTCAGTGATTCGAGTGCCTTTCTGTGCAAGAAAACACAATGTTAGCATGTGATACATAAGCGAAACCACCCATTACTAACCTCTGCTCCCCAGGACCAGAGAAGAAAGCATAAGAAAAGCAAAAAGTTCCCCCAGTCCCACTTGTAGGAAACAGCCCCCAAACCCACCCCCAAATAAAAAAAAAAACACCCAACCAACCAACCAAAGGAAAACAAAAAAGGGAAAACCCCCCCAATCTGAATGAGCCCCCGAGTCTGGAAAACCCTCTCCGTGCCTGCAAGGATGAAATGCCGTGAAGGAGGCCTGCGGGATCTGCCCGGCCAAGGCCCTGCAGCCCAAGAGCAGCTCGGTTCCCCCCCGTGTTACTCCAGCGAAAATAGCCCGGCGGCGGGACATAGCAGAGCGGCATCGCTCCCAGGACATGTGCGCTCCCAGCCGCTTTCTCTCCTCCTCCCGCCGAGTCCTCAGGACGCCGGGTCGCGGCGTCACTCCAGCCGTAGCGTATAAACTAACGCGCAGCAAGCACGGAGAGGCCCTGCCCGTGGTTCACACCAGCCTCAGCACGAGCACTCGGCTCTCGGGGACAGAACAGCAACGCCGGGGGACTCAGCAGGAGAACCTGGCATCGGAGAGTTTAAAGGATTATCCACTGCGTTTGCTGAGTACGTTGTTAAGGCCCCGGCTGCCGGCGGGGCTTTTCCAGTGCCGCTGCCCGGCCCGTGGTTTTTAAAGCCGCGCTCTGTTCAGTAGTATAAAACAACAAGCTGCGGGGAGCTGGGCACCCTGGGAGCAGAGGGATCGTGCTGAACCTCTGGAGTTGTAATGTGGTTTTCACTTCAACCTCTGGCTCAGGCAGCTGTTGCATGGGCACAGGGGGAAAAAACCCAGAGCAACAGCTGCTTCTGGTGCCTCCGGCCACGGCTACCCCAGACGGCTCAGTCTGGCGGTTGGACAGGACCAGCTGCGCCCGGGCTCACGACGTCCCAGCGCAGCCGAGGCGGTGGCCGGGTGGCCGTGCGTTTGGGTGCCAGAACCCCCCTCGCCGCAGGAGGCTGGGCCGCCCCGGGGCGCGAGCGCCGCTGTCGTCGCCCAGCAGCTTTGCTAAAGGTAAGCGCAGACCCTGCAGCTTGGGAAAATCCCAGGGACTCTGGAGACACCCTCGCGCCCAACGCGAAGGGCAGGTCTCAGAAGTCAGCCGTCGCTCTTGCCCTCTTGCCTTGCCTCTGCCTGTCCTCCCGCATCACGCACATGTCCTGGGACAACGCCGTTCGGCTTGTCTCCTGCGAGCCTGAAGGATGGCAAAGCCACTGCTCCTTCACTCAGCTTTTCTTTCTGTCTTTGGTGATACAATTAAAAACAATTAAAAAAACAAACAAACAAACACAATGTCAGCAAAACCACATATAAAAAAACCAAGCGATAAGATATGCCAATACTTCCTGAAGAGGTTAAAAAAAACCAACCCGAAACAAACAAACAAACAAAACAAACCCCCGACAACACGAACATATCTGAGGTATTTCATCTGCTCAAAAAAACCTGACCGGGGCCCGGAGGATGGACGGGAAGGACGTCACCAGGGCAGGATGGGTGGTGCTGGGAGCCGATCTCCACCCGGGGAAAGCACGCGTGGGAGCGGCTGCCTGAGCAGCGCCGAGTCGCACAGCCACTCGGCTCCAGACATGGGAGAGCCGCAGCCGGCCTTCGCCTGCCTTCACCCGGAGGCTTGAGGGGAAAGGGCGAGAAGGGCTTCGGTCTCCTCTCCTCTGCTTCCACCCAGCACAGGGAAAGGCCGTACCCAGCTGGGAGCGCGCCGCTTTCCTTCTCTCATGTACAATTTGAAGAGGCCTGGGCATCTGTAGGCTTGTTCAGAGACTACAAGGAGGCATCTGTAACGTTAACCGCGCTACCTACACCCGCCCCGTGGCCCTACTGAAGCAGACTTCAACTGTCACCTCCCATTTTCTCAGCGCACCGATGCGGAGCGCTTCCAGGGGCTGCTGAAAGCCACCTCACGAGAAGGAAGCCACTCCAGGAAGCCTCGATCGACCTAAGTGACAGCCCTTTTGCGTCAAGGGGGCAGAGGAGCAAAACACCAAGCCACAGCACGTTGAGGCCGTCAGAATGAATGTCAGCGGGACGAGTTCTTCGAGGGGAGAGAGACGAGGTCAAGGGCATTTAAAACTTGGCTGAAAGCCTGAAGAAGGCAACGGTAGGGCAGAGGCCAGCACCAGCCAGGAGAAGGAAGCAGCTGATCGAGAGGTTTTTAATGTGTCTGTGGGTCAAACGTAGCAGCGAGGAAGTCCTTCCCCTCTCGCCAAGCCCTTGGAAAGGGGAATGGATGCTCAAGCCAGGAGCGTGTGTTCCAGGGGAGGCCATACCAACACTGGACCATGACGGAGCCTGAGGAAAAGAGAGGAAGCTCGCCGGCTCTGCAGCCACACGGCCTTCTGCAGCACAAGCCACGGGAGGACAGGGGCAAGGCACCCCACCGGCTCTTAGGATTGTCAACACACGGAGCTGTTGTGTGGGAGGAGTCCTTGCGGCTACGGGTTGGAGGAAAACGCCTTTTCCCTGCCCCGGCTCATTCCACCTGCCTTGGTGACGTCTCAGCCATCGCTCAACCTAGAGACGATCCCTGATTGAAAAAACGCCAGGCGTTCCCCCTCTCCTCCATGTCCCACCCCGCAACAGGAACACAGCAAACCCTGGGAGGAGGAGGAGGAGGAGGAGGAGGAAGAAAACAAACAGCAAAAGGGAGGAAAAAAGGGGAGAACAAAGAAAAAGGCTGGACAAACAGACGATGAAGAAAAACTCGCTGGCATGGAAAGGTTTCAGCATCAGCATCATCATCTTGCCGTTGGCCAACCACAAAAGCAGGTTCCTTGAGATGAGGTAATCTGTGCGGCTCCTTCCCGGCTCGCTCGCTGCTGAGAGCAGAGAGGCCGAGGTGCCGGAGGCCAGTGTGAGAGACAGCAGGCTGGGCCGTCCATCAGAGAGACCAGCTGGTGGAGGGCTCTGCGCCGGGGGTTCCCCGCGATGAGGTAGGGCTGGGAGAGCAGTGGGAGCTGCTGCTGCTGCTGCAGGAACTCTGGGTGCTGGAGCCCGTGATGAGATGGACAACTGGCTTCTGGGCAAAGAGCACTCCTACCAGGCACAGGGAGGCAAAGAGAAGGGTTACTGGGACTATGGGGATGGGGTACGGAGCCAAGAGCAGTCTATCCAACCCCAAAGACCTCATTCCTAACAGAAAGAGGCTCAGTGCAAGACAAGGAGGCCTGGAGACAGATCAGAGGGTCAGTGACAACCAGGGCGTAAGAAGGGATCCCCAGGGCCTTGGTTCTGGTGGCCTCTGTCACAGGGATGTGTTGCTCATGGAGCACGGAAAGATCCCAACCGGCTTCAACCCCTTGGGAGGAGAGAAGCAGCTTCCACTGCACCGCAGCGCCAGGCCTCCCGCTCGGGCTTTGTCCAGGGACGCACGCGTGCGGCCTGCAGACATGAAACGGCTCGAGCAGAGCACGGGGGACAACAATCCGTGCTTCCCGAAGACATGTGAGGAACAGCTGAGCAAAGCCACTCGTCAGCGGGAGACGAGGGATAACGCTCCTTCCTCTTAACGCTTCTACAGAAGCCCCTTCCCCTGGATTTTAAAAACACCAACGATCACCGCCAGCAAAGGAAAGGGCATTCACCCTGACTGCCTAGGACCAGGAGAAAAGAGAACAGAAATCGTCTCCTGGTGAGCTTTCAACGCCAGACAGGTTGTGTGCGTCATGCGTTGGCAAACAGCAGCCCAGGGAGCACAGCTGCCCCTCCTCGCCCTGCCCCGCCAGCCCGGCTCCCCGCCCAGCCCCGCCAGTGGGGCCTTCTCACCAGCATAAATTGTGCCGTTAATCTCCACCGACATGTTAATACTCCCGATGCCGTTAGGTGACAAATTCAGCGCCGCCGCCGCCGCTGCCGCCGAGTCTGGTTTATCTTCTTTCAGAAAAGAAGAGACGCAGAGTTAGAGAGTAACTATCCCGTTCCCCGCACTACCCAGTGATGACCAAAGGTGCACGCAGCCCTCCGCTTGCCTCCCCTCTGGCGAGGAAATCCCCACACGATGCCTGCTGCCAGTCCTGTGACAAGTCTACAAAGGTGTCCGAGTGATTCGGCGTGAGCTGAGGATCGGCTGGGAGCCTGCTGGCATCCGCGCATCACTCCGACTCGCACGCCGGAGGGCCAGGTTAACATCCCCTCCACAGAAAATGCTGCCAGCACAGGAGACAAGACCACATTCGCGTTGCCTGGGTTGCGGCTGTGTTCGCAGCAGAGTGGGAGCCCATGCACAGCCCTCTGCCCTTGGTTGAAGGGTGGCAGCTCCTCGAGGAGCCAGCTCCTGGCCCAGCCCCTTGCCCGGCTCCCAGTGCAGCTCAGCGTGCAGCAGCTCGAGGCGCCGAGGACTCCAGCCCAGGAACGCTCTTGCTCTGCTCGGCTGCCCCTACAGCACCTGGGAAATCTGCTTTTTCTGTGTCCTCAGCCTGGAGGACAGCTGCGGTGGGCAGCTCTGAAAGTGCCAGTGCAGAGCAGGGGTTCAATTTGCGCTGATCTTGAAGCGAAGCTCAACGTCAAACTCTCCCGGTCACTTCTGAGCCTCCAACCTAAGCAACCCGTAACCGTGAGCTGGGCTTGCGGGATTGCTTCTCTGCGCTCGTGAACGCACGCTCACAGTTTGCCCAGCCGTATCACGGCTACCAGCCCAGCCGCTGCTGGTTTTGGGGCATCGGGCTATTAAAACAGAGAGCGATTACGCAGACAGCCTGCTCAGGCCCTGACTCGCGTGTAAAATGCAGGTCTTTAGCTCCTTTCCAGTCTGCCAGGACAGCAAGTACACCGTCCCTGGAAAGAATGCTAAGGACGCCGTTAACATTTAACCCAAACGCTGCTATCAAGCTGGGACGAGCTCACGCGGTGCTTTTCAGAAGTGCCTCTCACACCACTTTACAAAACACAATATTATTTTGATTTTGCAGTTGGGACAATGAGGGCAGGGAAGACAGGACGGACTTGCCCGCAGTCAGCTAAAAAAGGTGGGAACAGTTTCACCGAATCCTTAGGGCTCAGTCCTCAGCCCGTTACTGTTTGTAGGGACTGAAGTTGTTCCTAGCATTTTGATTTAGGAAGGTCAGGGTGGAGAGACAAAAAAAAAAGTACAATGAGAGGGAATGAACACTACTCGATCAAATTTTCATTCCCTCTGACTCACTATTTTCACTTTTGCTTTGTATTTATGTGAATGTGAAACGTAGGCGGATGCGTAGCTGTCAGGAACCATGCATGACGTGAAGTCCCAATCCCATTCCACCCTGCTGCAAAACTTCAAAGAGGAACCCGCTTTGACCCTTCGCCGTACATACTTCCGGCAAAAGCGTCTCAGTAAAGCATTTCACAGAATCACAGACTGTTCGGGGTTGGAAGGGCCCTCTGTGGGTCACCCAGTCCAACCCCCTGCCGAAGCAGGGTCACCCAGAGCGGGCTGCACAGGACTGCATCCAGGCGGGGCTTGAATATCTCCAGAGAAGGAGACTCCACAACCTCCCTGGGCAGCCTGGGCCAGGGCTCCATCACCCTCACAGTGAAGAAGTTCTTCCTCATCTTCAGACAGAACTTCCTCTGCTTCAGTTGGTGCCTGTTGCCCCTTGTCCTGTCGCTGGGCACCACTGAAAAGAGTCTGGCCCCATCCTCCTGACACCCACCCTGCAGATATTTGTAAGCATTTCTAAGGTCCCCTCTCAGCCTTCTCTTCTTCAGCATCTTTACCAGCATCGCTAGCACAGCCCTGAAGAACAACCCTTCCATTTCTTCTACGCCGTGCCAAACTTGCCTGGCCTTGTGCCTATGTCCGAATGTACAATTAATAGCGGGTCTGAGACCTTCAATTTTAACAGATCAAAAGCTCCGGACGAAGCAGCTGTTGGGACTGAAATTTTCCGAGGCTTTGCTGTCCGGGGAAGCGCAGCCCCCAGGACACGTAAGGGGGCCATGGCACTCCATCAGCTTTTGAAGCCCCTGTATAACAGTGCGGATCCCTGCGCAGCGCGACTCCCCTGTCACACAGCCTTGCAGGAGTGCACTTCCCAGGCCACGGACACTGCTCAGAGGCGACCTTCTAACCCAGCCTGGCCAGGAGTTCTCTGCCTGGAGGCTGTGCCCAGGGTTGCGGCAGATGTTGGGAGGAAACACCTGACCTGCTAAAAGCCCCGGGATGCGTAGGGCCTCCTCATCACACCCGACAAAGGATTCCTAAAAACTTGGGGGGTGCATCTCTCTCCTGCAGTCTGCTACCCATGCCGAAAAGCTGTTACCTCCGTGATCAGCTCAAAGGACAGAAAATCCTTCCCCGCAGCGCAGAGGCTCAGACGAGGGCAGGGGAAAGCTGAGCATCTGGCACGCGGTAGGCTCCCCCTCCCAAAGTCACCTTCCTGGCAGGGATGGGATCGGAAGCGTACACCAGGTATTCAATGCGAGGGGGGCAGGTATGCGGCCCAAAGCGCTTCCAGCCAACCCGCCGGCTTCCCGTGAAGGAAGGAGCGTACACAGCGTGCGACAGAGCACTGCTGCAAGGACGACCGAGCTGGCATCAGCCGAAAGTGGCGATTCCGCCCAGCGCGAGCTCCGTGGAGACACGCCAGCCCAAGGCCTGCAGCAAACTCACAGTGACCAACGCAGGAGGTTGTAAGCTCAGGGTAAGGGTCTCGTCATATGGGTCAGGGTGGGCTTAAGCAGCTTAGATGCAGAGCTTTCTGGACAGAGCTAGGGTGCTTCAAGGTGGTTTCAAGGCCAGGTTGGACAGGGCTCTGAGCAACCTGATCTAGTTGAAGATATCCCTGCTCACTGCAGGGGGGTTGGGCTAGATGACCTCTAAAGGCCCCTTCCAACCCAAAGCATTCTATGATTCTGTGATTCATTCAATGATTCTATGTGCTTCTGAATGCAGGCTGGATTTAGATGCTGCTGGGTTATTTATCAACAGGAACAGACTAAAACTAACAAAATATTGCTACGGTTTAGCTCCGCAGTTATTGTGCTCCGTTTTAACAGGTTCTTGACAGTGACTTCTGCCTGGCACCCAGAGAGAGAATCAATCCTCTGTGCAAAGAGGTGTTTGACACCCTAGATTGGGAGCCGTTCCCTCCCTGCTGCAGCCTGCAAAGGCCTTTTGTCTGCGGTGCTTACCCTTGCCATTGATTTTGATCTTCATGGGGATCTGCCGCGCCATGCTGACCAGGTTGCGCTGAAGGGCCTGCTGCACAAGCCGCTGCTCCTCCTCCGTCATCCGTGAGACCTTCTTCTCCGGAGGCTCTCCTGACTCCAGCCGCTCCCTCAGCTGCTCCAGGGTGGCTGTTCTCGCTGCCACCGTTGCCTGCTGACTAGCCAAGGTCACTGGCACGGCAATACGATTTGGCATAGACACAGTCAAGGGCACACCGTCACCTGGAAAAGGAGAGAGTCGCTTAGTCCCTCCCATGGCCCTTCCTAAAGTGAGCACGCAAAGCTTTAAACAGCAGGCAGAATGTTCTGCAAGCCTTAAGCCACCCCAGTCCTGCTACTCTCAAATCCCAACGAGCCTGGGTGGACAAAAAGGAAAATAATTTGTGTTTCAGTGCCTGCACTTCTGAACCCAGCCACCCTCTCTTCTGTGGGTAAAAGCAGCTGACCTTTCCTGACTGCTGCTGCTGGAGACACCCGAGGGTTGCTGGTCCCGCTGCCTGGCGCGACGCCGATGATGGGGAAGCGGATCTTTGGGGGAGACAGGAGGGAAGGAGGGCCTGTGGCGGTGGGTGAGTAGCTGAACAGAGAGGAGCTGTAGCTGGGCCGCCTGCCCTCCCGCCTGTTGCCATCGATTGCAGCCTGGAGCTCAGCAGGAGAACTGAGGGATTTCTTCTCACATTCGTAGGCATAAAGGTACTTCATATACCTAGGAGAGAGGCGAGCACAGGGAAACTCAAGCAAGTTTCTCAACAGAACATGAAATTACAGGCTGCAGCAACAAGCGTGGCACTCGGGAAGACTTTCAGACCGAGGTGATCTGGAGTCTTTGTGTATCACAACCACTGCTGTGCTTGGTTTGGTAAGCACTGAGCAGTTCCTTCCTCCCGTGCCCGCATCGCTGAAGCACAGCTTGGCCCTGTTGCTTAATGTTTACAGTAGGTTTACTTTTACTGTTCTGTCTTCTCTGCTTATTCTAGTTTTTTCTACCCCCCCCCTTTTTTTTTTTTTTGCTTGTCTAGTCAGAGTGAGGTATTGCAGGTCAGAAAAGTGATCCTCGCCGTAAGCAGGTGCTAAACACAAGCTCCCACAACTTAGTAGCGGTAACACTGAGATGAAACGGTCAAGTTCATACTTGACGCTACAAACCAGGAGGCCTGCCTCCCTCCCCGCTGTGCCAGGTGCTCTTCAGAACCAGAGCAAGACCCTCCTTGCCCCGAGGAGTTTAAGCTCTGAAGAGGCAAGAAAGGCACGGGACAGCGAACAAGGCAATGGCATATTAGCGCTGGGATCGAAGGGGTGGAAGGGGAATGAGTTCAGGAAGAATCACTGCTCAGAAAAATGAGAGAAGGAGGAATAGAATGGAAAAACTGCAAGCTTTGGGTGAGGGGGATAAATGAAGCATTTTATCGGCTCCTCCTCGCCACAAAGTAGAATTCGACTTTGCCGTTTTTCTCCCCCAGTCCCCGCTCGGTGTTCACGTCCACGCTGTTACACCTCCCAGACTCACTGGGTTCGAAGTGTGAAGGCGGCACTGGTGATGGAGGTGGGCAGATTAAGGCCTTTGGTGATCTCTCGCCAGATCTTCTTGTTGATGATTTCCACCAGCCCTCCTTTCTCGGTCACCAGCTTGTAGAGCATGTAGAGATCCAGGATCTGCTTTGCCATGATGGGGATCCGATTGATGGGAGTTCCTGCAGGGAAACGGTGGGGAAGGAAACACGGCATCAGAGAGAAAAGGAGGCCAAGAAAACCAGCAGGTTGGGGCTATCGATCTCCTTTCTAATAGGAAGCTCAGGCAACTCGATTTGTAGCCTGACTTGAGGCCTCTCGATGGGCGAGTAAATGAGCTAGAGAAGCGTGGCTATATGGCATGTCCTCTTCGTGAAAAATCCTTTCCTGTAAGCAAAAGCAATTATCAGACAAATAATAACCTGCAGCTAAGAGCAACTTCTAAAATAGGAAGAGGGGAAAGTAGGGACTGTTCAGTCCTAGGGGCAAGGGAGCAGCACGGAGGAGTCATTTTGTATGAGCTCCCAGGGCAACCTTGGATAAAAATCTGTATCGCTTGTGCTCAGGAAGGAGTGGAGCATCCAGGGAACTCGAGCTGCTGGTACGCTGGGAATCGGCTCCCTCCCTCCCCAGGATGTGCTCTCCTCTACTGCTCGAGAGCCAGGCATCCTCACGGCCGCGGTGAGAAGCACCAGGCATCCGAGCACTTTTTGGAGCCCAAAGCAAGGTCCTGCTCTAGCTCCTCCCCCCCTTGGAAAACAGCTCTATCCTTCCTGTTCAGTTCTGACGTCTCATGGGTTAACAGAGGCAAGAAAAATCTGATTTTTTAACCTGACAGTGCCCTTTTAGCAGCACCTTAAAGTGATAAAGCGTGCAGGGTTTGAAAAGGTCAAACTAATGAGATTTAGGCAAGGGGAAGAAGAGAGGGGGGGAGGAAAATGCTGATGTAGCAAACCTTTTATTTTGCATAGGAAATACTGTCCTGGATCAAAGAGCCGTCCATCTGAGGTCAGTATCCTGCCTCCCACAACGGCCAGCACCAGCCTTTGCAGGAAAGGCTGCCAAAGCGCCGTCATGGACATTTATGGAATACCCAGCCCGCAGGGGAGACTTCTGCCACCGCTCATCAGCCAGCGATGCGGTCAGTGCCCCGAAGCAGAGCAGTTTATGGCCCTTGTAAATGGGTTTTACTCAGTTTAGTGAAAAGGAGTTCAGCTCAGCTCCGCAGATGTCCTCATTATACATGTAAGTGTAAATTTTTTTCCCTCCCCCTCTCTTTTCTTTTTGAAGCCTGCTATGCATTAGCTCACGGTACCAATTCCCACAGGTTAATGAGATGTCAGATAGAACAAGTGAACTTTTTCAGCTTTAAAAGGGCTGCCTTCAATTTCACCATGTTACTAACTCTTAAACTGTAAGGAAAGATAAAGAGCAACCTGATCGGGCTTGGTCTGCGTGCTCCGTCATTTTATATCTATCATATCCTCTTCTCCTCGCCTTGTCTAAACAACCCCTTCCCTAGCCACAACAGCAGAGTCCACAAAGCAGTAATTTCACCAGCTGCATCAGATCCTCTTCCTGCGTTTCGGAGACGACAGTTCTCTCAGGGAGAAGAGATAGAGACGTCTCCAAACTGCTGAAACGCGCTGCAGCTCCATCGCACCCAGCCGGCCGCCGGGCCCTCCCGAAAGGCCAGCCTGGGTCAATGCAAGCCTCGCTTGCTTCGGTTCTTCCTGAGCCACCATTTTGTCTCGGCGTGTTATTGCAAGGATGAAGAGCGCACCAACGGCGTCATTTCAGACGCACGGCGGGCTGGGAGCGATCATGTTACCAGCCTGAAGTTATCACTCATCAGATGAGCCACGGCCACCAGAGTCACACCCAGCCCGTTCCACGTGAAAAGCCAGGAAACAGTTCTCTCTCAGGGCTCGAAGAGCAGCCAGGGGTGGCTTTTTTCCACCCCAAAATGCCCCTTCTTTATCAGTTCAGCGTTTCTGCCCCAGCAGCAAGGCAAGCCGGTGCATCCCGAGCAGCACCACGCTGCCAGCAAAGCCTTCGCTCCGCCAGGGCAGGACCGAGAGCCTCTCCCCCCGTGCTGCTCAAAGCCACCCACGCATCCCCAATCCCATTTAGGGAATGGCATTAACCTGCCCAGAAGGGACTTTCGTCCGGCTCTCCTTGGGCAGTGACCAGACAGAGAGGGAAAGGGAAGGGTCACGGGTAAGGCTCCTGGGCAAACGAGCCGCTAATAGGGAAGTATAAGGAAATATCTACTTTTTAATACACTGCATGTATCCTAAACACAGTCTTACTCTTCTCTAGATTCTCCCAGCTCTGCATTTGAAAAGGCACACAACTATACTTATCCAAACGCTCCTGTGAAAAGGACAAACATAATCTGCACCAGCAGAAAATACAGGCTGAAGTCCTGTTTCCAGAGAGCTGGCTCCTAGCTGCAGTAGAAGGAGCAATCAGACCCGACCTCCCACCTCACCTTCCTCCCCCTTTGACACCCTCCCTTCCCGAGGTTTGCTCTTAAACAGGACCCACAGACCAAAGCACCCTGGAATTTAATTAGTACCTTTACAAACTAAGCTCAAACCTACAGCTATTTTGTTTTCCCCTGTGAAGTTTCTTTACGCAGGCTGAGAAATTTTACGGCAGGCACGAAACTGCTTCCATCTTCCCACCACGTAAGCACAGAGATGCATTTTCCTCCTGCGCTTTCTCTCAGGCCCGCTCAAAGTGGCATCTCCCAGAGCAAGCAGAGGGCGATTTGGGTTCTCGGGCCCGGTACATTCCCTGTACTTTTCAGAGCAAGCCAGGGCTCTGCACGTTCCCTAGGACCTGACTGCAGAATGGCTGCGAAGCAGGGAAAGGCTGCTCTTCCCAGCCCCCTCCTCCCCCAGCCCCTCTCGGAGGAAAGGCGAGGCGATAAAAGTCTTTATTGGAACTCCCCCCCAGCACTCAAACAGGAAAGGCTGAAAAACGAGTACCATGGGATGATTGGATGCTGAAGCCGAGCGGATCTTTTCACAGGCGGCTGCAAGGCTTGTCAGGGGCCATGATGGATTACTGTCATCTGGCAGCATCGGGATTAATGATCTGGAGGTCAGAGAGGAGAATTCCAGAGGGAAAGGTCGGCAGCCGGGGGCACAGCGTAAGACTTGTTGCCTTTTGATGGCGAACTCGTTTTACTGTACTTTCAAGCCTCTCTATTCTGCCGGCTCTCAGGAGTGCTGTACATACTGTGCTTGCACAGAGCCGGAAGCCTTGCCCAACTCAAGGCGAGGGCAAGGAAGACGACTTGCTCCTCTCCTGGTTTGTTTGGTAAATTACTTTTTTCCTTTTAGTATAACCCCAGCTACACGATTATGGGCCATTCCTGCAAGGAATCAGCCAAAACAGGGGGGGACAAGGAGTCTGTTTCCACTGGAAAAGGGATGATGCACAGTTGATGAGCACGAGAGACCTAGGAAGACAGACTCTAGGGCGGGCAAACTCTGGCAGGAGCAAGAGGAATCTCCCCACGGGCTCCCGGTTTTCTGAAGGGAAAGACAGCTGTAACCACAACTCCGATTTTGGGAATAAAGCGTTTCCCTGGAGGAAGCCTGGCTGAGGCTATAAACATCTCTGTCCTTCAAGGCAAATAAGCAACCCCCTCCAGCAAGCCGTTTCACCCCCTTCAAAAGCCTCCTCTGTTCCAGGCAGACATAACAGAAGCCTAAAGGGCTTATACAGATAGGCCTGAATGTCCCCCTATGTCCCCGGCACGGGAGAGGCAGAAGGAGCAACTGTTTGATTTTCGTCCTTCAAGAGCTATTTAAGCAGGGACCGAGGAAGCTGTAAACCCCAGATAATCTCTGAACTCCTGTTTAGGTCTGTCGGCAACGAGACGCTGTCTGGGGAAGGGGCACTGGCTGAGCCATCAGCAACTGCTCGCTCCATGCCGGGCCTCAGCCTTTCCTCGTCCTGAAAGGGAACGAAGCTGCGGGCGACGCCTTCCTCGCCCATCCACGCACGCTGCCCGGCATGGGGTTTTTTTTTTCCAGTTCTTCATCCTATCTCAGCCAGATTTCAATCTAAATCTGAAGACACAGACTGACGTTAAAGAAGGAAAGCTGTCCCTCAGACTGTATTTGACCGAATCACAGAAAATCGGTCCCCTCTCATTTCGCAGGGGTTTGCCTGGCTGTGCGAGCCCTCCGTGACGGCGACCCCTTGTGCAGGGCCACCCTGTCCTCTCCCCTTGCTGAGCCGTGCCCACTGCAGGGAGTTCCCCACCA
This sequence comes from Opisthocomus hoazin, assembly GCF_030867145.1. Taxonomy (NCBI): domain Eukaryota; kingdom Metazoa; phylum Chordata; class Aves; order Opisthocomiformes; family Opisthocomidae; genus Opisthocomus; species Opisthocomus hoazin. The sequence continues at coordinate 12,283,428 of NC_134423.1, forward strand.
GTGAGCAGTCTAAGCTGCGACTTGTCCTACACGCCAGAGACAAAGAGTAGTTAATTATACCCAGCCTGAAGCGCTACTTTTTCAATCGCCTCCCATTTTTTTTCCTAGCCAATTTACTGTCAGAAGTGTCCATTCTTTAGTAACAAAGAAAGGAGGTGAGAATCCCAAGCATGTATTCAGCACAGCAACATTCAAAGTGCAACAAAGCATGCTCTGGAGTGAAAAATAGGCGCAGAGGGGTCATTTTTAAGCCACAAGCTGTACAGGTAAGGAAAGACCTGCTCTTTCGAACTTCCACTCTAAATACGCTCAGAGGAGAAATGGTATCAGGCAGCCAAAAGGAACAGGAGATTGGGGAAGCCCACAGTGATTTAAACTAATTTTGAACCATATCTTGAGGAGATCTTCGTGGTTCTTTGAAAGGAGACAGAGTAATTATGTGGTACGAATGATCTCTCCCCCCCCCCCCCCCCCCCCCCCCCGCTCTCCCAGATAAAATTCAATTCAGCAGCAAATCAGCAGTGTAGGATCCGAGCAGATCACCTTGAACCCTGCCCTGTCCCAGTTCCTGGAATTCCTCTCCCAGGACAAACCCTGGCTGGCTTCACTGGCCTATTCAGCCACCCCGGCTGCTTCGCACCAGTTTTACTTGTTGATTGGGTTGAAGTCTGTCCCAAGCGCTCCCTCAATGTTAAAATAAAAAGCAAAGACATACAGAAGGGAAATCACCTCTGCTCTCTCCCTCCCAGTCTGTGCCACGGCTGATCTAATCTCTCCCTACACACAGCACTTCCACAGCGGGCATTCTCACCTCCCAATGGGAATGTCACCACCTGATCCGCAAGCCTGCAGACCATTAGACACTCCTATCAAAGCGGGAGCCGGGATAGAGGGTAATTAATCATGCTCTATTTGACAGGAGGCCCACTTCTTATCTGCACCCCTCAAAACGCCATCAGTTTCTGCTTCCCTCCTCAATAAGCGAGGCTGACAGCAGCCCCTTCTCCGATTTCGGCTGCTGAACGGGAGGCAGCCTACCTGGCATCCAGTGTCCCCATGGATCGGCCAGGCTCCAGCCACGTTAACCTTCCCGCACAGGGCGCTCGTCCAGCCCCGGCCGGAGAGCCCGGGGGATCTGCTCTCCGGTACCCAGCTCAGCCGCAGTCCCGCTGTTCGGCTGCTGCTGACGCAGCTGGCTCCAACGTATTCGCTATTACAAACTCCTTCCGTGGCTGTCGAACCGCCATGCGGCTGGTGGTGGGTTTCCATACATACGGTCTCTGAAACAAGGGGACAAACTTCTCCAGGCAAAGCGAGGTGCAAATGCAGAAGGTGATGCAAAGAAATGGCGGCAGCGGGTGAAAATAAAGGTTGTTCGGGCAGGCTGCACAAAGTCCCAAACTGGAGCATCTGCAGGTCTGCCGGTTCCACCTCCTGCCATCCACCCGGACATCTCTTCAGGGTTGAGCCACCGCTGCTGCCTGAGTACAGTGGTTCATTAATCATTTGAAAAACGTGTTGCTTAATTTAGGGGGGAGAAGGCTGAGAACACCTACTGCAAAGAGGAAGTACCAATACAAGGAAGGGCTGGAGAAGACCAGGATTCGAGGCGCAAACGTCCGGTCTCTGAGATGCTGGGGAGATACGTGACAACTGAACATCTCGATCTGCAGAGGAAGTGAGGGGCAAACCCCTCAGACTCCATCACTCGCTCCCGTACACGCGGGGAGGAGCACCTGGGCTTCGGAGATTGCTGCAGCAGGCTGCTGTCGGGTGAACAAGCTACAGCGAGGTTCGCGCAAAGCCACAACAGCCAATCACTTCACGTTAATTTCTTTTGTACCCTGCCCAATGCCAACTCAGCTTGTAACAAAACATCTAAGCTGCTGAAGTAGTCTTCGTGCTGGCTGAATTTAAAACAAGTCTCCTGTGCGCCAGAACCAAGAAAGCTCCTCATGCTATTTACGCATTAATTACAACTGCAGCTTCCAACATGATTTTTCTTTGGAGCTAAAGCAATATTCATTCTAAACCACCATTTTTCAGCTGCTCAAAAGCCAGGGATGTTAATTACTAGAACTACAAAATTAACTGTACTGGGTATTTTCTCAGAAAATATTTTTTAGATCTTTCCAAAGGGAAACTTCCAGGCTTTTTCCAAGTGAGAGAAAAAAATCTCCCGTCTCCATGACTGGAATGAATGTTTTGCTTTATAAAAAACAGAAGGGGAAGAAAGTTTGTTTCTCATTGGAAGGACTTGCTGATAACTACTTCTAAGTTACTTCAAGCTGACTCTGGAATATCAGCTTATAGACCTGGTGAAGACTTTCAGTCACCTGGCACCTGAGGCTGACGAGCAGGACACTCCCCACCAAAAAGGAGTTCCCAAGTGCTTTGCTTGGCATCCGGTTTTGTCCTAGCATCACTTCAAAGTGTTTCAGAACACGGAGAAGCACGTTCTCCGTTCCAAAAGGCTCAAACCACTTAAGGAACACTCTAGTTTCTCTTCGGATTGTGTAAATACAGAGGAATGTAAACCAGAACACCAGTTCCCCCCAAAACTTACGGACACTTAAGACTTCTTGTCCTTCTAACAATATAAAAGTGAAAGCCTAAACTATCTCACTGATCGCCACCGTCTGCACAAGACACTGGTCACCGTTTTCCCCGCGTCTCAGTCAGAATAGCTGACCAAAGCGGTTCTTTAAGGGAGGCATTCAGGAGGCAGAGATTTAGCTGAGTACAAACCCAAGGGGCTAATGGGGAGGAGGACTTTGCCTGGTCAGTTTGGACCATCCAGAACAGACCTTTGCAGTGCCTCGAGGGAGAATTTTCCCCTGCAGAACATCACCTACTATTTCAGGAAGCACTTGCTGTGGCTCAGCGTTAAGCAGGTAGCGTGAGCGAACGGTGCTGAGAATTTCTGTCTGTCGCTATCTCATTTACAGAACTGCATTGCTTAATTCAGATTCAAAAACTTCTCCAGGGGATCAAAAGAAGAAACCTGCAAAACTGAATCAGGAGAAGAATGAAGCCCATTCCCCGGACAAACATTCATAAACACCACTCAGCCTACAGATAAAAGAATCCACCAGTAAATGCTTTTGTCAATGCCGTGGATTTGTTGTATTTCCACAGCTAAAATGTGCAGACAGAGCACACAACAGCAGGAAAACATTAAAACCACACGGTCAGACTTACAAAGCCCCTTCTATGTATATACACATAAAAACCCAGAACGGTCAAGTCATCTGGGAAAACCAAGGTCACGCAGAAACCTTGAACAAAATTAGTAGAGCTGTACAATTGGAAACATTTTATGAGGTCTTCACAAAGGCAGTACTTCAAATGAACAAAACAGCTTCCCTTGGAAGGGAGCCTTCCCTAACACGCCGTGGCATGCAGTTAGACCTCTTCCCCACCAAACCTTTGCTCAAGAGGAATGTCTTGCACCAACACTGCTGAGCCTTCCAGCGGATCAAACGGTCCCGCTGCTCCAACCCTCTCCTGACCAGTGCCACTGGAATACAAGCGGCTCAGCTATCGGTGGCTGCCTCAGCCACCGCAAGAGTCACACCGCTAACAGTCCTTCGCCAGCTGGGGACAAAAAGCAGTCCAGCTATGCTACCTAGTACAGGCTATGGGGCTAACCGCTACATCCCTCATCATACCTACGCCTTCTACCACTCACAACAATGACGGAGCCAAAATTTAGCTCCAGGGTATGTTCACAGGGTGAGGAAGATGTGAAAAGGAGTGGGAGATGCCCAACACCGAGCCTGGTCTGAGCAAGTGAACTCGCCTACCTGACTATGTACATTGCTTTAATCCAATTCTTTTCAGTAATACGAAAGATGGGGGAACAGAAGATTACCCCGAGTTATTGTAAGGGGAGCAGCTCTAGCCTGGGCACCTAGCACCAGTGCCCTCAGCAGCAGGCAGAACAAATCCAGCCTCTGTACCTGCAACGCAGCCCGCTAGCAGAGAAGCTGCAGCCCGCGCCCTTAAAGAAACCGCCCTGAACCACAACCTTGCTCCTAGAGCGGTTCCTCATGCAGCAGGATGTTAAAAATACAGCTTCTGAGAAACCAGACCTCAAGACATCACGGCTCAACTTGTCACAAGACGCCAGGCCAGCAATGGAGACGGGGGGAAGCCACTGCTGAAGCTGTTTATCCCCGCTCCGTCTGAGGAAAGGCAACCTTCGGCTTGAGTCCGCGAAGGAGCCAAGAAAAGGGAAAGCGGAAGCATTAACACGACGAGCCAGCACCGTCCCTGCCGAGCTGCATTGGACCGGTCCTGCTGTAGGCCTGGCTGGAAGTTAGCCCTGCACACTAACTGCGCTCGCTCGTCGGCTGGTCTCCCCTCCTCTCCCCATCTGCCCCCTCAATCGCAGCAATGGTGGGACCCATTCAGCGAAACACATACAAGGAATAAAACACCCAACAAAGGAAGAGTTACAGCTTTCCTCTCATCTCCCTCTTCCATCATTACTGCCACTGAAGGCCCATTTTATCACTTGCAGCTGTGGTCATTCAGTGACAACCTGCTGTGCTCAGAGGCAGATGAGACCTGCACATTTGATCTGCATTAAGCCTGTTTCATGGCTTCACATTTCTAGGTGCATTCCTAACAGCAGCACCAACAACCAAGTCTTTTCATCCCTCCAGCTACTCAGTAGCTCCTGTGAAATCTGTCATGTATCTCTCACCTCAAGCTTTTTGGCTTCGGCATCGGGTAGCAATCTGTGCCCCAAACAAGGGGCAGCACTTCTCCAGCTCCTCCCGGCCAACAGCAAAATCCCCACCCTTACCCCAGCGATGTTTATGAGCAGAGCTGCTTTCCATTCCCTTCAGACACGAGGTGCAAATTAACCGGCTCTTCACACGTACTAGCTAAGAAACACAGCACTTTGCTCTCAGGTGCAATGAGCCCTGGCTGTATCCATCTTCGGGGCACTCTCGGAACAAGGCAGCTGTTCAGCCCTGTTTGGTTCAGGATGCTCCTTTGGCACATAAAGCAAGGGGAGGAGAAATGAAAGCCTGAATGGTGTCCTACGAGAACTTTGCTGTGGAAGCTCCCAGATTTTTGAAGATCCCAGAACAGAACACAGCGGGCAAGCCTAATCTGCTCACTAGCAAAGCAGCAACCCTGCTGCAGACAGCAGCGGGGAGAGCAGGCGTGGGACAAGTGGACAGCACAGCTTCTGAAAAGCCGTGCCAAGTCAGGAGATTTCCCTTGCAGTAAGGCGCAGCAGCTCAGATCAACAACACAAGCGAAGCTGCCTCCCATAGCTCAACACACGCCATTCAGTTCTCCGGTCACCCTGCAGAAACTCAGCTCCCCAGAGCCCTTCTGCCTATGTCTTTAGGGGTTGCCAAAATATAAAGCAAGCCCACAACTGCCCAGTACCCTGCACCCGAGCCAGTGCCCCAGAGCAAGGGCACAGAATTTCCAGCCCCTCTGGCCCAGGGCTGCCAGGTCACTGCACCTCTCGTCCATGGGCGCCGGGGCTCTTCTATTTCATTTCCAGCCTGCTAGCAAGCAAGAAAACAAGGGAGTCTCCAGAAAACAAATGCACTTTGAAATGCCCAGATGATTAAAAGCTAAACTCCTACAGCAACCAGCTGGTGGCCAGCTCAGCCCCTGCACCGGGAACATGCCAATTATAAATAATTAAAAGGTAATAGGAAGGAGATACTGAAGTATTAAGCAGATTTCTCTCTAGGTATCTGGAGGTTTCTATTGCTGCCAATCACACCCTTCAAATTGTCTTGCCTGTCAGTCATCCCAGCCCTTACATTAACATGTGAGCTCAGGTTAACATTTGCAAGTCAGCTAATTAAGCCTGGCAATGCCTCCGCACACAAAAGCCCAAAATATCAGCAAAGCCCGGCTCTAATTTTTAACCAACTTGGAAGCATAACCTCAAGCTGCTGGAGAGTGAAAATTCACACAGATCAGCTGTCAGCTCCAGCCATGCCAGGAAAACTGGAGGCGGCTGCGAAGAGCGCCTGCAACAGCCACCTTTCAGATAGCCTCTCCTCCGCTCGTCACCCAGCCATCCACAGACGGGGACGCCCCTGAAGATGCGCGCTTCGAAAGACAACTGGAAATGAGACTCCAGCTCCAGCCCGGCAATCAGGTAATTTCCAAACAGATGAGACTGAGCTGTCGTGTATTTCCACTTCACTCGACGCTCCGGGCACAGTACGGCTGCCCCCCCTCTAAAGCAGCACAGCCTGGCTTGTCTGGTCCAGCATGCTCCAAGAGCGTTATGCCGCGAAGGAGCAAAGGGTCCTTTTCATGTGCATTCCTCACACCTCACCTCAGCAGACTTTTCAGGAACAATGCAAAGCTCCGTAGCACAATTTAACACTTTTTGTCAGAAGCATCTTTGTTGGAAGAGTCTGTCTGGCCTGGCCTGCTTGGAGGGGCAATGAGCAACACAAAGGACTGACGACAAATTACAGAATCATAGAAAGGTTTGGGTTGTAAGGGACCTTAAAGACCATCTGGTTCCAACCCTCCTGCCATGAGCAGGGACATCTTCCACCAGACCAGGGTGCTCAGAGCTCCGTCCAACCTGGCCTTGAGCACTGCCAGGGAGGGGGCAGCCACAGCATCTCTGGGCAACCTGGGCCAGAGCCTCACTACCCTCAGAGTAAAGAATTTCTTATATCCAATCTAAATCTGCCCTCTTTACAGTTTAAAGCCATTATCCCCTGTCCTATCAATACACGCCCTTGTAAAAAGCCCCTCTCCAGCTCTCTCGCAGGCCCCTTCAGGCACTGGAAGGCTGCTACAAGGTCTCCCTGGAGCCAGGCTGAACAGCCCCAGCTCCCTCAGCCTGTCCTCGTAGGATAGATGTTCCATCCCTCTGATCATTTTTGTCGCCTCCTCTGGACCTGCTCCAGCAGGTCCATGTTCAGAGCTGTATGTTTCATACGATACCACACACACGTACATTTTTATTATGACTAGTTTGCAGCGAGGGAATTGAACTTTGATAACTGGGGGACAGAAAGAGACTCTTGCGACATCCCAGCTGAGCTACTTCACGCATGCATCGCCGCTCCTGCAGCAAGGAGAGATGCAAGTTGCTGACACTGCAGGGAGGAACGCGAGAACGTTTCTGCACTGTGCGCTTTGCACTCGGTTAACACAAAAGCACTAACTGGAAAGCTGACACATTGCAAATCTACAGGAAAATGGGGCTCGGTGTCTGCTGTCCCAGTCCCCAGACTGCACGCCACTACTCTGTGCAGACTGTGAAGGCATTCACGCTCTGCTTCCACATGCCACAGAAATCAAAGATGAGAAGCTGTGTGATCATGCCACCCAAAAAGGAGACGAGAGGATCCCCAGTGGTAGTCAGCCTTGTTTCAAAAATCCTTGGGGAATTCGGCTTCTCGGGCTCTTCGCTGCGTGGACAACTCGAGTATTCGGTAGGAGTGAGGGCAGAAAAATAGTGCCTGTGAAACTAAGTTACAGAAGAGTTCTTTCCTACTGAGCTCCTTCTCTCCCAAGGCAAATATCTCGAGTCTTACTGCTGCTCTTCCACCTGATCTGCAAGTTCAAGCGCTGGACTTGTTCTTTCAAACTCAGGAGGGAGGAATTCAAACTGGAGCAGCACCCCTCTGCCCTGTTTTACCTTATCACGTTCAAACAAATGCTCACTCACCCCTCTTCTGCATGAAGATGAAGAGGTCATCCAGGAACTCTTTCCGTTCAGGGTCACTGTCCAGTTCATAGAGCTGGGGGGGGGGGAAAACAAAAATGAAGGCACAATCCGAAATGAGACAGAAAATGAATAGTATCAGCTTCTTGGAAAGGGAGAGCCAGTGTTTGCACTGGGGGAATGCAAGGCAGCCCCAGGCACAGAGGCAAGGCAAGGCAAGGCCGGACGCCTGAGCAATTCAGCGGACAAGGCTGCAGCGACAGTTTAGGACCCTCTTTGCGGCTCCCCTTGCCCAGCCCCTCAGGCTCTCGTCCGGGCACGGTGCTGACCAGCACCCTGAAGGGAACACGACGCAGCTCGGTTAACAGCACTGATGCAGAGAGAAAGTGAAGAGCAACTACCAAGACAAGCTGGACAGGACGAGGAGACAACCCGAAGGAAGGTGACAGAGGTTTGGGTCAGATGAATGGTCTGTAGCTTTGAGGCACCAGGGAGGTGAACTTCTCTGCAGCTTCTCCTAGCATCAAGACTCCCTCCTTCAGGGATTGTCACCTATGTGACAAACTCCAACTCCCTTAAAGGAGATGAAATGATAGAGCTTTCCTGTAACTACTAATGCCTGGCAGGAAAGGCTCCTCTAAAATAAGCCAAAAAGCCTTGAAAAAATATCAGACACCAGCCTGGAACCAATTTGCTGCAGAAATCATTTTACTCAAAGGCTTCAAAACCCAAGCACTGAAAACAAAGTTTCACAGGAAGCTCATTCCAAAGGAGAGCTACTGTATGCCAGCCTTATCCACTGACTTTTCAGGGACAGACATGAGAATATCATCTCCTACAAGCACCTCTTGAACAGAAAAATCTAATTTTCACCTATCAAGAATCCTGTGAGGCCACAAAGTGACAGGCTGGAAGGGCTGAAGTCAGTCTCTCACCAACATACAGGAGGATACAGAACACGACAGAAGACAGTGCCATACATGGAGCAGAATTTAATTCCTTCTCTTGTTTGCACCGAGAAAGACTTCTGCATCACTCCAAGGATTATGGTTTTTTTTTGCTGGTTGTAGCCACTCTTGTGGAGCAGCTCAAGGGAAAAGCAAAGATGGGAAACACGTATTTCAGCCTCTCCGTAGGTGCTGCTAGCTCCTTGGTATTCATCTAGCCCAAAAGAAAGAGGGCTTTTTGGGCTCAGTCCCTGGGAAGCTCTCTGCTTTCTCACACACAAGAAAAACGCACCAGTGTATTTGCCGAGCAATTAGCTGCACCCTTCCAGAAAGGGCCAGCTCAGTTTAAAATGAATTCCTCTAGCCGATGTGACACAGCTGCCACATTCAGATCCATGACCACAGTGCTAATCAGGTTCAAGAAACAAAAATACTCTCCTCCCAGCTTAGCATTGACTAAGGTTTTAAATGGCAAAAGTCTGGTTATGAAGTCTTAGTTCAAACTACATTCCAGTGACCAAAGGCAACAGAACAGATATACAGATAAACAACATAATAAACAGATATCTAGATAAACAACAAAAATAACAGGTTTGTAGGCAGAGGGCTTCAGGACAGAGCAGTTTTCTTACAGATTCTCTACAGAGGAACAGGAAGGGCTCCGTAGTCTCCCTCTGCCACAGATCCTGGGAAGAATTCCCCAAAGCTACCTCTTCCCCAAACCCCCAGCGATCACACTGACCTTGGCAAAGTCTCTTGAAATTTCTCTTCCTCGGCATCCATCGCCTTCATCGCTCCAGGTCACGTTGCCGTTCTAGGGAGGGAGAAATGAAAAGCTGAAAGGATCGCCAGGGAAACACTTTGCAGACAATTCCAGAAAGTCTTGCAAAGGTACATTTTTGGGCACAAACACACGCAAAAGCAGCCGTGGGCTCAGACCAAAAAGACGGGGACGTTTGTGCGTTTGCCACAGTGCACTTCCCTGGAATCTCTGACACTCAGCCCAAAGCGGGAAGCAGCATTTCGCCTTCAAGGGAACTACTAAAGGTAAGGGAAGTTTTTCAGCTCTAAGATTTTTTTCCCCCCGTAGAAACGTATCTTGAAAATAAAGTTTTGTTGATGCCAGGGAAAACCAGCCTAGAGGAAAGCCCCCAACACCTTCACCAGCCGCCTGCCTTTATCTGCTAAACAGAAGCAGGCTACGCCTGCTGGAGCAGGTGCTTTGCTGTAGTGAGGTCCAACATCTGAACAGAGAGGTGCTGCTTTTGCTCTCCCTGTCCATCTTTTCACCAAGGGGACCTTCCAGAGCCCCCGGTGAAAGCTGCGGGTGCTACCTGGGCATCCTTCCTGTCTGTTTGCTGGGTGACACCTAACACACATGGAAATGCCCTTCTGTCCTCCCCCCGCTCGCCTACAAAACCAAAACACGCCAAAGGAAGAGGGAAATAATCCCACTGGAAAGCTTCTCGCCAACCCCGGACCCTTGCTCCTGCATCTGGATTCTACCCACAGAAATGGAAAGCTCAGCTTTGTTGGATTAAGGCTCGTTGTTCTTCGGAATTAAAAGGATTACTCTAGTTAGGCCTGTTCTCCTTGGTACCTCGTCATCCTGAAACCAGCACCAGGGTGGAGACCTGCAGAGGCAGCCTCTGGCTGTGTGGAAGGACCAAGACCAGAAGAACAATTCTGATAAACTGTTGAAGCACCTTTAACCCATAAAATTCATAAAGCTCCGGCAGAGCAAGCGCTCCAGAGCCACTCAAGGAAAGGGAACAGCCAAATCCACCTGGCAAGGTAGCTCAGACTGCCCTGTCCTGATAAACAACGCAGCTTCCGACCCAACGCAGACACAAAAGCACTGAAGACAGAAAGAGGTTTCAACACAGAAAAAAAGAAAAGCATGCGAATTTGAGCGGTGGTCCAGTATCTGAGATCTTGGAGTCATCTGGTTGTGACACATACATTGAATTAGAAAGATGAATAGCTCTTGTCAAAGCCAGGCAAAGCTACTTTTCCCCCTTCAAAAAACACTGCAGTGAGCTGCCCTAATGCCCGCTGATTTAGTTTGAGCCAGTAATTCCTGCTGGAAAGTCAATTATCCAGTGAGTCCCATCAACTGAAAGATATTTAATGGGGGATTATTGCCACTTCTGTTATGTCAGCTGTTTATTACGGCAGATCAATTCCCAGCCCTCTCTAGGAAGAGATCTGAAGACTGGTTTTGTTCACAGGAGGATTCATCTGGGTGTCCTTTGCTGGCAGAGAATAAAAACACAGGGTTTTTTGCTAATTACGGTAACATTCAGCTGCTCCTAAACTCCCACTGATTGTTAACTCAGACCAACGAACCTATGTGAACAGTCAGGAGAAGACACAAGCCAGTCTCTCCAGGAGGCAGCAGCGATCTCCCACACCCAGCTTCGCACCCTCCAAGGCGGAACGATCTGTAGAGGGCTGAGCTGCTTTCTTCCATGTTAGTGCTCCATTATGAACCCAGAGAGCAAAACCGCTCATGGTGTTAAACCGGGTGCTCCGAGAAGCAAAGCGCTTGCTTTCACAGGGAACTTCGCTCATGCTGAGAGCTTATTCCGCTGCACTTGAGGACAGGGACAGGAAAGAGAAGGTGGCTGAAAGTAGGTACAATGCCCTACTGCCAGTGGGTTTGAACTTCATAAAATTCCCAGGAATTAAATTTTCCATGGGATTAAAAATTATTTAGAAGTTATTTGTTTTCTTTAAAGAAAAAGGATAATTGGGAACAATAAATAAGATTAAGGTTTGATTCAGAGCAAAACCAGAACGTATGCACCCTGCTTCCCGTACCTACATCCCGAGATGCTCGAGCCCAGAAGCAATGCTCCCCTACACCTCGCTAGGGAAAAGCGGCTTCAAGCTAGCCGAGGCCAGCAGTGTTTTCCATATGTCCAGAAAACTGGCAGAGCTGGCTATCACCTGGCATGACATGGAGCGAGCCGAGGCAAGAGGCAGCAGACAGTATTAGCCTTTCCTCCAGCAATAGCTGGGGAGGTTCAAAGCCAGTTACCACTCCCCAGGTTAAGCTGTTGGGAGAGATAAGGAGCACGCTTCTGATCCGCCTCGGTGTAAATCAGTGAGGGTGCACTGCACTGACACACGGGGTGGGAAGACGCGAGGACAGAGCGCAGGTTTGTTTTGGGTAGCAGCGTTAGCAAAGTCTCGGGCTGGCATGAAATGTCAGCTCAGCAGCCGGGGAATAAAGCCTTATTTATTCAGAGGACGGAATACAGGCACCGACAGGCACTTTCCCAGGGCTCGGCGTTGATCTGAGGGACTGCTCTGCTCACCAAACCCTTGGGGTCCGTGCCAAGGCTACAGCCAGAGACACCCAACATCGGCAGCGGTCAGAACAGCGACTCGAGCAGGTAAACCAGCAAAGAGCCCCACGAAGCTACTGAAGCAAGAGGTGCTCCGTGGGGCGAATAAACTACATTCTGCGCAGCAAGCAAGGTCGGCGGGAGCTTTGGTATCAAGCTTCCTTTCCATTCCTCCTAGGAAAACAAAGTTACCCTACGCTGAGAAGCCCTCCTCTGTACCAACAGCAGGAACCTGAGAAATCAATGTATCCTCACAAGTCATTAAAAGACCTTTGTATAAGTCAGGCAATTGTGGCAGGAAGGAAAAAACACTGTTCAGAGAGGCAGGTCATTCTCTGGGGAGAGCCCTGCCTCTCCCTCCACCCCTTTATATCGAGGGCATTTGCTGCTGTTTGACAAACAGACCCGGCCTTACCACGGGAATGAATTTATCTGGTTTCTTGCAGAAAAAGGCAGCAGAAGTGGCGCTTGAGCCCCCAGCGTGAAGCCCGGGTGGGAGGGCAGAGGTGTCGGGCAGGGCTGGCCACCCTCAGGGGCTGCTGCAGAGCCAGGGAGCCCCCCCTCTCCGTGCTGCAGACCCCTCCGAGGCCGTCGGAGCCCCCGGGGCCACCCTCGCCCCGAGAGGCTGCTGGCCCCGGCTGCAGAAGCAATTATATCTGGAGCTATTTTAGGATTACTCCCTAACCACCTGGAATATCTTATTAGAGGGAAGCTCAGATGTCCAGAGCAATTTTGTTTTCCAATCCTACATTCAAAAGCCAGTTTTAACCCTGAGTTGCCAAGCAGACCGAAAAGGAGGAGACAAACACCTTCCTGCTTGTCCAGCCCATTCTTCTGAGGACAAAAACCTTGCAAACAAGCAGCCTCAGCCCCTCCCTGCGGGACACCTACCTCTCATCTCACACGTTTGTCCCTCCCGGAGACTTAGAACTAATGAAAACCCTGTGCTTGATAAAAAAAAAAGCAAAGTATTGACGCAAACGGAACAGCAGCTCATCGTCTGCTTCTCCAGTTTTGCCTGCACAAATTGCAGTTCGTGTGCAAGCGGAGACACTGATGAGAAACTGGGAATGCTCCTTTCCCAGGTCATTCCTGCCCCCCCGCCCCAGTTTCACACAGCTGTTTGAGGGGGGCTCAGGTAAAGCCCACTGAGGTTTTACCAGACTACAAAGTTGTATTCAAATGGCAAACTCTGAACTGGACAGAACCCACTAAAGCTTTAACACGTAAAAGAAAAGAAAACTTCCAGCACGGAACTCCGAATCATTCGGCACCTCCTTTACAGCAGAGCTGCAGTTTTGACAGAGGTTTTATGCCAGAAATCTGCTGAAAAACCCACTTAGGGACAGGGCTAAATGTTGCAGGGAAAAAAAAAGCCCCTCTACTACCCCATGGGTTAACGAAAGCACCGAGTCAATGAAAAGGTACGGGGGCAGCAATTTCAGGATTATCAGGGAATCCACAGAAATTCCTTTTGTGGGTAGAGTTAAGCCTTAGGAAGTGAAACAGATGCTATTATAAAGAAAACTGTTGTACTACAAAACGCTGATAAGATCAGGACTACTGCCCTGAGCTGCAAGTTCTCAAGCATGGAGAACCAAGTTATAATTACTGCCTGCACAAGCTGCCTGCTAAAGCTCTGCTGAAATTGGAATAAACCCTTCCCACTCTTCCTAATAACAGAGCTCAATTCAATATCTTCAGGCTTCAAAGACGGGTTTTGAAAACATCTTAGTGATTTCAGGAATGGCAGGGAGGATGGGGAAGGAAGGAAAGAACGGACTGAAGTTAACAGATTAATTGCCTTTTTTTATGACGTTTCTTTTATGTGCTCCCATGACCTAGTGACTGCACCACCAGCACAATACTTTGCAAAACAGGAATCTGCTTCCTTATCCTTAAGGAAAAGTTGGACTCTCTGTGAATGACTCCTATTCACAAATACTCAGAGGAATTAACTAAAATGTCAGCGACAAGCAGATTTGTTCTGCGCTGTATGGCTGTGGGAAGAGAAATTCTCACGGCCACATGAGAGTTGCAGATTTACCCTGAAGTGAGAAAAATCGAAGTGTAAGAATACAACGCAGTCGAGCTCCTTCCACCTCCTGTCTCCAGCGTTAGCTGCAGTTCCTATAAATTGGCACCAAAGGAGACAAGCTGCAACTACTCCTAAAGATAAATCTCGTGCCCAAACAAACCCCCAAACGAGTCATATCTTCCCTGGGATGCAAACGAGCTCCTCGCGCTGCTCCTTCGCTCTGCCTACAGCCGCTGCAATACAGCATAAGCTCGATGAAGGTTGTGGAATGACCCCTTGGGATGAAGATCTAGGGGAATTCTCTGATCCCTGGTACCAGTTGTTTGCAGGCTGCTGCCTACAGCCAGTATCGCAAGCGGTTTCTTGGCTCTCCTCTCCCATGCGCTATTTGGTCTATTAAACAACAAGGTGACTTTATTGCTCCAACCACCGACGCTGTACTTTAAATCACGTATCAGCATGAACTCCGGGTCAGGTGCTACAGCGGAAGCGGACTGTCACAGGGATGAAGGCTTCATCAAAAGAAACCTAAACCCTGAATTTCAAGAGAAGTGGCAACTGGCAATCTGAGAATCAAAATCTAACAGAAGACAGCTTTCAGTAAGAGGGGCCAAATACCTAACAGCGGCTATTAACGAAGAATTCTCCTCCCACCACATCATAAATAGAAAAACACCCAGTTATATGCATAAGGAATTAAAAATCCAACCCTTGAATTGGGCCCTGGATATCTGAAGTAACTAGGAGGTGAAAAATGCACCGCGTGAAATGCAACATTTTTCTCCCCGGGACCTTCCTCCCCCTGGATTAACGCGCATCTCCTGAGCCATACCTCAACACGCGCAACACTTGAGGCACATACTTAAGGTTATGGAATCTCAACCACTCATTCCTAGACCCTAGAGCAAAAGCAAAGTAATTATTTTAAGCTGAGTTCTCTTCATAAACGCCACGACCTTTGTAAAAGTTTAGGTCAGGATTTTCAGGAGTGACTGGTGATTTCGGAGAATCCTACATCCCCCCAAACCAGACCACAAACCACTCTCTGAACAGCTCTTGATGGAGAGCTTACCTTGCTGCGTTTAAGGCGCTGTTAAGTACCGGCGGATGCCTGAAAACCTTGGCTTTACTTTGACATTCCATGAAGGAATGCACATGCTAATGTGCGCGCTGTAGTAACAGCCGGACAAAATCGCTCGTGCTAGAGGACCAAGCAGCACCAGCGAGATTGCGGCCGTGGTCCTGCCTCTCCCCAGCAACCAGAGACACCGCCAAGCGCTGCAAGAGCCCACGGGATGAGGACCCACACCCAAATGTCTGCTAAAACCAACATTTTTCACCTGTGGAATGAAAAACTCATTTTTCTTCAAAGACAAGGAGCCCGCAAAGCCCTTCTCGAGGATGGCTGCGGGAGCCCTCGGCTGTCAGAGCCGTGATGGATTTGCAGGGGCCTCGAGCGAGCCCAAGCAGCGAGCGAGCTGGAGCACACACCCCCTCGCCAGCTCTTCTTTCGGGACTGTGGCTCCCTGAAAAGCAACTCTACTCCCTTGTTGTTTTGTGCTGACAGGATTCCCACCGCCCCCATGTCATAAGCTGAGCCAGCTCTTTTGTCTGCCAGCTTGTTCTACAATTATTTGCTCGGCTGTCCGAGACCAAACAGAACGGCGCTTCATCTCGCTGGTAGTTTCCACCTCTCTGCTGCCTTCATGCTGCACACCTTCCAGGCAATCTTTGCCTCATGCTTTCAAGATACATTTTTCTCAAAGGGTGTCACAATCCACACTTGAAAGGAGAAATAGCAGTGACTTTTTCCTCCTCCTCTTCCACAAGCAACAGCCATTATGCATACCACAAACGCTCCCAGAGCGGAGCTAGCTGGGAGCAGTGTGTGCTGACTTACAACCCTCCATCTCAACAGAAGCTAAAAAAAGACAACTTCAGGACTCATTTTGAAAACAAACTGGAGAACACAGGCACTTCTGCATTTGAGCCTGGTTTTTCTGCCTAACATGACCATTTTACACAAAAACAAAGCCCGGTATCTTTAAAGTCTGCCTTTGAAACGAAAAATTTCAAGGCTCGCTCTGGGTCAGCGTGCTACCATTTCGCATACAGAACTACGCTGACAGTCCACGGTCGCACGCATGTTTCTCCCCCTCTGCTGTCACACCAGCTAACAGCTCTTGCCCGCTCCCCCGGTTCAGTCCTACCTCCACGCAGCCCCCGGCTCACCAGCTCTGAACGGGCACGCCGCGGTTAAATTTTTACTCCCTGGTATGCAGACTCCACTAGTGAACGCAAACAAGTTGATCTGCAATATTTACCCTACTCCAGGTGAATACACTGCACCAGCATCCCCAGTACTGGGCACTTCCACACGGCCTTTGGAGCACACCGCAGCACCTTAATAACGTCGCTCACCAGCGTGACTATGCACAGAAACCGTGCCTCGCTGGGGCAGCCCATCGGGCCCAGGACTCCAGTGACAGCAGCAAGAGACAGTGTTTTGGGACAACACGTGACGCTGCCCGCTTTCTGCCCTACGCTCTCGCCATCCATAGCTGCTGTAGCACAGTGCACCCCAGATATCCCTTTATAATCCATTCCTTAACTCCGTGTCCACGCATTGCACCAACTCCTTTCTTCACTGCCGTACTGCCTGCCTCCCCAGCAGTGAAACAGATCACTTCAGAGCAGCAGCAGGAGGGTTGTTCTTTTAGTTTTGCTTCCTGGTGAAGTTTTGTGTGCTTTGGCTTCCAGAACAAGTTGGCCTGGAATCAAGCTAAGCTGCAGCCTACCACCAAAATACTTGATTACTGCTGAAATGGGCCAAAGTATCTGGAACAGTATTAGTGCGCAACATTCCAATTGTAAAACAGGGGGTTTTTCTTTTTTTTTTTTCCTTTTTTTTCTTTTTTTTTTTTTTTTTCCCCTGCTATTCCACATCAGCTAAGACCAGATCTGGCATGCTTATGGTCATTTGTCTTCCCAGAACAGGGCAAACGACCTAGCAATCAAGCCTATTAATTAAGATTCACAGGACTCTCACACAATCAGCAAGAATTGCAGCGAAGCACAGTGACATACTCACTAGCACCGGCCAAGCTAGAAATAAAAACCACCAAAGACCAGTGCTAACTTTGGTGTTTGTTTTTCTTTTTTTTTAGAAAGCGGTCCCCTAACACCAGAGTCCTGCCTGCTCTTCTCCACCCAGCGACCTGAAAGAGGAAGTTTCCGCCAGTCACTCTGCTCCAGCAGATTCTGAAGCAATTTCTCTAGCGACCGTCCCCTGCCCGACATACCCACCTCATTTCTCTGCAACCGCTTGAGCAACTCCTTTCCCAACCCAACCCCTCGAGAAGCAAGCGCAGAGAAAACAGAGAAAGGCTGCTCCGCCAGCACGCTTCATAGCCAAACACGCCGTTCACCTGGCAGCTTAAAGGAGTTCCTGCCGCAGGTGTCAGTGTAGGAACACCAGACTGGGACAGTTTTGCAGGAGCAGCTGGACAGGAGCCTACAGGCCACGCCGAATGGAATGGGAGAAGAAATAAAGCTTGCTGAGATTTAGCAACTCCTTGAGCGGCTGCCTGTGACGGCACAAATCAAACCGTCTTGTGCACGCTCCCCACAGCTAAGGGGAGAGCCTGCCCTGAGCGTCTTTTCATGAACCTTTAACCACCTGCGGTTCACCAGCCACCACGCAGCAGCTCCAGCTTTTTTACTTTACATAGAGCTTGCAGAAGGGAAGGAGAAATCGGCTCTCTGTGTGTTCATAGAAGTTTTCTTAGTCACAGAGCCCCACCTGAAGCAGAACCTAACTTCAGGCTCAGGCTGACATCTCGGCACAGGACAACGCGGCCCAGTTCTTTTCTTTCTTCCAACCATGCCGTCCTGCGGCTCACCTTCACAACGCACAAATACTGTGTGCGTCTCTCAACGCCTGCTCAAGTCAGCTCCGTAACAAAACAGCACCCAACAGCTACATGAACTGAAACACCCACTTTCAACAAAAAAAAGAATTCTCGAGCCTCTGGCTTTTATCTACAAGGAATAATAATTCTTCATTCAAGCACAGAATTCACCTCCTACCAAAACCAAGCAGGAGCAAGTTAGTTCCTTCCTTCCCACCCGTGAAATGCCAAGCGGCTCCGCTCCCTCGCAGCAGGACACGCGCTCTGCCCGCACCCCTGAGCGGATACCCAGCCAAAGCCCTGCACCCGGAGCTCCTACACGAAGTGGTTAGAGATGTCGTAGGCGAAATAACTTCAGTGAGACATTAGCAGGCAAGTGTCTGCACCAAAAATAAATACAACACCAGCCCGTTTCAACCTGAATGGCACCGCAGCAGTGAGACAGAAGATAAATGAGCCACAGATCAAGCCTCTACCTCCCTACTAAGGTTCTTACGGACTGGGGCTTCTATATCATTAGCTGGAAATCTGCATCTGTAAAGCAAATCAAGTTCTGGTGAAATCTCTTTATAAAAGAATAAACGTGGAAGAGTACGCCAGGGAAGCGTCGCTCCGCATATGCCCAGTTCTCGCGCTCTTTCCAAAGCGCTTGCAAACAGCCAGAGCTGGTAACAGGACACTGGGCTAAAGAAATCCTCGCTCCGACCGAATACAGTTGTCCTTAGTTCGGAAGGAACGTTAACACTGACCTGTTTGAGCTGCTCGTCCAGCCGCCAGCTCTGCCGTCCAGCCGGGGAACTAGCATACGGCTGCTTAGTAGTGTCTTTACCCTGTTCTTCCTTGCCCTGCTGTCCCCGCTGGTGCCCCGAAGCCGGGAGAGGATTAGAGGTAGAGGCCACTCTTTGGTTGTGATGGGCAACTTTGGGAGCATGAAAATATTTCAGAGCGGAGCAGGTTTCTTTCCCAGTCACGTCAGCGCCATCCTCCAGATCGCCACCTTCCAAACCCCCTTCCTCTTCCTCCTCCTCCTCTTCTTCTTCCTCCTCCTCATCTTCCTCCTCCTCTTCCGGCTCTGAATTCATGCTGCTCTGATCAAAAGCCCGCGTAGCTCCGGCTGCAGGTGGGCCTCTTGCCACGGGCCCGGCAGCGGAGCCGCCTGCAGCCCTGCCAGATGTGGCCGCGAGGACAGCCTGCTGCACAGCCAGCTGCTGGGTGTAGAGCAGCTGGGCTTCCCTCATCTGCTTCTGCTGCCTCTCCCGGGAATCCATCTGCAGAGGCGCCTGCTGCTTCTGCTGCTGCTTCTGCAGCTGCTCGACCACGGCTTCCAGCTTCATCCTGCAGTTTGCATGGCTGGGAGAAGAGGGGGGTGTGCGAGGCTCAGTCTGGCAGGGCTCAAGCCGCAACCTCGGGAGATGGGCGGAATCTGAAAGATAGACAAATATTTGTCCGTATGAATATAAAATGCTTTCATCTTTTCCCCAGGAAGAGGATAAATAGAGTGCAAAGCCAATACTCTTTCCTGTGCAGGAGACCGTGAAACAATCAGCTTCATGTTTAACAGCCTCAGGCTCAAACTTGCATTCAATTTTCAGACTGTTTAATTGTATTTTCAAGCCGAACACATTTGCTATAACGTCAGTTTGATATACCCCAAAGACAGCAGCTGAAATGCCTTTGTCCGCTGTCCCAGCAGTTCGGGGTAGTTTTTTTTTTTTTTTTGTCAGAATCCTTCCACGCTTCCTAAAGAATTGCTTTTGAAATGTTAGGTTTAATGTGGAGGGTTCGGCCCTTCTACAAACACTGCCTTAAAAGGAGATAGCCAGGATGATAAGCTTGGCCATATTTCTATTAAAAAATGGGCAGGAATTTATCGCACACCAGTCATTTCTCGATTCTTCTATGCTTTCATGACATCGCTAAATTCTTTACACTTAACATGTCTTTCTTAAAAAAAAGAACTATAATTAGCCATTGTCTTCCCCAAGGAGAGCGAGACGAGAGCAGAGCAAAGACCACCGTAGCCCGAACCGGGCTGCCGAGCAGCGAGCAACTCCTGCCTCCGGTTCCCAGCGCTGCCAGCACATCCCAAGCCCCGGCCGCGGCCTCCCGGCGACGTTCCCGGCCGAAGGACCCATGAGCCTTCCCAGCCCTCCGCCGCGACCTGCCGTGAGCCTGTGCTGAGCCAGCACCAACCTCCTCAGAGCAGAGACCAACAGAACTGACCACAGCTGGAAAGACAGCAGACACCTACAGTAAATCCAAGCAGGATGACTACGCCTTTAATCCCCAGCCATTAAAACCAGTATTTTGGACTGTGTGTCGCGAACCGGACCTGCTCACAAAGACAGTCCTTCTCGGCTTCCCACCCCCCCCTCCCCTCCATGTAAAAAGATGCTTAAGCAGGTCTCCCTCGCTGCCCTTCAAGGTTCACCGATATCAAAATACAGTCAGCTCAGAGAAACAAAGGAAAGGCCACCACAAACAAGCCATGGAGTCTCCTGGCCACCTCCCACCGCCTTGTTTACAGCCAGTGCTGCGCCGTTCGAGCCGCTCACTCGAGAAAAGAGACCATTTCGCTAACGCACGCTCTCCAGACGGACCCAGCTCTGCCCCAGACCAACAAACAACCTGCCAGGTACCAGCTGCACAAGCGAACGGCGACTTCCAGCACCCCCGGCGCAACTCCACGCCTTCCTCCGAGGCGCTCG
Organism: Opisthocomus hoazin; assembly: GCF_030867145.1. NCBI lineage: Eukaryota > Metazoa > Chordata > Aves > Opisthocomiformes > Opisthocomidae > Opisthocomus > Opisthocomus hoazin. The sequence goes on from NC_134423.1 coordinate 12,304,066, forward strand.
GCCCGCGCGCCGGCTACGACGCCCAACTCCTTTCTCTGCCGCAAACTCTTCCCCACGCTAAACGACAGCCCGGCGCGTCGGTGTCTTCACCTCACCGGCAGCGGCAACACCTCTCACTCGCCAACGAAACGATACATAAAGTGGATTAGTGGTTCGAACGTCGGGAGCGGTAACGCGGCATCACCTGGCCGCGGCGTCGAGAAGCTGGGAAGGCCCAGCTCCACGCACCCGCTCGCCCAGTCAAACCACAACGGACTGGTGCAGGTGTCGCGACAGCCCCTGAGCCGGGCTGGGTTGCCGGAGGGGTACGGGGCAGGGTAACGCACGCCTCGGCTACGAGGTCAACCCGCCGGGCCAGCCCCCCCTCAGGCCCCGGTACCGAGCAGCGCCGGCCTTTCCCGGTGCTCAGGTACAGTGGTTCCGTCGCGATATGGCGACAGGGGACGAGCGCCGCGCCCGAGGCCAACGGCCTTGACCCCCGCCGGTCTCTCCCCCCCGCCGCAAGCGTTTCCTCCCCGCTTTCCGCGTCTCTCCCGGGAGAGGGCCCCGTTCAGCCCCCCGGTCCGCACGCACCGGGGCCTTCCCGCGGCCCCCACCTCCCGCTTTAATTAAGCGGCCCCTGGGATGGGATTCTTAACGAGCTCTTCACGGGGGGGGGGGCAAGGCCTGCCGCCGCCGCGCCCTCCCCAGCGGCAGCCCCCGAGGCCTCCCACCCCAGCTCCCTCCGCGCCGTCCGGTTGTACCAGAGGCCTCCGGTGCCCCGTACCCACCGCTCACCAACCCCCCCACCCAGCCGGGGGGGGGGGGGGGGGGGCCTACCCCCCGCCGCTGAGCCCCAGCCCGGCCCCTCCCGGTTCGGTACCGGCTCCCGGCGCAGGCCCGGCCTCAGACCCGGTTCCCGCGGACCTGCCCGTTACCTGCCGCGGGCGGCCGCCAGCCCGTGCGCGCCGCCTCGGCTCCGCCCGCAGTCGCCTGCCTGCCTTCCTCCCTTCCTTCCTCCCCTTCCCTTCCACCCCCTCCTCTTCAGCCCAGCCGGAAACGGGGCGACGGGGGCGGTGCCCAGCAACGGAAGCGCCCGCCCTACTTCCGGGTGCGGCCCCAGTAACGGAAGGCGCGCGCTTGGCCGCCCCGCACACGGAAAGGGCTCAGAGAGAGTGCGTAAAAAAAAAAGGGGGCGGGGCCTCGAAGAGGGCGTGAGCCAATGAAATGGCGAAGCGAGCGGCGGCTTCCGGGTTGCGGAGGTGATAAAAGGGGGCGCACGGGGCGCGGCCGGGCAGTCGTTGAGGGGGCGCGCGCAGGTGAGTTGTGGGTCGGCGGCTCCTTCTCCTGTTCCCCCGGCCCGTTCCCGCCTTCCTGTCCTCGGCCGGGTTAGCGGCCCCGCCGGACCCCGGGAGGGAAGGGGGGAAGCGCTTGGCCCTGGGGCTGTGCTTTGTTCCCTCAGGTCTGTGGCATCTGGGGGGGGCGGGGGGGACCCTGTGTTGGTGGGACCCCCTGCTCGATACCTCGGGAGTGAGCGGGAAGGGTCTGTGCTTGTCTTCTCAGGGGCCGCACATACGTGTGTGTTTTGGGGGATGCGATGCTTTGTTGGTGTCTCCCCTCTGCTCAGGCCCTGAGGGCTCTGTGGGGCAAGCTTCCAAGACTCCTCCATGTTCCCTCTCACCTTAAATCCCTCAGCACTGGTGCTGGGTCTACCTGGTGTGTTATGGTCCTTTCAGGCTTATAGTGCGTGGAGGGGAGTGTCAGGGCTCCCCGATGCTCCTGCTGTGACACCTCCATCTCCCTGCTCCCCTCAGGGCCTGTCGGCATGGCGGATGAGGAGATCGCGGCCCTGGTCGTGGACAATGGCTCTGGCATGTGCAAGGCGGGCTTTGCAGGGGATGATGCCCCCCGTGCTGTGTTTCCCTCCATCGTGGGGCGTCCCAGGCATCAGGGCGTGATGGTGGGCATGGGGCAGAAGGACAGCTATGTGGGGGATGAGGCTCAGAGCAAGAGGGGCATCCTCACCCTGAAGTACCCCATCGAGCATGGCATCGTCACCAACTGGGATGACATGGAGAAGATCTGGCACCACACCTTCTATAATGAGCTGCGCGTTGCCCCAGAGGAGCACCCTGTCCTGCTCACTGAAGCCCCCCTCAACCCCAAGGCCAACCGGGAGAAGATGACGCAGATCATGTTTGAGACCTTCAACACCCCAGCTATGTATGTAGCCATCCAGGCTGTGCTGTCCCTCTATGCCTCTGGCCGCACCACGGGCATCGTCATGGACTCTGGGGATGGCGTCACCCACACCGTGCCCATCTACGAAGGCTACGCCCTGCCCCATGCGATCCTGCGTCTGGACTTGGCTGGCCGTGACCTGACCGACTACCTCATGAAGATCCTCACGGAGCGGGGCTACAGCTTCACCACCACCGCTGAGAGAGAGATCGTGCGGGACATCAAGGAGAAGCTCTGCTATGTTGCTCTGGACTTTGAGCAGGAGATGACCACGGCCGCCTCATCCTCCTCCCTGGAGAAGAGCTATGAGCTGCCTGATGGGCAGGTGATCACCATCGGCAATGAGCGCTTCCGCTGCCCCGAGGCCATCTTCCAGCCCTCCTTCCTGGGCATGGAGTCCTGCGGCATCCACGAGACCACCTTCAACTCCATCATGAAGTGCGATGTGGACATCCGGAAGGACCTGTACGCCAACACTGTCCTGTCTGGCGGCACCACCATGTACCCCGGCATCGCTGACAGGATGCAGAAGGAGATCACCGCCCTGGCTCCCAGCACCATGAAGATCAAGATCATCGCCCCGCCAGAGCGTAAATACTCGGTCTGGATCGGCGGCTCCATCCTGGCCTCCCTCTCCACCTTCCAGCAGATGTGGATCAGCAAGCAGGAGTATGACGAGTCCGGCCCCTCCATTGTCCATCGCAAGTGCTTCTAGTGGGGCTGCTGGCGGTCACCCGAGGGCTGTCCCTGGCTGTGCTGTGGCTGCTGACTCCTCCCATGTCAGACCACAATCCCTTGCCTGTTACTTATTTCATGTTTTAATTGGTTTGTTGAGGTACCCAGTAGTGATGTGTGTTTTAGTGGCTGTAGTTCTCCTGCGGTTGGCTAGCTGCCCCTCTTCCCTGCGGTGCGGTGGGCTCGGGAGCAGGTGATGCTGCTGTTAGATGCCTCACCTGTAGGCTCGCCACAGGTGGCTCCTTTGTAGCAAAACAAATAAAACTTCTGAGGCTTGAAAACAAGAAGAGGTTGTCTCGCTTCCTCACAGGGTGGGCGCTCGGTCTCCTGGCTGCGAAGAACTGGTGCGCAGTGCGTGGTTTTGGACTTGAGCCTTAGAAGGCAAAAATTGGGGTAAATACAATACGGAATGTAGGGGCAGCACCTTTTCTATGGATTTTCTGTGGATTCTAGGATTCCCTTACAGCTGCCTCGTGCTGTGCGGGCCATTTTCAGAGCTGTTAGGGAGGGAGGCATGGCTGGTGTGTGGCTCTTGCCGCCTCCCTGTGCTTTCGTGGTCAGTCGGTGTTTTTTAGTGCACAAATGGCTTTTCTGGTCAGGGAAAACATGTGGTGCCTTGGCTTGGGGTTTGGAGGCCGGAGCAGCGTTGGCTTCTCCTTTTTCGGGAGAGGAAGAGGCAGTCGGGGCTGGAGCTCGCCCTGCTCGGGGGTGCAGGGTTCCTCCTGCTCCGGGAGCTCCGCTTCCCTGGGGACGGCTGGTGGTGCTTAATTAAATACCCTTAATTAAAGGCAGCCGGTGGTGGGAGCGGGGAAGGGGTGCGCCTGGCCGTGCGCCCTCCCGCCGCGCCTCCAGAGCTCCGCCAGCTCCGGTGCAGTTGGAGGATGCCGGGGGCGCGGCCGGGCCGCCCTTAAAGCCTCCTCCGGCTGCCTATTGGCTCGTCGGGGCAGGGCCAGCCTATCGCAACGCCGCCTTTCCCCCCGCCCCCGGCGGACTCCGTTTCCCAGGGTGCATCGCGCGGAGCTTCCGGTGCGGCCCCGGGCCTGCAGCGTCCTGCCTCAGCTCCGCCGGGAAGCGAGGGTTTCGGTGGCCGGAGCGCGGCCTGAGGCCCGTGTCTGCCCGGAGAACGGCGCCGGGCCTTGCCCTCGGCTTCCCTTCTCCCTCGGCCGAGCGCTGAGGCTGGCAGGGCCCTTCCCTGGGGCTTCAGGTGCGGTGGGAGCAGGAAAGCGGGGCTGCTTGTTGGCTAGGCCCCGCGGGCTTCCCAGCCGAGCTTCGCCTCTGGGTTTACAAGGTTTCCGATACAAAAACCGGCTGCGGGAGCGTCTCGCTTCGCTTTGCCTTCCTCGCTTTCCAGGGCTTAGGCTGTGCCCGGTGGGAAGGCCGGCATGTCCCTGCCGGAGTGGCACATCGCCGTGAAGCTGGCCGACCAGCCGTTGGCCCCCAAATCCATCCTGTGTCTGCCGGAGATGGAGTTGGGAGAATGCCCGCTGGGTGGGTGCAGCATCGCGAACCTCAAGCAGCTCATCACCGGCAAGCTGCAGGAGTCTGTCCCGGACCCCGAGCTCATCGGTAGGTGCTGACCTGCATCCCCTCGGGGGTCCGGCCTCTTCCCCTCTGCCTGTGTCCTGCTGCCGTGGAGGCTGGGTGCAAGCAGACAGGGCGGTGTGGGGGCTTGGAGCCTGCACCAGAGATGTCAGTCTTGGTGCTTTGTGCTTTGGACAGCTTGTTCTGCATTTGCCCGGGATCCCCATGGTGTCACTGCCCTTGTTACGGAATCTTTTTGACTTGCACGAATGTGTCCCTGTGAGATCTCTTATGAGAATCGCGAGAGAGGTCACCTTTGCAAAAGGAGGTGGCCAGGTCGTGTTCTGTGCGTCTCAGCTCCGTGCTTTCCTCCCTGAGTCTCCGCTCGGTGATTTCCCTGCGTTGTGGAGTCCCCGTGCCACTGGCCCAGCGCAGCAGCTGAAAGGGCAGAGCAGTAATGCCCAGGCGGTCCTCGGTTCCTAAAGACCCCAGGCTCTTCCCAAGCGTGCTCTCGATACTTACCTGTAGGTGTTTCTCCTAGATCTGATCTACTGTGGCCGTAAGCTGAGGGACGACCAGACGCTGGAGTTTTACGGCATCCAGTCTGGCTCCACTGTTCATGTCCTGCGCAAGTCCTGGCCTGAGCCTGACCAGAAGCCAGGTGAGGCAGAGGCAGGCTGGGTTACTGCTTAGATCTCGCCGGGATGGGCTTGGTCTGGGTCCCCCGTCGCCGAGAAGCGGCTCCTCTTGTGATTTGCTTCTGGGAGCCTGGCATGGGGTTTGCAGGAGGAGCTGGCCGACATATTTGTGTCTAACCAATGGATGTTAGGTTTTCTTGCTGATGGGGTGGTTAAGGAATGAGCTGTGTAATGCAGAGAGTGAACATCACTTCCTTAATTGGCTATGATTAATTGTAGCGTGTTGCCAGAGAGCAGAGTGACTGGTTACTCAGCTTGAAGAATGGGCAGGCTTGTATGTGTTCCTGGACCGTCTGACTGTAGAACAAGATGAGTTAGAGTTGTTACTCTAATACGGCTCCTTTTGTATGTGTAGGAGGATATGTCTATGTATTTTCATATGTCTGGCAGCTGAGAGCGCAGTTACTTGCTGCGCTGTGGTAGCTGTGCCGAGGCGGTTGATAGTCTGTGCCCTTCCTCGCTGGGTCAGCTGCATCCAGGGGCACCGAAGAATCCCCACTGCTGTTGCCGTCTGGAAGTCCTAGGGGCCTGTAGAATGTCCGGCAGAGCTGACAGAGGGAGAACCCTGTTTTGTTCCATTATTTTTCCTCCCTCAGAGCCCGTGGATAAGGTGGCAGCAGTGCGGGAGTTCCGGGTCCTCCATGCTGCTCTGCACAGCAGTCCTGCCTACAGAGACGCAGTGAGTGGGGCTTCGCGCCTTGCTGGCTGGGTGGCTTTTGCCTGTCCCCTCTCTGTGAAGAGAGTCCTGGCGTGCAGCCTTGTCGCGCGGCGCTGCTGATCCGCTCTCGTTTCCCTATCAGGTCTTCAAAATGCTGGGGAACAAGGAGTCACTGGACCAGATCATTGTGGCTACGCCCGGCCTCAGCAGCGACCCCGTTGCTTTGGGTGAGTCCAGGTGCGATCCAGAGGACCTGAGGAAAGCCAAACAGGGAGAGTCAGTGTTTAATTCCCGGCACGGGGAAGGGAGAGTCCCCCTTCTCTGACAAAAGTGTCGTTTTTGGTTCCTTTGCGGAGCACAAGCGTGAGTGGATGCTCAGGTGTTGGTCTTGTGCTCTTTTGGTAGTGTTTGAGGACAGAGGCTGCCTTCAGAAGGATTAAGTGACATGGAGCCCAAAGGAGAGCAGTGGCGATGAGGGTTTTTTTCCCCCCCCCTGCTGCGAAGGGCTACAAAAATGCTCACTGGATCTCGCTTCCTTGTTCTGGCCCGGGATGTTTCTAGTTTTTCTGGCACATTGCTGCGAGGCAGGTGGAGTGTTGGGTGCAGTCACCACCTCTCACAGCAAGCGGCTAGCTGGGGTCAGCCAGGAGCTGGGTTTGATCCTGCCCTTGAGGTGGAGCTGTCTGTGCTGGGGCACAGCCCAGGCGTCTGCTGGGAAAGCCCTGTCCCCCGCATGCGCAGCTGTGATCAGGAGTCTCTCTGGAAAGACGTAAAAGGCTTCAGAGAGAACAATAATAGAATATTTATGGTGTCTGCTAGTGACTCAGTTCCCAAAAAACAATTTTTTCAGTTTTTCCCATGGCTTTTGTTTGACTGCCTCCTGTTTTTCGTATCCTGTCTTTTACTCGTTGTGTTTCCTGGTTCCTCCCAGGAGTCCTGCAGGACAAGGATCTCTTTTCAGTGTTTGCGGACCCCAACATGCTGGACACGTAAGTTCACGTAAGGTGCTGGAGTGACTAAGCAATGCCCTTGTCGCGCTGTTGTACAGACCAGCTCCCTGTGGGTGGGAGAGTGAGCGCTGCTGCTGCCTGCCGGTGCGGATACTCCAGGCAGGAGATTCAGGACAGAGCTCCGCTTCCTTGGCAGCGGAAAGGAGGGAGCTGATGCTTTGACAGGCATCTGCCTCCGGGCTTGGATTAAACCAAAGGGGGAGAGGGCCCATCATTGCCTCTGGATCGTGGTTTCAGATCTGGATCTGGTTGCTCACAGTGGAAAGTTGCTCCCGTGAGGGCACATGGGAGCTGTTACACAGTGGGAGGGTCAGGGATCGAGAAGGAGCCTCAGCTTCTCTGGTGTGCAGAGCAAGGTGGGGAGGCATTTGCTGCTGGGCAGCCGACGGCGGCCACTGTGGTGGTGCAGGCGCAGCCAGATGGCTCTGCCGTTCCTGACAGAAGTTCTTTGCTGGCATTGAGCTGCTGAGTTCTTAGTTTCCCTCTGTACGTGATTGATTCCCCCGCTCTTTCTCTCCAGGCTGATCCCAGCCCACCCCGCGCTTGTGAATGCCATTGTCCTTGTTCTGCACTCGGTGGCTGGCAGCACCCCGCTCCCGGCCCCGGAGACATCCTCCCGCGGCATGTCCGCTGGCTCCTACCGGGACATGCCCGGTACGTTCAGCTGCACGGATGGGTGGGGACCCTGCAGAGAAGAGGTGCTGCAGGATTTGCAGACAGATCTGTGCTGTACTGATGTGCATCCCCAGGCTGGAAGGAGGAGAGGTTTGGGTTCCTGAGCTAGAAACGTGTGCTGCGGTTTGATAGATTTTTGTGCTGTGTGAGACTCATCTGGGGCACTTTGGCCTCGGGGCCTCTCCAGCCAGGCGTGGATAACGCCTGTTGGTAGCAGAGTGCTGTGGCCCCTGTGCTGTGCAAACAATGGGCCTGACCTGCCTTCCTGCAGCTGGTCAGTGCCGAGGCCTCTGTCCCAACTAGTGCGTTAACTGGGGTTGAGCCTGGCTTCATGGCCAAGGACTCCGCGGGACCCTCATCTGGTGCCTAACTCCTTCCAGCGCTCGGTTTTCTGTATCTGAGGGGAGACCTTATCGCTCGGTACAACTACCTGACAGGAGGTTGTAGCGAGGTGGCTGTTGGTCTCTTCTCCCAAGTAACTAGCGATAGGATGAGAGGCAATGGCCTCAGGTTGCGTCAGGGGAGGTTCAGATTGGACATTAGGAAAAATTTCTGTACTGAAAGAGTGGTCAGACGTTGGACCAGGCTGCCCAGGGCAGTGGTGGAGTCGCCATCCCTGGAGGGGTTCACAAAACGTGTAGACATGGCACTTCGGGGCATGGTTTAGCAGGCGCGGTGGTGTTGGGTTGATGGTTGGACTTGATCTTAAAGGTGTTTTCCAACCTTAATAATTCTATGATTCTATGATCTGTTGACTCTCCTTTCTGTTGCAGGTGGCTTTCTGTTTGAAGGTCTCTCTGATGATGAAGATGACTTCCACCAGGTAAGCGGCCAGGCTGGTGGAACAGCTGTTTGGGACTTGCAGTATGGATTTAACTTGCAGCCCTTAAAGACTCCAAAGGTTTTCTCTATTCCTGTCTCACGAACGGCCCGAGCGGCTCTGGCTCTAGGGGCATTGTGGAGACAGACATATTGCTGGTGGTGTGCTTGGATGCTGTTCGCGTCAGGATTTTCTTGAGTGCTGAGGTGGGGTCACAGTAGGAGAGTGCAGAAGCACAACTGGGAACAGCGCTTGTCCTCAGAGTAAATGCTTTCTGAGCCACGTTGATGCAGAGATAGTTGTGCGCAGATGAGCGTGGCTGAGAAGCATGGGAGTGTTGATCCCTGCCCTTCTCCAATGTAGGGAGGCCTTCCTCTCCGAAGGACAAAGTGTTTTGTAAGAAATTGCATATTTAGGCGGAAAAAGGGTCTGTCAACAGCTGACTGTTCTGGTACAGGCTATAAAAACACTGTCTTTTTGAGCTGATAGACGATACGTTAAAAGGTTTACTGCTGGTTTCCGCAGCTTTGTAAAAGCTGAGTTTGGGGAAAAAAGCACATCCGATTCTGTCACTTTTATTTTTCAAAAGTTCCGCGCTTGAGTTTGAAGTCTGGTAGGAAAGGGATCCCTGGGGCTGAGCAGTGAGTCGGGTTTTACTGGAACGTGGACACTGACATCAGAGTTGGGTTGGTTGGTTTTTTCCCTCCATGCAGAGCACGAGATCTACGCCATCCAGCAGCGCTTCTGGTTCCCGCCCAGCTTCCCTTGGCTACGCTGGGGCTGCTGGACCCCGGCCCATCACCCAGAGCGAGCTGGCGACCGCGCTGGCACTGGCAAGCACCCCGGAGAGCAGCTCCCACACGCCCACCCCTGGCACCCAGGTATGACGGCAGCGCAGTGGCTAGGGAGATCCTCCTGGGCTGTAAAACCAGCGCCTGACCCAGCGCAAGCCCTTCTCAAGTGTGGAGCTCTTGCTGGTTTATTTTCTTTCGGTTGGGGTCTCTTCTGTACAAGCTCCAGAAGGCATGATAGTGGGGCTGCAGCAGGCATTACCCTGTGCTGGCTTGGGATCCTGTGACAAGTGTTCTCCTGATCCGTACACCACGTATTTCCTCCTAGGGTCATTCCTCTGGGACCTCCCCGATGTCATCCAGCGTCCAGTCGGGAACACCCATCACCAACGACCTCTTCAGTCAGGCCTTGCAGCATGCCCTGCAGGCCTCGGGGCAGCCCAGCCTGCAGGTCAGTGCCACAGCCTCTTCCTCTGGGCGCCTATAAAGCCCCATGTCACATCGAGCACGGCGGGGCCGAGGTGGTTCTTCCACCCGCCTCCTGTGGTGCGACACTGAGCTGAAAGGGGCATCGCTGGAGAAGTGGTGCTTGCAGGAGGCGTGGTGGACTGGTGCAAAAGTACAGGGCGGAAGCGGGGAGGGATGGGCTGGTGGATTTGGCCAGTTTGCAGCAAGACTTTGAACTTTCAGGATCCGTTTGCGCTCTTAGCGTTGTACTCATAAGCTGGAGAGAGGTGGGAGAACGCAGCAGGGAAGAGTGAGCTGTGGAGAAGGCTGTTTTGTTTTGGCTTGGACTCTTGCATCCACCCTTAGCTTCTGCTTCCTGTCCACAGAGCCAGTGGCAGCCACAGCTTCAGCAGCTGCGAGACATGGGCATACACGATGACGAGCTAAGTCTCCGGGCCCTGCAAGCCACTGGAGGGGACATTCAGGCCGCCCTGGAGCTCATCTTCGCCGGTGGGGCTCCCTAGCTTTTTGGGCAGGAGAGGCTGGGCTGGTGAGTTGCACTGCAGCAGCTGTGACGTTCCTCGGTGTGGGACTCGGCCCCGAAGCTCTTGTCTGCACTGGGGTTCCTCTCCCCAGCATGAGCAGCATGCTCCTGTCTGAGCGCTGACCGTGCGGAGGGCAACTCCTCCAGATCCCTCTCCACCCTCCGGAGATGAGACCTCAGAACTGTGTCCAGCACGGAGAAAGAGCTGGCTCTGTGTGTTGGAGAGATGTTGCACCTACGGTTCTGCAGTCTTACGTCTGTCACCGCGTTCTCCTGCCCGTTGTTTCGTTCCTGCCTGCCTGATGTGCCTCGGTCCTGTCTTGTTTTGCTGTCGTGGTCCCTCTGTGTCTGACTGGATTAAATGGGCTGTGTTCAGTTGCCTGTTGTTGGGATTGTGATCTGTCCCGGGCTGTGCTCCGGACCTGCGAGGCACTGCGTCAAGGAAACCGGAGAAGACGCTTTGCCTGTTGCAGGACTGTTGTTAGTTCAGCAGAGGGCACCCCTCTTACAGGGCTGCGAGGAGAGCAGGGCTGGGCGCCTACCTGACCTGCATCCTGCCCGGGCTTAGATGGGTACAAGAGCTATTTGTGCTGCGAGTGTTCTCCAAGAAGGTGCTGCAGAGAAGCGTGGTGTCTCCCTAGCAGAAACCTCTCCGTTCTCGGTTGTGTTGGGTGAGGCTGACGGCGTCCTCCGGGCTGACAAGAACAAGGAGTTCATGGCCACCGTAGGGTGACAGTAAAAAATGATAAGCACAAGGCTTGAGGCGGTTGCCAGAGAGTGTGAGGTGTGGCCAGATGATTTGGTAGGAGAAATGCCTTGCCCCTGATGCAGGTTAGTCTGGTGGCCAGTGTTTTCCAAAGTGTCTTCTAATCCTGGGTGCCGTGTTCAAGGTGCCCAAGACCTGAGCTGCAACGAGGATCAAAGGCGTTTGGCCTGTACTTGCAGTCAGTGGGAGCTGAGAGAAGCCAGGCCCAGAGCTGGGCTCGGCTTCTCTCCGACAGCACCATTGAGATTAACAAGGCATGAAAACGGGAGCTGGTTTGCCTGCAATGCCACAATGTGTTACTAGGGAAGCTGAAAGCGGAAAATGCTTTCCTCCCTTCAGGCTGCCTGTGCTCCCCTCCAGTTCCTCGCCACGCGCAAGGATCGCTTGCTGATACCATCTCAGCCATCCCCCGGCCACTGCTGGGTTATTCTCTCCGGGGTAGCCCCGTGACTGATGGACTTTAATCCTGTCTAGAGGATTAAGTCTCTTGGGAGGAAGAGACTGTTTTTATTTTCAATATGTAGGAGATAAGATGCAATGGGCATAACCGGCTTTGCTTGTTCAATACACCCTTCCGGGTTACTGCCCTCATTACCTGCTTTGGAAACCCACTCCAGGTGATGGCCGTGATTTTGCGTGTGTGAAAACTGATTATTTGTTCCTGTCCCTGGTGCCTTTGCTTTTGCTTTGCTGGGGAAGTGGATAGCATCCTCCCTCCCCTTCCCCACTGTGGAGACAAGCCCTGCTGTCAGCCCTCAATCCTCCCGGGCTAACTGAGGATTAGCTGTATCGCAGATGCTGCTGCCTGAAGTTGGAAAGCATTTGCAGGCTCTCTCAGACCTGTCCGGCCCCAGCAGGACTTGCTCTGGGGACCAGGGCGACTAGTCTGCTTTGCTGTACCACGTCAATTCTCAGCCTAGGCCAGCATGCGGTCACTGGTGTCCCAAAACTTTTCTTTTCTGTCCTGGCCTCACTTTTATGATTTGAACACTTTGTTGACCCAGGTTTTGTATGAAGTAGTTTCTTCTGTTGTTAACAGCTATTTCTGTTTCTCCCTGTGTCCCCAGATAATGGAGAACTGCTTGGATGGTTAGTATGGAAAGAACTTTTTCTGCTTTCTTTCACAAATTGTGTTACTTAGCTTGGAGTGCTGCATCAGACACATTCTCTGTCTGAACTGGCTACAGCAGGGAAAAAAACTTGGCACCGATGCTGTTCACGACACGACTGATGTGTGCGCTTCGCTTCCCTCATCTCGCCTGCCTGTGGCTGCCGAGAATAGACACACTCAGCAACCAGGCAAATTTAGAGATGCAGGGATGGGAGGAGAGGCTCTGCCTGGCCCCTGCAGGGCTGGTGGAGGAGGAGGAAGGGAAACTTTGATGTAGGAGCCCTTGCAGGAGAGTGGAAGCTCGGAGCTCCTCAGAACTGGCTCTGCGGCAGCCAGGTGAGCTCTGCCTTCCTGCCTGCACCAACGGCCTCTGAGACAGGAGTGATGCTGGCAGCCAGCGCAGCCTCTGCTGGGAGGAGAAACCGGCCGGGGGGAGGCACACGTGTTTGGAGAGCCCCTTCGCGTGGGGTTAGCAGCCTAAGGAGGGCTTACGGGCATGTAGCATGAGGTCTCTTGCCCGAGCCGGTTGTCCTTACTTCTGCAGTCACTGGAGGAGCCTGCATCCCAAGAGAGATATCGAACCAAACTGGAATGGCTCTGGGAGATGCTGCTATCCGTTGCTTGCTGAGAAAGCAGTGAAGTCCAGGCTGAACACAACAGATTCTGCTCTTTGGGAGCAAGTTGCAGTGCGCTGTCTCCCACTTGCCTGTTCCCTCGGGTCTATCCTTGGTGCTGCTGCCCTGACACCTTCTCCTCCTCACTACTTCCATGCCTGGGTTAGCGGTGCCTCCGTGCTTGCTGGGTCTCTGCTTATCTGTGCCCAGCCTCCGGCATGCTGCTCGCCAGCCAAGCAGCCGTGGCCTGACTGCCTCACTGGTGCTGCTGCCGGAGCAGGCTGGGAGGTGCTTGCCTGACCCTTTGGAAGAGGTGGACGTCACCGCGGTTCCCCCGTGTAAGCACTTTCAGCAGGGGCTTCCCAGTCCTGACATCAAAGAGAAATTTTTGGTTCAGTTCCTTCTTTGCCTGGAGTGGAGCTGACAAGGGAAGCAGTAACAGCGGGTGATTTCAGCTGTAATGGCAGCAGCTGTTTGCACTCCTGTGTTTTCGGTAATCTGGTGGTTTCTGGTGCTTGACCCCCAATGTGGGTGCATTGTGGCCGCCTGCTGGGCTTGGCAGTTTGGCTGGGACCTAGGCCCTTCGCCATATGTGCCCTGCTGTTTGGCTTTGGCTGCCTTGATAGCTTTTTCACTGTTGCCACTTTGTCCCTCTCTGCCTAAGACAGCCCTGAGCTGACCGTCTCCGTGAGGAGCACAGCGGCTTTGGGGGGTTTGTGTCATTTACCAGCAAAAGGGTGAAATGGAGACAGCAGAATCTCCCGGGCTTCACGTGCGTGATGGCTTCTGCAGTACCTCGGCCTGTGTGACTGCCCGCCTCTGTCTTCCTCTCCTTTTGCAACAATGCTGGAGCCTTCCCGTACGTGAAGCGAACACGGCCGGCAAGATCTATCCCAGGAGCAGCTGTTGATGCTGAGGTATTAATTGTTTATGGGCAGATGCTGTCTCTCTGGTGCGGGCATGCTTGGGTGATTTGTTGGATCAGACCATAAACCCCCAAAGTTTCAAGCTCTTCAGCCTTGATTTCTGACTTTGGATGACTAACTTTGGAGAGATTTCCTCTCATCCTCCCATATGTCTCCGGTATTTCAGAATAAATGTGTTTTCCTTGCTCCCCCAGGCCAACAGAGGCTCTGAGTGTCTCCTGCTTGCAGGACCGTGGCACAGGAGCCCACTCCCTGTCTGGGCAAGGCAGCAGAGCACCTTACACCAGCGTTGCTGTTTTGCTCAGGTCCACCCACAAACGAATGCGCAGGAGGCGCAGGACAAGTCACCACAATACCCTGCTCATCCCAGACGTCTGTACCGAGCTGGGGGAGCATTGTTCTCTTCTCCCCAAGGCTGCACTCCTTGGCCTTTCAGCTCCTCCCTCCGGCACATTAATGCAGAAGATTGCTGAAGGTGACTTTCTGCAGTGCTGCTCTCTCTCGGGATGCCGCAGCTCGGCGTCTCTCCCTCGGGATTTGCTAGGGCGGGAGGAAGCGCGAGCAGCGTGGCAGGCTACGTCCCTATCGTCGGGAGCTGGTCTGGCAGAGCCCTTGCCCGTTGGCTTGCTTTCTTTGCAGAGGACTCGGTGGTTTCCTCGTTGCTTTCAGCTTTGTCCTTGTGGGGAATGCCAAAGTGTCAGGAAACACGTAATAATTTTTAGTTTTCTTTTCAAGTTAGCTTTGTGCTGGTTCAGTGAGCCGAACGGTCTCGTCAAGGGGGACAGGCTAGCGCCAGGGCAAGGGGAAGAGGGGGCAGCGGGACCTGGCGGGATTTCCTTGGCAATAATAAAATCTTGGTCTTACTCTTTCTCAGGCAAACTTTCGAGGAAAGAGGAAAGAGTTTTATTGATGTGCTGGGACGACTGATCAGGAGTGAGGTGAGAGGCCAAAGATCAGGGCAGGCGATAGAGCACAGCTTCCCAGCAGCCCGTGTCCCACAGGGCGCAGTCTTGTTCCTAGCACGAATCAACGTTTTTTTTAGAAGTGACAAAAGGGGAGCTCTGACTTCAGTCATCAAAGCATCCTTTTAAGGAGCCGTGCTTTGCACAGCTGAGAGTCCGTGTGATGCGAACTGGAGAACAGCACAATAAAACAGCGCAGCTTTAAGGCAACTGACTCGATTTTAGTGTGGTGGAAGCAGAAACATCCTGAAAATATCACGCCATCTTTCTGTTTCCGAGTATTTTCTTCTATATTTGTAGTGTTCTGATATTTATACATCACAGTGTTTATGAATAATCCTTTGATTTATAGTAGTGCACGTAGTTCTGCCTCACGAGGATGCTTGAGTTTAAGAAAATGGTAAGCAAAAGGAAAGTTCAGAGGGAAGAAGATAAACATCCCCTGATACATCCTTTAAAGTCAAGACAATGACTGAGCCACTGACTTTCAATATGAAGCTTCCTGACTCTAGTCCTCCTGAACTGGGCTTGGAAACTTTAAACAAAACAATAAAAAATCCCAGCGCTCTGAAAGTGCGACCAGGGATTTTGGGGAGCGTTTCTGACCATGCAGGCTCTCTCGCTGACTTCTGGGTGTTCCAGCCTGCCAGCAAGCAGAGGAGTTGTCCCAAAATCACTTGGAGACTTTTTTTTTTTGTTCCTAGTGCTGGTACAAATACCTTGCTGATTTAGGAGCGTGGTCCACTTGTTCAGCAGCACCTGTTAATTTAGGTGCTGACTTTGAGGGCGAAGGGGTGATAAGAGCATCAGATGGTTTATGCGGGATCAGAGCCAGAACCCCCCATCTTCCTGCAGTGGATGATAACAGATGCTGCAGAAAAACCTTAAGAAGAAGAGAAAGATCCATCTAACAGATTTTTTTTTTTCCCCAGCATTCAGTGGTCTTAGGTTTAGGGACTTTTAGGGTTGGGAATCAGGTGTTAATAGTTAACAGGGCCCACAGAACATTTTTCTTTAAACACAGACAAACGTGCAGCCTCCGTGCTGCCCCGCAGCAAGCAGTCCTGTGGTTTAGCCCCAGGTTCAATGTCCGTGACCCACAAGCGTGTTCAGCAGCTGGAAGGAGATGAGGTGCAGCCGTGGGACTGTGGCACAGGTAACTTCTGGAATGTCACACTCTAAAGGGGGGGGCAGTGGTTCGATGAAGGTCTGAGGTTTGATTTTTTTTAGGTGCCTGGGATGGCTGCAGCCACTGGAGCCAGCAACAGGTGACGAGGATAGCTAGGGGAGTCGGGCAGTCAGGGAGAGAATTGTCACTTAATCTCACTAAAGCAGAAAGGGCTGCTGGTGACAGCAGAGCTCTCTAATCCCCCAGCAGAGTCGGTGCGCTGCCGTGATATCCCACAGAGCAGGCTTCAAACTGTTTACTTCTGTGTGAATCGGGCGGTTTGCGTCCAGCCCCGTTCCAGGGAAGGGAAGGAGTGCTGACTGTCCTGTCTCCGGAGGATTCTTTCCCGAGGTGTAGCTCCCTGGCATTAAATGCTTTGATCCCAGAGGACTCTCAGTTACGCATAACTTAATCATCCTGTAGATCCTGCCAGCTGGCATCTGGTCATGCGAGTTCATCTCCATTTATTCTTCCTCCACCTTGTGTTTTATTCTTCTTTTCCTCCCCTGCCAAAAGCCTGTGACCTGGTTGCTTATGGCTTCCTGCAATCGCTTTCCCAAACGAGCTGTGTGGGAGCTATCTGGACACAGGACAGCAGGAAGCAGGTGACAGCATGGAGCCTGTACAAGGAAGGGCAGGTGGGAGGCAGGAAGAGAGGAGAGCTCTTCCCTGCCCGGGCCGGTGTCCCTTTCAAGAGTTTTGACAGGTCACAGGGGAAAAGAAGTCAAATGGGTCCAGCACATGGTGAGATCCTGAGCTTTTCCCACTCTCCTGCTGGAAGAGATGGCAGGCTTCCCGTGTCTGGCGGAAAGAGAAACCAGTGCATCTGTGGTGCTGAGCCTTGGTGTCACCAGGCAGGCTCTGGATGTAGAGCCAAGGACAGTGCTGAGCTGCAGACACTTACCTTCTGTGTCACTTGGCCCAGGGCTGGCTAGCAGGGGCCAAAATAGGAAGGAGGAGTAGGAGATAGCTCACTTCTTAAATGTCTCTCCCTTCCTGGCGAGACAGATAGCACTGCTGGAAGTACTTGAACACTGCAAGGTCAGCTTATTATCTTTGAATTAGTTTACTTTCCCAAGCGGCCTCCACTTAATCTTACGTGCCTAGCCAGCTTGTAAGAGATTCTGTTGGCATTTTTCCCAGCAGCTGTGTGAAGTTGCTTCTTGGGGGCCAGGTGACTTGTTTTGATTCCTCGGAGAAAAATGTAACCTGAAATTCCAACCCATATTATGGTAGGGAATGGCAGGGCAGATTGCAGAGAGTGCACCTGAACTTGTGCGTTACCAGGAGAGCTTTGCGGGTTTGATGGAGCTGATGTAAAGCTAGTGTGTGGACTGGTGGGTGCTGCACCCTTCTTGGGACCAGTCAAAGCAGCTAGCAGACATGGGGCTCGGTGCTGCTGAGGAGGCTGCTTTGCCCGCTCTCTGCGGGAGAGGCATGGTGACTGCTCCACAGCACGCAGTGAGGCTGCCCTGAGATCCAGGCCCTGCCAGGGAGCAGAGGAGCACGGCCGTGAAGAAAAGAAACACCGGGAGTATCAGGTAGGCGAAATAGTCTGGTCTGCTGGGCCCTCGTAGGAAGACAGAACAGACAGGCTGTGCGGCATTAATCTATCCATGTGTGGCTCTCGTGGTGAACGAGAGGTCAGTGAGCAGTGTTGTGACGCTCTGGGCTGGGAGGTCCTGCCTGGGCTGAGCCCCTGGGGTTTCCGCAGCAGCAGAGGGGAAGGCGCTGAAGAAGGGGAGTCCCAGCTAGGGGTTTGTGCTGCTCTCCGAGGGGTGGAGTGCAAAACAGCTCGGGCACAGGCTTCCTTTTGCAAGTCAAAAGGGTTATCTAATAGAAAAAGACATCCTGGGGAACATGGTTCCTTCTCCCCTTCCCTGATTGATTTTTAAAGCCCTGGGAGTGGCGTTTAGCACCCGGGGGCTTCTGACCCCTTTGACCCTTTTTGGGGCAGTAGGCTTACTGTGTGGTCCTTCAGCATCACAGCAAAGCTGAGGGGGGGGCAGGCATACTGACTGATCAGCCCCCCCCAGACTCGGTCCAGCTTAAACAGCTGATGAAGATGAGCTTGAGTGAAAACAACAGGCCTGGAGAGGCTGATGGGTGCGCAGTCATCGCAGGGCTGTGGCTTTAGGAGGGAATGGATGAAGCTGCGATAGCTGTCTGCGAGGAATGCGAGCTGGGGGGGAGGATTTGGGTGGTGGAAGTAGAATGCAGCGGTTTGCTGATAAATGATCTGCCTTGCTTCCTCCCCACCTCACTTTGCCATCTGAGGGCTGAAAGACCTGGTGGTGAGCGCCAAAGGACACAGTGAGTGGAATTTCACTTTTTTTTTTTTCCCTCTCAAAGTCCGTGTCTGGAAGTCTACTTGCTCTCAAAGGCAAAATGCGGGGGTAAGAAGTCGAAGCTCTGATTTTCCAAAGCTCTGTGATGGTCACTTATGCTTCTGTCCCAGATGGGACATCGGTCCATCCTGCGGCAGAGTCCCTGCCCAGGCAGGGTGTGACAGAGGATTTCCCATGCCCTGGGTCAGGACATGCAACCTGCCCTTCTCACCTTGGGAGGGACCATGGAAACACGTGCACACGCGTGGCATGACGCGCCTGGTGAACATCCCCAGCCCTCCATACTGGGTTCGAAACGGTCCCTCTTGGCACTGTTCCAAAGCTGCCATGGCTGGTGACAGCCACAGGTGGAGGTGCGCTTGTCACGCATCTGGAAGAGATGGCACAACAGAGGAAAGACCTTGCCTGGCTTTCGCAGGGAGAAGTATTTTTGTGGTGTCGCTATTTTCTTTTTCCGTGGAAGCTTTGTCTGTGTTCAAACCCATCGCGCCTGCTGGCTGTTTCCCAGGGCCGCGTTCCTGGTCTGGAGTTAGCAGAAGGTAGTTGATACGTTCTTGTGAAGAGTGTTCCAATGTACCTGTTTTTCTCTCATGAAAAGGTGCCAACGAAACTGGGAGGTTGTGTAATAGACTGCCTGGCCCACAAACATCCAAGCGGTGTCCTCTGCAGCGATGAATAAAACTGTTCCTCTGGAGGAAAATCTGTGCTTGATGATTTTTTACAAGATACTTAGGGGAAGCTGCCTTCTGATCCGTGTTGGAACTGAGCAGCGTGATCTGGAAAAAACCACATAATTTGCACTGTAGAAGTTTTGCTACTCGAGTGAAGCAGACGGAAACCTCTGCGGGAGGGGGCTGAGCGGGGAGTTCGTGCCTGGAATCTGAGCTCTTGTGTATGCATTCCATGTCGGCTAGGGAGGACATGGCATGTGGCCGAGCAGGTCCTGAAGCAAGCAAACTCTCTGGTCAGTGGGTTTCTGCCTGTATTAAGGGCACCGTAATGCATTCAGTGCTTCCCGCAAAGGTGACACAGGGTTGGAGCAACCTCGAAATTGGCTCTGTGCTCCTTCCAAGCCTATGAGCCGGGCTGCTGCTTGCTGTGCTGCTTGGCATGTCTCCGCGGGACAGCCCTGCCTGTGGGGAGCTCGTGGTGGGGTTGTTTTTCCCCATATGCTGCACAGCGCATGCCGTGCCACTCCCTTGGCCCTCCAGACCTGGCCTGTGTGTTGAAGTGGCTTTCCCAACGCCCTCCTGTGCAATGCTCTGATGGTGTTTCTGCATCTGGGGGAGTCGGGCTCAGCGCGGCTCATCGGTTGTGTTGCTGCCCTGAAGGAGCTTGTGGGGACGAAAAAAGGACCCTGGGGGGGAGCAAAGGTGTTTGGGTGAAGGCTCGGTTTTAGTGAAGACCATTCGTTGGAAGAGTTGTAACCAGCATTTTGGGGAGGATGCTCATCTGTCCCCTCTACACTGCCCTGGTGAGGCCCCATCTGGAGTACTGGGTCCAGTTCCGGGCTCCCCAGTTCAAGAAAGATGAGGAGCCACTGGAGAGAGTCCAGGGGAGGGCTACAAGGATGATGAGGGGACTGGAGCATCTCTCCTACGAGGAGAGGCTGAGGGAGCTGGGCTTGCTCATCCCGAAGAAGAGAAGGCTGAGAGGGGACCTTAGAAATGCTTACAAATATCTGCAGGGTGGGTGTCAGGAGGACGGGGCCAGACTCTTTTCAGTGGTGCCCAGTGACAGGACAAGGGGCAACGGGCACAAACTGAAGCAGAGGAAGCTCCAGCTGAAGATGAGGAAGAACTTCTTCCCTCTGAGGGTGACAGAGACCTGGCCCAGGCTGCCCAGGGAGGTTGTGGAGTCTCCTCTGGAGATGTTCAAGCCCCGCATGGACGTGGTGCTGTGCAGCCTGATCTGGGTGACCCTGCTTCGGCAGGGGGTTGGACTGGGTGACCCACAGAGGTCCCTTGCAACCCCGAACAGTCTGTGATTCTGTAACGTGCCTGTTCCACCACTGTCACCTTTTTCTTCTCTGCTGCTGGCTCCTTTGCTGGTGAGCTGGCATGCAGAGACCTCACACAGCTTGGTGTTTAACTGATACACACCAGGCTGTCTGCTGAGGCTCTGGCTTGGCACAAGGTGCTACGGCATCGTTCTGAATCCAGGAGCACAATGCAGTTGTGTTCGTGCGGTGGCTCAGCTCCTGGGCTAGGAGATGGAGTGATGTTGTGGTTGGAGCAGAATGAGCCAGAGCTGAACACTTCCAAAGTCTTGGGGGAGTTTGGAGCTGAATTTTATCCACAGGAGCATTGTATTTAGCTGTAGGTGGGAAAAACCCTAAAAGCTAACCATGCAGAGTCCCCAGCTGTGTTAGTTAGGGGCGAGGGAAAGGGAAAAGCAAAGGATTTACTGTTCTAATAAAACAGAAACTCTCCTCGTTCATCTCTGATCAGAACCCTTCTGTGTTTCCAGTTGGCAACTTTGTCAAGAGTGGGAGTTGAAAGCTGGTTTCGTCGGGTCAGAAAAGGCAAAGCAGATAATAACGTATGCAGCTCTCCTCGTGTAGCCCAAATTCAGGGTGGATGCAAAATGCTAAGTCCCCAGGTTTATTAAGGAACCAGCATGGGTTGTATGGCTTAGGCTGTTGAATTACACACGGCGTTTCTTTTTCGCTCCTGATTGTGTGAAAGAGTCTGAACGAATTAGATGTTTTTCAGGAAGCTTTCTCGGCAAGAAAACGGGTGACAGGGGGGTTCGGCACCTCTGGGAGCAATGGGGCAGGCAGAGAAATACAGGCGGCTCCTGGGGGGGGGGGGGACCGGCCGTTGTTTCGAGGTGAGCAGCCATGCAGGGTGGTTGAAGGCTGGGAATCACCGTGTCCAAAAGTGCGAAACCAGAATGATCTGTACGTTACGGACCGTAATTACCCAAGCAGATATTTGGTTAAAGATGAAACCCCGTGCTTAGAGTTGGTGGGAAATTCCTGTGGGTCCTTAAAATTCACCGTTAGCCAGCTCATTAATTTTTTGCTTCCTCCAGAATGCCCCCCATGCCCTGCCACTGTTGATCTCCTTCAGGAGCAGAGCAGCTTAGCTTCAATACCAACTTTAAAGAGTGCAGCTGCGTCTCTCATCCTCGTGAGTTCCCCGTGGGGCTCTCCTATTCTGGTCACGTCCGACCTCGCTTTCCTTGCACGTAACGCCTCGCTCTTCTCATTAACAAACCTCACAGTGCTTCGCAAAGGCCGTCAGCCCTTCGCGGCCTCCCGCCGGGGGATCGGGAGGACGGGCAGGCTTGGCAGAGCGAAGCGACTGGAGTTCGACGGGTCTGGCGAGGGGGTGTGTGACAGGGTGAGAGAGGCGGCTGAGTTGTCATCGCGTCTGTCTCGTCGTCTTCCTGACTCCTGATGACGAACGAAGGGGGTTTGGGCAGTGCTTTGTTTTGCTGGGAGTGGCCCTTTGCTGTCATCTTACTGTGGCACAAGCAGGAAGAGGGCTGGCACACCGGTTATGCTGCAGCCTTGCTGCATCCTCCCGATGGAGCGGGCTCTTCTCTTGGCGAGCTGTTCCTGCTGCCTCGACAGCTGAGCGCGGCTTGCTGGCCTCCACACATCCCTCTGTTTAAGCAGCTGGGAGCGGCACCCTTTGGTTATCGGTCTCTGCACCCTTGCCCTGCTGTTGCTGCTTGTGTGTTCTCATACACACGTATTTTCATTCTTATTTCATTCGTGTTGAGCTTGATATTCCTCTTACAAGTCTCTGATAAGTTGATTGCACGGCGTGGGTCAGCTGCAGCTTTTCTCAAGAGCCTGAAGGTGAGCAAAGCCATCAGACTCCCACCTTCCCCTGATAGAAGGAGGGGGGAGGGGCAAAAAAAAAGAAAGGAGGACCGAAAATCCCAGCAAAGCCTGCACCTACCAACAGCCGAAGACCAGGTGGTAAATGGAGAGAGCCGCTTTGGATTTTGTTTTATGGAGGTTTGCTTCGGAGGAAGTTAAACGTCCCGCCCTCTGCCTTGCTCATTGGCTGTGCTGGATGCTGCCCACTCTCGTATAAGGCAAGCGATGCAGCTGTCAGCCTCACAAGCTCATCATCTCTGCTCGCCGGGTAGCTCGAAATGGGCAGGAGGTCGCCCGTTGCCCTCTTCGTGGCCCTGTGGGCCAGCCAGCTGGGCATGTGGGCAGCGGGGCGCTCCAAGGTGAACCCCAGGATCATCACGGTGCCGCAAGGTAAGCCCCGGGCTGCCCTCGGCTGCAACCTTGAGATGCAGCGAGCGGCGGTGTCTGCAGCTGACAGCTGCTCCCTGCGCCGTGCGTTTCCTACCCGTGCCGTGTCTTTTGAGAAGAATTGGTCGGTTTTTTGTTTCTTTTGTCTCTTCGGGGAGACTTTTGTCTCTCGTTGAAGTGAGCTAAAACGCGTGTGATCTCAGGAAGGGGCTTCTGGTTTCCTCAAATGCTTTTAATCGAGTTTTGAGATCCCTCTTCTTGCCAAGTCCTTTCCTTTGTATATTCTAAAAACATTTTCCTACGAGCTGGGTGTGTTAAAGGCTGTCAGAAAGCCCTGAAACAGACACAGTCACCATTTCCTGGACCCGCAGGGAGAGATTGAAAAGTGTATTTGCATAATACAGTTAATTTTCTTATTCAGCTGCACTTGCCCTATTAGATGCAGGTCAGTTCTGTGAGTAAATATTTGCAGAATATCTCTGTTCGCTGAGAAAATACGTACATCTGCAATGGCATGCAAGGACTTCTAATCAGTCCCAATCGTAGCAGAAACTGAACAAAGAAATGTTTTCAAGGAGCAAGCTTAGAGCACAGCCCAAGCTTCGTGTGTCGAAAAGAGCAGACTAACGTTTACTGTCATGTGTCTTGCAAGCTTTTTGATTAGTACCCTCCAGGGAGGCTTTAACAAAAGACCTCGTCTTGTCCCCGGCGGTTCTGGTGTTTGGCTCAGCCGGGCTGCGGATCTCACGCTGCTCTGCAGTACAACAGCCCCTCTGTGTTTCTGATTTGCCGGCAACTTCAGAGGACACGAATTTCCCGTGGTTTATTCTGCGCCATCTGTTATTCTTCTGCCGTTATTTGTGATGTTCCCCGTCCTTCGGGCCCGCGGCTGCGTGCGGAGGAAGGGCCGAGGGCGGCGGGTGCGAGGCTTTGCCTGCCGCGTCCGTCGCACAAAGGGGAGAGACACCGGCAGGAAGGGCAGCGGAGGGTTGCTCCGAGCACTGCGTCATTTGTTTTATTCGCTGGGAAATGAAGTCGCTCGGAAAAGGGGGTGCAAGGCGGGGGGAGAAGGCACGGGGCCCGAGGCTGAATGGAGGAGGGGGGCACGTGTTTGTCCGCAGACGATTCCCCCACCCCGCTTAGCATACAGCGGGGGGAAAAGTTGGATTGCCAGGGTCTGGTGTGTCTGGAAACGCCTGTCCTGGCGTACAGCTGTGCTGAGGGGGAAGAGGGGGCTCGGGCGGTGGGTTTCCCCCTGCCACCGCCGGCCGCGCTTGGCATGCCCATGCAGAAGGGTCCTTCGGCCTCTGCCCGCATCTGTGGCGGAGGGTGGCTTTCCTGGCATTGAACACCGCGAGGATCCGTTGCCACCAGGCACCAAAGGCAGATAGCGCTGGGACACTTCCCTGCAAGGGGAACAGCTTGTGCTTGTCTCTGCTTATCTCGTGGTTTTTTTTTTTTTTTTTTGAAAGAGCTTAGCTGGGACACAGGCTGAGGGCTTTCAGTTAGGGAGGTGTCGGAGGTCGCTGTGTGGCGCGCTCGTGAAGCCTCACTCGTGTGTCCTATTTAACAGGCTGTGTTTTGCTCAGCGTCACCTCTGCCCTTTAGGAAAAGTGGGTCTGCGGGTGAGGAGGAGGGTGGAGGGGAGGCACTGGAGGAGGGTGAAGAAGTGGGACAGGGGCAAAGGGCGGCAAGGAACCCTGCTTAACTTCCCCGATGCTCCAGACGCGGTGAAAAGCAGCGAGATGCTGCTGTCTGCAGCCACGTACAGAGGCTCGTCCCTCGCCGCGGGGGTGACGGTGTTGCAGGGCTCGGTTTGCAGCTCGAGCCCCGGTCCTGGAGGCTGGGAGCGGGATGGAGGAGAGCAGCGGTGTGGGACCTTTGCGTGGATGTTCGTGCCGGGGCTGGGCCCGCTGCGCTGCATTCGCTGTGGTGCAGCGCTGGCCTCAGCCCTGGGCTCTGCGGGAGCTGGCAGCTCTTCACATAATTAAATTTCTTACACGCCGCAGCCCGTCACTAGCACAGGTATGGAAGCCTGAGCAAAGATGCCTAGAAACGTTACAGCCCTGCAGGCCAAGAGAGATGCTCCTGGTGCTGGCCGGAGCCCAGCTCTCTCTAGGAGGGAAGAGTACGTGTGTGGCATCCCTCCTCAGGCTGCGGAGCAGGGGGAGAGGAGGAAATCGGTGCTGGGCAAAGCTGCAGCTGCCCCTCCATCGCTCAGCATTGCTCCCCTCACCAGCACCAGAGCCGGGCAGAGAGCCCTGGCCTTGCTGCGGGCAGCCTGAACTATGCTGTTTCGCCCCGTGATCCCTCGTCGTCTGGTTTCGTAGCAAGAAATAGGTGAGGGGACGCTGCGAGCTGGGGGGAAAAAAGCGTAGCTGGGCCGAGGTGGCACAATCCCGAGCTCAGATGCGAAGACAAAGAAACCAAGCTGGCCTGTCTCGGTGCTCGGAGCTGCCTGGGTTGGAGTCATTTCACAGTCCTGGGGACTTGGACTTGCGGCGGTGGGTGGCTGGAGCTCCACGCTCCGCTGATCCGCCCTTCTCTGCGCGCAGTGCCTATAAAACCAGCCCCAAGGCCTCACCCGCGGATGCTTGGTCTGCCTTTATTTTGCCTCCCTGATGCCGCAGTGCAGGAGCGGGTGAGGAAGGGGCCACGCTTTTCCCCAGCGTCAGCCCCGTTTCAGCGCGTGCTTGGGAGTGTTTGCCCCCAAACGCAGGGCGAGCGCTCCCTGGAGCCCTGCCCGCAGCCGGCACAGGTGGCCAGCTCTCGGGTCCGGCTGGCTAAGCAGTTATTTGAAAGCATGTCTGACACTGCAGGATTTCTTCCTCTTAGGGGGAAGACACCCGGAGCGAAGGGCTGAAGTCAGCTCCAGACCACTGGTCAGATCTAAAGTGCGTAAGATCCTTTTTACCGACAAGGACTTTGCCCCCCTTCCCCTTTGCAGCTGACCCAGCGCACAGATGGGTCAGGGTCTCTTCTGGCTGTTACCCTCCCTGGTGTCCTAACGAGGGAAGGCTGTAAATGGCAAGTTCCCTGCCTGCTGAGATTTGCAGAGTGGGAGCGAGTTCAGCCTTAGCAGCCTGGGCTGGCGCCGAAGCAAGTGCTTCAACCTTGCACGCGGCGTTCTTGCTTATCTTCCCTTTTATTTCTGTCCTCCCTCTGCCTCTGTGTATTTTTCTAAGCACTGACCAGCTGGGCTTTGCTTTGGGAAAGGTGTGTTCACATCCCACACTGAGCTTTTGCTTGTCAGCACAGACACCGTGTTTACTCTTCTGACCTGTCTGCAGAGACACAGCCTGCTGTCTGCCAGGGCTAGGCAGCCCCTCTTCCTGGAGCAGGAGGGTGGCATCCCAGGCTGGCTGTGTCATGACCGGAATGTCACCGAGCATCGAGAGAGCGGAGGAGAACCGTGAGGACAGCAAGGAGCCCGAGGGCTGCGTCAGGCTTCCATTGCCTGTGGCCTTTGGCGCAGCACAGGCAGAGTTTTTAGCTCCTGCTGCACTTCAGATGGTCTTGTCCCTCCTTACCCACACGTGTGTAGATCCAGGACAGACTCACAGCCCTTCTGTGGTTGCCTGCTGCATTTGCACCTTGGGGTAGGATGGGGTCTGGCAGCTTAATTTTTCCCCTCTTTCTGATTAAGACGTGAGGCTAGAAGCTGGAGGGGATGGCTTCTGAGCTGGTGTGTAGCTCACCGCAGTCAAGTGCGTCCCACAGGGGAAAAGAAAGATTAGACGCTTGACCTTTGGCTGCCTTGACTGGGTAAACTGGCCCTAGCCTGCCCTGGGTCACGGCGGGGGAGTGGGAATGGCAGTTCTGGGAAACTGCGCGCGCTACCGGTGGTAGCTCCTGGGCTTTGCCAAGCTCAGCTGCCTCTCCTTGCCGCGGGCCAACTGTGCCAGCAAGCACCTCCGAGCCCTGCAGGAGCTCTTTGTGCCCGCTGGTGCAACGGTGCTGCGTTCAGCTAGCGGAGGAAGAGGAGAGCGGGTCAGCGGAGAAGCCGAACTCGCGCTGGTGGGGAGTGGTGGCAGAATGGGAGGTAGCAGTGCTAGCGCCAGTTTTTGCTCCTCGGCGATAGTGGCACTGTCTTCTCAGGAGCCACGGCCCCACGGGTGTGAAACATCTTTGTAGGACAGTTTCATGTGAAGCTCTCGGAGCATCAACATTTCCAGGAGAAAGCTTCTCGCTTTCCCAGCAACGCTATTTTCTGCAGACGGCTCATTTTCACAGGGTGGGTGATGCTGGTGTCATGAAATGTTGGTTGACAATATTTTTTGCTCTGCGCAGATTGAAAAAGAAAAACAAACCAAACAAACCAAGCGAGTGATTCACAACCACCTCCTGTTGCGAGAGCGTGACACAAAACCAACAGGCATGGGTGAACTAAAAGTTGTGGCTGCTTCACAGATTTGCTCAGGGCTGCGAAAGAGAGCCAGATGCAAGTTGCTGACCCCGCTGCCCAGCTCTTTGCCGGCCCTCAGGCTGAATCAGGGTCAGAAGAGCAGAAAATTGGCCTGGGAAGGTTTTCTGTAGTAGATGCAGTCCGTCTCGGTGCCTTGAAGCAGGACAAACTAAACCCAAGCCTGAGTACTTGAGTACAAACTATAAGTACTGAGTCCAAGATGCTTTTTAAAGAAGCTTGTATCCAGAAAAAGGACTGGAAGGTGAGCTGGAGGGAGGAAATTGCTGGTTTTGCAGCCGGCTCTCTCCTGTTGAGCTACATCCTATGGTGTGCAGCTATTCTTGCTTGCTCCAAGAATAGGACTTGTTCCTCGTGTTGGGCGCTCCTCTCTTTTCAGTCCCAGCTCCACCCGGTGTCGTAGGCTGCGTCCGGTGACCGGTGTGACAGAGGAATGCTGTAAGACTGCCACGGGAGCTGGCTGCGGAAGCATCTAGCAGCTCTACTAACTTCAGAGATACTTAAGTCTGGAGCTACGGACTTCGCGTAATAAACCTAATATTGCCTTTAATGACAGCTCTGCTTCTCTAGTGCTATAAATACTCAGTTCCCAGTTAGAACCCTGTTGACTGGTGTCAGCATCCTCCTGCAGCAATGACTCAACATCCAATTACCCACTTGGGTTAAATTATTCCCCTTTATTGGGCATGCATGGACCGGGAGGGAGATGGCGTCACAACTTTAAGGAGCTGGAGAAGCTTCCTTGGGGAATGCATGGACAGTCCCAGCCAGAGACCTGCCCTCGGGCTGCTCACAACAGTCCTGGCTGCGGGCTTGCTCGTATCTCGGATAATGCAAGTTTTGGAAAGTCTGGGTGTCTGGTTTCAAATGTCTTGGAGTGTAACGCGGTGGTTTGGCTTGCCAAGTCTGAGTAAGGCAGTGCTGCAGCCAACGATGGGCACGAGAAGAATGGATATTGTGTGTTCCTGCTGGCGGGGGTCAAGCGGGCAGAAAGGGGGTGCCAGGAAGGTCAGCATGGCCTTCCCCAGCACAAACCCAGAAGGCTGCAGGGCTGAGACCCAGCTGACGTTTGTTACAGGGGCGGGAAGCCTACAGCAGCGGGTAGGAGGGCTGCGGAGAGCACGCCGGGGCCCTTCCTGATCTGGCGAGAAAGTCCCCTCGCTGCGTGCGTAATCTCATCCCTTTTCTGCAGGGGAACTGAAACTTCATCCTCTCTGCAGAGCCGCAGATCTCTCTGCCCACCTGGAAACCTCTGCAGAGGCCGGGGGCTCTGCTGGGGGCTGCACAGGTCCCCTTGCCCTGTGTCCACCTCCTGCCTCGCCTCCCGGGGCTGGGAGGAGAGGGCAAGCGCCCGAGAAGGGTTTCTCTAACCAGCGGTAGGGCGATGGGAGATGGCTGCCAATTAAGCTAAAAGGTAAAGCGGCTGCGTTGCTGGTGAATGCTCAGAGAGGTGCTCCAGGCGATTTTTATCCTGGAAAGCTTTTTAAGATAAATCAGTCTCTGGAAACTGGTCTTGCTAGTGGGAGGGGCAGCCGTGTGCTCCAGATAGCAGCTCTCTCGCTAAAACCATCCTTTTGTTGTTCTGCCGTTGTTCCAGTGACCGTAGAATAAAATACCATAATCGCAGGGCAAAGTTCCCTAGCTCCCAGAAGGAACATCGCACGGCTCGGGACCGTCGTTACGGAGGACGGCTTTTGGAAAGTAACAAAACCTGGCTCTAAATTTAGCACCCGCGAGCCGTAGGGTGCAGCCAGCGGCTCGGTTTCAGGGCTGGTAGGGAAAAATGTACCTGCTAGATGACAAGCTGCGCCTGCGAAACCAAAGGCTCTGGACTCGCCTCGCAGCGGCACAGCCTTCAGTGCTGCAGAATTCTGGGAGGGGGGAGCGTGCGGGGCGGGCAGGGGACATCGGCAGTGCGTTCGCATGCATGTGAGAGGCACAGCAGCGTTTTCTGTAGTAATATGTGGTTTAAAAAGGAGAAACCCATCTTTCTTGGCACGCGAAACGCTCCGGTTTGAGCCTTCCGAGCCCCGCAGCGCTGCCTGTGCTCACGGAGCCCTGCCTGACGGCAGAACCTTTGGATTCAAGGCTCGGTGCTCCCTGGCTGCAGGTTGGGGCTCCCTTTTGCTGCTTGCTGAGTGGGCATTTGGGACCGCTGCCGGCTCCGGCTCGGAGGCCCCTAGCAGAGGGGATATAGGCTGCAGAGCTCTCGGAGGAGCTGCTGAGCAGTCGTGCCCATGCCCAGCAGCTGAGTTACCAAACTGAGAGCTTTTTTTCCTCTTTCCTCCTGCCCTCACTCGCCCCTGCGCTAAATGCTGCTGCCTGCTGCCAAGACACTCCGGAGCTTACCAGAAATAGAGTGGAGATCATTAGCGCGCCAGAATATTTGCCTTCTGTAGCAAGGCAAATACTCTGTAACTCTCAAAAAGCAGATTTGTCTAGGTAGAGTGTACTCTGCGAGCTGGAGCCGTTCCCCTGTGCTAGCGCGGTGCTCCTGGGTGTTTGGGTTGTGCACAGGCTGAGTGCTTTTGTAGGAGATATCCCCGACAGCGTGGGCCAAATCGCTTCCTCGGCTCTGGATTTGCCGTTGATGGCGGGGCTCTCTCGAGGGCCGCAGAAAGCAGCTGCACGAACACTCGGCGGTTGCAGGGTCTTTGGGAGTGGGTGGGGGAAAAAGCCAAAGAAAAGGCAAGCGGCAGCGTGTGGTGGCTGCAGGGAACGTAGCTTGGCTGAGGGTAGACAAGTCCTGCTGCGGAGAGGATGCCGCTGTTACCGATACATCCATGGCCTTGCTCTTCCCTTTGGAGGGTGCTTAGAGGGAGTCGGAAGCAGCAGGGAGGGGGGTGAGAAAAGACAGCGTGAGGTTTCTTGGCAGATGAGTAAATTCTGCTTGTCTCCAAACTGTCTTGGGGGAGAGACAGGATGAGAAATACTGAACAGATTAAACCCGTCACTCCGGCTTGCCGCAGACTCAAAATCAGAAAGAGGAGTGAAATGTGTAGCGCGATTGGGTTGGGGTTTGAGTAACACATGCATGAGTTACCCCATGCATCAGTACAGGCTTGAGGCGGACCTGCTGCAGAGCTGCTCTGTGGAGAAGGACCTGGATGTCCTGGTGGACGACAGGTTGACCATGAGCCAGCAGTGTGCTCTGGCTGCCAAGAAAGACAATGGCATTCTGGGGTGCATCAAGAGGAGTGTGGCCAGCAGGTCGAGGGAGGTTCTCCTTCCCCTCTACACTGCCCTGGTGAGGCCTCATCTGGAGTACTGTGTCCACTTCTGGGCTTCCCAGTTCAAGAGAGATGAGGAGCTACTGGAGAGAGTCCAGTGCAGGGCTCCGAGGATGATGAGGAGACTGGAGCATCTCTCCTATGAGGAGAGGCTGAGGGAGCTGGGCTTGTTCAGCCTGGAGAAGAGAAGGCTGAGAGGGGACCTTCGAAATGCCTCTAAATATCTGCAGGGTGGGTGTCAGGAGGACGGGGCCAGACTCTTTCCAGTGGTACCCAGCAACAGGACAAGGGGCCATGGGCACAAACTGAAGCAGAGGAAGCTCCAGCTGAAGATGAGGAAGAACTTCTTCCCTCTGAGGGTGACAGAGACCTGGCCCAGGCTGCCCAGGAAGGTTGTGGAGTCTCCTTCTCTGGAGATATTCAAGCCCCGCATGGACGCGATGCTGTGCAGCCTGCTCTGGGTGACCCTGCTTCGGCAGGGGGTTGGACTGGGTGACCCACAGAGGTCCCTTGCAACCCCAAACATTCTGTGATTCTGCAACGTGGGCTCCCCAGCTGCACGTCTCCCCTCCGCGCTGTCACACCTCGCACGGACCCCTTAGCAAGGGCTCGGGGTGATAGGTCCTCCCGAGCCTCTCCAACCTCCCGTGGGTTCCCCGTGCTGCCCAGAGCTGGGCTCACTGGTTCTCCACGCTGACGATGATGGTCACAGAAGGAAAATGAAAAGGAGAGCAGCACGCAGCCCGAGCCCTTGCTCTTAGTTCTGCTGCTTTCGGGAACCGCAACGTTTCCTACAGGATGGAGGGCATGGGAAGATTACTGTCAGAGCTTTTTACCCGCCCTGGGCTGATGAGAAAACACATTGTCTGGACTGGGAAACCGTTTTGCTTACTCTATCCTTTCTGGGCACACACATGCACTCGGGATGTGCCTGTGGGAGTGCCTGGCTAAAGCAAAGGCAGCTGCTCTGGCCTCAGCGTTGCTGTCCTACCTGGCCAGTGCCCGTCCCTGCCCCGGCGGGTGACACTCCCTTGGGTATGAAACATGTGGGGGGTGACTGATGCCTGCCGCAGGGCTCGTTTGATCGGCTTGTTTGATCAGCTTTCCAGACCCTGCCCTCCCCAGAGCTGCTGGTGACAGCTCTGGGGCTCCAGCAGTGGGTGCCAGAAGTGAGTTGTAGCGGTGTTTCATGGCGGTTTTGCTGCTCGCACTGTGCGCTCGGGGCAGGGAGAGATCTAAGCAGCGTGGCTGCCGTGTAAAGCTCTGGGGGTGGGCACGGGCATGAGCTGGTCCCTAGGAGAGCATGGAGGTCTTTAAGGAGCAGGAAACACGTGTCTCTGGGCCTGCTTCAGCAAGAGACATTTTTAGCACTCTCTCTGGTTGCCTGGTTTCCGCTGCTGCTCCCCAATGCCTAGACTAATACCGCAGAGGAGTTTTGGGGGAATCCCTGCAAGCATCCTGAAAAGAAGGCAGGGGAGAGGGGAAGGCAGGCAGCACAAACCCCTGCTGGGACGTGCCAGGCACCAGGCCGATGGGCACCAGCTCGTGGCCGTGCTCCCAGACTGCTGCATCGTGCCGCGCTGAATAGGCAGGGGACAGGGAGGGAGTGAAGGAGGGACGGGGATGATATTTTGCTCTCTCTGGAGAGAGTTCTTAGGGGTCCGGGATGGGACTGTGTTGGTTCTGCTCCTCTTTGCTTTCTTAGAGAGATGACTGACGTTGGAGCGTGGGTTGAACCGAAGTGGTGCGGAGCAATGTTCCCCTAGGGCTGATCCTTCAGCCTGTGCTCTGCGTTCCCAGCGCCAAGAGGTGGCTGGAAGGGTCCCGGCTCCCGGGGCTGCAGCCAAACCCCTCGGCAGCGTGCTGGCAGTGTAAGCCGGGGAGAGGAGGGACCTACGGGCCAGGTTTTTTCGTGAGCAATGAGAAGGAAGTGGTTTCTCGCATTGTATTGCCGTTTCACCCCTTTCTCAGAAACCCCTCCAGCAAAAGCGTGTCGTTTTCCACGAGTCATGCTGGAGACCTTGCAGCTCACCACCCATCAGTTACTCCGCGGCAGGTCAGAACAGCCCCCTGAGAGCAGCCCTCCTGGGTCATCCCATCTAGGGACAAATCGTTCCTATCAAAAACCCCTGTTTCTGCAGGACCTGCCGTGTCCCAGGAGCCCGTCAGACTTCTCGAGGCATCCCTCCCCTGGGAAGAGGGCGGCTGCCGGGTGAGCGGGGCTCTGGGGTGCACCTCCCCAGCCTGGCTGCGGTTTCCTTGTGTCACATTGCTCCCTTCGGGCGCAGTCACGGAGGAAGGAAAATCTAGCCACTCAGAGAGCACAGCAGCTCCCCGGAGGCATACTTCCTCCTTCCGAAATGTCTCAACTTGGGAATTTATAGAACATCTGAAAAAAAAAATGAAAATGGTGCTTGGCTTCTTGCCGTCATCCGTGGTGGACCTGGGGAGACAGATGGCGCGTGGCTCTTGGATGGGAGCGGTGTGGTTCAGTCCAGCCCTTCTCCCAGGGATGGAGGGGGCCTGTGGGGGGTCTCCATCCCTCTGGGGTGGGTGCTGCCACCTCCCGTGCTGCCCTTAGAGGGGACGGTCTGCTGGTGAGGCTTCTCGGCTGGTATCTGGCCAAGCAGGTAGGAAATCCGGAGGATGTTCTCCCATTCTCGCCTCGGGGAATAGTGAAACTGGAACTGCGCTGCGGAGTGATGCCGGAGCCGGAGCACGAGTTCTGACCCCAGACTGGGTGACTAAGGCAGTGGGCCTGAATCAAATTCCTGGCCTTTAAAGGCAAGCGGTCAGTCTGCCCGTGCTGGGCTCGTCATGCATCCCGTGTGTGCTGGGGGAGAGGAAGAGGGGTTGCTGTCATCGAGTTGAGACCGCCAAAAGCGGGGTGAGGTGCAGGAGCCTGGAGCACATCAGTCAGCGCTGACTCACGGCCGGGCCTGGATCGCTGGGAGGTGAGGGCTCCTGGCAGAGGTGGAGGGGACCCCCCACCCCACCTGGCATTGCCAGTGCCTGAGTCAGCATCGAGAAGGCAGCTTCTCCTTCTGCCGTCAGAGCCGATCCGGGCAGACTGCAGCAGAGACCTGCTGCTATCAAGGTCATAATCTGTTTGGTCTGTTCAATAAGGAAGGAAGAAATAAAACCTGGGAAATGAGAAATTGTTTGGAGAGGGAGGGAAGCAGGAAAGGATCCGATCAGAGCCGTCATTCAGGCAGGAGCGTGCCCGCTGTCAGACCTCCAGGCAGCGGAGTGGGTGGCAGTGTCGTTGGCGTCGTGCTGGGGACGGTAGGACGCGTGACAGCGATGACTGACAGTGTTGTAACAGCAAGAAGAGTCCCCAGGGCTGCCGGCTGGGTTGCCCGGCGTCGGGGAGCATGGCGGCACCGGAGCCTCAGTTGTGTTCGCCGGGGCATCAGCACTGTGCTGGTTTAAATCCCGGTTTAAATCCCGGTTTGCCATCTGGCGGTTGGCCCAGCCCTGCGTCCCCATCACACGGCAGTTGCAGGAGGGTTTGGGAGAGCACTGGCAGCTTGGCTAAAGGAGCTTGCCCCGCTGAGGGCAGCACAGGCCCTGTGGTGGGGAGTGGGTAATGCCAGGGAGCAGGCAAGCCCCCCGCCCTGCCTGCTTTCCCTGCTTGGTGTTCCAGCGGGGGGGCCTGCTTAGCAAGGGGTTTATGAGCAGCAAGTAAAGGATCTGCCTCTCGTCTGCGTCGGCGCCGCTCCTGAGAAGCAACGGCTTCTTATCTCGTCCTCCTTCCCTTTTTATTTTTGACAAGTTTTATTTCGGTTCCTTATTGTAAATGCTGGTGCCGGAGCAGATTTGAACCATCCCCTCCACTTTAGGGAGACCTAGTCCTCCCCCAGCATCACTGAATCGGCGACCCACAAAGACTCGCCGGGTGCCGAGAGCTGTGCGAGCCGGTGACTAAGCTGAGCGTCTGGGATGCTGGAGCGGCTGCCAGGCTGGGGAAGAGCGGGGTGCGGAGGAGAGAAGGACAGCCGTAGCTGAATCAGCCCTCCAGCCGGGATGAGAGCTGGGTGGTTGAGTCTGCCTGCGACGAGGCAGCGTGCCCACGCTGCTGCTCTGGTTGGACATCTGTTCTGGAGGTGGGGGGCACGCTGTCCCCCTGCGCAAAGCTCTGGGATGCTCTGGGAGCCCCACCTCGTCACGGTGCCGGGGAGAGCCAGGCTCTGCCCAGGCTCTTGGTGCCCTTCTGAAGGGGCTCCGGAGAGCCCTTTGGTGGGTCCCAAAGGTGGATTTGCCCAAGCTGTGCCGAGGGACGCAGGCCTGTTTCACCCTGTCAGATGGCGAGTGGGATTGCTTCATCTGTTATCTGTGTTGCTCCGTGTGTTTAGGATGGGTCTCTCTGCCCTCATCTCATCCAGAGCATCTCCCTCTTCGTTTCCCTCCTTCTCCATTACCTCACCCTGCAGGCATCCTTCCGAGAGGCACGGGGCTCCCTCCTCCCTCATTTAGTGTTATTCCTCTTCTTCAGCCTGGTGTGGTGCTCTCCATCTCGCTTGCGAAGCACAAAGCTGCCCTTTCTCCCATTCATTCCTCCGGCCCGGGGTTCGCCTTGCAATTGACAATTGTGCCATTGATTTGCGCTCTGGCGGTGGGGTTTGCAGTAAATGCCAGGCGAAGGAGCTCGGCGGGGTTAACGAGGCTCTGGAAATGAGGCTTGTGTCTTCTGAAGCCCTGGGCTGGCTTTCGGAGGGAGGCTGGTGGCAGGGTCGTGCCTTCCCCCTTCCAAGGGTGCGAGCCTTTCTTTGCGGTGTCAAAAGCAGCCTTGGGCTTGCTAGGAGAGAGGCATGTCTCCTTCTCTGGGGGCCGTTAGATCACAGAATCACAGAATGTTCGGGGTTGGAAGGGACCTCTGTGGGTCACCCAGCCCAACCCCCTGCCGAAGCAGGGTCACCCAGAGCGGGCTGCACAGGACCTTGTCCAGGCGGGTCTGGAATATCTCCAGAGAAGGAGACTCCACAACCTCCCTGAGCAGCCTGGGCCAGGTCTCTGTCACCTTCAGAGGGAAGAAGTTCTTCCTCATCTTCAGCTGGAGCTTCCTCTGCTTCAGTTTGTGCCCGTTGCCCCTTGTCCTGTCACTGGGCACCACTGAAAAGAGTCTGGCCCCGTCCTCCTGGCACCCGCCCTTGAGATATTTGTAAGCATTTCGAAGGTCCCCTCTCAGCCTTCTCTTCTCCAGGCTGAACAAGCCCAGCTCCCTCAGCCTCTCCTCGTAGGAGAGATGCTCCAGTCTCCTCATCATCCTCGGAGCCCTGCACTGGACTCTCTCCAGTAGCTCCTCATCTCTCTTGAACTGGGAAGCCCAGAACTGGACAGAATTCTCCAGATGGGGCCTCACCAGGGCAGTGTAGAGGGGAAGGAGAACCTCCCTCGACCTGCTGGCCACACTCCTCTTGATGCACCCCAGGATCCCATTGGCCTTCTTGGCAGCCAGGGCACACTGCTGGCTCATGGTCAACCTGTCGTCCACCAGGACATCCAGGCCTGTCTCCACAGATGCCCTCTGCCTTGCCACCCCCGGCTCTTGGAGCTGTTTATACCCTAGGCTCCCGGTCTGGGGGTGCAGGGCAGCTCCCCCCGATGCTGCCGGGTGAGGCACAGAGGTGAAGGGAATCAACCCGCTTGCCCAAGCCGAGCTGTTTAAGGCAGAGCAGGGCCCGAAGGCCAGCTTTGACGCAGAGGGACCCCAGCACCCGCTCACGGAAACACCTTTAAAAGGCTCCCTGCCAAGCCAAGTTAAATCAGCGCTGGAGCCGCAAACGCTCTTATGGGCCTGGCTAGCAGAGCTGTTTACTCTCAGCTTAGTGATTCAGTGTGGTCCCCGGGGAGCAGCAGGATAAATAATACGTTGGCGCCAACCAAATTATTGTTTTGGGCTTGTTTGTTTCTGGCTGTTTGGAGAGAAGTTGACACAGCTCTCGGAGCTGAACTTAAGAAAGAGGTAGTGTTGTGAAAAAAACCTCAAAACGAAACCAAAGGTGATGGGATCACTCAGGGCTGAAGTGCGCAAAAGGGCGAGGTGGAGGAAGAGGAGCGGGCAATGGCTGCAGGCGTATGTTTTCCTGGATTAGCAGCAAATTTAGGGGCCAGGCTGGAGGTTTGAAAACAGGAGCAAAGTTTGCTGAAGTCTGAGCAGATATGTTGCAGCTTGTAGGTGATGGGTTGTGCTGGCAGTGGTAGCTGGATGGGGGAGAAGGACTCTGGGGGCTCCCATGCATGTAGGATTAGTCCTCTTCTAGCGATAGGATGAGAGGCAATGACCTCAAGTTGCATCAGGGGACGTTCAGATTAGATATTAGGAAAAACTGAAAGAGTTGTGAAGCATTGGACCAGGCTGCCCAGGGCAGTGGGGGAGTCCCCATCCCTGGAGGGGTTCAAAAAATGTGTAGATGTGGCACTCTGGGACATGGTTTAGCAGGCGTGGTGGTGTTGGGTTGGTGGTTGGACTTGGTGATCTTAGAGGTCTTTTCAAGCCTCAATGATTCTATGATTCCTCCCTGACGTGCTTAGGCTGAGCCTGTGGCTGACGAGATGCCCGGGCTAGCTGGCGTGCCTGGCCGGCATCCTACTTGTAGGGCCACTTGGGCGAAGGAATTGCACAGTCACCCGGAGAAGACTCGATGCCAGCTTCTCCATCAAGCAGAAGCATGTGCTCAGGGGTTTCTTTGAGTCCTTGGGCGGAGGAGAGACGGTCGGGCTGGGGAGGGGATGGGGAGCAGGGTCTCGCCTGCCGAACCCCTGTGCTGCCATGCAGCCCACTGTCCTCTGCCTTCTCCGTCCCGCAGGATGGGCAGCCTGGAGGTGCAGCGGTGGTCGCTGTACCACGGCACACCCCCTTCTCTCCCTCTGCGGCCGAGGTGCCCTTGTGAAGCAGCGGCCGTGAGGCTGGCAGGGTTTCCCATCACCAGGCAGTGGCTGGTGGCAGCCCCCATTAGCTAAGCCTTGCTGGCTGGGTGCCGTTTAACCCCACGGGGATCGGAGACCCCGCGGAGGTGTGACCAGCATACCGAAGTGGAGGAAGAAAGCCTCAAATCAAGCAGGCATTCAGTAGCTCCAGTGAACTCTGATGCATCGTTTTTGCTTTCTGCTCTGCAGAGCCTTGACGGGACCCCTGCGCAGCGGGCAGAGGGGGAGCGCTGGGCTGTGCAGAGATTGTCCTTTGCCTCTCCTGCCAAGTGCCCCTATAAATAGAGAGGGACACGTGCCACTGATTAACTGCCTGTGTGTGCAGGCAGCCAGCTCCTGAGGCAGATGCAGCCTTTGTCTGCTGGGAGCAGCAGCGCTTGCCAGGAGAGAGGCCCCCTCTCTCCTTTGGAAAAGGGAAAAGAGGGAGAGGTGAAAACAGAGCGCCCTGGCATGCTGAGCAGAGGTAAGTCCCGATTGGGGATTTTTTTCCCCCCTTGGAGGAGCAATTTCTCTCGTGTTACTGCTGCAGACTATGGTAGGGGACAGGGTAGCCCACAGCCGTGCACGTCTGCGGAGCTGGGCCCTGGCGTGGCCGCTCACAGCTGCCCAGATGTGGCTGCACTGTCTCAGAGGGGACATGGGACCAGGAGAGCCCAGCGAGGGACAACAAGAAGCTCATGCTAGTGCCATGGTGCAGGGCCAGCCTCCCTCACCGGTGCTGGCAATGCAGAGGTGGAGGGAGGGTGCTTTTAGGAAAGAGGAGCCGGAAAAGCTGGAAGATGAAAGAGGAAGGAAAGAGAAGGGGACAGGCAGTTCTTCCTCCCAGCTGGGCCTGCAAAGCAACTGGTTGTGACATGGATCCTAGGTCTTGCAGCTCACTTCTTGTTCACGTCTGGGGCGTGGAGCCTGTGAGCTGCGGCTTCACCCTGCCCCTGTCACATGCGGGCTCTGGTCTGGGGGCTCCAAACCTTGTCCGTGCCTCCTGGCCCTGGGAGGGAGGATGCTGGCAGGGCAGCGGGAGGCTGGCGGGGAGAGGCGTGATGCTGGGCTGTGCCTGCTGGCCGATGCTCTCCGCAGTCAGCTCCGGTTCCCCTGACGAGCGTGTCCTCCATGCTGTTCCTAGGTGCGAAAGAGTACGTGTTTCCCAGGGGTGAGAAGTACCCGGTCTTCTACCATAAAGAAAACAGCTCAGCCATCTACATCGGGGGAGAGGGAAGGCTTTATTACTACGACTTTGCAACCTATGAGAACTACATGGTAAGGGTGCCCTGATAAAAAGTTTGGGCCTGGAGCTGTAGAAGAAAGCATCCAGCATCCATCTCCTAGCTCCGACGCTAGATACATTGCTCAGTGTCTTTGCCAGCAGCGAAGTCAGGGCATCCATCCATCCATCCATCCATCCGTCCATCCATCCATCCATCCATCCGGGAAGCTGCAATGCCGGTACGATGAATGGCTACAGTGAGGGGGAAGTCTCCCACGCTAGCCGTGGGTGGGTTCTTCCCAGGCCGTGGCCCTCCTGAGGTTTCTGCTGCCCCAGAGGGAGGGTTTTTCCAGTGAGGGACCCTTCCTTTAGCGTGAGAAGGGATGCTCAGGCTCACATCACTCTGGAGAAGCTGTGTTCCCGTCCCTTTCCGTTGTCGGAGCCCAGGCTGCTTTTCCTCAAAAGCGGGAGTTTCTGGATCCAATGGGCACTGAGTTGATACAGCAGGAACCTCCCCGCAGTTGGCTTTCTCGTGACCCCTTCTTGTACTTCTCAAGTTGGTTGCTGAAGTATGGGCCCAGAAACTTCCCTTCTTGTTCCCAGGAACAGCGTGGTTCCTGTGTCCCAACCCTCGGACACCACAACCTACTGTTGAACACCCATTCCCCGCAAAAGCAGATCCTCTCCCAAAACCCTTTGGAGAGCAGCCCAGGCTGGCTGCCGGTCATACCTGCCGCTTTGGCCCTGCATCCCCGCTTCTCCCCATGGTGCATCCCTGCCTGAGAGGTCCAGCCCTGCCTCCCTGAGGGTTTTCAGATGCTGAGGTGGGGACAGAGCTGCACTGCAGTGTTTAACGACCTGCTCGCCGACACGCTCGCTTCTCTTCTTGCTAAGCGAGTGACTAGTGTGTGGTGCACGGGACGGAGCCCGTGTTAATGGGCTTTTAGAGGGAAGGAACTAAAATGTATCTCCTTCACTTTTATTGTAGGAAGACTTCCCAGTGAAAAATGGAGGCCAGTGCACCATGCCTGGGAGTTTGGTAGGTCCTGCCTGTGGTGGAACAGTGTGCGAGGAGCAGCTGGAGGGGTGAGGGCTGAAGGACCGCTGGGGAAGGTGCCGTGTGTGCTCCTCATGTGCTCTCTCTGGGTGAACACCTCCAGTGCCTGTGGAGGAGGAGATCCTAGATGAGATGATCCTAGTTTCCTCCTCTGGTTTTAAGACCCATGAAAAAGCTAGGAAGCTGTATAGCAGTGTGCTTGGTAGTGCTGCGGGCTTGGAGCTGTGAGGCTGTGCTCTGCCATTCGCAGCAGCTCATGCTTCTCTTCTTTCTCTTGCAGGAGGACAATAAAAATTACCTCACGTTAGTGGAGAAGTATGGAGACGGGATGTTAGTGTGCGGGACCGGCGCCTGCGCTCCCACTTGCTGGAACTTGGTATGTTGTGGCCACAGTGACGGGACCGGAGCAAAGCACTGGCTGTCGTCTTCTGTGCTGTCACCTTCTGTGCTGTCCCCTCCTGTAAAATGGTGCCCTGATCTCCCCTCCTGCTCAGAGTGCTCTGAAATGCCCAAATGCCAGCTCCCTCAAGGAGCTTATCGTGACAGCGTGGGGACAGCCTGCTCGAGCAGAGGTCCACATGGGCCACCCCCACGCTTGCTCGTCATAGCCCCCTCTCCTCACCTCCTGCCTGCAGCAGGCGCTCTGCCTGGCCCGTCCGAGGATGGGCAGCACCCTTCCCTCGTTCGGGCTGTGCCAGCCAAGGAGAGCTGCTGTCCTTCTGCCCCGGGGGTGGATGCGGGCACCTGGCTCCCCTGCGCTTCCCGTGCTTCTGAGGGGCCGTTGCTGTCCTTCCCCAGACGCAGAGGAAGGAGAGCGCTTCGTGGGATGGAAGAGGTATTGCTCCTTTCACCCCTGACTCGAACACCCTCGTCGTCATTGATGGTAAGCTGGGCTGCTCACGTGCTTTCGGTTGTGGTGCGGGAAGGCTGGGCTCTCTGTGACGAGAAGAGGCACTCTGAGGCTGCTCCGAGGGCTTTGCCTGCTCTGGGTGGTGGGTGGCCTTGGCGCTCCTTGCTTTTGCCTCGTCAAAACGCACATCGTTTTAGGACAGAGCATGGCACTGTCCAGGACATGGGGGTAGGGTCTCTGTGCGGAGGAGTTGAGTGCAATGGAAATGGCAGGGAAGGAGGGTCCTGCAGTAACTCTGCTGCGCTGGACCTGGCAGCCGGGCAGCTGGGGATCCTTCCCCGAGGCAGAGCAAGGATCTGTCCCTGCGACTCTTCAAGGAAGAGGAATGGGGAGTCCTGCTGGGCCTGCTCGGTGCTGGTCAGTAAGGACAGGGTTTCGACCTGTACTCACCATCTCCAGGAGTCCACACACCCACGTTGTTCTCGGTTCTTTGTTTTCTTCTTACAAACCCTGCTGTCCTCTCTGGAAACAGCCCGCTGCAAATGAGCCTTCCTGTCCCACAGGTCACGACATCTACTCCACCATCAAGAAGAGCCAGCAGAATGGCAAGATACCCCGCTTCCGTCGAGTGAAGGGGGGTGGAGAGCTCTACACAAGTGATACTGTGATGCAGAGTGAGTACGGTGGAAATCCCGAAGGTGTGAGACCCACCAGGTAGATAAATTGAACGATTTGTCAGCCCGCAGCCATGGGCCACACTGAGTAGACAGCACAGCTAGGTGGAGTACATCCTCTCTGCCCAGCTGGGGTGTAGCTCTGGAGCTTCTCCCTTGGGCTCGGTCACCGCTAGAGCTGTGGAGAGGGCTATGCTGGTCCCCATCTGCAGTGCCGGTGAGGAGGGACCTGGCGGCTCCCTCCAGCTCTCTGGCTGCCAGCTGGGGGAATTTCACCTCTGCTTCTGGGACAAAACAACTGACAAGTGAGTTCCTCTTGCTCAGGGTGAGGAGAAGGGGAAATGGAGAGAAATGGGCGGCAAGTTCCCTGTCAGGTGGTGGAAGGAAATCTGGTTGTGTAAAGGTGCCCATCAACTGCCATGCAGTGGTGGAAACAGGAAAGAACAACTTCCACTCCGGGCAGCGACTCTTTCCAAATCCCCAGCCAGGGTGAGACCTGGAGGCAGGAACGTGTTGGGCTGTGCATGGGACAGGGTGCGGAACAGAGGGAAAGGACCCTCCTCGATTTCCGTGGGCTTCTTACGTTGCCTTCCTCCAAGCCTCCCCAGTGACACTGGGGAACGGGCGATTGTTGAACCCCTGGCCAAAGACCAAATCGAATCAAAACGGCACTGGGGCAAAACAGGGCTTGTTCATGAAGGGCGGTGGCAACCAAGGCACCGGCAAACAAACCTGATGGACCCAGAACTGCGAGGCCAGTCCCACACTTACACAGAACTCCCTGCCGTGGGGACACTGGCTAACGATGCCCGGAGGGACCCTGCTGCTGCTGGGGATGCCCTTTGCCACAGTGGTGTATTGATAGGAAGAGCATCACTGGGTTTTCCACAGCAAACGCAGACAACAACGCAGCCTGTTCCCCCCGCGGGAGCCTTCCTGTGTTGTCGTAGCTCTCCTGCGCAAGAATGAAGGACGGGTTTCCTTTGCTGCTAAGCAGCCGAGGCTTCACCGGGCTCTGGGGACTTGGCCTTCGAGGGAGTGGGTGCATGGAGCTGGGTGGGGGGAGAGGAAGGAGAACCCACTGGGAAGGTGGCACATGAAGCGTGGCTGTCGGTGTGTTGCACCGGTCAGGTGTAGAGGGCCGGCTTGGACCTGGGCTTTGCCTGGAGCACGGACAGTGTTTGCGTTTCTTCATCTTGTCTGAGGGCGAGCGGTTTGGTGCCCATTGATGGCTTTTCAGATGAAATGTGTGTGTTCGGGCCAAGGTTTTCTGACGGCTCGCTTCCCTTTTCAGACCCTCAGTTTGTCAAAGCCACCACATTGCGGCACGAAGAGCCTCACCAGGACAAGATTTACTACTTCTTCCGTGAAGACAACCCGGACAAGAGTCCCGAGGCCCCTAGAAACATCTCCCGAGTGGCCCAGCTGTGTAAGGTACCGCAGGAACAATGTATGGTGGGGAGGCAGGAGTCTTACGGGGCCAGCAAATGGACATGCCAGCTCACCTGGTGTTACCGGCCCACGAGTTGACCCCTCTGGCTCAATCCTCTCCTCTGCCACAGTGTGCATGTGGGGTATGGCTGTGTTCTTCGGCCTTCCCAGCCTCTGGTTCCCATCTTGCCTGTAGGGGAGAGAAAGCCCTGTTCTGTCTTGCTGGGATGTTAGAGATGTACATGGATTGTGACAGTGACCAGCATCGAATATACCTCTGGAGCATCCCCCAGTCATCCATCCAGGATGCTGGACGGGGGGGACTTTGTGTTGTTCTCTGCCAAACCCTGACTCCCTGCTTCTCCTCTCCCCCAGGAAGATAAAGGGGGAACCAGTTCACTCTCTGCTTCCAAGTGGACCACCTTCCTGAAGGCCAGCTTGATTTGTGTCGACCCAGTCACCAAGGGCAACTTCAACTGGTTGCAGGATGTCTTCTTTGTCCCTGCGAGTAACTGGCGACACTCGAAAGTCTACGGGCTCTTCACAAACACCTGGTGAGGGTCTTTGCAAAACACGGGGATGTTCTGCCCCCGGGGCCAAACCCTTCCTTTCAGCCCTTTAGTCTCTCTGGCAGGCATGTGGGTGGGAAACAGCCAGAGTGGACATGGGCAGCGAAGGTGTGATGCACGCAGCCATGCCCCGGCTGTAGGGGTGATGGCCAGTTAACCCCCTGACCCTCTCTTTGTCTTGTTGTCCGCAGGGGAAGCTCTGCTGTTTGCGTCTATTCCTTTGGGGACATTGACAACGTGTTTCGGACGTCCAAACTCAAAGGCTACAATGGCCCCAACCCAGAGATCAAGCCTGGGCAGGTGAGTGAGTGATACGAGATGCCCACATGGCATGGAAAGGCCTCCCGAGGCTGGGATTGCTGCTCTCTGCTCTGCAGCTGTCAGACTAGCTGGGGCAGATGAGGGGACATCCCACCGCTGAGCGCTGCGGGAAGGGTCTGAGCTTTGTTGCTGGAAACCGAAGGAGGCTGGGCAAAGTCCAGCGCCTTCGTAGAAAGCAAGCGGCGACAGGCTCTTACGTGCCTCAGCAGGCAGGTCTGTGGAGCTGGAGGAAACACAGTCTTGTGCTGTGTTTGCCAATGCTGTGTTCGTAGAATCATGGAATGGTTTGGGTTGGCAGGGACCTTAAAGATCATCTGGTTCCAACCCCCCTGCCATGAGCAGGGACATCTTCCTCCAGCTCAGGGTGCTCAGAGCTCCATCCATCCTGGCCTTGAGCACTGCCAGGGAGGGGGCAGCCACAGCGTCTCTGGGCAACCTGGGCCAGGGCCTCACTACCCTCACGGGGAAGAATTTCTTCCTCATATCTGATCTAAATCTGCCCTGCCTTGCTCCCCTGCCCTCGAGCCTCACCCCCGGCGACCCGTCTGACCCTGACGGTGGCTTTTGTCCCCTCTCGGTGCAGTGTGTCTCCTCTGGACAGCACACCCCGAGCGAGACCTTCAAGATCGCTGACAGCCACCCGGAGGTGGAGGACCGCGTGGAACCCCTCTCCCCCACCAAGAGCCCCTTATTCCACAACAAACACCGCTACCAGAAGATTGGGGTGCACGAGGTCTCTGCGGGTGACGGACACCGCTACAACGTGCTTTATCTGGCAACAGGTACTGGGAACCATTCCCAAGGGAGTCTGCTTTCTCCTTGAGGGCAGGGAACGCAAG
Organism: Opisthocomus hoazin; assembly: GCF_030867145.1. Taxonomy (NCBI): domain Eukaryota; kingdom Metazoa; phylum Chordata; class Aves; order Opisthocomiformes; family Opisthocomidae; genus Opisthocomus; species Opisthocomus hoazin. The sequence goes on from NC_134423.1 coordinate 12,347,830, forward strand.
CGAAGCAGACGAGACCCCCGGTGCCGAGCGAAGCGAGGGGCTGCGTTCCCAGCTTGGCATATGCTTGTCAAGCAGGAAAGAGCTGCCAAGTCCCAGTGCAGCTAAATACAGCCAATTTGGCTGCGTAGGCAGAGACGGGCTGCAAGCAGAACCCCAGCACGTGGGATTTACCCTGTTGGGCTGCTTCAGGGCGAGGGAGGAGGTAGCTCAGCCCTCCCCAGGGGCAGCTTTATACCGTCAAGCAGAAATCCTTCGCAAAGGGACCCGCTCCGTCACCTCCTGTCCCTTCTCACTCTTGCGCAGCGGCGCAGAGTTCCTGCAAGGGCAGTGCCTCTGGCTGGTGGCTGGACCAAGGCTGCGCCGAGGCAGTTTGGCTGCAGGTGAACGGGACGGCAGAGCAAAAAGTCGTCAAGCTTGGTCCGGCAGCTGCCTGGGTTCCTGTGCCGTGCAGCTACTTGCTGCCCAGAAGGTGCAAAGGTCCCTAACGCTGTGCTTCCCCCTCCTGCCTGCCTACTCGCTCCCTGCAGCTGTGCTCATCCCTTTTTCTGCACCGTGCTGGGATTTGTTCGCTGGCACTTGCGGAGGGACTTTCTGAGGCTGTTGTTTCCTGATCTGTGATTAAAAAAAAATGTAGACGGCTCTCAGTAGGTGGCCTGGGTTGGATTAGGGCCCACGTGTGCTCGGATTGTTCTCGTCTTGCCGAAAGCCTTAGCTTAAACGGAGCTGATGCCTTGCAGAGTCCCGCCAGGGCACTTGCTCCGAGGCACAGGGCTTGGCAGGGCAGCTGCCCACCCTCGCTGGGGTGGGCACGGAGGCGAGGGCCAGCACCCGGGGGGTCCTAATCGCTGCCTCGCCTGGGTTCACATCCTTCACCTCCCCCTCGTCGGCGGTGGAGAAGGCAGAGGCTGTTTGGGAAGGGGAAACCGTACAAATACTATAAGAAGGTGAACTTTGAGGATTCCCCGGTCCCTCAGGATCCATCCTTCCGCCCCTCCACCAAACTGACTCATTTTCTTAAACCACCAGTTTGGAGTGGTTTAGCTGGGGATTCAGTTTAATTAGAAAAACAGAAAGGCAAAACCCCAAGTTTCAGCATCAGGCGAGCGGTGAGATGAGGCGCACGTAAGAACAGGCCAGCGATCAAAGCGGAGCGGAGCTCGAGGGCGGTTGGGTGTTCTTGCCGAGGCACAGCTGATCAAAGCAGGCGCAGCTGAAGGGCAAAGGGAAGTGGGTTCCTCGTGGCTCTTGGCTGGGAGGATGGCAAGGCTCTGCGGGAAACACTACTGTCTGGAGGAGGATTTCGTAGCAGAGCAAGAGGTCCCGTCCTCTCCGGATGGCTGGTTTGGGGAATGCAGTCGAGCCTGGTGCTGCGGAGCGGGTATTGTTTGCCGCAGCGAGGGCTGGAGGCAGAGCTGGTTCTCCGCCTGGCTTCCCACCCCCCCAGCCTGCAGCCCCTCTGCCTTGCCTTGCTGCTCTCAGCATGCTTCATCGGGGCTCTCCCCTCTTGCTTTCCAGACAAGGGATCCATCCACAAGATCGTGGAGCTGCCCGATGGCGTGCAGAACATCATGGAGCTCCAGGTCTTCCCGAAGAAGGACCCGATCCAGTCCATGATCCTGGACCACAAGAGGGTGGGTCTCTGCCTGCTCCACGGAAGGGAAACCAGGGGGTCGGGCTGTAGCTTTAAAGGCAAGCGACAGGGGAGGCAGGGACAGACGGTTCCATGACAGCCCCTGGGTCTGGAGGCAGCCTCTGGGTGGGTGCGGGGGGTCCCACAGCGTGCTTTGCTACATCCCAATGGCTGGGCTGACGTCCCCAGTCCTGGGTAACTCTCTGTGTGGGCAGTGGAGTGTTTTGGACACCTCCTCTCCTCCGGAGGCGAGGGAGGACTGAGGCTGTTTGCTCCTGGGGCCAAATCCCAGTGCAGCGTTCTCCTGCCCTGCAGTCTCCCTGTCGTTGTCCAGCCTTGCTGGCAGATGAGCTGTGCTGTGCTCCATCCCGGAGGTGACAACGCTGCTGTCACCGATGGACCAAACTTGCTTATACACAGGGCTGGTGGGGAAGGACGGCTGCTTCCCCTTCCGCGATGGGGACGTAGGACTGCGCTGCGTGGAGACCCACTGGTGGAATCCACCCCAATGTCCCAGCGAAGCTGCGGGAGAAGTGCCAAGCCGCTCGTGAGGTGGCACTGGGGACGCAGTGCCGAGGTGATCAGCCCCTCTGCTTCCCTCCTGCAGGCCATGCTGTACGTCGGCTCGACGGACAGAGTCGTGGAGATACCCATGGACATGTGCAGGGTATATCGCAACAACTGCGACAGCTGCTTGTTGGCGAGGGACCCGTACTGCGGGTGGCTTAACGGGACCTGCCAGTCGGTGTACCTAAACCGGTATGTGGCACCGACAGCTTGCGCTATCTCCATCACCTTCAGCTGGTTGCTGTCACCTGAGAAATACCCAGAGCCTCAGTGTTCCCCTTCCTGGCTGGGGCCAGGTTTGGAGGCCATCTTCCCATCACAGAGAGAGATGAGCCTGTTGTGTCCGGGCGGTGACAGCACAGGCGTCTGTGCTGTCCCCAAAAACTGTGCCTCTGCAGGGATCCGTCCCTCCCACAGCACCTGTGGCCTGAGGAGGAAGGGATCAGCGGGTTTCGAGCACCCAGCCCCTCTTTCGCCATCGGAAATGCGTGTGGCTCTGCTGATTGTCAGCCTGTTTCCAGCCGTTGATTGCGATGAGTTGCTGGGTCTCACGTTTGTCTTCCACCGATCTCCTAAGCGGGAGTGCGGGGGGTGGTTTTTTCCTACCTGGATAATAGCAGGCATTTCAACTTTCTTCCTTATCTGATCCACCACGTCTTTTGTGGGTGATTCCTCTCCTAGCCCTGAAACGCTGCTTCCCTGGTGCTGGCACTTCGTTAATGCTTGTTCTCATCTGCTAGGGAGGTGCATCAGAACCTGAACCTGGACCCGTGGCAAGGCAAGTGCCAAAAGGGGGATACTAAGGAAGGTATGTAAAGGTTTGGAGCTGCAGGCCGCGTGGCCAGGGGGTGTCTGGGGCAGGGTGATGGTTTTTCAGGTCTTTGTGTGGGTTCTGCAAGGTGTTGCAACTCATTTCTGGGGAACTGGGAACGGCCATGCCAAGACTATTAACGAGACCAAGACACCAAGCGAGTCTCAGCTTGGAGTTAATCGCTAGACAATGTGTTTCCAAGCTGGGTGAGAGGGCTTAAACTCTGAGTTTGCTGACATCCAGAGGGAGGAGTCCCTTGGACTTCACCAGGTGTGGGGGCAGGCCCTGCCGTTGTCATTAAATGGCCGTGTGACATGTCCCCACCGACCCAGCTGTTCTTCCTTCCACACCTGGGGGGGAATCTGTGGTTCCTGGAGACGCCTCTCTCATCCCTCCCCTTCTCAATCTCTTCCAGTAGATGACTATCAGAACATCACCGTCGTCCCTTTCTCCCGCTACTACCTCAACTGTCCCATCGAGTCCCACTATGCCACCTACAACTGGTACCACAACAACAGCCTCATCAAGACCTGCAACACCACCCACCCCCAGCAGGACTGCTTCCACTTCATCCAGAACGTGAGCCATGTTCACTACGGCCACTACGTCTGCATCTCGGAGGAGGACGGCTTCAAGCAGGCTCTGGTGAAGGAGCGCCTGGTGAACCAGCTCCGGTTCATGTCCCAGAAGGGTCAGGCCACCATGACGCTTGGCTCTTGGCTCCAGCTGCTCCTGATGGTGGTGTTGGTGGAGCTCTTCCACTGAGCGCTGTGTTCCCACCATCCTGGCTGCTACCGCTCTTCCTGCACTTGCTGTCCACTCCTGAGGCGAGATCCCCGTTCGCTTAGTTGCTCCTTGGACATTAATCTTGACTGTCCCAAGAGGGGTCCTGGGCAGCAACCCCTCCATCTTTGGCCTTGGAGGAAGAGTCACGGCGAGGAAGATGTGACCGCAGCGCCAGATGGAGCAGGGTTTGGGGGCAGGGAGGGAAGGGGTACCCTAACACGTGGGGGACGTTGGCCGTACCCAGCGGCGCGCGGGGAGGGGTGCCAGCCTCTTCCCTGAGCCCACGCCGGTGGCTCTGCGCTGGTTATCGTCCTGAGCCAACCCTGGGTGCGGACGTTCAGGGGACTTCTGCCGATGTGCATGCACTGATCCTCAGGGCACGGTGACTCCTCTCTTTGGGAACGTGCATGTGATGAAGAGGAGGAGCCAGCCCTTCGCCTTTCGAACCGGTTGATCCGTGCTTCGCGCCAAGCAGGGACCGATGCCTCCCAGTTTTTAGTGGCTCGTGTCCGTTTGGGCTGGCGAGCAGCTGGAACGCTCCCAGGGTCACATGTGAGTCCCCTTCTGGTCTGGGGAATTGGGCTCTGGAAGGGTTTTAGGGTTTGGGTTATTGGTTGTTATTGGTTTGGTTTTTTTTTTACAGCTAGCTTTGACATGGGAGGGAGATTGAGAACTAGCGCTGGGAACCTGCAAGGCCAGGGGAGGCACGACGTGAGCGTTTTGTGTGGAAAAGCCGTGGAAGACGACTAGATTTGGGGCGTGGGGAAGGATGGACCGAAGGGGGCAGGAGGGGGAGGTGGAAGTGGAGCCCAAACCAAACCCTGGGGAGGCCCTGGGAAGAAGTTTTAAACGCACAAATCCTCTGCAGGCAGCTAAGGGCATTTATCTGCGGGCAGCGGGCAGCCCCTGCTCCCACCGCCTCTCCTCCGGGAGAGGGACCGGGCTTCCTCAGGGAAAGAGGTGGCGAGCTGCCGATCTCAGGGCGATCGCTCGGGGTGGGGGGCTGCGGCTGTCCCCCACTGCCCGGAGCAGGTCTGCCTCTCTCCCTCGCGGTCAGGGGACTTGGGGGGGGACCGGAGTTTGCTTCCCTCGGGCTTTGAGGTCTCCGAGCAAGACTAAACTGTGAATAACGGGGTGCTCTCCCTGCACTGTCTGCGAGGGGCCGTCCCACACCTTTTCCGAGCCTTCCCCACCCCTCTTGACCGCAGAGACGCCGCGGCCTCGGGCCGTGCACAGAGGGGGCATCGCATCTCATGCTTCCACTAACCTGGCACAGCTCCTGCTTCGTGCCTGCTCGGACACTCAGGAGTGCCCGAGGGGTCTTTTTGGCAAGGGGGAGAGCCTCCGCGTGCCTCTTGCGACCGTGGGCTACGGACAACAGGCCAGAACTTCCTACTGCACTACATTTCCAAGACCCCCCCCCCCCCCCAGATCCCCAGATCTAGGTTAGAGCTTCTTACATCCCTTCTCAAAGCACTTTAACTTTGTGAACTAACAAATACCTATTTATTATCAACTGGTGATTACTGTACTTGTATAATTTTATAATATGATCGAAGGTGGGCTCAAAGGAGAGAGAAGAAAAAAGCAAACAACACAACAGCTACCAAAAAACCTTTCAGAGCTGTGACCAAAGTGAGAATGTGATCGTTGAAATAAAGAATGGAGAAGAGCAGGCGCGTGCCGGGTCTCTCGCCAGGGGCTAGGTTCTCCCCTGTCCCTCTTCACCCGCGGCCACAGGGTCCCCCCACCCGTGTCTGTCCTGGAAGCACCCGAGCAGGGGGTGTTAGCAGCACCCCGCTCGTCACCACCCGCTGCCTGCAGAAAGCGAGGGGTATAAATAGCGGCGGTGGGTCCTCGTGGGCGCGGAGCCGTCCCAGCACCTTCTGCCGTCGGCTCTGCCGCTCGCTGGGGCAGGCATCGCGATGCTTCCCGCTTTGACGTCGGGAATGGCTTTTGGGGGCTGCCTGGCTGACAGCCCGTGAAACGGAGCCGTGCCAAGCTCGCAGCTCTCTTTTTGCTGGTTTGGGGGGGAAAAAAAACGAGCTGATGGTTGACAGCCGAGGGAGGGGGGAAAAAGGCCGGGCTTGGCATGGTGGGGAGCGGGGAAAAGGCGTTCAAGCTTTCAAAACGTGCCGACAAAAGCAGGAGGGAACAATAAAGTGTAGGAGCCCCGCGAGCTGGTGAGCTCCTCTGGCAAAGCGTCGGAGGTGATGGGGGACAGGGGATGGGTCCCCGGGGATCTGAGCTGGAGGTCCTGGCCCGGGGTTTGCAGGAGGGTTTTGCAGGTTCCCCGATCTGGCAGCTGAAAGCGAAAGCCTCCCCTGCTTTTATTTCTTTCTTAGCGCTGGGTTTGGCAGAAAACTTCCCGCCGGCGCTGGCAGCAGATGCGCTAGCGGCGTCTTGACGTAAAGAAGGAGAAACGAGCCCAAAAGGCAGGCGGGTTTCGGCGGAGCTAAAACAAGAAGTGTGATTTCTGGCAGCCCCGGCTTCGCGGCAGGCGGAGGCGGGGAGCTCGCTCCGGACGGCGAGGGAGAGAAACTCGGCGCCCGGGCGTTATCACTCGGGTGCCGTACGCGGATGGGGAGACCTTTGCGTTTCCCAGCCCTCTCGTTGCGAGGCGTTGGATTATCAAAGCGCCGAGGCTCTAAAAAAAAGCCCGCCAACCCCCCAAACGCTGCAGCGCGCTGCGGTGCCCTGGGGCAAGGCGAGCGGGAGGGCTGGGAGCAGGCGATGCCGAAACCCCCTCGGGAGCAGGTCGGGAGCCGCCGGCTGGGGCTGTGCGGGGCGCAGGGCTGCGATGGTGCCGTGCCGGCTGCCTGGGCTTGGGTTTTCTTCCCCGAGAAGCAGGCTGAGAGCGCAGGACCAAGCACCGCAGGGGTGGCCCTGGGTGACAACGACCCCACGGACCTGCAGAGGGGCTGCTGCAGCATCTCCTTCCCCAGCCCAGCCCTCATCCCCGCTCCCTGGGGACAGCCAGGACAAAAGACGGAGCTTTTTGGCTAAATTTCCAGAGAAAAGCTGCAGGGACTGAACGTTTTGGGCTGTGTTTTATTCTGAGCCGCGTTTCCCCTGGCCGCCGGCTGTTTCCTACGAACACAATGAAGCGAAAACCGCGGGGCTGCTGAGCAAATACGCCGAGGTTTATCGCGGACGGGAGGGGAATAGGTGTGTGCGTGCGGGGAGGGGAAAGCCGAGGCCTCGCCGCTCTCGCCGTGACTATGGCCGCATTGTTTGAGCGGGTTATTTTGGGAGCCTGGTTTCGATGGGAGGAAGGTCAGGTACCGCAGTGGCCTCTCTGGGCTTCCTTTGGCGCGGGCGGAGGGAGGGACGGCTGCGCGCCTGGAACAAAAGCCTGGAGAGCGTTTGATTTTTCCCAGGGCTGTTTTTATGGGGGCTGTTTCTACCTCCGGCCTCGCCAGCAGCCTTGGGGGACAACAGACCCGGGAAATCCTGTATCCGGCTGCATTGGCTCTCAGAGCCAGTGAGAAATCCCACGGTAGCTGCCTGCCTGCCCCACGCCGATGCCCGCGCTGGCTGTCGGCTCATCTGAGATGCCGTCTCTAGCCGTAGCGTCCTCCGGGCAGCCGTTCCTGGAGGGTCTGGGCGTACCGAGCAAGCCCAGAAGGAGCCGGCTGGAGCCTGGCACTGGGATACACTGACGTCCACCCCTGGTTTCGCGGGATCTGGGATCCCAGGGATGGAGAGGTGCCGCCACGTCACGGCAACATCTTCCATCCTCTTCCCCATCCCCTGGAGAAGACCAGCCTGGGCTCTCTCCCGGGGTTTTTCTTATCTTGCATCTTATCCTGGGCTCAGCCCGTCCAGCAAACACTGCCCTTCCCGGCCACATCTGAGCCGCGGTTAGAGCTGGAGCTGGCCCAGCGGCACACCCACATGCCGGCACCCCGGGGCCAGCTCTCCCATGGGTGTCCTGCCCATCCCACCTGATGTCCACTTCCCCCGAGACAAGGAGCCGTAAACTGAGCTGATGTGTCTGGACCGGGTGCCTGAAACCCTGCCACCCACCCGGCTCGCTCCCGGCCGCCTGCACCTCCTGCTTCTCTTCGTCAGACCTGTTTTTCCCGTCCGTGATGCAGCAGCTTTGTTTGCAGGGGTTATTTGCTGCCCTGCAGCTATTTCCTCCTTTTCCCTGAGGATCTTAGGATGTAGAATCACAGAATCATTGAGGTTGGAAAAGACCTCTGAGATCATCAAGCCCAACCATCACCCCAACACCACCGCGCCTGCTAAACCATGTCCCAAAGTGCCACATCCACACGGTTTTTGAACCCCTCCAGGGATGGGGACTCCACCACTGCCCTGGGCAGCCTGGTCCAATGCCTGACCGTTCCTTCAGTACAGAAATTTTTCCTAATATCCAATCTAAACCTCCCCTGATGCAACTCAAGGCCATTCCCTCTCAGCCTATCAACCTATCTACCCAGCCTTGGGCAGGGGTCTGTCCATCCGCGTGTGCCACTGGGCTCGTTTTGCTCGTGCTCCGTACTGGGACACGGGGGATGTGGCGTGGGTGATGCTATGCCACCAAGACAGATCGAGGCCGGCTGTGACGAGCCACGCAAGTGGGAAATCCAGCTGCTTACTAGAAATGAGGTGACCCGGGAGATGCCGGAGGAAGTTAAACCCAGGATAAACCAGCGTGCCTTCCTCCCACGTGGCCGCGCTCCTCCTCCCCACAGCTACACACGCGAAAGCTTTTCCTCTCCGCTCTGAGATCCCTGAGGGATGATCATGGCCGAAGGATGCGTCCCACCAGGGTGAGATACCCCTTCCCAGCTCCATGGGGATCCCAAAAGCCAGGTGTCAGGCCGGCAGTCTTCAGGTCCGGGACTGCATGCAATCAATTAGTGAGAGGAGATTCAGTTTAACGGAGCGGGACAATAAAAACGAGCTCGAGTTGTCCCTGTTTCAGATCAAAGCTTGTCCTGGCTGGGTCTGTCCTCCCGAGGAGCTGCTCCGGGTGCCCCAGCAGCTCCTTGAGCATCACGCGCTCGGCCCCGCGTGCCTCAGGGGTGCGGCCCATCATGTGCCGGGTCACCCCCTTCCCGCTCCTCCCGAGGGAAATCCTCCAGCAAGAACCGCGTGATCACGGCTACGATTCGTCTGCAGCTGAAAGTTTTTCTCTTTTTCACCGTAATATTATGAAAATGAGTTTTTCCCCCTCCCCTCCAGCCCCGACTGAATCATCGGGGGTTTCTGGGCAGGAGTTCTGCTACGGAAATTTTCCCCACTACCTGCTCGTGGGCAGAAGATTGAAAGCTCCCGATGAATGGATTCACTCACACGGAGAGCAGGGAAGACCCCAGGCTGAAAATCACTGCAGAAAATGAAAGAACCTGTTGGAAAATCCGTGGAAAAACACCATCCTTCCCAAGGGATGGGCGCGAGCAGCGCGGAGCCGAGCGGCATGGGTCCATGCACGGATGCAGGCCGTGTTTTGAAGGTAAGAAAGCAACGCAGCCAGCTCCGTGCCCTTCTCCCAGCCACCGACTGTGTGCCTGCTCCTCTCTCCGTCCCAGTGATGCGATGCAATCCCTTCATTCTTTCCCCCAAAACAGATCCAATATCACCCCGGCCAAAGCCAGCCCCATCCCGGCCAGTTCCCATCGGCTCTGCGGGGCAGAGACGCAGAATCACTCCATCACCGCAGGCTTGGCATTCCCAGCCCCACGTGCCCGAGGGATGCGGCGGAGGACGGGGATTTTCCCTGGAGGTTGGGGTTTCGCTGGGGCTGGGGCTGCGGCGCTGGCTCGAGGGGGATTCTCAGCAGCTCCCGGAGGTGTGATTTACGGGGGGAAGGTGCGAAGGAGCCCGGCCGTTAGTCACCCTGCTCGCTCGGGAGGTGACACACGCTGGGCAAGTCCCACGGGTGGAAAGCGAGAGCGCGGTGCCCACAGATGTCACCTCTCCGGAGAAGGAAACCCTGCCGGAGGGACCCTCCTCGTCCCCAGCGCGGGTGGCACGGGGAGAAAGCCACCGAGGAGGGGAGAGGCTTTCTGTTTCAGCACATCCAAAAATAGCAGGGGATGCACCCGGGTCATGCGGGCTTCGAGACGCCTCCACACGCCGCCCACTTTCCTCGTCACGGGCGAGGCCATCAGCAAAGGCGGCCACAGCCCCGTCCCAGCCGCGATTGCCGCTGGCTGGGGAAAGAGTGATGGCTGTGGGGTTCTGAGAACCTCCCTGACCCGTTTCCTGGCATGTCCCTCCGCCCCCCCCCACTTTCCATCAGAGCCCCCCGCGACCGCGTGGGGTTCCGGTGCCCACTGCAGCGGTGGTGGTTTCCTCTGCGAGTAGCGTGCCGAGGGGGACAAACCGTCACGTTTCCTTTGCCGTAGGGGTGATGGAGCTGTTGGGGGGTGGGTGGGTCCTGCGAAAATTCGGAAACCTCCCGGGGTGGGGAGGAGGGCAGGGCCCCCGCGGAAGGTGCGCGTGGGACCCCGGGGAGACGGCGCGGGGTGATGGAGCTGGGACCCCCACACCGTGGGGAGCTGGTGGAAAGAGGGTGTGCAGAGGGGACACCGAGCGCGACGGGCGGCTGTCCCCTCTTGGGGCTGGAGCTGGTGGGTGGCAGGGCAGAGCTCAGCATGGCCCCGTGTCCCTCCGCGTCCCTTGGGCCCGTGCTTGTGCTTTTACCAGCACCGAGGTGGCCAAAGTGCCCCGGACTGACCCCCTGCCCGCGGCCGGAGGGGGGGCAGCAAGTCACACCCGGGACGGTGACAGCGCAGGGGTGAAGGGCGGGGGGGGGTGGCACTGTGCCACCGTGTCCCCGGGGTGCGGGGCTGCTCTGGGGGGCACACCTGGGGTGGGCGTCTGTCTACAGTGGGTGGCTGGGACAGGAGGGGATGCAGCCAGTGCCTGGGGGGGGACAGGGACCATGGGGCAGGAGGGGACAGAGCCGGTGCCTTGAGTAGGGACAGGGGCCATGGCTTAGGGGGGGACACAGGGACAGAGCCGGTGACTGGGGGGGAGAGGGACCATGGGGAAGGAGGGGACAGAGCTGATGCCTTGGGAAGGGACGGGGACCATGGGGCAGGAGGGGACAAAGCCGGTGCGTGGAGTGGGGAGAGGGTCCGCGGGACAGGAGGGGACAGAGCCGGTGCCTGGGGGGGTCCCGGGACCCCCGGGCGAGGGTCCGTGCCGGTGCTGGGGGAGGACCGCGGACGGAGGGTCCCTGCCGCGGCTCCCGGCGGGGCGGGCGCGCCCCCCGGTGCCCGTCGCCGTTCCAGCAGCCGCCGCCGAGCCCGGCTCAGCATCCCCCGCTACCCCCCCCACCCCGTTTCCCGGGGAAGATGAAGGGCTAAGCACGGTCTGACACCAGAATTAGCCCAGCAGAGCCCTCCTCGGGCTCCTGCTCCCGCTCCAGACCTCCACGGCCGTGGCGTGTCGGCCCCCAGGGTCAGTCCAGGGACCCCCAAGGACCTGCCTGGAATCCTCCCCCCGCTCCAGGGACATTCCGGAGACCCCGGGGACACCCCGGAGACCCTCAAGGAAAGGCCCAGCGATCCCCCCAGTGACCTCTCCCAGTGACCCCCTCCCCATTATCTCTTCCACACCCCGGTGCTAACTGGTCACGAGTTGGGTGTCACTGGGACAAGGGAAGGTGTCTGCCATCATGCTCGGGGGTGGGAGCCTTTGTCCCTGGCTCTGGGGGGCCGGGAGACCCCAAAAAGCCTTTCCCTTCTGGCTGGGAGAGCGGGTGGGGTGTTTGGGGTTCCTGCAGTGAACAGGAGCCAATGCTCTCGGGCAGGAGAGCCTGGGAAGGGAGGACCTGTGACCCCCAGACCCCCTACCCTAGGGAAGGGAGAGGGGGGACACCCCCAGTGATGGCCAGGCAGTCCCCAAGGCTGTCCCCTCCCACGGTGACCCATCAGGCCGGAGCTTCGTTAAGCCTAACCTGTGCTGTTTCATCCCCTAGATCATTTTTAGCATTTATTTCGCAGATGAAACGTTTCGCCCCCTTGGCAGCCGGGTTTTCATTTCCAGTGCTTGCAACAGCGCCCGCTTTTACTGGGGTGGCACTGGCCATGCTGGCATCAACCCCTGTCACTTCATGTTGTTTGAGACCTATGCTTCCCCTGGCAAACCCCTCTCGGGCGAGGCTGGGCGGGGGGGTGATGCCACACAAACCCTTTTTGCCCTGCACCGCGCCCCGATATCTGCCTTCTCGCCGGGGCGAAGCGTCCAGTGCCCGTCCCCGTCCCTGGGGTGGCCGTGACTCATCGGGAGGCGGGCAAGAGCATCCAGCCTTGAGCGAGGCCGGCCGGGGGATAAGAGCGAGGACACCCTGGTCTCCCTCTCCCGCCGCCCGCTCCCATGCTGGCCCGGGCTGTGCCCAAGCCGGGCGCTTTGAGGGGACGTCCCCCGGCCGGGGGTTGCTGCAGGACTCGGAGGGCTGCCACCTCCATCCCGCCGACCCCTCGGCCATTTAACCAGCTGCCCGGTGACTGGCGAGCCGGCTGGCTCAACCTCTACCGCTTCTGGCAGGAGGGCGGCTTCCACAACGTCCATCACATCATGGCCCGCAAGTTCCAGCAGTTCGGGCCCATTTACAGGTGAGGAGGCGTCTGGTCCCGGCGTCCCGGCTATTCCCAGCCCTGCTCCGGGTGAGAGCCGGGTAAATCCGTGCCGGAACAGCTCGTCTCGCCACGAGCTCGCGCGATGCCATGGTGAGGGGTGAGAGGGGAGATCTGCTGGTGCCTTATGGCTGCGGGATGTCAGGAGGAGAGGGCAGCAGGGCTGGAGGGGGGGGCTCTGCTCCCCCTGATCTCCACGGGGTCTGGCACTGATGTCCCCAAGCAGGGGAGGGGGTGACGGAGGGGTCTCTGCTCCAACACCCTGTCCTGGGGACCTGATCTTGCCTGGTGCTGAGCTGCTGTGCCCCCTGAGATGGGACCCACAGACAGGACTTTTGCGGGGGAGGTTGGGGGGCAGCTGATTTGGGGATGCCAGGGGGGAAGGGTGGCTGATGAGGGGAGGTGAGGAGCTTCGGGGGGTGTGGGTGAGGTTCAGACTGTGGGGATGACCCCCCCACCTCCGTGCCCCGGCAGGGAGAAGCTGGGTGTCTACGAGAGTGTGAACATCATCAGCCCCCGGGACGCTGCGACCCTCTTCCAGGCGGAGGGGACGCTGCCGGAGCGCTTCAGCGTGCCCCCCTGGGTGGCTTACCGCGACTACCGCAGCAAGCCCTACGGTGTGCTCCTCAAGTGAGTCGGGGGGCCGGGGGGGGGGGTGTCCTCTAAAAATGTGGCTCCCAGGTCCCGTTGAGTAGCCCTGGCGCACGGGGCGGTGCGGAGCTGGAGCATCCGGAAGGTGATGGGGCCATCCGCTGGCCCTGTGCTTCGGGGGTGGCATGCTCCATGGTTGGGGGGTGACACCTCTGACCCCCCCTGTTTTGGTGTCCCTCAGGAAGGGGGAGGCCTGGCGCTCGGACCGCCTGATGCTCAACAAGGAGGTGCTGTCACCGGACGTGGTGGAGGGTTTCGTGCCCCTGCTGAGCGAGGTGGGCGAGGACTTTGTCCGGCGGGCACGAGCCCAGGTGAGGAACAGTGGCCGGGAGTGCTGGACGGCCGACTTCACCCACGAGCTCTTCCGCTTTGCCCTGGAGTGTGAGTGTCAGGGGCGTGAGTCTCTGCGAGACACGTGTCTCCCCCCCCCCCCCCCCCCCCCCCCCCCGAAACATCCCTTTGCAGGGTACCTGAGATGGGCAACGTGCTGTGTTTCCCCCAGCTTCATCCTCAGGGATGGGTAAAGAGGCTTCCCCCCCAAAGCTCTAGGGTCTAGAGGGACGTCCCCTCTCCACACAAGTAGAGGACAACTCAACACTGTTGATAAAACAGTGTTTTATCATGTACCAGTTATCAACTGGTGGCCAACTCTACCCAACAAGGGGTGCCTCCACCGCCCTGTGATGCTCGGAGCGAGCAGGAGGCCAAGCCAGGTCCCTGTAGCCATGGCAAGGTTGGAGTTGGGTGCGGGAGGGTGGAGGGCATGGGGACAAGGTCCCTCCTGGCCAGATACCCTAACAAACGCTGTGCTTGCAGCCGTGTGCCATGTTCTGTTCGGGGAGCGGCTGGGGCTGCTGCAGGACTTCGTGGACCCTGAGGTGCAGCGCTTCATCGACGCCGTGACCCTGATGTTCCACACCACCTCACCCATGCTCTACCTGCCGCCCACCCTCCTCCGCCACCTCAACGCCAAGACGTGGCGGGACCATGTCTGGGCCTGGGATGCCATCTTCTCCCAGGGTGAGTGCTCCTCCTGCCCGCACCTCCCTGTGTCACCGAAGGCCCCTTTGAGGACCTGGCGTCATAGTACAGCCTCTTCTCACCAGAGTGGAGACCTTCTCCTGGGTCCAATCACCCAGCACAGGGCCACCAAGGTCAGGAAGACTTTCTACATCTGGAGCTTGTGGGATGGAGCAGTGGGAGCAATGAAGGGCAGATGATGGGCATCACGTTGAGGGGAGCAGCTCTCACAGAGGGGCTTGTGGGCTTGGAGAGCTTTTGACACCTGGGACATACCTTCTGCAGGGTGTCCCCCCGTGGGGCACCCTCACTCCCCACCCTCTGTGCCCACCCAGCCACTGCTGGGTCCTGCAGCAGAGACCTCAGTCCCAAGCCACTGCAGGGCCAACTCCCATGGAAAAGCCGCTGGCATGGGGAGACGATGTCCTAAGGTGCCACATCTGGTGCCTTCCTCCTCCACCATGGCCCTGGGAGAGGAAGGCCATGCCATGTCTCCGTGTCTCCTCAGCGGACAAATGCATACAAAACGTCTACCGGGACCTGCGGCTGCAGCGCAAGAGCTCCAAGGAGTACATGGGCATCCTCTGCAGCCTCATCATGCAGGACAAGCTGCCCTTGGATGACATCAAGGCCAACGTCACCGAGATGATGGCGGGCGGGGTGGACACAGTAAGGAGCGGACAGGGTCGTTGGGCGGGGAGAAGGTCCTGGCTGGTGTTGACCCTCGCTCCCCTGCCCCGCTCCAGACCTCCATGACGCTGCAGTGGGCCATGTTCGAGCTGGCGCGGTCACCAGGGGTCCAGGAGCAGCTGCGGGCAGAGGTCCTGGCCGCCAAGCGAGAGGCGGTGGGGGACAGGGTGAAGATGCTGAAAACCATCCGGCTGCTCAAAGCCGCCATCAAGGAGACGCTCAGGTGAGGAGGAGCCCCTGCTGAAAAACAGCCCACCCCCTTCGCTTCCCACGTCCCTGGCACTGCTGGGACACTGTGCACGGCCGGGCCGGGCTGTCCCCAAAACCAGGTGCGTGGGACCTGTCTCCCGCAGGCTGCACCCCGTGGCGGTGACCCTGCAGAGGTACACCACGCAGGAGGTCGTCCTCCAGGACTACCGCATCCCCCCCAAGGTGAGCACGGCCACCAGGTCCCTCTGCACCCCGACCTGCTTCGCTCTGTGCGGAGGCAGGCGACGTGGAGGGTCTGGACCCGCACCCCGAACGCCGGCGAAGCCCAGACCCACGGGACGGCTCCTTCCCCGCAGACGCTGGTGCAGGTCGGTCTCTACGCCATGGGTCGGGACGCCGAGGTCTTCCCCAAGCCGGAGCAGTTCAGCCCCCAGCGCTGGCTGGCGGCTGGCCCCAAGCACTTCAAGGGGCTGGGGTTCGGTTTCGGACCCCGCCAGTGCCTGGGACGCCGGATTGCTGAGCTGGAGATGCAGCTCTTCCTCATGCACGTGAGCACCCTGCTGCTGGGGAGAGCAGGGACGTGGCGCTGGAAGGGGCTGGGGAGGTGGCACCTGGGTGTTGGTACCTCCAGCGCTTACCACCCTCCCCTTTCTCCTCCGTCCCAGATCCTGGAGAACTTCAAGATCGAAACCATGAGAGCGGTGGAAGTCGGGACCAAGTTCGATCTCATCCTGATCCCGGACAAGCCCATCTACCTGACCTTACGGCCGCTGGGGTCCCGGGCGTGAGGGGCCCGATCCTGGGTGACACCCAGCCGGTCCCGGTTTGGGGGACACCCCGGACAGCCCCGCAGGCGCTTTCGGCTCCTTCCAGCCAGACCCCGGCCCGGGATGTGATCTGGGGGACGGCTGCGACGCTTTCATGGCCACAGCCTTGGCTCGGCGCATCCCTGCCTTCGCTCCAGTGCGCTCAAGGCTGCGCTTATGCCACGGGAGAGAGATAAAACCGCAGCAACCCCAGCCCCGCCGCCAGCCCTGCGACCCCCGAGGGAGCGCGGGGTGGGTGGGTGGGTGCTGCTGCACCCCTCCAGCTGCTCGGGGGTCCCCAGGGACCGCGGCCGGGCTCTTCCGACACCCTCCAACCTTTTGCTTTCGCCTTGGATTTGCTCTGTAATTTCGTCACGCAAAAAAAAAGCACCGGCTCCTTTTCGGCAGCATTAGGTTCCTCCGTCTCTCTCGGCGGGCGGCGCGGGCTAGGGCAGGGGGGGCAGGGGCTGTGGTCTTCTCAGCAGGGCCGTGGGGATCGCTGGCAGGGTCTGGGGGGGAGCGAGGAAAGGTCGCGGGGAACTGCAAATCCACCCCCCCACTCCCCCGGGGGGCATTGGCCGCGGATGAGGGGGCTGCGATAAGGGGGGGCTGGGGTTGGGGGGGATTGTGTGACCCTTGGAGGGGCATTCTGGGATGCTGAGGGGGTCCTGCAAACCTAGGGACCACCAACCCACCCTGCCCGGCGTCCTGCGGGGAAACTGAGGCGAATCCCCCCTGATGTTGGGGTGGGCATGGAGACCCCCCTGCCATCCTCCCCACCCCAGCTGCCTGGGTGCAGAGGGGTGGCTCTGAGCCCCTCTTCTCTCTCCCTGGCAGCAGACGCCGGCTGCCAGCCCCCGTGCCGGGTGGCTCTGGTCCCCGCTGGGTGCTCACCGAGGTGGGGACGTGGGGGAAGCCATGCTCCTGCTCCAGCAGGCGAGTGCCGAGCTCCTGCTTCTCCCGTCCCCACCTCCTCGCCGCCTCCTCCAGCTGCGACAGACCCAAACCAGGCTGGCTTTCTCCAAAGCAGGGGGCCAGAGGTGCCCCCCACCCTGGCCCGACACCCCAAGCCCCCCGCCATCAAGCGGGGAGCGGGAGGGGGATGCCCACCTGCCTCTCCAGCACCCGCCCGCGGGCTTGTGCCTCCTCCAGCCTGGCCACCAGAGACAGCTTCTCCGCACCCCCAAAAGCACCCTGCGGGCCACCAGATGAGCAGGAGCAGGGAAAGGGAATGCTGGATTAACCCCCCCCCCCTTCCCACCCCCTGCTTTCAGGGGGAGCAAGCCATAGGGGTGGCTATCGCCCCACGGAGCCGGAGATGTTGTGTGAGTGATGCCCCCGGCATGCCCAGTTACCCCCCGGCACTGCTTTCCGGGGTGCCACGGCTCTGACCCCCACCCCAGCCCTGTACCCGCTCCCCGGTCTCACCGGCAAGACTGGGGGCCGTGGGGCGACGGGGAGTGAAGGTTTGGGGGTGTTCGCCAGCTCCTCCCGCAGCCTGCGGTTCTCGGCCAGCAGCGCGGCGTACACCTCCCCGGAGAGGGCTTCGCCTGTGGGATGGGGTGGGGCAGCCACCACGATGTGTCCTACACCCTCCTCATGCAGAGTTGGGTCTAGAAGCAAGCCCCCATCTCTCCCGCACTCAGGGATGGGTGCTGGAGGGCTCAGGACATCCTCCGATCCCCCACTGCAGACCATCATCCCATGGTGCCAGAAGGGGATGGCCACCAGCAAAGACCAGCAGCTGTATATGGGTCCAGCCCGAGGGTCCCCATCCCCGCTTGCACCCACCCGCCGGCTTCTCAGTGGTCCCGCCTGCCCCAGAGAGCTTCTCCTGCAGCACTCGCTCCATTGCCTCGATCACCTGCGGGAGAGACCGGAGCCAGCTCAACACAAGTCTGTGGTGACCATCACATCTCCCCAGCCACTGTGGTCCTGGGACCAGGTAGCGCTCATGGAGGGGTGGGATGGGTCAGAGGGTCCCGTCTGCTCCACAGACCCTTGTGGCCCCCAACCTGCGCTTTTCGCCTGAACCTTCTGCTCCCCAACTCACCTTCTCCTGTTGCCGTACCGTCTCCTCCAAGCCCTTTGTCTTGCCCACCTTCTCCTGGCACCTCCTCAGCATAGCTTGCTGCTGCCAGTGGGCTCGCTGGAGCAACACCAGGTTCTTCTCGCGGTCATTTTTCTAGGGGGGGAGGAAGGGGAAAAGCCACCAGGGACCTCCATGCTGAGCCTCAAGCCTTGAAGCATCACTTGTAGGGCTGGGAGAACCTCGTGGTGGGGGTCCTGGGGCTCTCAGACACTTGCTTGGCTATGGGGGTGCCATGATGCTCTCCCTGCTTCCCCCCTGCTCCTCTGCCACCAGCTCGTCCCTCGGGCAGGCCCTGCCCGCTCTGGCTGATGTCCGTACCCGGATCAGCTCATTCTGTAGCTGCTGGACACGGTCCTTCAGCCTCCTCATCTCCGCTGTGCTGGCCACCAGTTTGCGCTTGAGAGTGGCTGCAAGAGTCCACGCCACGTGCTCAGCACCCAGCCAGGGGACAGTGTGGTCCCGTCCGCTGCACCAGGGAGAGGGATCCCCTAATTTCCACATCCCCTGCCCCATCACGCACCGAGCCTGTCCAGCAGCTCCTCCCGGGTCATGACGTCCAGGTCCACATCGGCAAGCAGACCGTGGCCCAGCTCTTCCTGCGAGGCCAGGCTGCGCCGCAGGAGCCCGTTCTCCATCTCCAGGCTGGTGACTTTCTGGCGCAGGGACAGGAGGTCCCCTGCCATCCGCTTCAGGGCCAGGCGGTAGCTGCCCACCTCCTGCCAGCCCAGAGCAGCATTGCTGGCACCCTGCTGCCAGCCTGGGCTTTCCCCAGCACCAAGAGCTCAAGCTGAGGATGTTTGTCTTGAGGGTCAGACTCATCATGAAGCAGCTAAGAAACACCCAGTGTTCCCCCTCCTCTTGCAACTGTCGATCCTTCTCCATCCATCCACCCACCCACCCACCCATCCATCCATCCATCCATCCATCCATCCATCCATCTACCCACCCATCCTTCCTTCCTTCCTTCCTTCCTTCCTTCCTTCCTTCCTTCCTTCCTTCCTTCCTTCCTTCCTTCCTTCCTTCCTTCCTTCCTTCCTTCCTTCCCCAACCATCCTCTAACCGTATATACTTGTCTTCCCCTCCCTCCATCCATCCATCCATCCCTCCCTCCCTCCCTCCAAACCTTCTTTTCTCCACCTGTTCACCTCTCCTTCCACGCTGCAGATCCCCCCACCCGCATTTCCCCATCTCTTCCTACCACCTTTTTTGGTGGAAAAACAACTCTCCCGAGGACCTGGTGCAGAGCAGTCGGAGCTGGGGGTCAACCTCAAGCTCTGAGCCTTACAGGGCTTTGCAGGTCTTTAGAAGAAGGGAGGTGGTGAAGAATAATGGAGGGATGAATATTTTATACAGACGAGCCTGAGGATTTTTTAGCACCCGTGTAGCTGGGGAACACCTTGCCAGGTGATACTGGGGGAAATAATTCCCTGAGGATTGGCATCTTCTGAGGCTGATCCTCCAGCATCCCTCCCTGCCATGCCGGGCTGTGGAAAGGCTCCCGGCAGCAGGGACCTTGGCCGGGGGGAACTGCGTGCCTCCAGCTCCCCTGGTCGCCGGCTCCCAGCCTTGGGGCTGGCCTTGGCGGCAGGGCCGGGGCATGGGGTGGTGGTGCAGCAGCATCACGCAGCCTTGGGGAAGGGGGGGAAAGGGGAGGGGGTGGGGCACAAACAGCAGAGGCTCGGCTCCTTCCTCCCCACCTGCCCAAGAGCTGTTTCATCCAGGACTCAGTTCATGCCCAAGATAAAGGCCCCTCCAGCCAAACTCAGTGGCCAACCCCCCCCCCCAAGACCTTCACCCACCAGCAGCACAGAGCCGACAGCAGCTTGGCTTCAGTCCCTGTGGGAGCCAGGACCTGCCTCGGGGACGCTGCTGTCCCACCCCAGTGCCCCCAGTGACTCCCACCCCTCTGGTGTCTCTGGCACTCACCGGCTCCTGGTCCCCGATGACCTCCTGGGACCTATGGAGCAGAGAGCAGGGGGACACCCTTGGCCAGCTGCTCCTGCCGGAGCGAAACAGTGACAAAACCTTGCCTAGGTGACCCTCCGCAGGAGACAGGAGCCTGTTTCGGGTGCTGGGGGGCAAGGCCAGTGCTGGTGGGGATGAGGGTGCAAGGAGGGTGGGAGCCTGGAGGAGTGAGGAGGAAGATCAGCAGCGACGGGGCGGGAGGAGAAGCTGCTGGGGGAAAACATGGGGGCGATGGAGTGAGGAGGAATCCACCCTGAGGAGGATGAGAAGAAGGAGCCAAGAGGGGGCTGCAAAGCCGGCACGGCCCCCGTACCTCCGCTCCTCTGACAGCACTCCTGTCCCATGCAGCGACGGCTGCTTCCCAGGCAGGATACTGGCCATGGCGTCAGCTGCCGGGAGGGACACATCGTCTCGGTGGGGCTGGCAGGAGACATCAGAGAGGAGGGTGAGTATCAGGAGCAGGCTGAGGAAAGCCCTGCAAGAGGTTAAAGCCAAGCTGGTCCCACCATCAAGAACCCTGTTGTGAGCTCCTTCAGCCCCTTCCCCACATCTGGGAGCAGCTCTCCTGGCTTTCACCTGGAGCAAAATGCTTTTGCCACTGTTGCTTTGGGGTCAGGCTCTAACCCTGTCCCAAAAAACCTCTGGCATCACTGGCTGAGATGCCACCTTTGGGGCTCAGATGCAACACGATGTGGCCACAGGGCTGGAAGACCTTCTCCTGAGGATGGGGACACTTAGAAAATGCCTGGCTTTGAGCATCATCTCATGGCTGGACCACTGAGCCCTGCACCCTTGGGAGGAAATTTGGCTATGACCAAAAGCAATCCCAACCAGGCGTTGTCCCTGCAATTGGGACCTCGGGGTCCTCAGATCCCGCTGGTGATGCCAGTGACAGTGTGACCTCCCCCTCCCCACCCACCGCCCCTCGGCACTCACAGTGGAGGAGAAGGGTCTGTAGCAGACCATCATCCTTGCTCCTGGGGTGCCCCAGTCCCTCCGGCACCCTGATCCCAGCAGCCAGCCCTGCCTGCCAGGCTCTGCCAGCCCCAGACGAACTCCCCAGCAGCTTGGCCACCCC
Organism: Opisthocomus hoazin; assembly: GCF_030867145.1. NCBI lineage: Eukaryota > Metazoa > Chordata > Aves > Opisthocomiformes > Opisthocomidae > Opisthocomus > Opisthocomus hoazin. The sequence goes on from NC_134423.1 coordinate 12,368,736, forward strand.
CGGCCGAACGTCCCGTCCCCGAGCCGCCACCTGAGCTGCTGGCCGGTGGACTTACGGTGATGCCAGGGTGCTGTAGCATGAGGAAAAGCTGGTTTGCCCAGGCCCTTTCTGCCAGTGCCTGTTGCTACAACACATCTCTCCTCTTAGCAACTCCTCCCCGCAGCAACTAGGCGCCTAAAGCCACCCAGCTGCACCCAGATGGGTGCAGGCAGCCTGCTCTGCTGCTCCTCGCCCGGGGCACCCACATCTCGACCCCTTTAGCATCCCTTCCACCATTGCACATCCCATTGCTGCTCCCAAAGCCATCGGGGCCAGGAGGCAACATCTCCCCGCTGCCTGCCTCCGAGCACTCCAGAGAAGGGCAGTGAGGCTGGGGAGGGGTCTGGAGAACAAGTCTCATGAGGAGCGGCTGAGGGAGCTGGGGCTGTTCAGTCTGGAGAAGAGGAGGCTGAGGGGAGACCTTATGGCTCTCTACAGCTATCTGACAGGAGGGTGTAGCAAGGTGGCTGTTGGTCTCTTCTCCCAAGTAACTAGCGATAGGACAAGAAGCATTGGCCTCAACTTGTGTCAGGGGAGGTTCAGACTGGATATTAGGAAAAATTCCTTCACTGAAGGAGTGGTCAGACGTTGGACCAGGCTGCCCAGGGCAGTGGGGGAGTCCTCATCCCTGGAGGGGTTAAAAAATCATGTGGATGTGGCACTTTGGAACATGGTTTAGCAGGCGCGGTGGTGTTGGGGTGACGGTTGGACTTGGTCTTAGAGGTCTTTTCCAACCTTTGTGATTCTATGAGCCTATGATTCTTCGAGACAGCAGCCCCTTGCTGTCCCCAGCCCTCCCTCCCCAGCCCCAGCCTGGTTTCGGCAGACGTGGCCTTATCTCCTGCTCCCAGCAGCGCAGACCCAAGGAGGTGACCCGGTGGCTGCCACCGCCGGGTCCCAGCATGGCCGGGTGGCTCTGACGGTGACAGCACCTCATTTCCACGCCTTGGATGCAGGCATGGAGACGCTCTCCCTCCCAGCACACTCCTCTGACGTTTCAAACACTCAATTAACTTCTGAGGACTCGTGTCTCGGAGATGCTGGGCGGCATCGGGCTGCAGCTCTGCCTTGGCGTTTGGGCTGACCCCGAGCAGAGAATAATTCACTGATCAGAGCCCGCTTTCATCCCGAGATGGGAGTTATAGCATTTTCAGGCAAGGCATGCTTTGCTCCAACAGGTCCCCCAGTCCCGTCCCCGCTTCGCGGTACCCACTGAGACTCCCGTGCCTCCCACTGGCCGCGGCATCCCGCATCCACCCCTCCTTTGGTGTTGGTTAAGAAACAAAGGGGCCGGTGTAAGGCGATGGAGCCCCTCGCTACCTCGTCCCGTGCCATCAATTTTTCATCAAAGAGCCTGTGGGAAGTGCGCAATTATCTGCCCCATCAATAACGCACAGCACCCGTGCTCGGCTCGCCCGGGCCGGGCAGCTGCTTTCCCTGCCTGTACTGGGAAGTGCTGGGTTCAGCCACGGCTTTCCCAGGCTCCGACAACACCTGCAGAGGCTGGAAAACCCTTCCAGGCCTTTAGTCCCAGCCTAGTGCTGCTCAGACACCCACCGCCCCCTATTTCTGCCCACGCTTGGCCCAGCATCACCCCGGCGCTGCCCCAGGGACGGGCGCAGAGCTGAGGGACACATTTTTCCCCTGCACCTCCTATCTCCAATCCACCCGAAGAGAGCTGCGTCTCTCCCTCCCGCAGGGCTCCGGATGAAAGCCTGGGAATCCACGCCTCAAAAGATGGAAGCTTTGAAACTCTCGGCGCTCGCTAGTTATTTTTTAATATATTTTTTTTTCCCCCCATCATTTCCAAGCCTCTGAAGCTTCCCCTGCCTTTGGAGCCTTTCATCCGCGCCGGCAAGCCGTCGCCCTCCTTCCCGTATTTGCTTAGGCCAAGTTTTTTTTTTATTTATTTACTTAACAAATTGCTCCGAGATGCTTTGATGTATCCGATTAGCTCCGACTGCTGGAATCAATTCATCTCTAGACGGAGCAGCACGGAGCGAAGCGAGGTGGTGGGGATGAAAATAAACCCCTGTGGGAGGCAGGAAGGTCCGAAAGTGGCTGAAAATCGGGTGTGCCAGAGGATTCTGCATCCGCGCGGCACGGCCTGACCCCGTCTCGGGCCAAGGAGGGGACAGCAATGCACCCCGGAGAGGGGCTGAGGACGGGCCAGCTCGTTTCACTTGTGAGCACAGAGGCGTCTGAGCCCTGGCAGAGCACCAGCCTCTTCGGCCACACGATCTCCCTCTGCCCGACAGATAACTCGCTCCTGGATGAGAACTAAGCCCAGTTCCTTAATTGTTATGAAGATGGGATAAGCTCGGATTTACATATCTGAGAAAAAGCAATTGCTGCAGCAGCTTAGGAAGATCAGAGGGGGAAAAAATCCCATTTTCCCCTCTTTCCTATAACACAAGCTCGTGGAACCATCAGAAGACAATGATGCCTTCATTCGCTTTGCCCGATGCCTTCGCCAACCTTCCCCATCCCCTTGGGACACGGGTGTTGGCCAGGGGCGATTCGGTGCCCCGGTGCCCCAGCCCTGGGGACACACCGGTACCCAAATCCCTCCTCAGGACAACACCTGGGCAGGTGTGTCGGTGGGGCAAATGTGGGTTTTTTTCCCCCCTCTACTTCCAAAATCCAAATGTTTCCCTGGGGAGCGCCCACTCCTGGGGGATCTGCAGGTCCCCCAGGGGAAACAGGGAGATTTTTAGCCCCGCTGCTCTCTCGGCAGGATGCTCCGGCTGGTGAAAGGCAGCAAATAAGCAGGGTTTTATCTGATCAAACCAAGGCTGAACTCCCTTGCCATGCATCGGGGTGGGGGGGGAAGCCGTGCTGAGGGGGGGTATATTAGCCAAAGCATTACAATTCAATTTAAGAGTTAATTGGATTGCGTTGAAAAGTGCTTAATCTGAGCCGAGCTCGATTTAATAGAGACACCACGTCTTCTGCTCCCTTCCTAACTGGGATGATGATTTTAGGGCTGGCGATTACCATCGCTATCCGGCTCCAGGCCCAGCTGCCGGCTGCTGATATCGTGTTGTACAAGGCAATAAAAGCCTCTGGATTACATGGGGTAACTCGAGGAGGCAAGATGCTCGGCATAGAGACCACCGCTCCTCGGGCTCCCACCCGCCTGCCTGCTTCTTCAAGATAAGGCTGAAGTCGGGCCACCAGCAGGGACTGCAATTCCTCTGCGAGTCGCTGCTGCTTTACTTTGCTCAAAGAAAATGGAAAAAAAAAAAAAGGATAAGGAAAGAAAAAAAAGGAGCCATCCCACCCCCCACCCCCCCCTAAATCAGCGGCTAGGAAGAGGTGGGATGACTTTTGAGAGCAAACTCTGTCTGAGTCAGCACCCGGTTCCTGAAAAACAATTTTTCTCCCTTCCAGCTGCACGGGGCTGCTTTTGGGAGGGATGGGGACAGCTGGAGTGACGTCCCCGAGTGATGTCCCCCAAGTGACCAGGGGGAAAGGCAGGAAGGGGAGGTCAGCAGAGCCTCCCGGGATGGGTCTCTCCTCCCATCATGGGTCAGAGCATCCCCCAACGCTGCTGCTCACCCCTGACCACAAACTGGGGCCAGACCTAAAAAAGCCCCCTCCGGAGCTCAAAAAAGGAGGGGAAACAGCTTGCGACTGTTACCTCAGGTTCCCACTGGGTCTCTGCAGGGTTTTTTTCTCTCCTAGGAAAACATTGGCATCTGTGTTTTCAGATAAGCACATTTCCAGCAACTGGGGATGTGAAGAAGTGGGGAAATATCACAAAACCTCCCAGTACCAGCAGGAAACTTGGTAGCGCTCGGCAGCTCCCAAAAGAGCTGGTTTTCCAAGCGTACCATTCAAAATCTGTGCGCAGGTCCTGACTCAACCACCTTCCCCTAACCCCACGCTTTTTATCTGCCCTCAAAGCATGTTCATGTCCCGGGCTTTGAAAAACAAGCGGCTGCAGAGGGATCAACCCGCAGCATCCCCATCGCCCCAGTGACGGGCGCTGCCGTGACTTGCCCTTGGCCCGGCTGGCGGTTTATTGCCGGCGCTGTGACCATCCATTTTCAGGTTTGCTAATGGATCGACCCGATTCGCTGATAAAACGCCCGCTGCCCTGACCTCCGCTGCCCTGAGCACCCACCACCCCGAGCATCTCCCGCCCACCGTCAGGCCCCATCCTTCGTTAACCGGCGCCGGGAAAGGCTGAGAAGTCACTAAATGAGGAAGGATGAGCCCTTTTGCACTGTGGGTCTGGCAGTGCTGCCGGGACTGGGTTGGAGCAGGACATGCAAGGGTGCACGCCCGCCAGCGCACACACCTCCAGACACTCAAAAACCGATATTTTGGGGCCCGTTTTCTCTTTTGGGGACCGTTTTCTCTTTTGCCTCTGCTCCGGCTCGCTGCTGGGGTCCCTGGTCCATCACCCCCACAGCCGCTCCCACGGCCACCCACACCCAAGCAGGAGCAGCACAAGTGAAACCCACCAAGCCCAACCCATTTCCCATCCCTGCCCAGAGCCTGGATGACCAAAAAACCCCTCTTGCAACTCGGCTGCAGCACTCAGACCATTTGCAACACCCCTCCCCCACCCAGCCTCCCCCTCCTCTGCCGTAGGGTGCCTGCCCTTCCAGCACCCTCCGCTGCCCTGCAAAAGCTGTGTCCCTCTGTCCCCCTCCTTGCCATCCCACTTCATCCCATCTTGCCCCCAAGAAGAGAGCTTTTTCAGTGCTGAGTGGGGCTGCGGCCCTGGCAGCACCCTCGATCCTGGCAGCACCTTCTCCCCGTGCACCACCCTTTTCCCTTGCAGCATCCTCACCCTTTGCATCCCCTCCTCTCCTCATAGCACCCTCTCTCGCCCTTTGCAGCACCCTTGTCGCTTGCAGCACCCTCTCCCCTTGCAGCACCCTCACTGCTGGCAGCATCATCACCCCCGGCAGCATCCTTTCCCCATGCAGCACCCTTTTCCCTTGCAGCATCCTCATCCTTTGCATCCCCCTCTGCCCTCTCAGCACCCTCGGCCCTTGCAGCACCCTCTCCCCTTGCAGCACCTTCTCCTATGCACCATCCTCTTCCCTTGCAGCATCCTTATCCTTCACACCCCTCCTCCCCTCACAGCACCCTCATCTGTAACAGCACTCTCCCCCCTTGCAGCATCCTTGTCCCTTGCAGCACCTTCACCCCTGGCAGCATCGTCACCCCTGGCAGCACCCTTTCTCCATGCAGCACCTTTTTCCCTTGCGGTGTCCTCATCCTTTGCATCCCCCTCTCCCCTCGCAGCACCCTTGGCCTTTGCAGCATTGTCACCTCTTGCAGCACCTTCTCCCTGTGCACCATGCTTTTCCCTTGCAGCATCCTCACTCTTCTCATCCCCTCTCCCCTCACAGCACCCTCTCCCTTTGTGGCACCCTTGTCCCTTGCACCACCTTCACTCTTTGCAGCATTGTCACCCCTTGCAGCAACCTCTCCCCCTGCAGCACCCTCATCCTTCACATCCCCCTCTCCCCTTGCCAGCAAGTCACTTTGCGGGTACCAGCCCCCAGGAACAGTGCCACACTGTGCTGGGGGTCCCCTCCCAGCTGGCTGAGGCAGATGACCCAGCTCAGCGGGCGTAGGAGCCCTCTTCTTCCTCGGAGGTCACCCAGCAGCTGGAAATGGGTCCAGCAAAGGAGCCCCGATGCTGCTGGCAAGCAAGAACTCCTGCCCCCACCACTGCTGCCCGCTCCATCAGCCCATGGTGTGTTTTGGGGGGAGAGGCTGCACATCTGGGCTCCCTTCTTATGTGATGGAGCTGATGGGCCACGTGTACCACTGGGAACAAAACGCCACCAAGGGAAAAAAACCTGCATTTACTTCTCCCAGGCCCACAAGAAGCCCTTTGGCTTGTGAAGTCCCCCGTGCCCACGGGTCAGGGAAATACGGGGGATGGTGGAGGGAAAGAAAGGCTTGAAGGAGAAGCAAATGTTTGAAGAGGTTGGAGAAAATGCCCCCCTAATCGTTAAGTGCTGCTTGTAAATTATTCATCGAGTGGCAAGAGAGGCGCAAAGCTATTCAGCGCAAGGGCGGAAGGGTAGGAAAACACTGCTGGGCTGAGCGCAGCGTAAAACTCAGCCGAAGGTCAAAACATCTGGCCCCTCAGAAATCAGCCTCGAACCTCGGTAAGCCCAAGGGGGGTTTCATGTCCCAGCAGAAACATGCACAGAGGCTTTTCTGCCTCTGCGGGACCAGGGCAGCCTTACCCTAGCTCTGATAATATTCCTCATCGCTTTGTTTTCCTCTCCCCCAGCTCTTCAATGAAGGCATTAACGAGTAGATCCGGAGTGGGAACTCCAAAGCCGCAGGGTAGGGATGGGGAATCCAGGTTTGATCAGCCCGAGGGGAGTGGGAAGAAGTGACAGGGCTGTGATCAGCCGAGTGCTCCCCCCCCCGCCCCCCCCCAAGCCCGCTGCCGGGGGGCTCTCGCATCCCAGCTCCCTCCCGCATGCACGCTCCATTAGTAGGGTGTCAGCCCCGATTCCCGGGACTGGCAGGAGATGGGCTTTCCAGGCCTTTCCCTCGCCTCGCAATGCAAGCGGAGTGAAAATAATATGCACTTTAGGGGGAAGAAAAAAAGCTAAAGAAAGACAACGGCTGTCAAAGGTTCAGGGGAAAAACAATAACCCTGCCAGCAATGCTTTCTAGCATTATTAGCTAGAAAAAGGACAGGGCAGGGTGTGCCCAGGGCTTGTGCAAACCCTTTCTGTCCTCCCCAGCTCCTGTTGCCCCACTGGGGCTTGAAGTTCGGACGCCAGAAGCATCCTTGAGACCACTTCCCACCCTCCCTCGCTTCATCGCTGCAGGGATGCTCTTGTGAGGATACAGCGAGCTGGATTTCACAGAATCACAGAATCACAGAATAGTAGGGGTTGGAAGGGACCTCTGTGGGTCATCTAGTCCAACCCCCCTGCCGAAGCAGGGTCACCTACAGTAGGCTGCACAGGATCTTGTCCAGGCGGGTCTTGAATATCTCCAGAGAAGGAGACTCCACAACCTCCCTGGGCAGCCTGTTCCAGTGCTCCGTCACCCTCAGAGGGAAGAAGTTCCTCCTCATGTTCAGACGGAACTTCCTGTGCCTCAGTTTGTGCCCATTGCCCCTTGTCCTGTCACTGGGCACCACTGAAAAGAGCTTGGCCCCATCCTCCTGACACCCACCCTTCAGATATTTGTAGGCATTTATAAGGTCCCCTCGCAGCCTTCTCTTCTTCAGGCTGAACAAGCCCAGTTTGAGGCAGCTCGGGGCATTAGCGCAAGCCAACAGTGAAGCCGGGGTGAAAATGTGTCACACGGATCATGTAGTGATGCCAGGGCCAGATCCTGTACAGGTCTGAAGGGTATCGAGGCTTCTCTGGAGCCCTGGGGCAATTTGGGTTGTAAATTTTTTGGACCTCGTGTGCTTGTGGCATTTAAGCCGTGCCGTGGTACCCGCCTCTGCACGGCCCATTACAGGTTTCTATTAGGCTGGGCGTAAAGCAGCCGCTGTGGCCGTGGAAAAGGAAGCAATAAAGCTCAGTGGATTGGAGGAATTAAAACAGCTGGAGAAAAAAAAAAAAATTAGCTTTTCTGTATTTTTACGGTTGTTGTTTTATTGCTAATTTTCTTCCTGCTTTGTAGCCTGAATCGCAGGGAGAGGGATTGGGTTGAAGGCGGGGTTTGGGCGGCCACTGGGCGTTTGGGCAGCACAGGGCCCCTCGACCTTCTCCCTCCCAGTGATTTAATAAGCAGAACTGAGGTTTAACGACCTGTTATTTTTAAAGCCAGATGGCTTAAAGTACAGGAAGATATTAGGACCACGAAGGCTGGGTCTGAATTCATCCAAGGGCTCCATTTATCAATACAAAGGGCTGGAGGAGGAGAGCAGCTGCTTTTTCTCTTTTCCCGGAGCCGAAAGGTATGAGCTGGAGGTGCCTGGGGTCTCCAACATAGTGCAGCGGTAACAGGAGGGAATTTGCTAAATGGGTTGGAGATTGAGCAATCAGATTGCAGCCGGTGCATCCAGGCTGCTCCGGGGAGTGCTGTCCCCCCTCCAGCCCCTGTGCCACCCCGAAGCAGCTGGGGACCAGGGATGCGGGCACTCACGGAAAGGCTCCTCCATGGGCACAGCATGGGAAATTATCAGTACAACCCGGCTATGGATAAAACCCACCATTCCAAGCAAAGAATAGGTTGGAAGAGAGATTAAAATTGGGGATTTATGCCAGTTTTTCACCTTTATGAGGTGCGGTGCACGCATTTATGGTGGCTGGCAGGGTGATGCCGTGGGAAGGGTGTTGGTGCGGCATCCACGGCTGCTCTCATGGCTTCTTACCTGGCAATAAAGTGGGTTCGTGGAGGCTGTCCGCAGCTCTTCGCCCCTCTCGAGCGTGCCGGCGGCGACAGGGTCCAGGCTGGGGAGGACATCGCTGTCCGACAGGGTCAGGAATGCCGCTGGTCTCTGGGGAGGAAAGGCAACGGTCTGTAGGATGGATGGATGCGGTGACAGGGGCAAGGAGGGGGCACCCGGACTGAGCTGCCTGTCCCCTGTCCCCCCCTTCATGTCCCCAGTATGCCGCAGGACCAGCGTGATGGGAAAGAGCTGCAGGCTGGCCACGCTCATCTCATCTTTGCAAGGTGCAAGGGGAGCTTTGGGCATGGAGGGGATCCCTGGGGAACCAATGCTGGACCAAGAAGACAAGGAAGAGGAAGAGGAGGAGGAGGAGGAGGAGGAGAAGGCATCTTTCACACTGAAGCTTGTGTTAGTGGAAATAGCAGGTCCATGCCCAGCTCAAACCATCTGTCCCCTTCCCTGGCGGGCAGGAGGTGGGTGCCCAGGTCTTGCGGGCACAAAGGGATGCCAAGAGCCACTGCTCTGCTTGGTGCTGCGCTGGCAGTCCCTGCCAGGCCCCCAGCCAGACGCTGCCGGCAGCGGTAATGTGATTTCCCTGCCCCTCATTTCCCGCGCCCGGCTCTGCGCGCCCTGCTCTGCTCCCGCCAGCCCGGCTTTTATAGACTCCCCTCTAATCCAGTTAGAGGGGGAAGTCGGATCTAATAAAATAAACGATGGAGTCCGCGCGCTCCTCACTGCTGCCTGCGATGGCAGGCTCATGGACAGGGACCCTCGCCCTGTGCTGGCCATCCCAGCTCCCAGTATTGGGGATGGGGACGAGCTGGGCTCCTCGCTTCGAGGCACAGCACCCCAGCACCCACCTATTTCACTGCCTAAGAGCCAACAACCGCGACCTGGCAAACCCTCGGCTCCCCGCCGCCTCCCCACGTCGCAGATGCTCTCCTGGCTTCGCCGGCCGAGCAATCAGGCTGGGCGCCCTCTCCAAATTGGCTGCGGGCACGGGCAGCGGCGAAGTGGCCCATGTTGGGTATTACTCCGTGCCTGCGCCCGGCCTCGCCTCGTTAGTGCAGCTAACGAGGGCAGCGAGCATCCTTCCTCCCCGCGACGAGGTGTCCGGAGGCGTCCCCGTGCCCTTCCCCATCGCTGCCTCATTAACACCATCAGCATCATCGTCCCCTGTGCCACCGCATTTCATTACCACCTCAACCAAGCTCCTCCAGCATCAAAGCCGGGGTGAAGATGCCCCCCGCCCCGCCACTCTTCCCCTCCTTGGGGACCGGCATCATGTAAAATGCAACAGTTTAGGCTCTGCCTGCAATTACCGGGGCTGGCGTACAGCTGCTGCCTGCCGCGCCGGAGCGATGGCCAGCCCGGCCCCGCCACCACTGCCCACCGGAGAGCTGCTCGCCGGAGCGCGCGTGCTCTTAATTCAATTAGCACTGCCCTGAACGCTCCCCTGGGACCTGCGGGCGGAAACCAACAAATTCTCCTTAACAAAGACATTCCCTCTTGGTATTTTTCGGTTCCTCGCTGGCTTGGCTCTCCTCGACTAACGATGCTCTTGGACGGCAGCGATGCCGTAAAGCCCCTTGCAGCCCACCAAGTGATCAGCGGAATGGGTGATGTGTTTGATTGGCAGGTGTCGATCAAGAGCTGGCAAGCAGGAGCTCGGCAGCCAGCAGTTTGGCTGTGCCGAAAGCCCTCAGCCAGCTCACTGAGAGAAGATGCTCGGCAGGGAAGGGTGATGCTCCCCCAAACCAAGCCTTTCACCAGCTTCTGCATCCCCTGCAATGTGGTTTGGGGAGAAAAACCCGATTTTGCTGCTCGTGGAGGACAAACCTGGCCAGACAGGCTGGAAGAACAGGAAATGCATGGCGATTCCCCCCTTCCCAACCAATTATAAACCCATTTTTTTTTGCCAGCCCAAAAAGGGTTTGATCACTGGGCTGGCATGGTGACAGTTTACACCCCAGCGCTGTGACAATTTACACTAGGTGCCGATCTGCTTCTGGTTTTAAATGGCAGCAATTACATAAATTAAGGCTGTTTAAGCAATGATATAGCCAGCCTGTTGATTTTTTTTTTTCCCCTGCCTGGAAAAAAACAGCACTAGCTTTTCCCTTTTTTTCAGAGGCCGTCACCACGTGCCGGCGTGTCCCCAGCCCCCTTCTCGGGTGACATGACCAAGGGTGCTCAACAAAGCGGGTGGCAGAGGCTTGAGGTGACCCCGAAGGTCCCAAGCGCCGAGTTAATGCACTGAGCAAGGTGGGGTCGTGCCAAAACAAAGCACAAAACAGGGCTGGCTAATAAACAGGGGCGATGAACAAATCCCTTAGGAATAAAGATGCCTCCGGTGTGTATTTTCCAGCCCTCACATGGGGCTCAGCATCCCCTGGGCACATCGAGGACCGCATCCTGCTGACCCTGCGCATGGATTTGCCACTGGCTGCTGCATTGTCAAACTCCTCTTTCCTGGGAAAGACACCAAATTTGGGGTGGAAAATGAGGAACGAAGGGAAAACAGGAGCCCTGCCTTGAGCCCCAAGCCCCCGCGGAGACGGATGAAGTCGGCCACAGGTTTTCCCCCTGCAACAATTTTTCAGCGACAGACGTTAATTTGCTAAAACGTCAGCGTTTTGCTGAAGTCTTTGATTTCTTTGTCTCCCTGAGACGATCAAAGTCTTTTGTTCTCCTTTGGGCTCCAAAGACAGAGCGCAGGGGGATGAAGGCAGGCGGGAAAACGGGCTGGGTGGGGGCAAACCCCGGGGTCTCGGTGCCTTTACAGGCAGCGGGGGGGCTGCAAGGCAGCGCTGCCTTTCCCTGGCATATCACAACTCCTGTTTGCTCATCCCTGGTGTCAGGGCTCTTGGCTTTTAATAAAGCAGCTGCTCCAAACCCTTTCCCCGTGGCTATTACAAATGTAGCAGGGTTTTGAGACCCTGAAGAAATACTGGGAGGTGAGCCCTGTTATTCAGGACTCCCTTATCCCTGGAAAACTCTGGACTAAGGACATTTTCCCAACATGAAGGGTTGATGTGAGCATCCAAAGCCAAGCTCGGGAGCATCCAGACCCCTGGTAGGAGTCAGTGAAATCCCTGCAGAGGCCACGGAGCAGTCGGGATTTACGCCCGGCACCAAGTGCGCCGGGGAGTACAGATGGCCCAGGGTTTATTTAGCTACTGTTTGTTATAAAAAGCCCAGCCAATCTAGGTTATGCATTTTCAGCTCTCTACATTCAAATAAAATAAAAAAAGAAAAGAAATGAGACAAGCTCGGTGAGTCTGTTCTCCTTTGCCATCTGGCTGGGGAGAGCTGTGGGGCAAGGGAGCATGGGGCAGGACAGGCAGGGGTGCTGGGGCTCCTCACACCCCATGGATGGGCAGGGATGCTGGGGCTCCTCACATGGCAGGGATGCTGGGGTTCCTCACACCTCAGAGATGGGCAGGGATGCTGGGGCTCCTCACAGCCTGGGGACGGGCAGGGGTGCTGGGGCTCCTCATACCCCACAGATGGGCAGGGATGCTGGGGCTCCTTGCACCCCAGTGATGGGCAGGGATGCTGGGGTTCCTCACACCCCAAGGCAGGGATTGATGGGGTTCCTCACACGCCAGGGATGGGCAGGGATTCTGGGGCTACTTGCACCCCAGGGATGGGCACGGGTGCTGGGGCTCCTTGCACTCCAGCGATGGGCAGGGATGGTGGGGTTCCTCACACCCCAAGGATGGGCAGGGATGCTGGGGCTCCTCACACCCCAAGAACAACCCTGGTACAGAGGTTGCCCCGATGCCTCGCTGGGTCTGTTCAGGTCCTGTATGGACTCTCTTTGCCTCTTGGCCCTGCTTGGCCATTACTTGCTGTCCGAAAGCCAAGCTCAGGACTAATCCATGAGCTGAGGACTTGGAAATCCAGCCTTCAAGCATCTCTTGAAGCCTGGAGCTGCCTGAAGGTGGAGAGGAGAGGTTCTGTCCCTGCAATCTCGGCAGCATCTCCCCTGCCTGCCGGGCTGTGGTTTTGGGGTGCTGGGATCACCGCCAGCCGGCTGGGGCAACTTCCTTGGAAAATCCTGACCTCCAGGCAAGGAACAAGGGCCTCAGCAAAGTCAGGGGGAGCCGAACCTGCCCTCACCCTGCTCGGTAGCAGCTCACGCATTGATTTGCATCGCTCTGGGTCCGTCTGCCACCGGATGAATTAACCAGAGGCAGAGCTCAGGCCAGCTCCAGCTCTCCTGTTTTTTGTTTCCACTCCCAGCTCTTACATATATTAAGGAAGGCAGGGCTGGAGGGGGGGAAAGGGAGAGGTTGAGGAAGATGAGAAAAAAAAAAATTACAGCTCCCAGATCAAAACAATAATCAGCTAAATGAATTCCGCAGCATTTTCCCGCATGACTGCGAATGATAATTTAGTGCAGCAGCCAGCTGGAAGCAAAAGGATTAATTCTGCACTTAGTGACACCCATGTGAATAATTCATCACACGCAGACCCCTTTTCGTTGACCCCCCTGGGCAATCACTCCTAAGACCCCCACCAGCCGGCCCCAGCCCGCCGCGGCTCCCCAGGGACTGGGGGGGTTCAGTCACCAGTTCAGCATCCAGCCCTGTCCCAAATTCACTTTATGGATAGGGTTTTTTTTTCGCAGATGGGAGCAGAGGCTGGTGGATGCAGTAATTAGATCGATCAGGCTTGTGGTCATATCCTGACCTGCCCAAGGTCTGGTCCTGGAGCCAAGGACAAGCGGGGTTTCCCCCTCCCCGGGATGAAAAGCAGCCAAATTCCCGCCCTGCTGTGACATCCCTGGGGACAACAAATGCTGAAGGATGGAGACAGCTGGACATTTGTCACCACGGTTAACCAGCCTGGCCCTTCTCTGCATGGAGACAGTGAACGGCCTCTCCCGAGTACCCTGCCTGTGCCCTGCCTGCCCCCCGGCCTCCAGCCGTGGTTTCCCAGGAATACAAGCATGTGCCAAAAGCCCTGGGAAAGCGACAGATATGTGAGGGCAAGGATGATGCTGCTTCTTCCAGCTGCCCAGTGGCACGATCCAGAGCCCCGACACAACAGGCACAAGGGATAAAACCCGGATTCAGTCCTGCCTGAGAGGTTTGGAGAGAGGGTAGCAGCTCTAAAGAGCCATCTCCTGCCCTGTCTCTGTCCCCATCCCTCCCTGCCTTGGGGTTCGCCGTCCCCAGCATCTCACCTCCGATCGCAGGACCTGCAGGCAGAGCCCCACAGTTGGGATGGTCCCAGATGTGGTTCTGAGGTCTGTGCCCTGTGGAGGCAGAGGAAGGCTCACAGCCCGCGCTGGCCTCTGGGTTTCTGCCGGGGCTCTGGTGGCTTTGGCATCACCCGGGTGCCACCCTGGGGCCCGGCGCTGCAGTTTGGAGCAAGGGGTCCTGCCTTCCTGCGGGATGCTCGGGAGCTCTGCACCAGGCTGCCCACCCAGACACGGAGGTGGGATCTCCATCCCACCATCCCAGCAGCTATAGGTACCATCACCGTGCCACCCTGCCCAGCCTCACCCCACAGCCCCAGCTCACCTGCACGGCAAGGCCATCCACGCGCATCCCGCCGCTCCGCGCTGCCAGCTCCCGGAAAACACGGCTGGTGAGGGGCAGCACCGAGTATCCCAAGGGAAGGAGGGTGCCCGGAGCATCCCAGACTGGGGAAGGGACAAGAGGCTGGGTGTACGGCAGCCCAGGATGTGCCCCAGGCCAAATCCAGGGACGAGGGAGAGCATCCTTGGTGGGGTCCCCAGACTCACCAGCTTTGTACGGATAATATTCGATCGCCAAGGCGGTGTCTTCAGAGAAGATGGTGGCCACGTCTCGGCCTTGGAAGAGGAAGGAGGTGTCCCACATTGGCTGCTCTGGGGGTCCAGCTGGTCGGGACATCTTAGGGGACAACAGGGAAATTATCATCCAGATACCTTCTCTCTATAGAGAGAAATCAGCAGACAGATAGGAGGGAGAGGAGAGGTGCAGGTAAAGCAAAGCACAACCTGTGCAGCTGCATCCCACCCCTGGCTCAAAAGGAACCCTGAATCCCAGTTGCTTGAACTGGTTTTCACTGGGTCTTCGAGCTTGGTTGCTTCTCTCCAACTAATCCCTGCCAGCATCCTTCTCCTCGCAGAGCCAGAGGAGGAAAACAGCACACAGACCAACTACTCCATGCTTAAAACCATGTTGGGAAGAGCCTGAAGGATGAGCTGCAAGGGTGAGATTTTTGATGCCTGTTTGGCAACTCAGTGCTCACTCTCGGGAAAGGGTTTTGCGACAAGAACAGGCTTTCGGGGTCCGTATCTCATCGCAAAACCCTTTCCCAAGCATGAGGTCCAGGTCACCTGAGAGATATCGAACAGCGGGCAACATGTTTATCCCCAGAGCCGCGAGTTGTCGTTGGAAATGGCATCGGTCCATCCCCGCCGGCAGCTGCTCCCCTTCACCTTCGGAGAGCCCCGCCAGCTCTCCAAAGGTCAGCCTGAACACCGGCTGCCCAGCACCGAGAAATTATTGACGGCGGCTCCTTTTTAATGCTGTTACTCCATGCTCTCGGCCAGTATCGCCCAGCGGGGACGAGACGCCGATCGACTTTTCTGCATCAGCACATTTCTGTTTCGTCGGGGAGGTGGCGAGGAGGAGAAGGTGGGGGGGAGCAGGGGGGTGGGTCTCCTTCTGCTCGCGTTTGGGGATGCTAATGGGCATTACGCAGCTCGGAGACCCGCAGTGGTGCATTACCCAGCCCCGCAGCGGTGCATTACCCAGCCCTGGGGGCTGTCAGCAAGGGAAGAGCGGGGCTGGGATGCTTCAGAGCCCGAAAACATCTCCATGATGGGCTGCGTCGGGCAGTGCTGTTAGTGCTGGCTCAGCACCAGGGCTCCCTAGCATCAGCCAGGATTTTTAGCTGGGTTGCAGCTTGCTTTGACTGAGTCCGTGCCTGTAAGTCCTTAGGGAAAACCTGCACGGACTGGGGCAGCTCCCAGCAGCCGGATCCAGCTCGGCACCCTCCAGCTGCTTCTCTCCTTTCCCAGCCTGCATCCCAGCACACGGGGCTCTTTCGTCATCCTCAGAAAGCCAAATTTGAGGGAGAATCTCCTAAAAAACACTGAGCGCCGCCTCCGGTTACTTTTCCTGGCATCGACCTGCACAAGGCGCGGCGAGATGGTGCCGTTTTAGACTCAGCGGGGAAGGAAAAAGTCAATGGCGGAAGCATATTGTTAATTTGACCCCAATTGTCAGAGGTCCCGAGCCCACCTGGCTCCTCTCACCGGGACAGGGATGGGAGATGACATTCCCAAATTCCCCCTGCCCCTGATCTGGGGGGCTTGGGAGGGGGAGGGCAAGAGCGCTCGCCGGGGCCAGGCTGTCTCCCACCGGCTCGGCAGGACAGATGGACGCTCTGCGCCAGGGCGTCAGAGCCGATGCACTGATTTGGGCAGACGACTTGGCACAAATACCGCCTCTGCCCAGGGCCACCTGGAGAAACACAACAAAGGGGACAAGGAGGAGGAGGAGGAGGAAGGAGGAGGAAGGCGACGCCTTCATCCTCCTTGGCTCCGACATCTCGTCTCCTGTACAAAGGCTGGTTCAAAGGCAGCAACCCCAGCACGAGCAGAGGCAGAGGTGGCCAAGCCCACAGCATCTATCCTGCCTTCCCAAGGGATGGGGCCATCCCCTGGTCCTCAGGGCTGCCTGTCTAGAGGGTGCAGACTCCAAAAGAGAGCAAGAATCTCCAGGTAAGTGGGTTAAACTGGAGGGTCTCCAAGGGAAAGGAGATCTATCTTAAAGGGGACCAGCATCACAAAGGCTTGAACTTGGTGCTTGGAAGGCAGATGTGATGTGGCTTTCTGCAGGAGGCACAGCCCGGTGCCCATCTTTCCAAGCTATGGGTTTGCCATTGCCACCAGCATGTCCAAACCCACCCATTTTTGTGAGCAAGGAGCTATTGGCCCTACGAGAGCAGCTGTGGAGAGCACCCAACGCTCTTGCAGGTGGCTCTGTGGAGGTATCAGCTAACTCCTGGCCAGGAAGACCAAGTCTTTGGGATCACCAGCTGGGCAGGGAAGGGTTAACCACCCAGCAACCCAAAAATCCCCTAAAGAAGAGGGGTGCGGGTGCTGCCCTGCTGAAGGTGAACCCAAGCGCCATTGTCTGCAGACACTGATGGGAAGCGACAGGCGAGAGGACACGCTGGGCTGGCAGCATTATTGAATCCGATTAGCCTGCCCAGGACTTCACTCGGGGAAAGCCATTAACCTCTGGAACAAGAACAGCAACGCTCCCTCCTTCACTCCCCTAACCTTTCCTCCCAGGCATTGGGAGCTCCTCCTCCCTGGGGATGAACCACATCCCACAGGTGGGGAAACTGAGGAAGGAGATGGGGGGAGAGAGCGGATGGGGGTTACGCAGCTCCCCAGGGCACCCGGTCCCCGGGGAGAGCATCCTCCGTGATGTGCAAAGACAGAGCATGTGGGCGCGGAGAGGAGGAGGAGAAGGAGGAGGAGGAGGCAGCAGCATGCACGCAGGCCAGATGGCCGGGTTTAATCACTCGTCCTCCCGCATCAGGCTCCCACGGCTCCGCGCTGGCACTGCCGCCCGTGCCAGGGCTGCGGGCCTGGGCTTGGGCTCACTCAGTGCCCTGGTCCCATGAGTTCGCAGGGGTTTGGGTGTGTATTCATCCGTATAAATCTGAAGGAAATGCATTTTGACTGCCTTTAGAGGAGAGAAATATCCCTGCTCCGGCTGGGAAACCACAGCTTCGGGGTGCTGCATCCTGGAGCAAAGAGATCGAGGGAGTGGAAAATAGCACAGAGGCAAGCGCACGGGGATTTCTTTCCTAATATCTGCTCTGGAGCTGGCACGGGCACCCTGTCCCCTGAACCTCTCGCCATGGTGTGGCTGGGGGTGCCGGTCCCAAAGCGGGCGCAGACCCAAAGCAGAGGGTCCCCTGCAAAGAGCAACCCAGGGAGGCGGAGGCGGGGGCAATACAGTAACAATTATTGTAATGAATGAAACACACTAGTGATTTTTATGATAATTCACCATCTCGTGGGCGACTTGGCATTTGGCTGGCCTCCTCCAAGTAATATTTTATTTATGGGCTCCCTGAACATGTTGATACAGCGTGTTTCACTCCAAGACAATCAAAATTCAGCGCACGGGGGGAAGGATCGAGACGGAGAAACGTGTGCTCTGCTGGCCTCTGGAACCAGCTGGATCCATCTTTTCGGGGTGGCTGGACATCTGCCCTCGCCACACTTTCGGCTGGCACTTCTCAGAGGTGAAGGGATAGAGCAGCTCTGGTTTCGAGGGGCGGCAGCTTCACACCGGCTTCTGGCTTGGCTGCCCCATCACCCCTCTTCCCTGCCCCAGCAAGCCTGCCCGTCCCCTGCTTTTTACTCCCTGGCAATTTTTGGCAGGGCTGGGGAACAAAAGCGGGGCCCTCCTCCTGCTCGCCGATGATGCCGCGTGCTGAAAGCATATGTTTCCCTAGCAACAGCTATTTTGAAGACGTGCGTCGCTAGCTCTCCCGGCGGTACTTGAGCCCCGGGGAGGAGCAGGTCTCTGCCTTCGAGAGGCGGCACTCGAGCCGGAGGCGTGAGCGGAGCAGGGGAAAAATGAAGAACAAAGGCACAAACGAGGAGGTGCCCATGGGTTTCTGCAGGCAGGGCGAGGCGGATGTGGGGACCATGTCTTTGATACTCAAAGCATCTCTTTGCCCCTCAAGATTTGGGGTTCTTGGCTCCCCTGCTGAAGGAGGGATGCTCATCGGTACCCGAGTGGGAAGGATGCTGCTGGCCCCATGCATCCCTGCGGATGCGCTCGGCCTCGTACCTGGGGGCAACCGCGGTTGGCAGCTCGGGTGAGGCTGAAGGCTGCTGCCGGAGGGTCCGGGAATGTGACGGTGGTGGGGCTGACGCCGGGACAAGCGATGGGATGCTTCTCCATGCGGTGCCTGAGAAGTGATGGAAAAGGGGGGGAGTCAGTGTGTGTGGGGCCACATCGGCTCCCGGCAGCCAAGCACTGCTTGGGAGGGGACGTGGCACCAGGGATGCTCAGGTTGTCCCAAGCCCAGCCCTCTCCTTCCACGTCACCAGCTGCCCCCCACAGCCAGAACTCACTCATACTCCCGAATGTTGGTCACAACTCTGGCCACGGCAACGAGGGGCCCAGAGGGGGTGGCCAGGGGAGCCGACAGCCCCCGCAGCAGCACCTGGGAGGTGGCAAACTCATGGTGAGGGGTCAGCAAACGTGGGAGGAAAAAAAACCTGCCCTAAATCAGCACTGACAGCCACCGGAGCAGGAGACAACGTGCAGCAGCACCCTCCCCGAGTCGAGATGCTCTGGTCCACCCGGACCCTGCAAACCTGCCCTGCCACCTCCTGTCCCCAGGGCCACCTCTCACCTCCAAGGCCACGTAGCTCAACCCGTTGCAGCGAGGGATGAAGCTCCCTTTGCGGATGATGGTGACATGTAGGACCATCCCCACAGGGTCCCGTGTCCACGGCTGTTTGCAGAAGAGAGTGAACCGTGGGAGGAG
This sequence comes from Opisthocomus hoazin, assembly GCF_030867145.1. Taxonomy (NCBI): domain Eukaryota; kingdom Metazoa; phylum Chordata; class Aves; order Opisthocomiformes; family Opisthocomidae; genus Opisthocomus; species Opisthocomus hoazin. The sequence continues at coordinate 12,387,655 of NC_134423.1, forward strand.
GAAGGGTCAAGGCCACCAACCGCGGGTGCTGGGCACGCAGACAGCCCATCGCTGGTAATAAAGCATCAACTGATAATTAAAGCTCACCGTCCCCCGGAGCCTTCCCAGAAAAGATCAATACAATAAATCCTTCTGCATTTAAATATTTAATCGCTCCCAATCTCTGTGTAGGGGAGAGGAAACTCATTTCTGCCAGCCAGAGCAAAGGGGAGGTTAATCGGGGGGGAAGTTTTGAGTGAGTTTACCAGGTCTCAGCTGTACTGGGAGCTACCAGCCAAGTCCCCGGGAGTGTTAACGTGTTGGGACGGAGAAATGCCCACTGAGGGGTGTGGGAAGCGGCTTCTCGCTGGGGCTGGGTACCCACCCTGCATTAATTAATGCGCAGTGGCTCCTGTTTAACGAACGTTCTGACGTATGGCCTGGCCCCATGTCTCCTTCCCCAGGATGCTGAGGGCGAAAGCACTTCCCAGTTTGCAATCCCATCTCTTTTCCTCCAAGTTTTCCCACCAGGGAGAGATGAAAAAAGCCCAACACAACACCTGCCTTGTTCCCACCTCGCGGGAAGATCACAAGCCTCTTGAGCACCTTCCCCAACTTGCCAAATTCAGTTTTCCCACCAGGATTACGCTGTTACACAAGGCTCCCGTTGCCCGCAACCCCCAGCTACAGCCCGGGGGTGAAAGTCAAAGTTATAAGCAGGAATAAGCAGCGGGATGGAGGGGCAGGCGCCGTACCTACCAGCACCAGCCTGCAATGGTGGGGCTGGAAGGGCTGGAGGTGCCGCACCGGCAGCTGGAAGGTCCCCAATGCCTCCTTGGTGGCTTTGTCTGCCACGGTGAGAGTCAGGGCTGGAAGGGAGAGGGCCAGCCATGAGAATGAGCGGGTCTGGCCGCAGGGTTTGGGGAAGGGGAGAGCAGGTGTCTGCAAGGGGACCTAATATATGCCTCTAAATATCTGCAGGGTGGGTGTCAGGAGGATGGGGCCAGACTCTTTTCAGTGGTGCCCAGCTACAGGACAAGGGGCAAGGGGCATAAACTGAAGCAGAGGAAGCTCCAGCTGAAGATGAGGAAGAACTTCTTCCCTCTGAGGGTGACGGAGCCCTGGCCCAGGCTGCCCAGGGAGGCTGTGGAGTTCCTTCTCTGGAGATATTCAAGTCCCGCCTGGACGCGGTCCTGTGCAGCCTGGCGTAGGTGACCCTGCTTCGGCAGGGGGTTGGGTTGGGTGACCCACAGAGGTCCCTTCCAACCCCTGCCATGCTGGGATTCTGTGATTCTGTGACGGGGAGAGGTTTGGGGAAGATCTGGGTGAAGCAGGGACAGAGGCGAGGAGTGGATTGATTCATTTTCAGGAGCCCCTTCCCCTCGTAGGTCGTGGTGGGGTGAACTGGGGTGGGATTTAACCCATCCTGGGTTTATCTGCGCACACACACACGCATCTGCAGGAGCCATCGAGAGCACGTCCCAGGCATCCCCAAGAAAGCGAAGCCCATGAGAAACTGGCACCAACACAGCTCAGATTCCCATTTAAGTAGCCGAGACTTTCTGCTGATCCATCTAATCCACCTCCCTGCCTCCAGCCCACCCCGCTCAGCTGTCGGGATGCCACCCTGCCCCGGGGTCAGCTCGCAACCCCATGGGTGGGTTTTGCAGACACTTCCCACCATGGCATCCACGCTCTCAGGGTGCCTGGTCCCCATCTGTCCCCCCGCACCGCAGCATCACCCCCACAGGCGCTGGCACCCCCAGCTCTTCCCATAACTTACAGCAAAGCTGCAATTTAGTTGACAAGCACGAGCAGGAGGCTTTCATCAACAAAAAAAGGAGCTGATGGAAGGGAAAACCGCCCTCTCTTTATGCTGCCAGCAAGACTTGGGCTTCCCTTCCCCCAGCTTAATGACTGTGCCAACGCACCCGCCTTAACTGCTGCTTGGCCAACCTGGCAATGCCACAGGTCCTGCGCATCACCAAAATGAAGACGAGGGACCAGGCAAGTGCATGGACCACGCTTTCCTGAGCTCGTGCTTCTCAGCAAGTGCTCTATTTATAATGGAGATTTTCTTTTTCTCCCAGCCCCTTGTGGAAAAAGCACCAGAGAAAATGTCCTGGGGTTGAGCAAGAGACAAGTGGTTTTGCTGCTAGTCGTCAGCGATGACAGCTCGGCGGCCCTGCCAATGGAAAACCTATTTCTGGGCAAGAAAAGGATAGAAACCCTATTTCTGGGCAAGAAGAGGTGCGAGCTGCACCTGGAAATGACAGGTCCGGTCTGAACAGCTGGGGGATGACCATCTCCCAACGTCTGGGGGATGCTGGGAGGCAGATGAGCGGGGCCGGAGGTCCCACTGGGTCTCCCCGCATCTCTCCCGGTACCGCACAGGGCAGGTCCAAAGTACATCAAAAGCTCCTTGTTTTCATTTGGGTCAGGGCCTAATGGGGTTAGGCATGATGTGAAGATTGGCTCCCAGAGTTTGTTTTATAAGGGTTTGATTATAATCAAATCCTGGCCACTAAAGCCACGAGTTTTGTTACAATTGCAGACTTAGCAGCCCTGCGTGGGGATTAACAGCATCATGACGTGGGTCCAACTGATACAAGTTGTTGGGATGGCAGCTGGAAAGCTTTGGGGTGATCACCCCTGATACCGATTCCCATGGGATGCTTTGGAAGATGCCTGGAGCTCAGCATCGACACCTGCAGCACCGCGTCTGGAGTCACAGCCCTCCTGGCCCTACCCTGAAGCCACCACAGCCACGCACAGCTCAGGGCACAGGTTGTCCTCATCGTGGCCACCCTCTGCTTGGATGCTGATTGGGGTCCTTTGGAGCACGGGCTCCCGAATATCCCAAAATTAACCCTTTGAGGAGGTGAGACCTGCATCCCAGTCCCCAGCATCCCTGTCCCACAGTCCTCCGATGCTCTCACCTGCCCAGCCAGCATCTTCAGCATCCATTTGCACTGTCACCTCCTCCTCCCAGGTGGGTGCGTGGGTGGGCACTGACGATGCATGGGTGGCCTGCGCCTCTGGCTTCTGCTCATCCCCTCTGCTGGTCTTACTGGAAGGAAAAGGAAGGCAAAACAGGCTGGTTACCGGATGAGTAAGGGGAATGCATCAGCAGGGAGCTGGGCCTGGGAGAGGGATGAGCACTGACCCTGCTCGGTGCAGCTAACAGCGGCTAGCCCACCACCATTAGCAAAGCTCTGCCCCTGCTCTGGGGGGCCTGTGCTGGGGGTCTGGGGCCGGTTTTACTCCCGGCTGCCAGACCCTGCAGAGCCCCCAGTGATGGGGTTTGCAGCCCATTGTAGCCGAAAGGCTATTTCAGACCCCGGAGGCCAATTACCCGGCTGTATTGATGAAGGGACAGGGAGAAGGCTGCTGGGAAGGGAGAGAGAAGATTGAATGTTAACTACCACCGTCATTAAACTCAGCACATAACGAAGCCGAGCAATAATTACAGTGGCCTTAGTGGCTACAGCCCTGGGTAATTCTTCATCGATGCTGGTGCAAGGCCATCAGCACCAGGGCTGCTTTGGGGTTGTTCCTCCCACTTTTGTCAATTGATCATCAATTACTCATGAGCTTGGCTAATGATAACAACACCGCCCCCCCCCCCCCCCCTTAGGGGGGCTGGCAGATCTTTTAGGGGGTCTCCACTGCCCAGCGATACACTTGGTGTTACCGGGGAGCCCCAAGACCACGGCAGAGTCCCACCACCTGGTGACCTGGTCCCCTCAAGCCCTCTCCATCCTCGACCACGGGGTGACAGGGGATAGTGCTGTGGCTTCAGGCCAGCATGACAAAGATGCCCCAGCCCTGTCAACGGGTTGCTCTGGATATGAAGATGCTAACATGTCCGGTGCTGGCTCCTCCAGGAAAGCTCTTGCTGGAGAAGAGCCAGCAAGGCTCTTAGGGAGAGGTTACTGGAGCACTGCAGTGAAAGAAATCAGATGGTGGCACTTTGCCCCCCCATCTCTGAGAGAAAGCAGATGATAAAAGTCCTTCCAGATGCAGCATGAGCTCCAGGTACCGGTGGGACCGAGCAGGAGTACAAGTTGGATGGGAGGATGCTCCATGCTCGCAAGACCTCCATCCCCTCTTGCTGCTAGAGACAGCAGTCTAAAGGACCCTCAGCCAAGCTGCGTCCTCTCACTTCTCCCATGTGTCCCCTTCCCCACCGGAGACGCCCACCTGCATCCCGCAGGGATGGAGCCCAGCCGGCCAGCTCTGGCAGGTGGGAATTAGCATCGGGCTGGCACCATTATGAAGGGGCTGGAAGAAAATCGGCTCTCCAGTAATGAGCTCTGTGGGGGATTGGTCTACCAGCAACGTGCTTGGAGTCCGAATGAAGCCAGACCTGGGCTGGGGGGGTGGGAGGAGGAGGAGAGTGAGAACGGGCTGCTCTGGGCCCCCTTCATTATAGATTTGCCTAAGGACTAGAGAGCATACAAAAAGAGCTGTGAAGTGGGGGGCGGGGGGGAGCGGAAAACAACCCACAACGGTACAACACATGGGGATGTGCTTCAAAATCAAATGAATAGGCCGGGGGCAGCAGGAACGCAGAGAGCAGCGATGGTTTGATGTCTCCTCCTCACCCCACCCAGCTCCAGACCCGCCGGTGGGGCAGGAGGTGGGGTCTCCAGTGACCGGGCGCTGCAGGCCCATGGGATGGTATGGCTTGGGGCAGGACACGGCTGGCATGGACCAAGAGATGCTCCTCTGGTGCTCCGCATCCCCCCCCCGCCTGCTCCAGGGCAGACACTTCGCTCTGCCGCACGGGGATGCACCAGCCACCCACCACTGCGATAAAGATAAAAGATAAAGACGGCCGCCCCTGGGGAGTTATTATACATCAACGTCTCGGCTACGCTGCACGGGGACAGCATCATGCAGCCACCCCGCTGCGTGTGACACCCGGGTGCCCAGCAAAGGGCTTAGCAGGGCGGCGTCCAGCCCTCGTCAATATTTATTTATCCGGCTTGAGAAGTTATTATCTCTACAGGGTGAGTTATTTCTCAGGGCCGACATCCCTGCAGAGGTAATGCAGGTGCATCTATCTCAGGGAAGAAAAGGCCACACAGCACAGCCATGGTTTGCAGGACCAAAACCCGGGCTGTTGCTGAGGCTGCGGTCGCCGAATCCGGCCCTGGGGAAGGCAATGCTGTTCCCCGTCACGCAGCCCCACTGTGGTTGGTGCTGAGCCTGGGGGGCTCAGGTGCAGTTTAGGTAAATAAATGCGGATAAATAAATTACTGAGATGTACGAGCAATTTCTGAAAAGGTTCAGAATGAGAAAGGAAGAATTTTAAATTCCCCCTTCCTTTGAGGAACTCAGGTTTTACACTGCTCCTGACCCTCTACCCCCGGGATGGTCCATCTTCAGCCCACCATGACCTAAGCTGGGTGCTGGGGAGAGGAGGGGTTCCCCCAAAGACCCTGCTTGGTCCTGCTTCCCTCACCCCTTCGCTCTGGGGTTATCAGCTGAGCCCCTTGGTTTATTTTTGGGAACATCGCAGAGCCAAAAGGCTTTGCTTGCAGGAACACCCTAACCCCTTCCCAGTTGGAGCACCCCATCTGCACCACGACCAGGACTGCTGCCTGCACCGGCAAACCCGCAGGTGAGGGGACATCAGACTCCCCCCCATCCCCCCGGCTGGGAGCAGACGGCTCATTCAGCAGCGACCTTGAGTTTCTTCTCTTGGTGCTGAAGAACAGAAAGGGAGAATCGAGGAGGTACTTTCACCCGCCAGCGGCGGTACTCAATGGAGAGGAGAAGCTGGCCAGAGCCAGGCGCTTTGTGCCATTAATTGCAAACACACCTGGCTCCAGCGTGCCAAGGTCATCCCTGCGTCACGCCGGTCCGGGAGCAATTCATCTGTGCACAAGGGGGAGCGAAAAGAAGGCGCAGAACAAACCCACGAGTGTCCCTGAAAGCAGGGAGGGGGGATTTGCTCTGCATTCAGAGGATGAGGAGCAAAGCCAAGCTGTTGCCAGGTCCCCAGGGCAGCCCCAGAGGAGAAGCTCCACCCTCTCCGGGGCAGGGATGAGCCCGTCGGGATGCCTGTGCAGGCTCTCCTGCTGCTCGAGGTCTTGCAGATTTGCTCTGCTAAGTCTTTCCCTCCCCGATACTCTGCACCGAGATCTGGAAGCGATGCACACAGCCCCAGAGCGCTGTGGGATGCAGAGGGCTTGTACAAGTGGTAATTGCTCCCCTCCTCCCATCCCACTCCTGATTTTGGGAGGTGATGCTCTGGGTACCGGCAGTTTGAGCTCGGGCTGGCTCTGCTGGTGGTACCAAGCTGCTTCGGGGTGATCGGCTGCCACCAGGTCCCCACCAGCACGGCACATCCACTGACCGCTTCTTCCCGTCCGTAAAAACCCACCTTTTAACTGCAACATGCTACTCTCCTTCAAAAGCAAGCGCCCTGAAAAACAGTAACTGATTCCCTTCTGCCTTGGTTCCCTCACTATGGTTACTAAAAGGCCCCTCATGTGTCCTGCATCCCTAATACCACCCTCCCCTCCCCTCCATCACTCCCCCGTTACCATGGCAATGCGGTGATGGAGCAGCACCAGAATGTAAAGAGAGATGCAACAATCACATGCCATCCTCGTGCTATCATTTAGGATATTGATGTTTAAATCTCCTGAGATTATCTGGGTATAATTGGTTTATGGAAATAGAGACAACTCCTTCGGTGGAGTTACTCAGGCTGCCGGGGTGGAGAGCGGGTCCTTGGCATGGGGGGGTGGGGAAGAGGGGAAGGGGTGATGGAGGGGTGGCAGTGGGGGCTGCCAGCCCTTGTGCCAGCCGGCTCCCTCTGGGCTCCAGCTGCCACCCAGCCCCAGCTGCCAAAAATTCGAGGATGGAGAGCCACATCCCTCCCACCCAGGGAGCCTCTGGGATACCCGACGCGACTGGCGCCAGGCACTGTGGAGAAAAGGCACGCTGTGCCGCGCCGACAGACATTGGGACCCCCTTCACCACCGAGCTCAGGGTTTCCACGCTGGAAAAAGCCCAGCAAGCAACAGTTTGCTCTACTCCCTTGCAGAGAAGATGTTTCCAGGCTTTCACAGCCGTGGCTGCTGATTGTCCCCAGCGGATGAGCCTTGGTCCCCAGCATCGATGTCCCAACTTGGGTACCAGTCTGCCCTGCACTGCCCCGGGGAGATGCCCTGGAGAAACCAAACTCCGCAGGGAGCCAGGCAATGCTCCTAAGCCACCACCAGCTGCTTCCTCCCCCCTTTTCCAGGGAAGTGATGCTGGACCACTCTGCATCCAGGAAGCGCGCTTTGGGATCGCAGGCTTACCCCGCAGCAGCGCTGAGCGGGACGGCCTCCCTCTTAACACAGACCAAAGCATGACCGGCTAATTGAGTCCCCTGGCACATGCATAATGCACGAAGAGCCAAGTTCTCCTCACCCAAGCATCCTGTTTTATTTATTAAAATACTCTTTTATTTCTTGTGATATCATCCTGAAACCCAGGCAGCATTACCCTGTGGATTCTTTGACATCATTTCATACTTCCAATATTAGGAATGCTTTCTTCCCGATGCCCCAGCGAGCTCAAGCGCCCTGTCCCCTGCCTTCCCCATCTCAGGGAGGACTCCCTGCTCCTCTCCCCACACTGAGTATCCCATGGAGGCGATGCTTCTGCGTATCGCTGCTAGAGATGTTTCCCGACTCCCTGGGGCTTGCAAAGAGTTAATAACAGGGCGACAGCTCCTAAACCCTTTCACTTTGTCGCCACGATCTCCGTTCTCCCCCTCTGTGGATGCTGGGTACTCACACGACAACGTACGGCCATGGCACTTGGCCCTCCCGCGTGGCTGGCAGGTTGCTGGCACCATGGAGGGTGACGATGATGGCTTCCTTCCCCATGCGGGCCACGTGCCCCCCACCAGCCCCCGCTGCATGCCCAGGCTCGTCCGTCTTGGCAGGAGACTCGGATACCTGCCGGGAGCAAGCAGGAGAGACGTCAAGGAGGGGAGCAGCTGGCTGCTCCTGCAAAGCTGCATGCACGTCCCTGTCACCCAACCTCATCCCCACAGCCCCAGCTCAATGCTCAAAGCCCAGATGGGGCAGATCCTCAGCACTTCCCTACCACCCAAACTCGTCCCCACAACCCCTGCTAATGCTGAAAGCCTGGATGGAGGAGCACAAGCTGGGGAGATGGTGTCCCCAGCACATCTCCATTGCCCAAGCCGGTCCCAAGGCCTTCGCTCGATGCTGAGAGCCTGGATGGGGGAGAAGAAGCCAGGGGGATGATGTCCCTGGCACATCCCCATCACACCGGGGATGTCACCATGCCACAGTAGGGCCGCAACGGGTGCCAGGCTCTCTGGGAGGTCACCCAGTAGCATGAGAGCTTCCTGCATGGGGTGAAACCAGCCCAGCACCCCTGCTCAACCCATGGGGTCCACACAAAGACCCTAAGCCAGGTCACCAAAACAGAGATTAACCGTCTAAAGCACCTCCATTTCCCCCAGGGCCCTCTGACCCACCAACAGTCACCCCCCCCACCCCGGCCCCTGCCATCCCCCTGCTCCCCCTTCTCGCCAGCCCAGGTGTCTCTGCAATTTATAGGGACTCGGCAGGAACTGGGATCTCAGCCCAGTCTGGGGAGGAAAAGGGGAGAGCGCGGCATCTCCCCCCGCCCCATCTCATTAATTCCCGCCAGCTGACGTGATAAGGAGCAGCAGAGCCGCAAGCTGCCGCTTCTCGCCCACAGCGGGACCGTCCCTGCACCCATCACACCCTGTCCAAGTGAGAGACAGCGCCGGCCCCCCCCGACCGCATCCTCGCCGTGGCACCACCTTGGGCAGCACGCAGCATTAATGTATCTGATATTGTGTAGTGGTGTGGCTACAAGGGGTTAAAACCCACCCTGCGCCGCTTCAGACCCTGGGAAGCAAACCCTTCGTGCATCCTTCTTACCTCCTGGGGTGAAAGCAAGAGCTCCAGCCCAGCAACCACCCCGCGGGCTTCTCAAAGCCACTGCCTGCAAATCCCCTCCGACACGTGGCTTTGCCTCCAAACTCTGTAATGAGGGGCTGGTTCGTCCTAACCCCGCTCCCTCGTCTCTCCCGAGGCTGCCTTGCTGCAGCAGTGATGGGCTTGGCAGTGGGGAGGTGACCTGCCACCTTGGGCGATAACAACCCTGAACCTAAGGATGGGATGGAAACCTGGGTGCGCTGACCACCAACAGCTCGGAAAAACATTTAAATCAGCTTCCCCCCGCCTCTTCTTTTTTTGCTGTCATCTCGGAAGCCAGCTGCAGCTCGGGGCTGGGTGCTGGGGACCAGCTCGGCATCCCTGACAGCCAGAAAGCGTCACCGAAGGAGCAGAAACTCAAAGTGGGGAAGGATCCCGCGACCTGCAGAGCGGATGGATCCCATTCCCACCCTGGCGCCAGCTCCGTGGCAATCACCTCCCTGCCCAGCGACGCTGATGGAGAGGGGAAATTACAGGGTTTCTTGACCTGCTATGAGATGATAGCCATCAAGTTACCCCCCATGGGCACGGGCTCTCCCTGCTGGCAGCTGGAGCTGCTCTGCACCCTGCCCAAGCACCCCAGACCTCTCTGCACCCCCAAAAGCACAGCATGGCAAGCCCTGACACCTTCCCAAGGCTTTTCCAGAGAGGAAGGGAAAAGGGGGAGGGTGGGATATGGAAGAGCACAAACATTATCCTGAAAAAAAAATAGCATGATTTCGCTCCATCCCAAATACTCACTAAAAACCCAGTCCAGAGGAATTCCATCTGGGAGAGATGGAAAACAACCTTGCTTTGAATTGCATGGTCTCCTCTGAGCTCACTGATGAAGCCCTGCCTTGGGGTACCCCAGGCCCTAAGCTGTGATGCTGGATCAGCGTGCCACACCACACCCTTATTTACAGCTCCAGGTTACTGTTTTGAGACATTTTCCTATATTTTTCCTATATTCTTTCACATTCCAAATAACAGAAGAGGTTTCTCAGCGCACGTCTTCATACCCACCACTTGTATTTACTTCTCCCTAAAAAACCTAATAGGTTTTACCTCTAGCAAGGGTTACAGCATGATAATTAGCAAGAGATTTTAATAGAAAATTCACGAGCAGTTAAGCTAAGTAAAAAGTGGAAGAACAAAACATTTTAAAAATAGCAGGCATGAACAATGCCAAGCTTTGCAGGCAATCGGTACCTGAAGCCCTCAGCAAGCCTGTGATTAACTACTGAAAACCACCCCCCAGTCGCTATTCAAAGCTAGCAGGAAATTCAGGATTTCTTCCAGAAAGGAGGGTGCCTGTGGTTCCAGGTAGAGCCCAGCTTGTTTTTCAGCTCTCTTACTCAGTGGGAAGCAAAACTTCTCCGTCCCTGCCAAGCCAGGTGTTCTCACCCAGGAGTCTGCAATCTGTAGCTTGCAGAGCCAGGGAAAAACATGATGTTCCCCAGTCCCCAAGGGTCTTGGCCGGGGACATCACGTGTTTGAAATGTTTTGAGGTCCCTTGGAGCATCACCGACTCCTGCAGAGCATCTCACGCCATCCCCTGCCCCGATCCCACGCAACACCTTAACCCCGAGCCACCCTTAAAACATCCTTAATGACGATTATTAATTATTCACACAGCGATGTTGCGGGGAGGTTGATTAACGGTGCCTGAGCTGCCATCATTGTAATTTGTTTTTCTATCAACTCTTTATCATCTCGAAAGAAGCACCGGGGCCCAGGCAGCTCCTCTACAGCAGCGCTTAGCCAAGATTAAATTGCTTCTGGCTGGGGGCTGACAAGACTCCAACAGCCTCCAGAGCCCAGTGTTTAGTTTGGGGAGGACAGCCCAGGCTGGGAGCCAGCAGGGACCTCCAGGCATGGCACTGCAGCGGGGCAGGGGCTCCCCCATCCCGGCTTGGCCCCCTGCCCACGGCTGCGTTGTCCCTCTTGCAGGAGGCCGGTGCTCGCAGGTTGCTCCTTGAGTTTTGATTTCCCCGGCGCGTTGGCCAGCACAAGGCCAGTGGTGAGCGCCTGGGGCTGCACGCCTGCAGCCTTCACCTCCTCAACCCCAAACACAGCCTCGTCAGCGTTCCTTGGGACGATGCACTGCTGCTCTGTGGGAGCAGACACCAGCCCCTGCCCCACCGTGGAAGGACTAGGACCCTCCTGGTCCTTCGCAGCAAGCCCCACAAGCCCCCCAGCCCTGGCTAAAGCCAGGAGCGATGCTGCCAGGGGAACGCGGATCTGCTCCTCTATGGTGGGAACATTCGCAGCCCCGAGCTCCTCCCTGCCCCTGGCAATTTACGAGCGGCTGTTGGGAATGTGGCAGCTTTATCCTCCTCCTGAGACTTCATAAAATAATAGTAGGCTCCATGAGAGAAGATGGACTGGGGCTGGTGTGAGTTTTCCTACGTGATGTCTCCCCAGGCTCCTTTCAAGCCTCCTTATGGCAGCTAAACACCGGCAAGCCACTTCCCCTCCCCTGGCAGCCGAGGGGATGGGAAATAAAGTGCCACTTGGCTTTAAACAAGCAGCAGGATGAGGCCACAGGTAAAATCTCCAGCGCTGTGCCATGGTGGGTCTGAACATGAGGTAGGGCTGGAGCTCATCCAGGACATCTGGGAGCCAGGACAGCCTGAGGATGCTGGGTCCCCAAGTGTCTCTTGGGACATCCTAGCAGATCCAGTCACCTCCCAGGGCTGGACCTCAGGGCTCTGGGGTGTAAAAGCACACCAAGAGCCCCCGGGACACCGCAGAGCATCTCCCAGTAGCAAGCAGCCGGCTAACAGCCCGTCGGCTCCCTCACAGCAGCGAGCAAGCACAGAACTGGGACGGAGAGGGGGATTTTACAGATCATCAGGCAGCCAAACGGGGTGAAACACAGGCTGACAGCAAGGACATGGTGGCTGATGGGTGAGCAGATGCAGCTGCTTCGCCCAGACCAGCCTTCTGGTTCTTTTAAGGCCAATGGGATCCTGGGATGCATCAAGAGGAGTGTGGCCAGCAGGTCAAGGGAGGTTCTCCTTCCCCTCTACTCTGTCCTGGTGAGGCCCCATCTGCAGTGCTGTGTCCAGTTCTGGGCTCCCCAGTTCAAGAAAGATGAGGAGCTACTGGAGAGTGTCCAGCGGAGGGCTATGAGGATGATGAGGGGACTGGAGCATCTCTCCTACGAGGAGAGGCTGAGGGAGCTGGGCTTGTTCAGCCTGGAGACAAGAAGGCTGAGAGGGGACCTTAGAAATGCTTACAAATATCTCAAGGGTGGGTGTCAGGAGGACGGGGCCAGACTCTTTTCAGTGGTGCCCAGTGACAGGACAAGGGGCAACGGGCACAAACTGAAGCAGAGGAAGTTCCAGCTGAACACGAGGAAGAACTTCACTGTGAGGGTGATGGAGCCCTGGCTCAGGCTGCCCAGGGAGGTTGTGGAGTCTCCTTCTCTGGAGATATTCAAGCTCCGCCTGGACGCGGTCCTGTGCAGCCTGCTCTGGGTGACCCTGCTTTGGCAGGAGGGTTGGGCTGGGTGACCCACAGAGGTCCCTTCCAACCCCAAACATTCTGTGATTCTGGGATCTTTGATTCTCCCAATATGCTGCAAAAGGGACAATTTAGCATCCTGAACTCCTGGTTTTCTGGGGGTGGGAGATGCGTTTCGTCCCGGCTGCACCATGCCCTGCTGTCCCCACGTCCCCAGGCTCCACATTGGTCCCCACAAGCCCGGGGTGTTAGGGTACAGCATGACATCCCGCATCCGTATGGGTTTGCACCGTCTTTCCCCCCCCCTCACCCCGAGCATCACGGCTCCTCGACTGTCCACCCCACTCTCCGAAGCAACCGGAGCCTCAGCGCTAATCAGATTTGAGGCTGTGAAATCTCATTTGAGGCTCTATTAGTGCATAGCTGGCATGACACAGGCCCCGGCCTGTCTCCAGTGAGAAAAACAAGGAAAGCAATCTAGCCGGGAAAAACGCAGCACCCGGAACAAGCTTGGGGGAGCCGGCCAAACGCAATTACAGTTAAAAGGAAGATTAAAACGGTATCAGCACTCTTCTTCCTCCAACCCCTGCTCCCACCTGTGGGAGGGGAGCACCGAGCTGCACCGACAGGCATCCCCAGCACCGTGGTCCTTCAAGCAGGGATGCGATCGCAGCGAGACGCTGCTCCCTCAAAGCAAAGGGCTCTTTCATGATGCTACAGCCTCCCTGCCTCGGTGGCAGGCACTTGGGCTCGTCCATGGTTTGCTGATGCAGCATGGGAAGGTGTTATCGGGCTGGGTCCAGCCATGGATGCTTTCTCCCTCTTTGCTCAGACACCTCTGAGGTTTTGCTCCCTCATGCCTTGGAGCGGCTTGGCGTGGGATGGCAGGACAACACAGCCCCCATACAACGACACCCACAATTAGTATCTGATGGAGAAGTCCTTGCCCTTGAGAAATAGCCTCCAGGATGACACCGAGGTGGGAGCTCAAGGCAAGGAACAGCCATCAGCTTCCTAAATGAAAGGAGCCAGCACGCACATGGTTTCCATTTCTAGGAGCTAGCAAGTGTATCCTCCCCCCCCCCGCAAAGGCTCTAGACTCTGGCAAGCACGGCTCCAAACACAGCCCTCAGATAAACAGCCATATGGTTGGAGAACTTCAGCTCCACCGACGGCCCGAGGCAGCCCGAGCTCGTTTTCGAAGCAGACCCGGTTGTACGACAAAGGGTATTTCCCAACACCGTCACGCAGCAGGTTCAAACCACACTCCGGGGGAAAAAACACCCGGGCAGTTAAAGATCTTCAGTAGATCCCCAGCTAAACAAAAGCCAGAGGAAGAAAAAGAGATGCAGGAAAGCAAACACTGTTTTATTCATCCTTTCATCCTGCCAGCCTCAGCCCTCCACGCTGCTCCAGTAACCCCCATTGCTGCAGGCAGACACCGCTGCTCTGCTCCCATTTCCCAGTCAGCAGCAGGGATGGGGGGATTTTTTCCCTGGATTCGGGCTGAGCTTGATATGTTCTTCTTATTATTATTTTTAAGCAAGTTGTTTCCTCGAGGGGACCCTGCAGGAGCTCGTTAGAGATCACAGGGTGGTTTCGGGACACCGGGAAGGAGCATGCTCTCCCCAATCAGCGTGCGGGGATGCCGACTCCAAGCCCATTTCCCCGGGGAGTCCCATTGCCCCTGGCTGGGAATCCCTTTGGGCTAAAAATTGCCAAATACATTTTCCTTCTATTTATGTAGAAAACTCCCAATTCACCTGTCAAATAATTAAATGGGCTGGCAGCCCAGCACCGCCTTGTCTGCTCCATTAGGAGAGTTTTACACTTTCTATATTTATCGGTGGCACCAGTGCAATTTCCTCCCCCCCCCCTCCTAAAATGGAGCAATTTTCTCTTTTTAACCCCATTTGCTTTTCTCATCAAGGCAGTTATTTGACACTTAAAGGGACATGATGACTTAAATTGCAGGAATTAGAGCTAGCAGCAGCTTCTCCTGCCTGCGTTTCCTCCGAGCATCCAAAGCGTTTGTGCTTTACAGACGAGCAAATCAAGAAGCGGCTTGGAAAACCTCTGGAGGATCCGTCTTCTCCATCTGACAAGATTCTTCTCCATTTTAGCTAAAACGATACGAATTGCCACTCTGCACTGGCCGATTTCCATGCCAAACCTCCACCCGGGCAGTGAGCAGCACGCGGAGAACGGGACTTTCGGACCAAGCTGGGCAGCCTCAGCACCCTGACTCTGCAATCAGGGATCTCAATTCCTCACAACGCATCGCTAGGAACATGCATTTTCACACCCATAAAAATCATCTTTCAGTAAATCAGAGCTACGCAAGAAGCACCCCAAAGCCATTTGCCTCAGGGCCCTTTTTGCTCCTGGCTCCCTCCGGCACGGAGTGGGGATGATCAAGGGCTGCCAAAAGCCGGGGCGCTGCCGGAGGAAGGCGAAATCCCCGATGAACCCGTCAAGGCACGCTCCTCCCCGGGCTGACAGCTTTTCAAAGCCCTACAAATTGCTCGCCGGAGCGGCGTTATTCATCTTGCCCACGTCCCGAGGCGAGCCCTGCCGGCAAAGTTTGTTTTTCAGCCTCATTGGGCTTGCAGTAAGTCGAGGTGCCTCCAGCCCCTCACCCTGGTGTCGGGGCGGCAGGTTGGGGAGCAGGGCTGGATCACTGCCATCCTCCCTGTGACGGCCGCTGTCAGCGGGGTGAGTGATGGACGAGCCGGCCGGGGGACAGACGGGAGACACGCGCCATCCATCACCCGCTAACAGGGACCTCTGCCCCAGCCCTGCCGCTCCGGTGATGGGAAGACAGAAGCTTTTATCCGCCATCAGCGCTCAGCGAGATGGGGCACATCATGAGGGCATCGGCATTCCGGTCCAAGCATCCTTGCCCTGCCCCACAGCCCTGCTCCCCCTACCACTGCAGACGGACAGAAATGCAATGTCTCAGCCCAAAACCAACCCCTAGCCCCTCGGCACAGCCAGGTGGTTGAGCCAGGCTTGCAGTCGAGTTTGGGTTTGACTTGTGGCACTCAGGAGAGGCCAGGGCTGGGCTCCGCTTCCCACCGAAAAGCAGCAGAGCTAGCAAGCTGCCGAAACCAGGACAGGAGCTAATGCGGTTCCCAGCCTGTGGTCCACACCTGACCAGTGGGGAAGGGGCTCCTGAGACACCCTCCGCACTCATTAAGCAAGCCCCAGCCTGATCCTCCCAAAAAAATGGGCCAAAATTCATCCAGCGGTGGCTCAGACTCCCCCAGGTCCCCCTGCCTGAAAAACACTCGGTGCTTGAGGAGTTGCTGCTGTATTTTCTGTATCCTGCTTAAAAAATAAAGGCGAGCCTTGTTCCTGGGGAACTTCTCTGCTTGTCCCCGTGATTTATGTTACACCAAGTCACTTGGCACCCGCGCGCGCTTTGCTGGGGAAGCTGTTTCGCTCTGTGGGGAATCCAAAGCGATAAAGCCCAGCCTCAGCGGAGCCGGGAGCGGGTTCGGTGCGATTTTTCAGACCTGTTGAAGCTCCACAAGTCACAGCTGGCCTCGCACAGCGCAGATGGGGTGCCCTTGCCACGGGGAGCACCAGCTGCATCTCGCCCAGCTGCCTGATACCCCCGCGCTCTTGCAGCCTGGTAAACGAGTGAGACCGAGCGGGAACACAAGCTGTGTGCAAACCCTTTTGTTTGCTGCAGCAAGGCTGCCATTCCTCGTACCCCGACAGCAACAGATTGCTGTTTTGGGATGGGCGCCTCACTGCCAGCTGGTCCAGGGAGACTGGAAACAAACCATCGTCTGTGGGCTGGCAACCAAGTCCAACTGCCAAGGAGATCTCCAAAAGCTGTCTCCTTCCCTCCGCCCCCAGCAGCACGTAGACCTGCCTGAAGTGAAATGGGAATGGTTCCCAGAGGAAGGGAATGACTTCTGCTGACCTGGGGGCCGATTCCCCTTATCTGAGCTCTGTGCTCCGGTGCAAAGTTCCCAAGGGTCCTGGTGAGCCCAGTCCCCTCTCCTCCATCCCTCCCTGAGGGAGAAGCTATCCCTGCGGTGGACGGCTCCAAGGCTCAACCTCAGCCATCCCAGCAACTGAGAGATCATCCACGGCACATTCTCGACCTGCTCGGTGCCGTGCCCAGGTCCTGGGACAATTAGGGAGCCATCTGGCTCTGCAACATGTGCGAGGCATTTGAAAAGCCAGCAGAGCCTCCCGCTTCGTGCCTAGGAATACATTATCCGCAGGTTGCGGTGAGATGAGAAAAATCATTATCCCCTTGCCTTGGCCTTTCAGGTGGAGCTCAGCACCCATCCATCACCCCCGCCGCCCCGCAGATGAGATGCTCGGCACAGAGGCAGTGTCAAGGAGCTGGTCCCCCACTGGGATGCACCCGCATGCCTTTGCCATTTGGGAAAGCAAAATAGATGGATGCGATACCTCGGCATCCAGATTTCTCAGGACACCGGTCCAAGCAGCAGCCCTGCGAAGGGACCCCTCACCCCGCATGAAGTTGCCCCTCTCCATGCCCCAGCATTACTGACTCCCCAGACTATCAATCACCCAAGTCCTGCCTGAACTTAGGAAGACATTTAGTCTCTCAGACTTCACTTTATGGTTCACCTTCACCATGCACTGCAGGATCAACATGCGATGTTTCGAGATTCCCAGGTTTGGACCACCAAGAGCCAACCAGCTCCAGACGGACAAGCAGTTCCCATCGCTTCAGCTTGCTCCAGGCTGCAGCGTCCCAGGGGTGCTTTTGAAGATTAAAACTCTCTACTGGCTCCACCTGGTCCATTCCACTTCCCCACAACCCAGACCAGCTCAGCCACCCTCCAACACCGTTTTCATCACTCCAGCCCTCCCAGGAGGGCAGGGAGCCAACATCCCACCGCCTCTCCGCTTTTAATTTTTAAATAAAAACCGTTCTGGCAAATACTTGCCGGGTGACATCAGCAGCAGGTGATTTATCGCATTCCCTCCGGGGGCCCAGGAGCAAAATTGCATTTGCTAATGCCTTGCCTTACGCCCCTGGCCCAGCTCCGCATCCCGCTCCGCATCCCAGCTGATTGCTATCGATTGCCGCGGCTTGAAGGAGTTTATGTCTAGACATTTGCTGAGCAAACTCAATCAGGCCTCTCTAATCAGCATTTCTGGCCAGTAAATTTTCGGCTGATCAGGGTGGGGATAGCACATCCACTTGAAAATCATGCGAGGCCAAGTACTGCGAAGGGTGCGGAGTCCCAGGGTCCTGAGGGACTGCAATGCTCAGCATCCTGCCCGCGGTGCAAGGAGCAGGCAGCTGCCCGGGAGAGGGGCTCAGTGGGGCTCAAGCACCCCGTAACTCCTGTGAAATGCGTGGAGCAAGCGCTCCACAAGCCATCAGCAACGCTTTTCTCCTGTGCAAGGGAAAGGGCTGAGGCACGAAGCCGTCCTGCAGCACCGCTGCAGCAGGCAGCCCCGGTGCGGGGCACACTGCTGGGGAGAGGGACGCCAACCCAATTTTTACCCTGCAGCCACACCAATGTAGTCACCGGGACCAAGAAGCATGTGGACAGCATTTAGGACGTCCTGGTTATGGCACCGCAGCTACGAGCCACCACCTGTGGAGTCCCTTGTCACC
This sequence comes from Opisthocomus hoazin, assembly GCF_030867145.1. Taxonomy (NCBI): domain Eukaryota; kingdom Metazoa; phylum Chordata; class Aves; order Opisthocomiformes; family Opisthocomidae; genus Opisthocomus; species Opisthocomus hoazin. Next base: position 12,405,712 of record NC_134423.1, read on the forward strand.
TCCCCACCACAGAAGCCCTTAGCTGGGGGCTATGGGCTGCCAGTCCCATCCCTGAGCCAGCAGCATTATCTGGTGACCCAGAGGCTGCAGAAGACCTTGCCATCAAGCCCACCATCCCAACTCTCCCACCAGCCCATGGAGGACATGGGGGACTCCCTGGAAGGAGCAGAGAGCCCAGAGGATGCCTGGGGAAGGTTCATGAGATCAATCCCATCTCCGGTGCCGTAACCCAGCTTTCTCAAGTGGTGTTTTCACAGGTGTGTGAGACACCTCTGAGAGCGGCACAAACAACATCTTCATCAACGGCCGTGTTATTCTTGCAGTGAGATGCAGGAAACCGAGCCCCTGGGGTAAGGCTTGCCTTATTTTCCTTTATTTAGACAGCTTTGAACATAACTAAAGAAAGAGAAATACAGCCTCTCGGACAGCATTAGCCCTGCCCTATGATTTCTGCAGTTTTTAGAAGTCTAGATTTGTGCTGCAAGTTGAAATATTTAAGATTTATCAACCCCAGATGCCCACAGTCAGCATTTTAAGAACTTCTGGGTGACACCATCCACTGCCTGGAGACAGCCAGCTTGTGGGGCTGTCTTTTGGTACTGGAAATGCAAAGTTTGATGTCTCGTTTCCCCCTCCCCACAACCAGGCTGGGGAGGCAATGGCCTGGGAGCAGGAGCAGCGCTGGTACCCATGCTGGGCCGGGGCTGGGATGGAGGTGGCCATGACCCCTCACACCCCTCCATCTTCTCTCCAGTACTGCAAAGCTCTAACGGGAAACTAATAAGAATAATAGCATTTTGTTATTAATTTAGGATGGTGTCTTCTCCACCGACGGCACTCACCTGCGCTGGCGAGGAGGCCAGATCCGGGCTGTAGCCTGGTGAGGAGAGGTGGAAGCTGCTGAGGCTGGACACAGCAGGGGCAGGCACGGAGGAAGAGGAGGAGGAGGAGGAAGGATGCTCATCTGCTGAGTCACCTGGGAGCTCCGGGGAGGAGCTGAGTGCAGGGTCAGCCGGCAGCCTCTGGGTTTGAGAGAAGGGGTTTGAAGATCCAGCTTTGGGCTCCAGTACCCCTTTCCCAGTGTCCCCCATAACATCCCCCTCCACACTGCAGGGAGACCCCTCTGCACCCCAGCTCCACCCCCTAACACTTGAGCGCAGGACCTCACCTTTCAAGCGCAGAACTTTTGCAAGAAATCAAAAAAGCCAAAACCCTAAACCAGCCATAACCACCCCAACAACATTTATTTTGGAGTAGGGATTGCTCCTCCACAGTCCCAGCTGCCTCAGGAGAAAAGAAAAAAAAAAAGGACAAACCTATTCTCTATTAAAAAATTATCTAATTAATAAGCTTTTTAGCAGCCCAGCCCTCCCTCCATCCTTTATAGGGACCAGCTGCTCCCAACCCTTAAAAGAATGGAGCAGAGGAGGGCAGGGTGATGCTGGGGAGCTTCACGCTCCCTGGGGGTCTCTGATGCAGGGGCTGCCCTGCACCACCCAGGAAGGTGAGGGGGGTCTGGGTGGGTTGAGCAGCTGGCTTGGAGGTTCTGGTCCTGCTGTGGGTGAGGTGTGGGGCAAGCTGGAGGTCTTGTGCTTTGTAGGTGATGGTTAACATCGTGTTGGACTTTTCTGGGGTGGGCAGAGCCAGGTTAATATCCCATAAAGGCTCTTTTCCTACATCTCTGAGGGTGGTTTGACTGTAGGACCCTCTTTGCTTGGGTGGCTGCTGCCTCACCAAGAACCTGCCTGTATCTTGAGCTTGTCCCAACTTCCTCCTGCTCTGGGCAAAGAGGTTCCTTACTTTGGTGACAGGCGCCAGATTTCTACCCAGCAATACTGTGGAATGAGGAAGTGGAAACTGAGGCAGGGCTGTGCTGTTTACCAAAGATGCACCTGAAAGCCATAGAGACCTCTCCCTCTTTGCTTTTATTCTAGCTGGTGCCTGTGTGGGGCCATCTAGCTACCCTAGGGCCAAATCCTGTCCTAAGCAGACTGGTCTGCCCCTGTTTTGCTGGAGCACAGGATCTCTGACCCCCCAAATCTGGGCTCTTCTACCTCAGGTGAGCGGGCATGGCCCTCGGTCGGCAGCGAGCGGTAAGCAGACTCGGGCGTACGGAGTGACCGACTGGGAACAGGGATGTCCAGGGCTGGGGATGCTGCTTGCTGGTCCTCTATCTCCTGGGTACCAGTGGACAGTGGTGAGGGTGAAGCCAGTGTGGTGGGTGGCCGGTGCTCGTGCAGGGATGCGGTGAAGGCCAGCCGGCCGCAGTGCATCGCCGGCTGCTCGCTGCCCACCCGCAGCAAAGTCATCACGGCGCTGTAGCGGTACCAGTCCTCATCCCTCCTGGCCGAGAGCTTCATCCGGGGCTGGTTGGTGCGGGGGTAGATGGCGAAGAAGGCTTCGCCCACCTGTTGGCTGCTCCTCATCCTCTCTGCCCTCCTGGGGAAGTGCAGGGCCTCGATGCGCAGCCGCACGTCGTGGTTCTTGTCGTTCTTGCAGAAACCTGTCGGGAGTGATGGGGGTTGAAGTTTTGCTTAGGAGGGCTGGTGGTCCCAGGAGCATCTCCTGGGCTCATCCATCAGCAGCCCTGGTTACTTCTGCTCTGTAAACACCAGGAAATGGGTTATCTAGCCTGGATACATCCGGATATTGAGCTGGGAGAGTTTGCATCGTTGGTGGTGTTGGCCCCACTCTCCAAGCTGGACCTGCACCGTCCACCCCACTAAGCTCAGATAGCTTTGACTCCAGCTCAGGGTTTTGCTGCAGGGGTGAAGGTGTGAGCATGGTGCAGGAGTTTGCAAGCCTCAGACAGGCTGTGCTGGCTGCAGAGCCATGCTCCTGCGTTGCTTCCCCTGTCAGCCACTCATAGAATCATTGAGGTTGGAAAAGATCTCTAAGTTCATCAAGTCCAACCACCAAGCCAACATCACCACGCCTGCTAAACCATGTCCTGAAGTGCAATATCAATAGGTTTTTTGAGCCCCTCCAGGGATGGGGACTCCACTACTGCCCTGGGCAGCCTGGTCCAATGCCTGACCACTCTTTCAGTATGGAAATTTTTCCTGATATCCAATCTAAACCTCCCCTGATGCAACTTCAGTCCATTTCCTATCGCCTTATCAATCATGCTAACCCCCGTGGCATCCAGCCTCTTACCTCTGGGCAGGGTGAAGGTGAATTTCCTCCTCTGGAAGGAGTAGATCTGGTTGAGGTTGGCCTGCTCGATGGTGTCAGTGGTGCCAGTGCTGCTCCGGATGACCTTCCCGCTGTTGATGCTGAGCTGGACGCCAGTGCCAGAGCCCTGCAGCAGCGGATTCTCCACGGTGAGCCGCAGAGCATAGTGGCCCCGCTGGTTAAACTGGGCACTGACCACCTCAAACTCAAAATCCAGGGTCTTCTCCTCAGCCTTCAGCCGGGAGCACTGCAGTGACAGCGGGATCCGAGGCTCCCCTGCCTTGCCCGCCATGGGGACAGAGGTGGGGTCTGGAGATGAACCCTCCTTGACGGCAGGGTCTTTGCAGGTGTCTGCCCTGGAGCAAGCCCTTCTGGCAGCCTGGGGCAGGTTTCTGAGCCAAGCTGGCTCTGTTGCTGGTCTCCCCTTTTCCTCTCCAGCAGGGAAAGTGCCTGGGGGTGCCCCTGGGTATGTGTTGGCTTCACATCTCTGCCAGCAGCTTTCAAAGACAGAGGAAAAGAAATCCCTGTCCTTGAAAAAGCATCCTTCAGTGCCACGGCGAGACGCTGAGAGCTTTCCTGCCCCTGTACAACAGCAAGGACAGGGGCTCTGAACTCCAGTTTGTTTGCTGGGAAACCAGGTAACTAGATGCAAAGTGGTGGCTGCCTTCCAGCAAACAGCCTGGGATATCCAGGGTGATACCGAGCAATGCAACGCAGAAGAATGTGTGCGTACAGGGTGTGCTGGGGTGTGTGTATATCCCTGCAGCGGGGATTTGATGTCTGCTTGACCCCTTTTCCTTGGGAGATTCACCACGAAGGGGTTTGCTGGATGTTGCAGAGCTGGTGTTGAGGACGATGCAAGCCATGCCAGTTGCTCCTGTGGGACAATCCTGCTCCTCCTGCATCCATGGGCTGTTTTCTGGACCTCCTGCCGATGGGACTATGCAGCCAAGTCTGAAGTTGCTTTTTGGTTTGTCTCTAAGGCAAGTTTTCAGCTGGGTTTGCTCATGGAAGTGGCTCCCATGGGGTCGGGCAAGCAAGGGGAGGGGAATGGGATGAGCCTGGGGAGCAGTACTTGGCGGTTTGAATTGCCTCCTGAAAGGGACAGGAGGCATTCAGCACCTATTCCTAATGCCTGGTAACTCTGCAGACAAGTCCAAGGCAGAAGGTGCCCCGTGACTTGAAGTGTCTCTACAAAAGAAGCAGCTGAAGTGGCCCTTGTCACGCACAGCCTGGAGATAACACATTTGCTACCTGGGGAGCTTGCTGGGTTTTGGGGACTGAGGGATTGACCCAGAGCTGGGAATCTCACTGTTGCAGTGAGGGCTGGGGACGCCCTGAGGGTCATGGCCAGGCTGCAGAAGGGAAACTGGGGCTGGTGGGGTGCCTGCATGTGGGTTGGAAGTCTTTCGGGGTGATGTGCAAGGTCCTACACCTGGGTTGGGGTAATCCTCAGTATCAATACGGGCTGGGGGATGAAAGGCTCGAGAGCAGCCCTGCTGAGAGGGACTTGGGGGTACTGATAGACAAAAGGCTGGACATGAGCCGGCAATGTGCGCTGGCAGCCCAGAGGGCCAACCGTGTCCTGGGCTGCATCAAGAGAAGCGTGGCCAGCAGGTCGAGAGAGGTGATTCTGCCCCTCCACTCTGCTCTGGTGAGACCTCACCTGGAGTACTGCATTCAGCTCTGGAGCCCTCAGCACAAGAAGGACACGGAACTGTTGGAGCGGGTCCAAAGGAGGGCTACAAAAATGATCCGAGGGCTGGAGCACCTCTCCTATGAGGACAGGCTGAGAGTTGGGCTTGTTCAGCCTGGAGAAGAGAAGGCTGCGGGGAGACCTGATTGCAGCCTTTCAGTACTTAAAGGGAGCCTATAGGAAAGATGGGGACAATCTTTTTAGTAGAGACAGCAGTGACAGGATGAGGGGTAATGGTTTTAACCTAAAACAGGGTAGGTTTAGGCTGGATATAAGGAAAAAATTCTTTACAATGAGGGTGGTGAAACACTGGAACGGGTTGCCCAGAGAGGTAGTGGAGGCCCCATCCCTAGGAACATTCAAGACCAGGTTGGACAGGGCTCTGAGCAACCTGATCTAGTTAGTGGTGTCCCTGCTCGCTGCGGGGGGGGGGGGGGGGGTTGGACTAGATGACCTCTAGGGGTCCCTTCCGACCCAAAACTTTCTATGATTCTATGATGTCCAGAGTCAAAGCTGGCTGCAAAGGGGGTTTGGGCCAGGTCCGCTCTCCTCCAGCTCAACGTCCCAGGGGCTGCTCCGTCCTGCACAGGAGTACGTGATTCTGACTGGTGCAGCTGGAGCTGAGCTCCCTGCCTGCTAAATCTGCTGCCGAGCCAGCTGAACGTCCGCAGGTTAGTCCTACCAGGGATATTTCGGGACTGACATCACAGTGCTTGATGGTCTGGGGTGGGCAGGAGCTGGAACAGTCTCCTCACCACGAGCCCCCTGCCCTGCCATATCTCATTCCCCCTTCGCCGCTGAGAATAGCGTGTTCCCACAGCTTTCGGGATGTTTCCAGTGAAATGCGAGCCAGAGCTGATCTAGCAGGTGGCCCTTCTCTAAGACAGCTCTGCACTCCGTATAAAAAGCCACATTCCAGTCTCTTCACGCTGGTGCAAGCTTGAAATAACAATGTTATCCTAGAGGGGAGGGGGCTGGGGGATAAAACGGTGTCTGGGACCCTCAGGCATAAGACTTTTGGATTTTTTCTAATATGGGAGCAGCCTAGGGATCTGCAAGGCAGCCAGTCAAGCCCCGTACCAAAATCACTGCCTCCAAGAATCCCTTTGGAAGGGTGCATGGGCATTGGATAGACTCACTAAATTAAATTCTGGTGTCTCGCAGCTCCTTGCTGCTTCCAGGGAAGCTGGTTGTACCTCCTGGTCCTTCCTCAGTTTCCACGTGGGAAAGAAAAATACAGGTTGAAGTCTTGCTTGAAGCACCGATCCCCAACACAGCCTTGGCTGATGCATTTAACCTCCCGCCGTGGTGAGGATGCTGCTGAGGTCAGGATGAGGATAGGAGGGAAACGAGTCATAATTTGGGGGGTTTTGGACACTGAGTTGAGTTGAAAGCAAGAGTTGTCTGTGTGGTGCTAAGCTTGAGCTGCTGAAATGGAGGGGGAGGGTGTTGTTCCCCTGCCAGTCAAGCCTGCCGGGAAGAGTGCTCCTGTCTCCAGGGTGCTCAGTTATGCTGACGGCTGGATTGCTTGCTTGAGAGGGCTGAGAGTATAAATGCTTTTAATGCTGTTGGAGGCATTGGTGGTTCTTTCCCCTGATGGCTGGAGAGCGCTCGGTGCTGCCAAAGCAGAGCTGCTTTGGAGCAAGGTGGTTTCTACCAGCCGAGAGCCCAGGGATGGCTTGAATTGAGTGTGTGATACCACTCTGAGCTACTTCATCTGCAAAACTGTGGCAATCTGGGCTGCTAGCCTCATCTGGAGATGTCACTGACATGCTTATTGCAGCTGGAACTTGCTCTTGCCTCACCCTTGCACCCCCATACCATGGTGGGGGGACCCTGTGCCACTGAGCCAGGCTCTCCTTCCCTGGGGCGTGGCAGCAGGAGGCATCATGGAGATCAAATTGATGTCTGTGTGAGGGATCATGCCCTGGTCTTCAGCTCCCAAATGCTCCTGAAGGTTTCTTCTGCCTCAATTAAAACCCTGCCAGGCTCTAATGCCAGGAAATGGGAACTTTCATCCTTAACTAGCCTGCTTAATTTCCTTCCTGCCCTTGTGCAAACACATTACGGAGCCACTGCTAATGGCAGCATTATCAAAGACTAATTTTCCTGTAATCTAATCTAAGGCACAGTTCATTCATGCAGCATTTTCCCCAGCTGTACCAGTCATACTTGCAGCAGGTCTGGAGGTGCCACCTCCATCGTGTCAACATGGCACCAGGCACAGCCAAACCTGGGGTTGAGACCCTCCCTCACCATCCCCCCCCCCCCCCCCCCCCCCCCCCCAAAAAAAAAACACCAAACGTAAAAACCAGTTTCCACAGCCCTACTGGGAGTGAGGTTGATTCACAGGACGGTGTGAGGTCTATTTATTTAGGCAGGCTGTGGATTATTGTTTGGTAAGATGGAAAGTGGCCTTTGACAGCTGGCACTCCGTCTGTGTAATGAGCTCCAGGTTTGGGTCTGGAAAGCTGTGTCATAGTGATGAGAGCAGGGTGTGTTGGCTAAAGGTGGGCTCCTGCTGTCCTTAACTTTGTTCTTCCATGTAAAAGTCCTGTCCCTAAGGGAACGGGTCCCCGTGGCTGCAGTGATTTGCTGGTGGCTGCTGGGCTGCATCTGAATCTGCATGCCCCTGCTCCAGCACCTCATCCAGCATTACAAGATAAAACGGGCTCAGGGCATCGATGCATACAACGGGAGGACCCTTCTCCAGGAGCAGAAAAGGGATTTGGGAGAGACCTTAGCATGGGGCAGAGGCCAAGGATGTGCACAGCGAGGTGTTCGTGGTGTTGGAGGGTCTCTGGACCCTGCAGCTGGTGCTCGTGCCTGGGAGAGGTGTAAGGAGCAGGAAAACCACCCCATTGCAACGCTTCTCCAGCCTGAGCAGCAGAGTCTGGGGCTGCCAATGAGCTCCTTGTTCCCCTGCATCTTGCGGGGCTTGTCCCTGCTGCCTGGGAAGAGGAACCTTGGCAAGGGAACCATCAGAGCCCGGGTGGGAATCACACATCCAAGGCTTGCGGCTGGTTTCCAACAGACATTTTTGAGCTGAAAACGCCAAACTGCTGGAATACCAGTATTTTGCAGGGAGTTAGAGTGCCTTGAGCCCTTTTGGTAGCACCAAAGGTCTTTTGGTAGCAGCCCCAAAGGCTGCTGTGCATCTGTATAACCATCACTTTGCTGAGATCAGGCTAGACATCGCTGGAATATTTTTGCTGGGGAGGGCGAAAGCCCTGTGACTCAGAATTTCAGCCTCATCCCCTCTCTGCTGCTCCTTTCCCCATCCCTCAGCTTTCCCAGCAAGCACCTTTGGGAAGTGACAGCAGCATTTCCGAGTTCAAAACAACCCCAAGGACACGCCAGGGAGGGGGAGGGGGGGGAAAGCCTGCAAGTTGTTTTGTTCAGCATTTCCACAAGGTTTTGGCTAAAAATTAAGCTAAGTCTTCAACCTTGATTAATTTTCCTTTGCTTGACTTGCTGTCACGTGTGTGTATTTGTCCAGATTATATGTTTTTTTGTTGTTAGCTGCCGCCTCCTGGACTAGGCATAGCTGGTGGGAAGGGCACGTTGGCCAGGGAGTGGATGGATAACAGCAGCATGGCAAAGCTGCCTGCTCCTCCCAGCTGCCTGCGCTGGCTGGTTACTCCTGCCCTCATCCCTGGGGCAGAGCATCCCCCAGTTTGCACCCCGAGGTGTTTTGCATCCCTTTCCCATCTTCTCTGGGAAGATTCCCGCTGCAGTGGGACCATCGCTCTGCACCTGTGGCACTTGCTGTGCGAGCCCTGGGCAGGATCTGGCCATCTCTGAGGGGCTGCGGGGAGGATGCTATGGTGGTGGTGTCCCCAAACCAGGGACACTCGTCCCTCATCTTTCACTAATCCAAAGCTTTCCTTCTCTCTTCCCACCCCTCCCAAGTTGCCCTGGCTGGGGGCAAAACCAAATAAACCTGTGAGATCTGGGCAAAGGATTGGGCTCGACTGATTTACACCAGTGAGGAGCTGGCCCTTCGATTTACCCCAGGAGGAAGCAGAGATATTTCCGTCCCGTGGGGGATGCGCAGCAGCATTTCGGTCCCTGGGCTTCCCCCTAAATCTCGGCACGGAGGAGTGGAGGGAGCAGCTCAAACCCAGCCGAGCCGGCGGAGAGCTGGGGAAGAAGGGGGCTGGGTCGAGCTGCCTCCTCTCCCGAAAAGCTCTGCCTAATCAAAGGGAGGACGGAGCACGGGGTTGGTTGTTTCTAATTTTCTAAACCCCAGGGTGGCCCCCAGCCAAGGCCTCCTGGCGATGGAGGGGATAAAGTTCCCCCAGCCACCGCGAGCCTCCACTCACTCGCCGGTGCTGTGAACTTTGCCTTTCAGCTTGCCATGGCCGCATCCGCACCGGGCTCCCGCGAACGGATGCTGTAGACCCCGCTTAGCAAGGCCACACTTCTCCCGAGACCCCCGTCAAGCCAAGCCTCTGGGTGTCTTGCAAGGAGGTCGCTGGTTGGAAGAAGGTAACTTTTCTTTGGTTGTCTTTCCTCTTTTTTTCTTTTTTTCCACCCCCCCTCTCTATTTGTCGTCACTTCTTGCAAACTTGGTGTTATGGGGGGAATCTGGGCTTAATGAACCCGAGGAGTTGATTGCTCCAGGTTTGTAATTGCGAGCTGCAATCTGCAGCCTGTTTGCTTACAGCAAGGCAAATCCTGCTCTGGGGGTGTAGGAGCCCCCCAAAAAATCCCAGCTCTGCCCTTAAGCAAGGATTTCGCCTCCCTCTTGGCAAGCAGTCCTGGGGTGGGGGGGGCTTTTCCTGGGAGATGCTTTGGCCCCCCCCCCCCCCCAGCATCGCAGGAGATGAGGATATGGGGTGCTCTGCCCTGAACCCCCCTCCAGCACCACTTTCTGTGCTGTTCCGTGACTTTGTCAGCAGGTTTTGGTGCAATCCTGTAAACTCCTGACTTTTCTTCTCTGCTGGCTTGGGGGGGGGGGCTTTGTGTGCAGCAGGTGCTGCTGCCTTTGCTTTGAAAAGAAGGAGAAGGGGGGTCAAGAACCTAAAAATAACCTTAAACAGCCTCCTTGGCTTAAATATTTAAGCTGCCTTTGCTTTTAAAATGCAAAAGGAGCTTCTCCTTTGGCTTGCTGATGTGTTTATGATCTCTGTGGTGGATTTATTATCTGCAGGCTCCAGCTTTGCAGAGGAAAGGGTTTGTGAAGAGCTGGTGAGGCTCCTGGGCTCTCCCCGGGGTGGTGGAAGTCGGGTTGCGGGAGGGATCTGGGGAAGAAGGGGGTTGATTCGGGTTAGAACCGGCCTTGCCATGTCTGAGCTGGGAGGAGGGAGGAAACCGCTGTCACAGACATCCTGCTGTTGGAACAGGATGGTGGGATGGGATGGAAAACTTCTTCCAGACCTTTCCCTGCCCTGGGCAGGGGCTTTCCCGAGGGGATGGGGAGAGCCGTGGGCTGGGGCGCTGCGAGTTCACCAGCCACCGGGCTTCCCGCTTTAGCTCACCCGTGCAATGAGTTCGGTGTCACCAGTCCCCCGAGGCTGAGCCTGTCCTGGGGGAAGAGTGGGCAGCGACTTCCTGGAGGTCCCAGCCTCCGGCTGGATGGTCCGGGGTATGTGTGGGCTCCTGGGAACTAGGGGACAGCATGAGATCTTCACATTGGAAAAAGCTCTGCTTATCCACAGAGATATTCAAAGACTGCAAAGAGCTCTGGGCAAGAGCTGGCAGGGGCATCTTTGGCACTTGAAGGGCTCCAAAGTCACCAGAGTGGGACTGACTGTCCCCTCGCCCTTCCCAGCTGAGCACAAGAGGCTACAAGCCAACCTTTCTCATCTCATTTTGGGGCTGGGACACGGAGTTTGGTGGACTTTGGGGGCTGAAGTTGGCTGGCTCTGCTTATGCTGACGTGAGCCCAGGCTGTGCCTCTCCAGGCATCGGCTGAAGCTGCTAAACCCAACTTTGGGAATGAGCATGTCATGAGCTGGGTCACCAGCTCCTCTCTTTGGTGATGTCCTCCAAAGCCCTCCCTGTATCACCTGGCTGTGCAGGGACGAGCCCAGCAGCCACCAGTGTGGCTCCCGAATAGCAACTGAATTAGAGGAGATCTCGCTTAAACAACTCCCCCCATGCCCCCCCCCCCCCAGCCCAAGGGCTCCCTGAACAATTGTGAAATGAGATCTTGATCATTTTTATTAAAAGCGGTACACAAGGCATCACCATTAGGCTGGATGGGAGGAGGGAAGGGGGGGCAATTCCCTTATGGCTCCCCTCTTCTCCCCCTCATTTAATTCAAGTGGTGGGATGCAAAAGCTCCCCAGAGAGTGATGGATAGTGGGAAATGAAGAATATGAAGGAGCTTTATTGAACCCATCAATCTCGGGCGAGGCTGCTGCGATCAAAGGCCCAGCCTGTTTCGGCAGAGGTTACGTGAAGGAGCAAAGAGATCAGGTTTCGGGGAAACGCAGGGCATGGAGGGGTTTCCAAGCCTGCGAGCTCCTGGCTCAGCCCCAGCCAGAGGAGCCGGGTAGGGTGGAGAGCGGTGGCCTTGCCCTGGCTGGAGATGCTGATCCTGCCGACGGTTTGGCAAACCTGCCTCTCCTTCTCCGGGACAGCCTGGGCAGGAACAGGGAGGTTAACTCCTCCCTGTGCCGTGGTGAGGCTGAAGGGTTCACCACAAGCTTCTCACCAGCTGAAACGCCCTTCCCCAGCAAGGTCTCTGGTCCAGCACAGCACCAGCACTGTTGGCCAGGGCAACAGGACATCCACTGGGGTCCAGGCTTCGATGTCCCCCTGTCACACCAACGCTCATTCAGCCTTGCGCTGCCATGGCTTGGTTGATGGTGCCCAGCAGATGGGATGGAGGCTCTGAAGCTTCTCCTGATTTCTGCAGACACCTGGCTTTTGCAGATGATGGCCAAGATGTTTCCACCCTGCTTGGTGGACTACAGGAGGAGACCTTCCCCTGGAGCAGGGCAGCATCCTTCTCATGAAGATGAGTGGGCTGGGCTGGAGAACTTCAAGATCGCTTGGTGCTGGGATAACGTTGACCCACCTTGGTCCCATACCCAGCCAGAGACCATCAACAAAGCCCTGGGGTCCAAGTGTGCATGATACTCTGAGCAAGGACATGCTGGGAGGGGAGCTAACACACCACCCAGGGAGCTTGTCAGCTTGGTCTCGTGATATTGCTGCCCGGCGTGGATTCAGGCTGCGGCTTGCCCAGTGGGGCTGCCTGGCAGCTGTATGTGCCTCTTGCTGGGCTCTTCTCTCCTTTCCTTCCTGCTTTTCCGCAGCCGCCGTGTCCCTGGGTGGCTGAAAATCAGGACATTAGCAAGGTGGCATCTGCTGGCTTGTTTGGAGGTGGGACATACAAGGCAATGCTGCTGGGCTGGTGGGTAGGTAGATCTTGCTTTCTGCCAGTTTATTTTCTTTGGATCACCCCACTGGGAGGGGAGAGGGGCATGGGCAATCCCACAGTGACTTTTGGAGCTGATCTTTCATCCTAATGTTGCTTGGTGAGGGAAACAGCATCCCAGGACGGGTGCTGCTGCATGCCAGGGCTGGCATGGCTCGCTTTACCTGCCTAAACCCCAGGCCCAACTTCCAAGCCCTGCCACCCTCCGCTGACCCCACAGAAATGGGCTTGAAGATGTGTGTGTTTGTGTGTGCACTGCCATGAACTTTACAGACTACTTCTACCTTTTTACGGAGCACTACATTCCTGGGAGGTGAGGTCAGAGCTGCTTCCCCGTGCAGGCGAAACCAAGGGATGGCTGGAGAGTCGATGCCTTGAGACTGTGACATGTGCTGGATGGGCTGAGGATGGGGTCTGGGATCCATCTGAGCTGGATGCTCACCTGGGGCTGGTGGGCTCCATCCTTCCTCTGCTGGAACCTGCACTGGTGGGGAGTGGGATGGTGGTGGCACCCTGAAGTAGACCAAATACTGGGGTGGGGGTGGCAGCGACAGCTGCTTCCTAGCTGAGTTTTGGCCCTCTGGGAAGGGAGGTGAAGATCCAAGGTCCCATGTCCTGACCTAGAGGGAGTCCCTGGAGGGGACCAAAAACCTGGCTGGGGACGTGATATCCAGTGGAGCATCAGGCCACGGGGTGATGTGGCTGTGGTGGTGAGTGCCACTCGTCTGTCCAGAGACAGGGCTGCCTGCAGGGTCACAGCCCTAATTTGGGGAATCCCTTTGAAGCTGGCATGCTATATCCATCACGGTCCCTGGTGAACACCAGCTGTACAAACAGCAGCCCGGAGCAAAGCTGCCGGCTCACTCATCTGTCTCCTACCCTTCCCTTGGAGCCACCGAGCTGCCCTGGGGGTGGTTTGGTGACATCCCCGGGGTGTAGGATGAGGTGTGCTCAGGTCCTGGGCTGGTTCCTGTGGCTTGGAGGCTGCACTGAGCATCACTACCTGGCACCTGGGGACAGCTTTGGGCGCTGCCTTTCCAACAGTAATGGTAGATGAGGCGTGTTGCAGCTTGTGCAATGTAGCTCTGGGACAGCAGAAGAGGGTGTGGGGTTGTCTGGGCCAAAGTCATCAAAACATAATGGGGAGAAGGAGAAATGAGAGCTTGTTGGGTCTGGCACTATGACAGATCCTTCTTTCTTTTTATTGCTACAAAGGGAGAGGGGCTGAGGTTTCCTCCCGGGGCTGGGGGAGGCTGGATGCAGTGTGGGGCATCTGGTGGCACACAGGGACATTGGGGACACGAGCCACGGGCTCCCCAGCTGTGGTGAGATCTCATCCCCGCTTTGCCAGCCAGCCCATGCTGCCGAGACCAAAACTTGACCCTTGCGCCGGTTTTTGAGTCGTTGGCGGAAAAACTGTTAAACTACCCAAACAAAGGCTCCGAGTCTATCAGCGTCCGGCGGCGGGCAGGGAGCGGCCGGGGGATGATTAGGTGCGCCTTGAGCGCTCGGGTTGTGCAGCAGGGAGGGTTTCAACCCTTCTCCCTCCCTCCGAGTCCAGATAAAAGGTGGATCCTTGGAGGCACAGCTGGATTTTGAAAGCTCCCGGTCCCTACACTGCTGCGGGAGTGACCTGAGAAGATAAAGGCTCTTGGCTCAGCGCCTCCGTCCCTGCATTTCCAAGAGCCCAGGGGGATCCATCTCGTGAAAGCCCGGTTGCCTTCTGCCTCTGGTTGCTTCTCGCCATCTCTCTCCAGCCCGTGGAGGGGGGGAAGGAGACGGCCATGGCAGCCAATGGCTCCGGTGGGATGCACGATGCTCTGCTGGACAATGGCTTTGCTGGCGCTGATGACCTCATTTCTGACTGGTATATCTACGAAACCATGGAGTCGGCTGTGCAGCAGGATGAGTAAGTGTCTACCCTGCTGACGGGTGCCACGCGTCCCCCTGTCCCCACTGCGGTCACCCCGGGCAGCTGCCAGCCTCCTGCCTGGCTGCTCTATCCCATCTCTGGAGAGCAACGTCCCTTGAGCAGCAGAGCCAGGATTTCTTCCCGGGTGAGCGGGAGGTGACGAAAAATGCTTGTTTTGGCCCCCTAAAAATGCTTCATTTCTTTAGGGTGCTTCTGGCAAGAGCTGGGGTAAATCCTACAGCAGGCATCTCTGCTACATGCACCTCCTTTTGCTTAGCCTTCCTCAAAATGCGAAGTGAAATGCGTGGTGTTAATCTGCTGCACTGACCCCTCCGAAGCCCCCAGAGCCTTTGCTGGCATAGAGCGGGCTGCTCTGGCTCCGTGCTTCTGGGCTGGAAGAGCTCGCCACAACACCGCCTTGTGAATCAGTCCCCTGCCTTCATAGCACCCCGTGGCCATGCTGATTTCGGCCAGGGGCGAAGCGAGGTGTCAGCTCACCCCGAACTGCTGGCAGGGGTGCGGGGCTGGGAGGCTCAACTGGGTCTCTGCGTGGCACGGCCACCCTGAACAGGTTTTTTACCTGCAAAATAGGGCTGAGAATCCCTGGGCTTGCAGGGATGTCTGATTGCGTTCTTCGCTCCCCAGCCCCCCCCCGACTGGTGTATCAGTGAAGCCTATCCCCTCTCCATCCGTGATGATCCGCTCTTTAACTGAGCGAACTCCCAAGAGCTGTGCTGTGTTTGCCCTGGGGATGGGACCCCGTAGCCCAACCTCACAGCAAGGACCTAGCGCTTCACGTCTTCCTAGCTGGGTGCTCTTCCCAAGGACAAGAGAAATGCTATGGGAGGGGAAACTGAGGCACAAGCAGCGGGGCAGCTTATCCAAGGTGTCCCACAAGGCTCAAAGCTGGGTGTCCCAAGGCCCACCTATCAGCATCTATTGTCCCTCTGTTGACTTAGTCCTCTGCGGGTGGCTTTTACGCCGCTCAGTTGACTGATACCTAATCCTGAGGGCAAGCAGGAGGAGATCCCAGCAGCGACCAGCCCAAAGGGTTCCTCCTCATCCTTAATCTTCTGCATTTTGAAACAGCCTTTGAAATCTCCTTGCCCAGCCCAAGTTTTCCCAGGTGAGGCCCTACCTGCATGACCCAAACCTCTGCTAGAAACCTTTGGGGGGATTTTCTGGGTGTCCTCCTTTGCAGCGAGCCATGGTCAGTGAAGGGATGGAGGCAGCACCAGGGGGTTTGCCCATCTCATTGCTCCTGGATGCTCTGGATTTAGATGCTGAAGCCCTGGTGATACCAAAAAGGGTTTTGGTATCCCTGTGCTCTCAGTCTTGTGGGCGAGTGCCCTGGATTTCTGGAGCCTGGATATTTTTGGCCAGCAGGAATTTTGTGGTCTATCCAAGGCCAACCATTGACAGAGAAAAAAAGGCAGAAATCTGAGCTTTGCTAATGGCCCTTGGTCCTAAAAAGCCTTTCCTGGCAGGTTGGTGACAGCCTGGGACATCTGATGCCTCAGAAATCCTAATTTCACTGTCGAACCCTTCCCTGCAGCCTTGTGTGTGGGGCTCCGTTCTGCAGCTGGTCTCCCGTCTCTGCCCACCCCACCGGCGCTATGGGGTTTGGGAGGGCGTGAGGGCTCACAAGGAGTTCCCTCCCTGCGAGTTATGGGGCTCATGGGGTTCTCCCTCTGCAAGTTACTGGTCTTAAGGGGTTCAGCTCCCTGGCAAAGGGATTTGCTGCCCAGCGTTGTGTGAAGGTGGCTGGGCATGACGGCGCCCGACCTTGGAGAGAGGAGGAGGGCTGCAGCGAAGCGGAGATTAGGGGATGTGGTGGAGGCCAGAGAGCGAATAAATAAAGCAGAGCCTGGTGCGCCTGCTCGACTGGCCTTGGCTGGCCGGGGGATGTGGCTCTGGGACCCTGTCCCGCATGCAGCTACCCTGGGCAGCTATCGCCTCCGCCATCCCCCCAGCTCTGGGGCTGGTCCCTCTCCCATGGGAAAGGTGTCAAAACACCCTGCAAGGAGTCTTCAAGCCTTCCAGCTGGCATTTAATAAGCGCCGCGCTTTAGGCAGCAAGGAGATCTGCTGCTTTGCAGACTGCACCCCTTGGAAAGACCCAGAATGGATATGGGTGTGAAAGAGGTGAAGGG
The DNA here is from genome assembly GCF_030867145.1 of Opisthocomus hoazin. NCBI lineage: Eukaryota > Metazoa > Chordata > Aves > Opisthocomiformes > Opisthocomidae > Opisthocomus > Opisthocomus hoazin. The sequence goes on from NC_134423.1 coordinate 12,422,039, forward strand.
GGACTTTGTCCTTCCTTGGTGGTCCCCTGTTCAGCCTTGGCATCCCTGTACATGCGGGGAGGTCACCCGGTCCCCGCGGGGATCAGCTCAGGGCCGCTCCCAGGTCTTATCTCTCTACCTTGATCATCAAGTCATCTTGTGAGGGTGACTTCATCCCTGATTATGGAGAGTGGTGTAACCCAGCTCTTTGGAGGTTCGCCCCTTCTCAGCATCAGACTGAAATCTCCACTGCCGCCGCGTATGTGGGCATTACCCCAACATCTTTGCTTTGCCCTTTTGGGACTAAATACAACCGTGCATCATATTTTTTTTTTTATCCCCTTCTTTCCAGCATGTTTCCCAGCATAATCCCAGACTGCGACCCCACCATTTCTCCCAGACTGTATCACATCTGCATGGCACCAGTCTCCGTAAGTACCTGCCAAGTCCTGTGGGGTGGGTTATCTGCCCTGACATCGTATCTGCTGTCCCCCAGCTCAGGTCATGTCCATCTACTCCCAAACAGCAGGTCTGGGCTCCCCAGCTTGAGATGGAGTGAGGTTTGAGTCCCAGCATGGGACTCACACATCTCTAGACTTTGTTTTGTCCCTGAAGTCAATGGAAGACTTTGATTTATTTTGTCTTTTTCGCAACATGGTGCCTCTGAGTCGTTTAGAGCCCGTAACTCTTCAGAGCGGGTCGAGAAGCGCCTGTCCCTGCTGCGACCGTGGCTGGCTTTAGCGTGTCGGGTGGAGACCATGTCTCTGTGGAGGCTCCCACCACATAGCAGCATGTCCAAGCCCCTGCCGTGTATTTATTTCTCCCTCAATTGGGTTTCTGGCAGCTGGCTGTGCTTGTGGGCTTGTCTTTGCTGGTGAAACGCAGGCGTCTCCACCGGAGCTGCTGGAACGGTGTCCCGGGACTGCTCAGGTACCCTGGCCTTGCACCCTGGTCCCCAGGGTCCCTGTCACCCTGTGGCCAAGCAGGTGGAGGGATGCTGAGGGTGCAGCATGGGATAAACCAGCTCTGGGGCAGAGGATGGTGGGGACAGGGTGCCCATGGCCTGGTGTCAGGCTCGTCCCTCCCTTGGCTTGCAGCCCAGCCAACTTTCTGGAGGAGGAAGACAACCGAGGGCTGGTGGTTGCGGTGTTCGGCATCCTGTTCTCCTCACTGTGCGTGCTGGTCTTGGACAGAGACCCTCTGCCGCTCATCGCCCACTCCTCCCAGAGCACCCGGGGTAAGGCGAGCACCCTTCTGGCCCGTGGGCACAACACTCCTCCCTACCCTGGAGATGTGCAGCTCCGGGTGGCACCCTGAGCAGCCTGTTCACCCTGGTCCATACTGAGAGTGCTGCCTTCTTCTGCCCATGTTGCTCTCCCTCCTCTCTTCTCACCATCCCATCTAGAGTACTGGAAGATCCTGGCTTTGCTCTACTACCCTGCCTTCTACTACCCGTTGGTTGCCTGTGCCACCGTCCGGCACAGGGTCAGCTACCTCGTGGGCTGCCTGCTCTCCTGGTGCCACTGTGTGGTCCACATCTGGCAGAAGGTGGATTGTCCCCAGTCACCGAAGGTACATGTCCCACTGCCTGGGGAAGGAGCGGGGAGGTTGGTGTGGCCAGGAGTTGGAGGTGGTGTTTTCATCACCTCTTTGAAGCGATGTTAAGGTGTCACCTGTCCAGGGCTAGGCCCCCAGGCTGGGGTGGTCTCATGTGTGACATCTCTGCTTCTCCTCAGATATACAGGTACTACTCCACGCTCTCTTACGTCCCCATCATCCTCTGCCTTGTGCTCCTAAGCCTTTGGTATCCAGCGCTGCTTATCAGAAGCTTCACCGGACAGGAGGAGACCTTGGATAAGGAGGTAATGAAAATCCATGGGGCAGCTGGGGGGGGTTGGTGGTGCAGAAGAATCCCTTGATGGACCTGCATGGTTCTGTGAACAGCATGGGCTGGTTCATGGCTGTCCTGCCCCACAGCCCATCTGTCTGCCTGGGGGACCAGCAGAACTGGGGGGCTCCCAGGGCACGTGCCCCCCACTTTGCTCCGGCACTGGGAGCTGCCTCGTCTCCGTCTCTCTGATGGTGCGGGTCGCAGCTCTGTTTATCTCGCTGGATTTGAAGAGGGAGTGAAAAATCCATCTTTGAAGTAAACTCCTTAGTACAAGAGGCTTAAAGCATCAATGCATCCCATTCAGGCTGGGACTGGGGTCGCCTTGTTTTTATCAGCAGGCTGGATAATCCCTGGCCCTTTGGGAAATGCCGGGGCTTTGTTGGGAACAGAGGAGGAAAAACCTACTTCGGGGAAAAAAAAGCCATCAAGCCCAAGCGTGGCCTGAAGTGACCCCCAGGCGCTTGCTGGGAGCTGGCTGATGGGAAAGATGGGTTTCGGCTGTCCTACCGGTACGCCTGGTGTTGGGCTGCTTTGTTGATGAGAACAAGGCAGGCTTATTTCCACCTTTCCGGTGCCGGAAGATTTGCTGCTAGCATCGCTCTGACACGTTCGTTATCCAAAGGAGGGCTGGGAGCCCATCACCCGCATTCCTCAGTGAGGGTGCTGCGGGGCATCGTGCTGGCAATGGGTGGGTGGCCGGGGACAGAAGACCAAGGTGACAGCTGCAGGGTGGGATGCAGATGCTCTGCTAAGAGGCCCCCCCAAATGAGAGTCACCTCTCCCTGCCCCAAGTACCTCGGGGTGTTGCTGCGCTCGAATCGGGCAACTTCTTGCTGCTTTCCTTAAGGTTACAGGGCGAGGTTATTACAAGAAGTACCTAAAGGCTGTCCTGTCCAAACGTCCTCGGAAGGGGAGGTAAGGACAACACCTTCCCATAGCTTGGCCGCATCAGCAAGCGCCTGTGCCAGCCCTGCCTGGCTGCCCGCTGCCGGGGCGGAGGGGGTCCTTGCTCCCAGCAGACATGCTTTGCACCGTCTCCTTCCTCCTTCAGCTCCACGAAGACAGAAGAGAGCCTCCTCTCAAGGGTCCAGACGTATTTACGCTCCTACGTCTACGCTCCCGAGGAAGGTAGGCTGCAGCAGCAGCTCGGCAAACAGGCTGCCCCCCCCTTCTTCCCCGGGGAGAGCAAATGCCTTTCTTGGCTCCTTCCCCAAAGCATCTGCGCTGTGGCAGCTGCCGCCCGCCGCACGTGCGACGCCTCGGCTTTGCACAAACTGTTGCAATTTGGGATGGGGAGTTGGACACCCTCCCGCCCTCCTGGGGACATGGGGGGTTGAGGCAGCAAGGTTCACGCATGGGGTGTGCTAATATTGCAGCCTGATTCTTGACAAGGCTATGGTACGGGAATAAAATCTATGGGAAGTGGATAAAATCCCTACCACAGCCCAGGAATGAGGAGCTACTCCTTGGCCCTTCTGCCCGTGGAAGAAGCAGGGGCTGTCCTGGGTGGTGGCACCCCAAGGGACTCCATGCTGAGGGCACACGAGGTGTCATGGGCTTGCAGGAAAGGAGGATCAACAGGAAGGAAACCCAGCCAGCCGGAGTAGGGAGAAACTACTCCTAGCTACGCATCCTTGCAGGATTTACCTGGGGAAATCCCTATTCATATGCAAGCGCCTTGTTCCAGTGCTCTCCCCTGCTTTGGCTACTGGGTTGGGTGGACCTGCAGCCCGCTCCGCTCTTCTCCCGTAATCCCACGTCCCAGCTCCTCTCTGATACACCCATCCGATTCTGCATTCCAGGTTTCCGGGTCCCGCTGAAGCTCATCCTGTCCATAACCACGGCCGTGATCGCTGTCTACCAGGTGACGCTGACGGTTCAGTGCCAAGCAGGGCCCCCTCCCTGCCTCCTCGGCTGTGTCCTCCCGAGGCAGAGGAGCCCAGAGGTCATTGCCACGCCACAACTTTGGCTACAGGGATGGTATTAGCGTGCCTCGAGGTATTACCATCCCTCGGCTGAGCCGCAGCAACCGGCCATGTGCTTCCAGGGCTCAGCCAGCCTTAAGTCTTTAAGCTAGGGCGATGGCTCGGCAGCGGGACGCCGTGACCTGAGGCTCACGCGGCACCGCTCCCTTGCAGGTTGCCCTGCTGCTCCTGGTAGCTGTCGTCCCCACCATCCAGATCGTACGGGCGGGGATGACGAAGGACATCGTGGTATTGTTGGTCCAGTTTGGCTTGGTGCCCTCGGAGAGCCCGGACATCCCGGGTGACATGGAGAAGGAGCTCAACACCGTCAAGTACTACCTGTGGTCACTGGAAGGTGGGTTCCTGCATCCACAGGTGATTTTTTTGGAGGATTTCAGAACTTAGTGGAGAGATTTCTAGCCCAGAGGATGGTCCAGCAAAGCGGTTGGTGATGGGGCATCTTCCAGGGGGGCTCTAAAATCAGCTGCCGAAGCCGCAGCCGTGCAGAGATGAAAGGCGACCGTGTGAGCCTGGTGCCATGCCAGGCAGCTCTGCCGCATGCCAAGGCGGCGAGGCAGGGAGAGCCGGCAGCACCGCACTGCAGATGCTGCCCTTCGGTTGTGGGCTTTGATATGTGCTGGAATCGAGCAGATGGCCCATGGCCCCCTGCATAATTGAAAGCCCTGGATGGGGGCGATGCAGGGAAGGCAGGGGTGCCCCCCTTCCTCCACACCTTGGGGTACCACCAGCCAAGGAGGGCCCTTTTTATGGCTGTTCCAGAGTCATCAAGCCTCTCTCACCCTCTTTGTTTTCCTGACATCTCCACCCCTCCTTCCCTCCTCTTGCTTTCGCCCCCAGCACCCCCTTTTCTGCGAGCATCTTCCTAGGCTCTCTCCATCGCACTGCCTGCTTATCACAGCTTGCTCAATGTTTTTTTCCGGCGCTACGCTAGCCTAACTGCTCGTGTTTCCTCTGGCTGCTCGGCTTTTCCCTTCCCTTTTACTGTCTCACCAGCTCATGTCTGCCATGGGAGGTTGGAGGTCCACGTATCGCAAAGGGGGTAGGGAGGGAAACTGAGGCACGGCACCCTGCTGGGGTGTATGTCCATGCAGCCCCATAACGCAGCCCCCCGCAATGCTCCTGAGCTACACTTTACAATACAACTCCTGTTGCTGGGGCTGGCCGCAGCACTGACCCGGCCATCTCCCCCTGCTCCTCCGCAGTCTGCTACATCTGCTCGTTGGTGCTGTGCTGCCTGCTGACCTGCGCCATGCTGCTGCAGACGCTGGTGATGCACAGGTACGGGGGGTACCCGCTCCTCCGGCCTTGGCTTTGTCACCGAGCCAGGATGGAGCTGCTCTCTCTCTCCCTCTCCCCAGGAACAACCTGAAGGCGCTCTACCAAGGGGCTGTGCTGGATGTTTTCTACAAAGCCCACATCCTCCGCCCGTCCCGACAAGCCGTCGTCTGCTGGATGAGCTTTGCCGGCTTCCAGACGGCTTTTGCCTGCCTGGGTAAAGGGTGTTGGGCAGTAGGAGGGGGCGGATGGGTGGTGGACTCCCACCTTGCACAGCCTACCCCGGGGTTTAAGCATCGTTTCCCCCTTTCTTGCCCCATTTTGCAAAGGGATGGCTGTGAGGCTTTTGTTCCTCTTTCCCCAAACACAATCTGTCCTTCTGCGGGAAGGACCATGCTGAACACCAAATGGTCGGGAAGGGAAAAAAAAAAAAGGAGGGGGGGTGAGGGAATGATGACTTGTTTTGGCTCAAGCCCAAATATTTTGATTTGAAAAGCTGTCACAGCATCTCGTGCAAAGGACTGTCTGTCTCCTCCCGTCCTGGTCTTCACATCCCGGGTGCTCCTCACTGCGTATCTTCCCCAGCACAGCCTGGGTCTCCCTGGCTGGGAGGGCTGGCTGTCCCACGGATGGGTGGAGGACGTGGGGAGTTGAGGCAGCAGGTAGAAATGCTCACCCCACCATGGTTTGCAGATGTTTTGAAGCCTCTCTGCCCCATGGGAGGTGGCTCTGGGCAGCGTCTGCGGTGATGCATGTGCAACACCCAACCATATCATCAACAGGAGGCTGCACAGGAGAGTCAAGCTGAGGGTCCAGGGGGTGATGGAAGGGCAGGGGGGACCACAAGTTCTATTGGGGATCGCCCCTTGGGAAAGTGGACCTATTTTGCAGGCAGATTGTACAGATTAGTGTAGAGGTAGGAGCTGGAGAGCATCCCAGGAGATCCTTGCACCCCTTTGTCAGCGAGAAGCAGCTTTCCTTTAGCCACCCAGCACTCGGTGCATCCCTGGCAGAGCTGGCTGCATCTTGCTGTGCTGCCGTGCAGCTAACTTCTGCTTACAAATCTTGATTTTTCAAGTTGTTAAAGCAAAGCAGCGGAGGTGAAAGACAAGCTCAAGCACAAGCAACCGCAGCTGCTGCTGATCTCGGTGTGATTTATGATTAGAAATCAGAGCTCAGGCTGAATTTTATGATGAGGCATCATAGTTGCAGCCCCAAGTGATGGCTCTTCTCAGTGGGAATAATGTGAGGAGCGATAAGAAAAGCTGAACTTGTAATTAAATCCCACACGGAGCATTGTGTTCAGAGTGGAGGAGGCAGGTAAGGATCTCGCAGGGTTTTTTTATGGGATTAAAATGAAAGATACACTTAGCAACAAGCACAGGTTTGGGGAATAAGAGCAAGAACCGCTTTTCCATCCTCCCCCGCCATGGTTTCTCTCCCCGTGTCTCCTTCCCAGGTCTCGTCATCCAGCAAGTGATTTTCTTCATCTGCTCGGTGGGGTTTACCTTCCTCGTCGTCATCCCACTCCAGTCCGGCACAAACACACACCTCTTCAAAATCATTCAGAACATGTGGTGAGCACTCACAGCCCTCGGGGAGGGATGGAAGACCCAAGTGGGGGCCGTAGACATGGCCTGGTTTTGGGTACGCTGTCAAGGGGAGGCTCTATCTTGGGCTCTTCCTGCTGGAGGTTTCTGCTGCCTGGGATGGCGTGTCATGCTTGGGACCCTCGTGGTGTCCAATCCGTCTCTTCCCTCCCACCCAGGCCCTTCTGGTTGACCCTGGTTGTTGCCGTCATCGTGCAAAATTTGGCAGCTCATTACCAATTCCTGGAGCAGCATCCCCTCCGGAAGGAGCTCACCAACAGGTGTGGGGACATGGGGGGCCTTTGGGGTGGAGCTGTTCCTCCTGAGGTCCAGGAGCCCGGGACTGTGCTGGGGTCACACAGGCCCCAATGTCATGGCATCCTCTGTGCCATGAGCTCAAGGGGGAAAACCTGTGGGTTTTTAGGGGGTTCAAGTGGCTCCATGCTCCCAGACAGGTTTCTTTAGATGCTTTAGAGGGCCGTGGTCCATTTACAGCCTTGATTTTCATGGGGTGAAGCTGGTGACGTCTGTGCCCTGCTCCACCATGCCCACCTGCAAGCCTTAGAGAGAGCCCAGATCCCTCAGGATTGGCTGGACAGGTTCAGATGCTGCCAGCGGATGTGGTTGCTCACTCATGCATGGTGTCGCTGCCTAAGATGTCTCGTTATGCTGAAGACAAGGGTGACAGATGGATCTAGGTGTCCTGCTCTGTCCAGCCAAGGCACTTCCATCATCTCCATCACTTGCCCAGCATTGCAGGGAGCCTGCTGTAGGCTCTTCCGACCTCCACAGGAGCTGGTGTCCTCCATCCCAAACTGCTATATTCACAATTTACCTGGTTTCTAAGTCTTCAAGGAGAAATGGAGACCCTATGCATGCTGGAGGCCAAGCTTTGAAGTCCTGATGGCACACTAGGCTGTTTCATCTCCAAGATCCCTCAAGGGTGTTTGCTTCTCTCCATGGGATGGAGACACCTCAAACAGGGACAGTGTCTGCCAAGGAGGGAGGGAAGGGTGGGAGGCTTATTTTGGCAGGAGGTTTCTCTGGCAGGGAAGGGCCATGCTTCTTGTCCCATGGTGTTTGTGTTCCTTACTCCTCCTTCTCCACCCGCAGGCGAGCTCTCTACATAGTCACCTACCTGCTCTTCCCCATCAACGTCCTGGTGGGTGTCCTGGCCGGGGTGTGGAGGATGGTAATTTCTGCCCTTTATAACGTCGTCCACTTCTGCCAGCTGGACATCAGCCTGCTTAACCGCGGCGTGGAGACCTTTGACCCAGGTAGGGTGCTGGGGAGGTCCATCTTCAGCACCTTCATATGAGCATGGGGACCCTTGTCCTATCGCAGAGCTCCCAGGGAACATGACGAGGGGCTCCTGCGTTGCTGGAGCTGCCAGGACCAAGACGGGCTTCAGGACCTCATGCTTTGTGTTCAGAAATGGGCAGGTGGGATAACAACCACTTGCTCCTCCTGGTGCCCGCTTTGTCCTGCTTTTCCACCAATCCCCAAAGGTGGGTGATGCCCTGCTGGGGTCCCCTGGGCTTCACCGGTGGCCAGACCCCATTCCCATGGGCAGCAGACCTTCAGGTCTCCTGTGCTAAAGGCAGGAGAGCTTGGTTCTCCCTCTGCTTTTCCTGCTGGGATTTCAGGAGCAGAGCTCATCCCCAGCTCTGGAGACAGAGCTGCTCTAGCAGGGCAAAGATGGAGCCTGGCAAATGACCCTCCCTTCACTCCAGGGCAGGAGGGAGGGGGGAACCATGAAGTCTGGCCTCCCCTCACGTGTTTACTGTGGGCTGTGTTCCCCCCAGGCTACCACATTTACTGCCACTATCTGAAAATTGAGGTCAGCCAGTCCCACCCGGTGATGAAAGCTTTTTGCTTGCTGCTGCTCCAGCTAGCCAGGCCGGAGGGGCCGCAGGGGCTCCGGGCTGGCAACGTGGAAGAAGGTAAGACCTTCCCACTGCCGTATGGAGGGCTGCATGGCTATCACTGTGGGGCGGCATCGGGGTCTCCTCTGCGGGTTTCCTTTAGAGATGCTGGTGATGCCTTGGGGGAATGGCACTGTGTAGGGTTGTGGTTCTGCTGCTCCCTCTGCTTTCGTGCCACCTCCTCTGTTTGGTGTGTGACCATCTCCATCTCAGGAGCTGTTCCCATTCCTCTGCCCATGCAAGGGCAGGATGTGGCTCATGCTTTCACCCCAGGGTGTAGATGGCATCTGGGCAGCCGCAGCAAGGGGTAGCTGGGGCTGGAATTGTCATTACCCCCTCCCCAATCTCCTTTCAGGAGTCCAGCTGATGCAGCCCAAGAAGGCACCACCAAGCAGAGCCAGGTTCAAGCAGAGCCGAGCCCGCTGGTGGCTGGCTTACACCCTCCTCAACAACCCCTCGCTGATGGCTTGCCGGAAAACCGCCCTCTCCGATCCCACAGCCAATGGCACCCAGCTCAGCCCTCCCAAGCCCTGACCGCCAGAGAAGCCCCCCACCACTCTCTGCCTCCCGTGCACACTCCAGTCCCATCCCATCCCTGTCTCCCGTTGACTCTCCTCCTGTGCTGGCAGGAGTTTTGGGCACCTCTTGCCCTTCTCCAGCCTCTGGTCCCTCTCCAGTGGTGATGTGGGCTGGTTTTTAGCTATAGGTCCATGCTGAGCCACTACCAAGGTCCAGAGGTGAAGACAGACAAGGCAAATGAGTCGCCTCCAAGAATGACCTAGATGGAGAGGGGTTGGTGAGCCAAGATAAACCCTCCAGGCATCTCAGAAACACCTTCCGAAGAGTCACTCCTGCAGTGAACCCACCAGTTCTCAACGGCTGCCTTTCCAACACATGGCAAGGCAGGCACTAGTACCCAGCACCATGGCAGTAAGAAAAAGAGGGAGAAAGCGTGTGGTTGTCTGTGTGGAGGGATCCTCAAGCAGACTGATCACGAGGACCTACCTGCATCTCAGCATGGTCTCCCCATGGAGAAGATCCCCACTGCCAACCCCATCCCCAGCTTCTCCTTTCCAGGTCTGATCCTTGCTCTCCTCGGGCACTGTACCTACCCCCAGGACTTGTGTGTTTTCCCCAGTTTTGTGAAGGCTGAAATCCCCATCCGCTCTGGGCCATGAGGTTGCAGAGCCATTTCTTTTCTGCTCCCTGTAAGTCTTGTGCCCCCAGTGCCTCTTGATGCCACCCCATTTTGTTTAAAGCCAGCGGTTCCCCACAGCTGGTGACCTCCAAGTGAGCTGAGCTTGAATCTATAAAACGCAATTTTACACCTCGCTTGGATGTGCCGACTTGGGGCAGGTTAATAAATCACATACCTCTCTCCTACACTCCGGGTGTTCTTGACTTCTTGGTTGTTCCCGAGTAAGCCATACCTGGCAGGAGGGACATGAGGACCATTGTAGCCATGTCTCAGGTGATGGCTGGGGGTCATTTTACTCAGCAGAGGCTTTGCAGTAGGTTTGATTGACCTGGGGGTGATTGGGACCAAATCTGTGATCCCTCTTCCCATCTTTGGTGAATTTTAAGGCAAAGCTGATCAGTTTGCCTTCCCGTCAAAATGTCTGGCCCATAAACCACAGCTCCCATGAAGGACGGGACTCAAAGCAGGACCTTTTGTGGCTACAGCACCAAAGGTAGGTGTCCAAGTTGTGTCTGGATAATCTCCTCCCTTGATGTGCCCCTTGAAACCAAACCCTGACTTCAGTGGCCTGAAGGATGCCTGGCTTCAGCCTGCGGTTGCAGGCAGGGCTCTTGGTAAGTTGTACCCATGTCTCCTTACTCTTCTTGACACCATCTCAGCCTTGCTAAAGCAGGTGCCTTGGAGACTTTGCAGCCCACCCTGCATGGAGCAGGGCTGCTGGGCCATCCCCTCTGCTCCCTGGGGTTTGAGCCCCTTGCCCCAGGGATCTCCTTGGAGGTGAGCAGACCTGCTCTTTGCAGGTTTTCAAGGACCCCATGCCCTCTTGCTGAGGTGCTTGCAGCACCATTGGTGTGGTTTGGGGTTGAGTGATGCTGAGCCCTGTGCTTTTGGGGTTTGCCTGTAGTGTCCTGGCATCTCCCCACAACATCAAAGCTCCCTGAGTGGGAGCCTTCCCTTTCCCCAGGAGCCTGACCCCCCTCCCTTTCCACCTCAGCAAAGAGAGGGGGGTCCCTGCCTTCATCTGCTGCCCGAAGAGCTACCTGGTGCGCTTGGGTGCTCCTAGCCCTGTCACATCTGCTGCCCTGAACAACACTGTTTTAATCATGTTTGATTACTGTCTGGCGCATAGCACAATGTCACCAAACCGGGTGACAGCAGTGACACCCAAGGCAGATCTGGGTCCATTTTCTTTATAAGACAGCAGGAGCCCAAGGTCCAACTCCCTCTGTTTTCCCAGCTCTGGGCTTTGCGTCCTGGGGTTTGCGTGTCTGAGCACAGGAGAGATGCGGTGCCGGTGGGCGCTGGGTGTCCTGCATGTATCAGGTGAAGGGATGCCCTGTGGCAAAGGCTTCATCTTTCCATCACAGCTCATCCCAACCCTTCTCCAGCCTCTGAGGCACTGGGGTTTTGAAGGCAGCCTTTGGTAATCCTGCAAATCTTTTCCAGCCCTGGGCCATGGGTGGAGCTGGGTTTCGGCATCTGTTTACACAGCCCTGCCCCAGGCTTCCTGGAGATGTCTTGGCAGGCGGCAGGCTGGGACTACAGCCCTGGGAGGAAGACAGGAGGTGGCTTCACTGGTCTGTTTGTTTTCTTTCCCTCCTTTGACATAAGCAGGGTGCCCTGGGGGTGAACTGAGCTCTTCTTCATGGTGGCTTCTCGCCTCCTCTCTAAACCCCCAACATAGGTATGGCCATGCAACAGCATCACCCCCGCGCATCCAGAGTCCTCCCCACCCAACCCTGAAATGATGGGGAGGTGGTTCAGGGAGCTGATCTGGCTGAAAACAGCCCTTAACAAAAAATGGCACACACGGGGAATGGAAACGCAGGTCTGGGTCATGCTGTGGCTTTGCCAATGTGAGGGACAGAGAGGAGCTGATGAGGGGTTGTGGCACCCCAGGCTTGCACTGGCTGGTGGCCATGGTGGGTCGGGATGGTGAGGCCAAGCGTGGGATCACCTGCTGCATCCAGCCCAGGAGCCACGTGGCAGGGTGCCGTTTGTTATGAATGAGAGATGCTTAATATTGCTAATAACTTGCCATAAAAGCTCTGAGCGGAGGAATTCACCTTTCTGGTGACAGAACAGCCACGCACCAGCAAACACAGGGGGAGCACGGGCTCTGCAAGGCAGGCAGAGACGTTCAGGCATGGCTTCAACTGCTGGCAGACTAAATCTTACTCTTTTTTTATCCTTATCCCAGGCTCCAAACCCTGTTCCCAGCTGAAGCTGCAGGAATAAGCTCCCATACCCCGCTATTCCTAGGCAGGCAGGGAGGGGAGGGGCCCTGGCTGGGATAAAATTGATGTTAAAAGTTGTATCCTACAAAATGAAACTGAAACTCTTGTTGGCACCCCAATGTTTTTCATCCTTTCTGCTTGTAATGGGAAAAATATGCGCCTGTTTGCTAGCTTCAAAGGCCCTTGGTGCAGGAGGAGCTGCTGGCTGTTTCTGGCTCGGGACCCCCGCGGAGACCTCGGCGCCGTACGCAGATGGTGTTGGTGTGTGGCAGCTCATCGGCTGCCCCTCTCCTTAACCCTACAAGTTGGCTGGACAACGAATCGTGGGGCTGGAGAGCTTGGGTGGAGGCCTGAGGCTCTGGGACAGCTGCTTTTCAGCTGGTTTTGGCATCGCTGCCTTCCCCTGCCCACTGCAGGCAGCGATGGGGGCAGTTTTGGGTGCCCTACAAATGCATCCTCCCTCCAGGGTCATCATGGGGGGGATGCTACAGCACAGGGAGGGATTTGGGGGAGCTGGGGGGGGAAAGAGGGTTGGTGGTGAGCTGTGGCACCCCAGATAATGCTGGGTCTGGGCAATGTGGGGGCGCACAGAGGCAGCATGCACCAGCTTGTTTTAAAAATAATAATAAAATAAAGTGTTTATTGCTGTCCATACAGCTTTGGTTACAAGGCGAGGGTCGTTGCAAGGGTCCATCCAGCGCCAGCAGAAGGTACGAAAGCCGGACCACCCGTGCTTCGGGGTGGGGGAGATGGAGATGCTCAGCCCCCCACCATAAGACAAGGGGTCCCCCAGCACCCTGCGGCAGCCGGTATAGTGTATATGTCCCACGTGGGAATTCTAAAGCACTTAAGGAGTGTGTTTATGGCTTATAGGTCAGCTCAGCTTCTCTCTCTGTCGCCCGGGTTTTCCCAATCTTTCTCCCACTCCGTCATACAGCCCCCGCTCGGTTTCCCATCAGAGAGAAGTGCTGGGAAATTATTTTGGTCTCTTTGGGCTCAATCCCTCCCCGCTGGGGTCGGAGCCAGAGCAGGGCAGCTCGGTGGGTCCAGCCCAGCCGAGTGTTTTGGGCCGCAGGCTTCAGCGGTGAAAAGGAAGCCAGGGGTGGGGTGGGGTGTGGAAATCATCTGCATCAAGTCTGGGAGAGGAACTGAGAGGGGCAGGGCCTGATCCTGCAAGGTGCAGGGAGGGTGCAGGCACCCTGGGTGCTCCGAGCACCCAGCCCGTGGGAGCCCTTTGTGCTCCTGCAGGGATGAAGCCTGTGGAAAACCTTCTCCTGCTCCACAAAAATGCCTTGATCCAAGCCCACGGCCCCATCCAGCGTGTCCTACCATACCCATCCTGCTTACAAAGGACCATTGTACCTCTGTCCCTCAAAGCCATGCATCCTGGGACCCTGGGACCCTGTGGCCAAGCTATTCCTCTATGCTCCGCCTGGTGCTTCTGCTCCTGGTGCTTCACGTGAGGTTGGTGGTAGGAAGGATTCACCTGGTCAAGAGCCCAGGTGCTGGTCATGGCGGGGATGTCATCTTTGGTGCCACTGGACCGATGGGATTCTCTTTGTGAGAGATCCCCTCCCTGGTCACAGCTCGCTGCTGCGGGTGGAGGAGGGCTCATGGTGGTGGGCTCTGGGGTTAGGTGGTGGTCACCCTGTTGTGGGTGGACTTTAATCCTGCAGCCGCACTTTGGTCTCGGGAGGGAGGTAAGTCGGGAGGTGGCAGATCTGGATGCCTAGAAAGTGGCAGCATGGTGTGGATCTGCTCGCCATCACCCAAGCTTGTTTGAAGCTCTCTATTAACGGAGCCCAGCCCTGACCCCCATCTATGGAGGGCTTGAACTACCAGCCCTGGGCCTGAGTCTTGGCCCCCTTTGACTCCTGACCGCCCAGAGATCCCAGAAGCTCAGCAAACGCATGGCACTACGTGAAGATAAATGCTACAGAAAGAGGGTTAACCCCCAAGGCACCGTTTCCCTCTCCCCCCTTTAACAGCAGAGCGCAACGCCCAAAGCCAGCAGGAGGGTCCCCAGGTGGACCTGGGGCACCGTTCCTCCTGCCCTGCTCTTTGACTCCCTCGGCATGTGGTAAATGATCACCAGCTTTTCTCCGGCACCAGAGGGATCCATTTCATCCCCCTTGTAGCAGCTCCGACCCCCGAGGTGGCTGGCTTGGGGGTCGTCTTGGAGCAGGTCTTCAGCTGGATTCTCTGACCCAGCCAAGGCCACGTTGACCGAGACATCCCGTGTGCCCACATCATTGACAGCGAGGCAGGTGTAGGTGCCTTCATCCTCCTTGCTGAAGTTGGGGATGGCCATGGTCCCATTCTTGAAGACCAAGAAGCGCTCTTGGCTCTGCTTGACATTTCCATCCCGTGCTATGTTGGGCCCATTGATCTCAACGCGGTGGCTGGAGGTCTTGATCTTCCACCTGATCTCTGGTGGAGGGCTGCCTGCCACGCTGCAGTGCAAGGTCAGGGTGAGGCCATCGTACATGACGGTGTTGTCCAGGTTGGAGAGGTAGGTGAGCTGCACAGAGGGGGCAATGCAGTTGTGGTCGGGGATGTCCATCACCGCCCTGCCCTTCAGCCTGCCAGGGGCCATGCACAGGGTCGACCCCCCCTTGGTGATGGAGACGGAAGTGTTCTCAGTCCACTTCTTCAGCCAGAAGACCTTGCAGGAGCAATTGAAGGGGTTGTTGAAGATCTGCAGCTGGGACAGGGAGGGCAGGTTGTCAAAGGTGCCCTCAGCCAAGGTGGTTAACTCGTTGTCGTTGAGCCAAAGGGAGCGCAGGTCCTTCAAGGAGTGGAAAGCGTCCCGGGGCAGCCCGGCCAGGCGGTTGTTGTTCATCTTCAGGATCTGCAGACTGCTGAGGTTACGCAGGTCCTGCCAGGGGAAATCTGCTATCTTGTTGTGGCTCAGGTCCAGATTCTTCAGGTGCACCAACAAGGCAAAAGCCCCCGGCTCCACCACCCCGATCTGGTTGTAGCCCAGCCACAGCGACTGCACTTCAGGAACCTCAGCGAAGGAGCCCTGTCCCAACCAGCCGATCCTGTTGGCCGACAAGGTGAGGATGGTCACGTTGGAGGACAACCCCTCGGGCACCTCCTGCAGATCCTTGTAGGCACACTCAGCCAACAGCCGCCCGTTTTTCTTGGTGGAGCAGGAGCAGGCGCTGGGACAGGCCAGGCAGGGCCCCAGAAGCACGGCCAGCCCCAGGCAGTAGAGGAGGAGCCTCATTCTTCCTCCTGGGAAACAGAGGTGGGGGGGAATGAGCGGGATGGGCCTAGCCAAGATGGGGATCTGCTTTTTCTTGCCAAATTCTAACAGAAAGCAGCAGAAGAGCGAAGCATCCAAGCGATTATCCCCAGCACTTCAGCTGGAAAAGGCTGTTTGAAATCTTCCCTAATCTGAGGAAGGCATTTCCTCATCAAGAGCAGAGCCTTCGACTACCTCCACGAGTGGAGAACTTCCCCCTAAACCCTTTCCTTCCCCCACCAGAAAATGCCTCCCCCCGGGATGCTCTTTCCCCAGGTTTTGGGAAGCAAAGTGGGAGCTGGGGCTTCAGAGAGCTCACCCTGCTGAGGCTGGAATTCGCAGGAACGGAGGAGCCACAGCCCTTTCACAACCAGCCTTTCCCTAAAGCCCGAAGCTGTTGAGATTTTCAGCACGCTCTCAGACCTCAGGCCAACCCCCCATCTCCATATTTTTCCATGTCACGGAAAAAAACCCAAAACAGCTTCTTCAGTGCTTTTTCTCAGCGAGAGAGTGTGGGGTCCCTGGCTGCTGGAAGTCTTCAGAGTGAAATATTTCTGAGCTAACTCCTTACTCCCCTTCTCCTTGCCTGGCACAGGGGACTGTGCACGCTCGGTTCCCGGCGTCAGGAAGCCGCGTCCCACCAGGGAAGAGGTTAACTGCGGCTCTGCGAGGAGCTGGCAAGGAGACCCCTTTGTCTCTGCCTTGTAGGCAAGTTTCGCTGCTCCTTCCAGTCCCCAACCCTGTCATTTAGAGCAGGAGGGGGGAGACATTTTATTGGCGAGGGGGACACTGACTAAGCCCTACACAACAACGGGGGGGGGGGGGGGGGGGGGGGGCAAAAAAGGGACACAAAGGGTCCTGTCCTGCAGGGACAGACCACCCCAGGGCTGGAGTTCAAGGGGTGGGGAAAGAGCCCCGAGGGCTCTGGGGGTGATGGAGGGGTGAAAGCCCAGCAGTGGGGGGGTGGGAGGGGGTGGGCTCCCCCTCGGCTGATGCATTTCAAGCCCCCCGGCTGGTGTCATTCTGGGGTGCCCCGTATCCGCCCCAGCCCAACTTGCCCAGCGAGGGGCAAGACCCCCACCCCCCCGACCAACGCGCTGCGGGGCACAGGGAGAGCGGAGCTGGGGCCGCACCCCCAGGGCAGCACCTTTTGGGGGGGGGGGGGGGGTCCCGCACCGCTCGAGCTCCCGAGCACCCCTGCAGCCCAGCTCCCCTCCCCCGGGGGCACGGTTACCTCTCCCCGCCGCCTCTCCCGCTGCCCCTCGGGCGGAGACAGCCCGGGGGCGGCGTGAGCAGGGCCGGCACGCCGCATACCAGAGCCGTGATTAACCATCCAGCCCTCCCTCCTTCCCCCCCCTGGCCCCGGCGCTCCCCCCTCGGCCCCCCGCTCCCCCCCGGCCCCTCCTGCCCCTTCACCGGCAGCTTCGGGGGGGATGGAGCCCGGTCGCCCTCGCTCCACTGGAGGAGAAGAAGAAGGGGGGGGTGTGTGTGTGTGTGGATCGCCGGTTCCCTCGGCTCTCGTCGGGCTTCTCCTCCCCTCCCCGTCCCCCGGGCCCTTTTGTTTTCCATGGCACCGACCCACTCCCGCTCTCGGAAGAAAGGCTTGCGGGGGCCCCTTCCTCCGCCCGCCTCCCCCCGGAGCTGCTGCCGGGGCCCCCCCTCCGCCCCTGGAGCATCCGACCCTCTGCCCTCCCCTCCCCCCCCCCCAGCCCCGCATCTCGGGGTCCACCCCGTCTCACTCCTTGCGGGGGACATCAGGGGGACAGGGCGGAGGGTGAGCGGCTTCTGGAGGACTTGGGGAGGCTGCTGGCCGGTGAGTTGGCTCTGAGGGGGGGGTGCAAGGCTTCGAGGTCTCAGGGGACGGCAGGACACCCCGCTGCAGGGCCGGGGCAGGGTGGGAAGGAGGGTGGGTGGGTGCCCAGAGGCTAGTGAGGGTCACAGGAGGAAAGGGGACGAGCTGTCAAGTTACAAGGATGTCACCTGGAGCCATTTTCTCTGCCCTGTAATAAACCACTGATAAAAGCTTTTAAAAGTAGATCGCAGGGTGTTCATCCTGCAGCCGCCGTCCTCCAGCCTGGCAGGACTACTCGGGCAGAGGTGGGCACCCAGGACCAGGATGCTGAGCGGTCCCTGCCCCTCCCATACTCATCCCCTGGCCAAACTGGGGCATCTCTGGTAGGAAACCCACCTCGCGTGGAGCTGGGGTTGGAGCCAAAGCAGCGTGAAGTGCCCGCAGCGTGGGAAGACTGAGGTGTCTGCAGAGGTGCAAGGACCTCCGCTCTGGAGCAAGCCAGCTCATCCTTGGAAAAGGCCCTGAGCCAGATGAAGGTGGAGCAGGGGGCAGCCGGACCCACCCCCGGGAGAGCTTCAGCTCCGTGTGTCGCAGCCACAGCTCCCTGTCTTCACAATTCCGCTGACGCAGCCGTCGCTGAGGCCAGGCTGTGAACAGGCTCGGGGCTAAAAATCGTGCCGTGTGAGTGAGAAGGGGATGGTTTTGAATCTGGAGCAGTTCATGGGGCGAGTTCGCAGCGTGGCTGCTGCAGGACGTGCAGGCGTGCCGGGTGAGCCAGGGATTTTCTCCAGGGGGGGCCAGGACCTGCTTTGCAAGGCATCTGTGGGGGCTGTCACTGCCCCTCTGGGGCGTGATGCTTTCATGGACAGGGCCAGCGTGGGGGCTGCTTCCTGAACCCCCTCACCGTGGGTGGATATTGCTGGTGCCCACCATCGCGGAGCTGGGCAGGCTGATGTCTGGCTGGAGGCGGGCGGTCCGTCAGCCCCTGAGCTTCGAAGCACGTCTTGAACATCTTCAGAGCCCATCTGGGGGGGTTCAGGGGCTCTGAGCCAGCGGAGGATGCAGAGCAGGGGTGGCTGCAGAGGACCAGGCCTAATTCCGCCTGCTCATACCCACGGGTTGGGTGAAGGATGCCGCTCTGACTGCTTCTGCAGGGACCCCCAACTCCACCAGTGACCCCATCTAGGCACGACCCCTGCAGCGGGTGAGGGCTGTAGTGCTGCCAGCGATCGCAGCGCAGGGAACAGGGCAATGCTCTTTTCCCTTGAGATTTTGATCCGGAATAGGAGACCATTTGGGGATGGGGGGGGGGGGGGGGGGGGCGTTGAAAGCTTCGTTATTCTGGGACTGTCCTGGGCCAAGGGTGCCAGACGCCTTCCCACAGTTTAGGTGACACCATAAGCGTGTGACAGCCCGGGCTGTGTGGGTGCGAGCACGTCACCGTCACGCGTGGGCACCCCGGTGGGCTCTGCCTTAGGAGGGGCTGAGCCACCCTGCCGGGATGCTTTAACTCTTCCCAGGAGAAAGCCCAAGGACTTGGAGGGGGTGGGAGGATCCATCCCTGCTCCCTTCTTGTGCCTTTGGGTACCTGGTGCTAATTAGTGCCCTCCTGAAAAGGAGCAAATCTCAGAGTAATCCGGCATCGGCATCACAGCGAGATTCCCTGTAGATACGTTAGGCGGGGAAATCTATTACTCCCTAATTAAATGGAGGCAGAAATGATTGTTCTTTTTCTATTCCTTATATGTTCCTAAGCGTGAAACTCAATTATAAATGTATCTGCAGAAGGGGATTTGTCTACAAGTGGGAGTCTCTGCTCGGCATGGGGTTTTCAAAGCTAGAGCAAACACCTGGGCTGCTGCGGCAGAGCCTCGAATTCTCAGGATTTGGGGGATTTGGGTGGGCAGCCCCCTGCCCGCCGCCTCTTCGTGTGCCAGCCTGCTTTGTCTGTCTCCCCCCCGTTCCCTGCTGCAGAAGAGAGATGCAGAGGCCGGACTTAAAAATAGAAAGCCGTCCCCTGGAGGATGGAGAAACGAGTGTTTGCTTGGGGGGGGCCTCTGCTGGGATGTGGAGGCTGCGTTTGGGGAGGATGAGGGGCTTCAGTGGGGCCTCGGGGACCACCCGTGGGTGCTGGCGAGTGGGTGACCGTCCCCACATGACGGCAGGACGCTGCCTCTTGAGCAGGGGCACTAGAAGGGCGTGTGGCTTCGTAGCTCCAGATAAGAAAAGCAATCAGAGGCAGCCTTAAATCTTCGCCGTGTAATTGTGGGCTTAAATTATCAGCGGGATGAGAGGGGAATGCTCCCAGCCGGGCTGGGGGGGTGTATCCACCAGGCACCATCTTAGCACCCCCAGACTCGGGGCTGGGAGCGCTTGGGGACCGGGGTGACACTAACCCCTGCCCAGGGAGCCCCATCCTGCCCTGGCATCCCCAGCATGGCTCTGTGGGGCGGCACGGTGCCAGGAGCATAGTCATGTGTGTACGTATATCCAGGGTGTGTATAGGAGATGGACGAGCACTGGGTGCATGCGTGCACTGAGAAAGAACATGTGTGTACATGGGTAGTGTGGGTATTTAGCGTGTGTTTGTACACATATTGAGCATATGCATGGTGTGTGGGGAGATATATAGAGCTTATACAAATTGTGTTCGTATGTTATATGTATTCTTACTGCATAGGTACGTATATAGCATACGAGTGTTGGTAAGTGCGCAGAGAGAGTGTGTATGTGCTGTGGGGAAATATTGTTTGCATTTTTCTGTATAGACAGTTCATAGAGAGTGCGCCTGCAGAGTATGCAATGTATTTGGTTTGTTCTATTTTCATACATATGCTGTATTTTTGTATATTTAAATTGTGTGTGCAGGCTGAGCACATACGAAATGTGTGTGCATAGTACGTGTGTATGACAACTATTTGTGTGTACACACAGCTTGTGTATATATATAAAATGAGTGTACACAGCATAGAGGTGTGTATCTATACGTATAGCACGCATGTGAATTCTAGATACTGTGCATATACAGAAATGTAACACATACACTGTATGCGCGCATGGTGTAGGGCAGAAATATATCGCTATACATTTATAGAGTGTGTGCGTGTGCTTCGCCTGGAGCTGCGGCGATGTCGATGTGTCTCCATGCCGTCTCCCCCCTCCTCGGGGTCGCCCTGGCCGTGCCGGGCTGTACCGGGGGCTGTACCGGGCAGACCCCAAGGACAGTGTGTGTGGGGGGGGGGGGTCCGGGTGCAACCTTCCCTCGCCCCCATCAAGCACGGACCCGGCTCCACTTTCAATCCCTTTTATTGACTCTTTCACAGACAGAAGCTCGCAGAAAGGCGCCCGCGGCTCTCGCCGGCCCCGGGGCTCCCGGGTACCGGAGCGGGGAGGTGGGGGGGGGCGGCGGAGACCCCTCGCCTCCCGGGGCCGGGCCCCCCCACCCGCCAGCAGCACGGGCATGTCTACGGCACAGACACTTGGCTACAAGGCTACTCTACCCAAAACACATCGAGGGGTCCCGCCGGACCGGGGGGTCGGGATGGGAGCGGGGGTGGTCGGGCGGGGGGGGGGGGGGGGGTCGGCCGCCGCCCTGGGGAGCGGGCGGGGGCGCGGAGCTGTCCATCCCCGCCGGGTGCTGAACGGCGCCGCGGGGACCGCACCGGGGAGCGGCGGGGGTCGCACCCCGGCACCCACCGGGCAGAGGGGAAGGGATCGCGCCGGGGAGCCCCGGTACCGGCTGCGGAGCCCTGGCACCCCTCGGGGAACGGAGGGCAGCCCCCGGGGAGCGGCCCCCGCACCCGCCGGGGAAAATCGGGGTGCACCGGAGCGCGATGGGCACCCGCCGGGAAGCGGGGAGGGTAACGCCGAGGAACGGTGGGGACCGCACCGGGCTTCGGCGGGTTCGGACCGGGGAGCGGTGGGACCGGGCCGGGGAACGGAGAGGACTCACCGGGGACGGAGGGAGCGGCGGGACCGGACCGAGGAGCGGCGGGGACCCGGTGGGGACAGAACCGTTTCCAGAAAAAAAGAGGTTTTGGGATATCGGCTTTTTGTCTTATATCCGTTTTCTCTCTTTTTTTTTTTCGTTTTTTTCCTTTAAGGGGAAAGAAAATACGGAGAGAGCGGAGGGCAGAGGCGAGCGGGGGAACGGGAATCGTTGCGGTGTCGTCGCCAAGCCAGGAGCAAAGACCACCGGTACCCAAAACGGAAAACGAAATCGTGGGAGAAAGGTCCCGCCGGCACCCGGCATCCCCGGGGCGAAGTCCCTTCCCCGGGGACATGCCACCTGAGGGAGGAGAAGGAGGAAAAAGAGGAGGAGGAAGGTCAGGCCAGCGTTGCTAAGGATGCTTCGGTCTTTTCTCGGAGGAACGGCAGCGGCTGTGCCTCTGGCAGCGGAGAGGGGGGGAACAGGAGGGGAGCGGAGGGGATGCGGGGAGGCTCAGTGCGGGCGCTGCCGGTAGTTGCCATTGATCTCTTGGGAGATGGTGACGGCCTCGGCACCCAGCGGCAGCTTGTCACTGTACTCAGAGCGAACCTCAAACTCCTCGCCGTTGGCTTTGGATTGTGACTCCACCATGGAGCTGGCCACCATGCTCTCCTCTCGCTCCAGCTCCGCAGCCCCTTCGGCTTCTCTCCTCCTCCTCCGCCTGCCTCCTTCATCCTCCTCCTCCTCATCTTCTTCCTCCACATCCGCTTCCCCCACCTCACTGGGATTGTAGTTCTTCTCAGACTCCAGGTAGGAGGCACGGGGGTCAAAGTCAGCGGCCATGTGCTTCTCCATCTGGTCCGGGTTCTGGGCCTTCATGATGAGCTTGTAGGTCTTCCCTTGGTACTTGGAGAGGAGGTGACACCATGTGGCCCCCATCAGGGGTAAGGTGGCCAGCACCAGCAAGAAGATGCTCACAACCACGATGATGATGAGCGAGGGGATCTCTTTTTTGGTGGTGAAGACCACTTGGACCTGGCAGTCCTCCCCCAGGTAGGTGAGACACACGGAGTAGTTGGTGCCGGGGTTCAAGCCCTGGAACCAGTACGAGTTCACCCCTTCCTCGATCTTGGACCACTGGACCAAGGCGTGGCCCTGGCTGCTCTCCTGGCACAGGTAGAGCATTCTGAGGTGGACCTTCTCGGGCTGCATGTAGGTGGGCGTGAGCTGCACCCGGGCATCGCGCTCCGACACATCTAAGGCGATCACCCCCAGGTCGAATGTGTGCTGCTTGAAGTCACCGCTCTGGTTGAAGGCGTGGTTGGAAATGTACTTGCTGGTTTGCGTGGAGCCACACTTCTTCTCAAAGGGTGGAAGCTGGAAAGGGACTTGCCCACCTCCTGTGGACTCTGTCCCAGCTGCCAAAGATGGTTGGCTCTGCCGAGTGGGACCGAGGGGTTTGTTCCTGTCATCTGGCATGAGCACACTGTTCTTTGCTCCCTTGGCTCCAGGCTTCTTGTCACCTGGCTGTGCTTTACCCCCCAGTGGGTCCCTCCCGGGCTGCAGCGCGTATTTCTGGGTGCCCGCCACGGCCACGTTGACCGAGGTCTGGTTGCTCCCCATTTCATTGGTGGCCAGGCAGGTGTAGGTGCCTTCTTCCCGCTTGCTCAGGTGGGGAATCACCAAGGTGCCGTTCTTGAAGACCAAGAAGCGCTCAGGATCCTGTTTGGGGAGGTCCTTCCCAGCGCCCTCCTTTGGGTTCCCGTTGAGCTCCAGGGTTTGGCTGGAGGTGAGGATCTTCCAGCTCACTTCGGGTGGTGGGGTGCCGGTCACGGCACAGTGCAGCGTCAGAGTGAAGCCATCAAAGAGCTCCGTGATGTCCAGGTTGGGGTAATACGTGAGCTGCACAGTAGGTGAGGTGCACTGCACGTCTGGGATCTTCCCCACTGGCACTCCTCGGAGCTGCTCCGGGAGGGCACAGGCGATGGAGTCCTTCTCAGGGATGGAGATGAGCGTTCTGTCCATCCACTTCTTCAACCACTGGAGCTTGCAGGAGCACTCGAAGGGGTTGTTGTAGATCTGCAGGTGGGAGAGGGAACTAAGCGAGTCGAAGATACCTTCTGCAAGGGCGGTGAACTTGTTGTTGTTGATGCGTAGGGACCGGAGGTCCTTCAGGGTGTGGAAAGCCCCCTGAGGCACCAGGGCCATGTGGTTATTGTTCATCTTGAGCAGCTGGAGAGCACTGAGGTTGTAGAGGTCCTGCCAGGGGAAGTCCACAATCTGGTTGTGGCTAACGTCGAGGTTTTTCAGCTGCACCAGGATGGCGAAGGTACCGGGCTCGATAGAGCGGATCTCGTTGTGTGCCAACCAAAGGGAGGTGACCTGGGTCACCTCCACGAAGGAACGCCTCTGCAGCGAGGTGATCTTGTTGGCTGAGAGGCTGAGGGTGGTCACATTGGAGGGCAACCCTGTGGGCACCACCTGAAGATCCTTGTAGGCGCAGTCGGCAAACTGGTGGGCGTACTTGTCCACGCAAGCGCAGGGCTCGGGGCACGCCCGGGCCATGCTGACCAGGGCCACCAGCCACAGAGGCAGCAGCGGGGCCATCTCCCCCTGCCAAGGGACACAAGGGGCTCTCAGGGGGGTCCCTTCTCCCTGCTCCTGGCCCGCGCCCGGCGAGAGGCGGCGGCGGGGCTGTGCCCCATTGTCTGTGCCCCACTCCCCCCAGCTGCGTCCCCGCGACCCCCGCTCCTTCCCAGCTCCGCTCCCCGCTTCCCCTCCACTCCCCCGTTTTCCTCCCTTTCCCCTCTGGTTCTTCCCACCCTTCTCACTCTCTTTTCTTGTCTTGTTCGCGCTTGTCCTCCCCCCTCCCCCCAAAAAAAAATTAAATATCGTTTTCTTTCTTCTCTGCTTTAATTTCTCCTCGTACAAAAATTTCTTTTGCTTTTCTTTTTTCTTTCTTTCTCCTTCCAGCGTTTTCTCTCTTCCTCTCGCCACTCTTCTCCCTCCCTTCCCTGTCTCTCCCTAGTTTTCTCCTTCCTTATTTTCCTCTCTCTCCTGAACCCCCCAATCCCTTCTCCCCTGTACCCCGCCTCGCCGCACCGGGGGTGACCCCGCACCTTACCCGCTCCTAAGTGGCGTTAAGCAACGCGCAGCCCTTCTCCTCGCTGTTCCTGGTCCTCCGCATCCTCCTCCCGAGCCCCGTGGCACAGAGGAGCCTCCCCCAGCCCGGACCCGACGGTGAGGGGCGCGGCGAGGAGGCGGGGGGGGGACCCCACCCGTACCCCGCCACCCCTCCGGGCTGAGCTGCGAACCGGAGCGGGGCCGTACGGGCACTGGGCTGCCGAGGCGAGAGGGAAGGAATTAGCATTTCTGCCAGCCTCCCCCTCCTCACGGCTGCCCCCTCCCTCCTCGCCACCCCTTTCCCATCCCACCACCCACCCACCGCCGCCGCTCGCCAGCCTCCGGCGGGGATGTAGCCGGCTGCTTCCCGGGGCGGGAACGGCACCCCCCCCCCCCGCAAAATATAAAAAAATTACCCAAAATAAACGCCCTCCCCATAGAGCAACGGGTACACACGCGCTCGGCAGCAGCCGTGAATTCAGCCCCCGCCCCGCTCCCCTCTTTCGGGTCCCCTCCCTCGGTCCCCTCCCGGAGGGACCGGGATGCTGTCGGGATAGATGCGGGACACGGCTGGCTCCGTCCTCCCGGGACATCGCGGGCCCGCAGCCCTTCGGGAAGCGTTTGTGGACGTGGAACGGGGGCTCGGGACCCTCCCGGTAGATAGCCCCCCCCCCCCCCCCCCCCCCGCCCGGGCGATGCGGTATTTCTGCGGGGCGAGCTGCGGCGTGTGCCTCCGCCCCAGCCCGTCCCGTCGCTGGTGGTTCCCTTCCCTCGCTAATTGTGTGCAAAGAGCTTTTAAGCATTTTTTTTTGGGGGGGGGGGGGGGGAAGATGCGGGGGGGCTGCCGGGGGCTCCCGGGACGGGGCCGCTCCCCCTCCTCCTGCTCCTGAAGGTTTCAGTCCCTTGGAACGGTGGAGTAACGGGGAAGTCCCCCCCTCCCCTTCTGCTGTTTCGCATCGACTTGGGGGTCTTATCCCCCTCCCCCCCGCACCCCCGGCCCTGCCTCCCCCCCCACCATGAGATACCCGAGGAATCATTGATTTTGTGAGCGGGATCGATTCCAACCCTCACCACCCCGCATCCCTCCCCCTCCCAGCCCCACCGGCGGCTGCTCCCGGGAGCTCTGCCCGGGGTGGAGGGGGGGGGGGGGGGGCCGGGGCGGGCTCCGCATGGGCTCGGACGGGTCAGCCCCGTCCTCCCGGTGTCGCCGACCCGGCTCTGTCGCGACAGTCAGCGGCTCCCCGCTCCCCCCGCCGCGGGGGCTGGGCACGTCCCGAGGGGCTCCCGGGGGGCCTTGGGGTGGGGGTCTCGCTGCCTCCCTGCTTGCTCGCAGGTCTGATCCTCGATGCCAGCTCCAGGCACCTCCACCCTCCCAGAAGTCGTGTCCAAAGCTCCCCCAGCCTGGTGCCTGGTGTCCGCGGAGCACCTCGGCCGAAGCAGTCGGTCTCAGATGCGCCTCAGTTTCCCTTCAGCCCTGTGATGTGAGGGCTGGCGGGCGGCTGACACCCACAGCGAGGCCCTTGGGTGATGTGGCCACCAAAAAGCCCTACTTACCATGCAACAAACCAACACTGTCCGAGTGTTGCACCATGGCTGCCTGCACCATGGCCGTCACTGTGCTCCCTGGCACAGTTTTGGCCCAGCCCAAGTGACGCCCCACAGACAAGCCCTGGGCACGATCCAGGATGGACAAGGCCACCTCGCTTTGTGGGGCCACAGAGGTCTGCAGAGGGGTCAAGCAGGAGGCAGGCATGGCTTCAAATCCAGTGCAGACATCTGCAGGGCGGCGCTTCCCTGTCTCCCCTCCCGCTGGACCGGAGTTTGAACTCTCCGAGCATCACGGCCGTTCAAACTCCGGTCCAGCGGGACCACCCCGCATCTTCGGGACCGAGCCGTGACTCACTCCCTTCCCATCCCTGCGGCTGGCTGGATGCCCAAGCATGCCCTCACCCTTACCGTGACATTCTCCCAAGCACCAGCAATTTGCAGCGTGGAGAATTACGGCATCAGACATTCGGAGTTGTGGTTTATAAGCTTTTTTTATTGGTTGTGTTTTTATTTTTCCCCCCATCGTTCTGCTCACTCTCCGAATGCCCACGGGCTGCCGGCCTCTCCCAAGCCCCATGGCAGGTAGTCCCATGGTCAGCGGGGCAACACTTGGGTGCTCAGCGTCTCCGAGCAGGCCAGATGTGTACCCATATTGCTCCTCACCCCTTGCTGTTGCGCGCCAGGTCGTCGCATGTCCCAAGCTCTCCACACTGCTGTGGGGCTGCAGAACCATGGGTCAGCCCTTGATGGTATTGACCCATGGCTGGGACTTGGGCTGCAGAGCTCAGGTGGCAGACACAGAGAATGCGAAGTTGCTTTGAGGAGCATGGAAGTAGGTTAAAACGCCACAAGGATGCGGCCAAGATGGAGAGGACGCTTGTTTTCTGGCTTGGCTGCTATCCACCGCACTATGCTGAGCTCTTCCCAAGACGCTTTCATTCATCAAGCAAGATGAAGAAACCCAAGTGTCCTAGTTACAGTGGCAGTGTTTCAGAAGCATCGGAGGCAATGTGTTGTGCTAGAAATGGGCCAAGGGATGAAGCACATGTGATGGGATGGATAACACATCCCTCCTCCTGCTCCTGAGCACCAGCCCCTAACCTACACTCTCAGGAGGTCGTCGTAGCATGAAGCTGCATGGCTGTGGGTTACACCATCCACCCACCTCCCCATTCACACCTCCCCAGCAGACATGATGCGTGGGGTTTGTGTCACTGGTTGTGCCTCAGTTTCCCATGGGCTGAGCACAGGGGATAGCAACAGTGTGCTGTGGTGGCTTTTCAGTCCCCTCAGACGAGACTCCAAGAGAGGACGGTGGAGGATGGAGGCGTGGATGGATGGATGGATGGATGGATGGATGGATGGATGGATGGAGGCGTGGGTGGATGGATGGATGGATGGATGGATGGATGGAGGCGTGGGTGTATGGATGGATGGATGGATGGGTGGAAGGATGGATGGATGGATGGATGGATGGATGGATGGATGGATGGATGGATGGATGGATGGATGGAAGAGCAAGCTCTGGGGCTGTCAACCTCTCCTTCTCACCCCAGGCACCCTAAGTCTCAGCCTGCTCCCAAACCTGTGACAAATAGAAGCTGGGCTGGGGGCCAGGTTCACAGCTGGTGCTGACCATTGCAGCTCTGGGGACACGGCTCCCACTGGTGTAAATGAGGGCAGCCTCGCAGCTGGAGGAATCACAGGCTCACCACTGCCACCAGTGAGGGACTGCTGATTTACACCATTAATCTCCAACTGGTGTCTGAGGGAGGAGCCCTCCTCACCAGGCTGGTCAGGACCATTGCCTATTTAAGGAGGAGAAGGCCAAGCCTCTGGTTTGGGCTCTCCTGGCTTCTCCAGCTTCTAGTTCCAAGCCAGCTTCCCCCAAGTTCAGGTGAGTGCATCAAGCCACCACCCTGGGAGCCTCCTGGCTGGCGGGAGACGGTGTGGCTTTCTCCACCTAGACAGGGATTCCCTCAGCTTTGCCCCCCCCCACTTCTCCAAATATTTGAGTCCTGACCACCCTGCCCTTGCTCTTGATGGTCCTTGGGATCCAAATCTGTTCAGATGTTAGCAGGCTGATGTTTTTATTAGAAATACAATCCAGATAACCTTTCTCAAGGCATGTACTCCCCTGCCTTGGATTTCCACCCACCCTGGACAGCCAACTTGTGTGAGCTTGCAGGGTGTAATCAAATGCAGAGGAACTGGCCCTTTGGCTCTAATTAGTTTTGCTTGATTGTTGGGGGAAGAAATCCATTTTCATAAACACAAAGGATTTATGCTGCTCCTTCTTGCCTTTTTTTTTTCTCCTTCCCGAGTTCCAGAGCACTTTGCTTGGGGCTAGCAGAGAGTGGTTTTATGAATGGTTTAGATTGAGCAATGCATTATTAATAACAGCCAATCAAGCAAGCAGCATATTATATATCATTTCAGGAGTTTCGCTTAATTTAGTGAAGTTATTTATCGCTCTAAAAAAAAAAACCCGCCAGAGAGACTCCCATTCTTCCTCACACCTCTGGGTTGGAGGGGGTTTGTTGCGGGGTGGCTGGGAGCGAGGTCCAAGCAGGGCTGTACCGGCCTGCAAGCGTACCGAGGCTGCTGGGACCTTTGGGGAGCCCTCGCCCCTCAGGGGTACCCCAGCTGCAGCCCTTTCCTGCAGTGCTGGGGCTCGTTGGATGCTGCTCTGTTCCCCCTGCGGTGACAAACCCTTTTCTAGCCGGATGAGTGAGCTTTACGGCAGCTCAGGGCAAAGAAACGGCTAATCCGGCTCCTGCAGCCCGTTGACTTCGCCATTGTTTTACAAGACTTTGATGAGGTCGGTGACAGCAGACAGATGGGGTCTGCTCTCCTCCGGCTCTGCCCCTTGTAGAGCCCTCTCCCCGCGCACAACGCCGTATCGCACACCAGAGAATCCCCAGGGTGAGGTGGCATCGTCTGAAACTGGTGACGAGCCCTGTGTGCCCCGTGGGGGCTCCTTTGGGATCGTTGCCGATGAACTGGTGTGCGGTGCCGGATCTGTCCTGGCCGCAGCAGGACCTTGGTACCCAGGGAAGGCAGGAGGGGCTGGGGGGGGAGGCTGATAGCTCAAAGCTGTGTCTGGCTCACTGCTTGCTCCTGGGGGGCTCCCAGAAGATGGGGGGTGAGGGTGGGTGTCATGCCTCTCCCCAGTTCTGCAAGCCTGGCAGCTCCCTCCTCATCCTCTCAGAGAAGTCCTTCACTGCATCCCTTTCCTGCCCATCTTCCCCCACCCCTCCCTTCCCCGAGCCACCCAGAGGACCCGTTTGCCCTATCCCCGACCACTCTCCCTTGGTGCCAGACCGGACACGCGTGGGACACGTGTGGGCGCGCCAGCCCACGCGCGGCTGTGTGAAGAGGCCACCTGGCGACGTGTCCCGCACACTGCCTCCTCGCATGCGAGAAGCCCCAAGAAATCACGCTGGTCTACGCCGTGTCATGTATTTTATAAAGGTATTAATTCGACCGGGTGGGTTTCTTCCCCCTAGAGCCGACCCAGGGTTCTGGATCTTCCAAACCCCATGCCGGGAGCAGAGAGGGGCTGCGAGTCCTGTCTGATGCCCCATTGAGCATCCCTGCATCCGTGGTGAGCATCCCTGCATCCCCAGTGCAGTTAGCCTGAGGCCTGGCCAGCTCGGCTCACCCCATGGTTGCTCTCACACCTCTTCCAGCTCCCAGAGGATGAGGTTTCGCCGGGCCAGGATCTTGGCCGCTTTCCTGGTGAGCAGCTTCTCCTGCACCAGGGACTGCAGGACGGTGTAGCTCTGCAGGTTGCAGTGGGTGAGCGTCATCCCCGCGTCAGCATGGGCAGGGAGCTCAAGGGCTCCCCAAAGTTCCTGCAAGGCCTTGGCCATGGCCAGCGCGCTGCCCTGGTTGAGCTGCTGCTGCAGATGCCTTCTCAGCAGGTTCTTCAGCTTGTAGGCAGGGGCCTTGGGCAGCTTTTCTTTGATCAAGGACAACATATCCACGTAACCACCCACCATATGGCAGAAGTCCACTTTCCTGCCAGTGGTATCCAGGGCTTTAAGGAGAGTGGGTAGCTCCGGTGCCCAGAAGTTATAGACGATGAGGATGGGCCTGGGGAGCGGGGAGAGGTACCAGAGGAGGTGCTGTATTGCCACCTCCATGGGGACACCCTCTGAGAGCAGCGCCAGCACCGACTCGGGCGTCTGAATCAGCGTCTTCAAGGTGTGCTCTCCGTTGGCTGCTGCCACCTCCATGATGTGCTGGGCTGTGGAGGGGAAAGGATGGGGCTGGAGTAAGCATTTGGGGGTGCCTCTCTCTGCCCCACAGCCCCCTGTGCCCGGGAATGGCAGTGCTCACTTTTCTGGTCAACCTTCAAGCTGAGGAACACCAAGGTGCTCTGCTCCGACTCGTCATCCCAGGGGCTGGTGGGGCTAGGGCTGTGGTGGGGTGAGGTGCCGCTCCCAGACCACGTGGGGCTGGAGGGTTGCTTGATGTCCTTGGGCTTGCTGGAAGCCTGCAAGAGATTGGAGAAGGGAGCCTGGTCCCATCTACCTGCTTGGACATGGCTGGGAAGGTGTGAGGAGCACCCTTGGGTGCATCGTTGGCTGTGGGCAAGGACATGGTTGTGTGCATGAAATCCATGGGGTCTCACGTCCCAGCACTGCTGGGCCGGGTTGGTTGTGCATCGTGTCTCAGGAGTGGGCTGGCCATGGGGAGCCTCCTTGAGAGCCCAGAACCAGGGTCTGGGCCAAGTGAGCAAGAGCAGAGCCCTGAACGCAGCTCGTCCTAAGCAGGGGGTGGGATCCTGGCAATGGCCAGAGGGACATAACGCGCAGGTCTGGGGACTTGCTGTCCCCTTCTGCACATCTCATGAGGATGCAGCTCATGCAGGGACGTAAAAGTGGCTGAGCAACCTCGCCACAGGAGATACCGCTAGATGTGAAGGTCTGGTTGGTGCCTGGAGGAAAAGGGGACTCAGCCAGGAGGAGGTTTGGTGGCTCTCCAAGCTCAGCAGATGCTGTGCCTACAGCGGTGCTTCCTGAGGGTGAGTAAAAGGACCCACATCAGCCATCCCCCACCCAGCCTCAGCGGGGATGGACATCTGCAGGGAATGTCTCCTTATGGGAGGAGTAGGACAGCGAGGCATTCAAGAGGTTCCAATCCTGGGTTTTCCTCCATGTTTCCCCCAGGGACAATCCTGCACCCCTGGCCTGGGCAACCTGCAGCATCCATCTTCCTCCGCAGCAGCTCTCTGCACCTCCACCCGCAGACCAGGAGCGGTGGAAACATGGCTGGACCGATGTCTGCAGGCAGGTGAGCAAAACCAGGCGCTGCCTGGCTCAGGGGATGTGGCATGGCTTAAATATTGTGTTAAAATTAGGTGTTTGAAGGGCATATGGGGTTCCTCTGCCTGGGAAGGGACAGGAGGAGGATGGTACTGGTGGTGGGGTGGTGGCAGTGTCCCGTGTCCCCCTCGCCTGGCTGTGCCCAGAGTGACCAACTGGCCTGAAGGGAGTTAGATGAACCAAACCTGGCGATAAAATGCGGTCGCAGATGCTCTTGTTACCCAAACCAGCAACAAGCAAATGAAATTTCTAGGCAAAAAGGTTTTATTGAAGGGTTAAGCAGAGAGGGAGAACGCGTCAGATCTTTGGGGAGGAAAATCACCCATGCAGAGACACGTGCTCGCGGCACCGCGGTGGCTGTGGGCGATGGGTCCGGGCAGAGCTGGGCGCTGGTGATGCTCTTGCAGCTTCAGCTCGGTGTGAAGAGCATGACAGTCCCTGGGTGACCCCCACAAAGGTCCCTCCCCAGCCCCAAAATCTCCTTTTAGATGTCTGAGCCTCCAGGCGAGTCCTCAGCCCTTGCCTTCCACCCCGTGCAGGCTGCAGCTTCCCTGGGCTGCATCCTGCTGCCCCATCCCATTCCTCAGCCTTTTTTCTCACTCAGCTCCTATTTTCCCCCCCTTTTCCAGGCTTTAAACCCATTTTTCCCAGCTCTCAAGGTTGCATTTCTCCAGTGCCCAGCACCAGACCAGTGGTGAGATGTTTACACCCCTGAAACCTCTTTTTTTTTTTCCAGCCTGCGCCTTTGCTACACCCTTCAATCCACGTCCTACCAAAGGACACCTGATTCACGCAGCGATTTCTCACAGCAAGCTGCTAATGTCCCCAAAAAGCCCCAGCCTTGGGATTTTTTGGCACTAGCAGGGAGCGGGGACAGGGTTTTAGTCCCACAACTTCTTCCCCCCCCCACTAGAGATGAATCAAGAGAGCAAGGAAAAACAGCAAAGGAAAAAATTAATAAGGAAGCCAGCAGCAGGCTGGGATTTAATCTGGAAACAGCTTTATTGAAGAGTAAGAAGAGCTTCTGCGTTAATTTACACCAAAAAAAGGGGCTGTTAACCCCTCATTAAGCCAGTGCTGGAAAACCAACCCCCCCAGTCCCAAATCAGCTGTGCTCTTGCTTCATTTCCAAAGGGATTCCCGTGCTGATGACAGGGGATCTCGGCACGACCCTACGCCCTTGGTTCATCTAACCACCTCGGCCAGAGCCATTTGGTCGCAACTCACCAGCCTGCAGCATCAGTGCTGGGAAATGTCACCACAGGGAGCTGGGAAATGTCACTTTTGGGACTGCTCAGGTGGTCCCTGCCTGCTCCAGTGGCTCCCGGGGAGCTTCTCAGCCTGCGTAGGCACAGGACTGACGAGCTCTCCAAGCACGGATGCTACATTCAACTCGCAAAGTTGATTTGTATATGAAAATTGATTTTTTTTAAGCTGGTAATAACCTTCCCACTGACGCAGAAAGGAAGAGGCCATAAGGACTGACTTGAAAGGGTCATCTTGAGGGATCGGCTGGTGTGGGATCCCACCTCATAGCAAAGCCAGGCAGGGTTTGCTGCCCGCAAGAGGGGACCTTGGCTGCTCCAGAACACCAGGAGATACCAGCCAAGGTCTTAGCCCAGGAGGACTAGATTTGGGATGGCGCAGATGCCCCGCCACCTCAGAGCAACCAAATGGGAAGCAAAAGGCGCAAGCGAGTCTCTGGCTGATGCCACATAGGGAGAAGACTCGGGTCGGAGCACGGCTGGAGGAAGGGGAAAGGCACCCCGGAGATGATGGGGGGCAGCTGCCTCTTCTCCATGGCTCAGCAAGGAGGGAGGTCTGGCATTACACTCACCGGTGTGTCTTCCTCGCTGTCCTCCGAGCTGCAGATGATGATGCTGGTGTCTTCTGCAGGAGGAACAGGAGGATGCTGAAGCTTCAGAACTGTGATTCTGGACCACACTAGTTTTCCCATGGGAGGGCTGATCTTATCTCCTGATTTTTGCAGCAGAGGGCAAACGCTTCTACCAGGACCATGAACCACCCAGCCGTTGGGTGGTCTCGGATGCACCCCAAGGTGGGGGCAACCTCTCCACTGCTGCTTCACCCCATGGACCCTGTACCAGCCCCTCCAGAAGATGTATTTCGCCCTCCCTCCTGTTTGCAGAGCTGAGCCCGGGACAAAATCCCAGCATGGCAGTGGTTGGAAGGGACCTCTGTGGGTCACCCAGTCCAACCCCCCTGCCGAAGCAGGGTCACCCAGAGCAGGCTGCACAGGACCGCATCCAGGCGGTTCTTCAATATATCTAGAGAAGGAGACTCCACAACATCCCTGGGCAGCCTGGGCCAGGGCTCCGTCACCCTCAGAGGGAAGAAGTTCTTCCTCATCTTCAGCTGGAACTTCCTCTGCTTCAGTTTGTGCCCATTGCCCCTTGTCCTGTCGCTGGGCACCACTGAAAAGAGTCTGGCCCTGTCCTCCTGACACCCACCCCGCAGATATTTGTAAGCATTTCTAAGGTCCCCTCTCAGCCTTCTCTTCTCCAGGCTGAACAAGCCCAGCTCCCTCAGCCTCTCCTCGTAGGAGAGATGCTCCAGTCCCCTCATCATCCCGCTCGCTGCCGGATGCTGCAGCAGGCTGGAGCGGGGCTGGGTGAGCTCAGGGAAGAAAATGTGCTTTGCTAAAAATCGTAGTGTTCTTCACAACGGGGAAAATCCAGAGCTCCTGGAGCAGGAGGCAGGAGAGTCTCTCTGCACACTTGCCCTGTTGCCATGCTCATCCCTAGGCTTGGTTTTTGGCTACCTTGCAGGCAGGACATGGAGCTGGATGGAGCATCCGCGTCCACCTCTGAGCATTGCCCTCGTGTTCCCCCCCTGGAACCAGCTGCCACCCTCTGCTTCTCTGACCCAGGGGGGTTTGGCCAAGGCTCTGAGTGCACAGAGGCTGGGAAAGATGGGGGACCCCCATGAAGTGGGGCAAGAGATGGGGTAATGAGGAGGGTCACGTCCCTGGTCCCCACCTGCATCATTAGCGTGGCTGCTGGTGGCAAGGATGCTGCTGCAGTTCTGGCGCGGTGCGGAGGTGCTGGGCCCCCCTCTGTCATCGCACTGGTTTGAACTGGGGTCGCTGGGGATCGGTGTGTTGCACTCCAGCTTCAGTATCTTGGGTGAGACCTGGCTGTCGCTTTCCGTGCTGTGTGACCTCCGCCTGGGCCATGCGGTGACGGGGAGAGCCTGGAGAGAGGAGAGCATGGGGGATGTCAGGTACCGAGGTGGCATCTTCCAGTCCCCAAAGGCTCCCACCTGGCTGGGGCCATTCTTACCGGGCCTATCTGCATCTCCTCCAGGTTGATGGTGAAGGTGGGCAAGATGCTCTGGCTCTCGGGCTGGACTGGCTCCTCTTGCTGTGGAGAGAGCGCGGAGCAGCGTTAGGGTGAACCTCGAGGCTACTGACCCCTCTGCAGTGCTGGGGCGTCCCCGGGCAGCGGGCAGAGCACGGGAGGGGTAGAAACATCCTCAGCAGGGGGGAAACTGAGGCACAGCTGGGGCCTCCAGCTTGGCTCAAGGCTTGTGCTTGAGCTGCGGGTGTTTGGCAGCGCTACGGCCAGGGGAGGCTATGGTTTCCCTGCTGAAAACGAGGGATGAGCAGCAGGGTTGGAAAAGCGGGATGGAGTAGGAGCACACCCGGATAGCGGAAAATGATGGCTACAAGGTAGGTTCTTCTCTGCCCAGGCAGAAACAGCCCTGGGGGCTTGTTAAGAAAGAAAAGGGAGTGGTGGGCCGAGGAGGGCAGTCTCTTGGGGAAGGCATGCAAAGGTGAGAGGAAGGGGGGGATCTGTGCCTTGGCTGACGCGGTAGCCCTCCCCACACGGCAGTGTCCCGGGACAAAACATGGACATCTCACCAGGTCGTTCTCCAGCGCCACCTCGACCATGGGGACAGCTTGGGAATTGGTAGCTGCAATGGAAAGAGAGAGAGGGGCTGCAATGCCGAATCAGAGCCTCCGGAGCTCCCACCCGGCCCCAGCAGCAGCAGCCAAGCTGGGAAAAACCTGCCCGGCGGCTGCAGCAAGGAAGGGGCAGCTCTGCTCTCCTGCCCTTTTCCCAGCCCTTCGGCTTGTGATGGCCAAGGGGTTTAGGAGCCTCTGGAGACCCAGAAATCAGCATCACCAGAGCCTGTCGCATTGGTGGGAGACCAAAAAGGGGCTCTGGCCATGTCAGGAAAGGAGCAAATCTTGGCCCCAGTGGAAATAAGCACCCTGCAAGAGTGAACTGGGGCTCGTTTTGTTGCAGGGAGGTGGCTCTGAGCCCGGTGGGACCCAGAGCTGCATGATGGCTTTCTGAGCTGGCCCAAGTTGGGGGGCTGTGGGGTGGCTGGGTCCATCCCTGTGGCAAGTCCTCACCTGAGTGCCCAGTGACATGCTCCACCAGCCTCTGCGAGCTCCTGCTCCACCCACGCGCCTCATCTCCATCTGCCACTCACCTCCCTTGTCCTTCAACCCGTGGCATGGCTCTATCCCAAAAGAGTCACCACGTTCCTTCCCATTACAACCACATTTGGGGGACCACCATAAGGGCAAGAGGTGAGCATTGCTTTGGCAGCAAGGGATGCAACACCTGCATCCCGTCCTTGGGAGAGATCGGAGGGTGCCCACCGCACCAGCAGAGGCTGGAGGCACAGGTCCATCAAGTCACCACGCAGAAGGAGACTCGAAACCCACGCAGAATATGGTCTTAGATTAGGGATTAGAACCTTTAACTCTGCTGTCGCTCCCCCTTCCCCAGTGTGCCTGGCCACGCGCCTCCTCACCTGGGTGCCCGGTGACGCGCTCCACCAGCGCCTGCAGCCTGGCCCTGCACTCGGCCAAGTCCCCAGGCTGCGCTCGGTCTCCGGCCGTCGCCGGCTGCAGCCGCTGCAGCTCCTCCAGCGACTCCTTGATGAAGGGCTGCATGTCCATCACCTCCTGCTCCGTGGCATAGAGGCCCATCTTCTCCACCAGCCGCTCGCCGGCCTCCATCCGCCGCAGCACCCCCTCCATGCTCTGCAGCTCCCTCGTCAGCTCCCGGCGGCCCTGCTCCTGCCGCGCCTCCACCAGCCCCAGCAGCTCCTCTTCCTCCCGACGGATCAGCCGCACCAGCTGCTCCACGCGCTGCCGGATCAGCTCCCGCATCTCCCGCTGCGCCTCCTCCAGCCGCGCCGCCTCGTCCTGCAGCGCTGTGAAGGTGGCCTCGAAGATGCTTCTCTTCTGCTTCAGCTCCCGGCTGATGGTGCCCAGCTCCTCCTGCCTGCGCCGGGTCTCGCTGCGGACATCGCAGAACGGGGCGTGCTGGCTGTCCAGCAGCGCGCACGAGCAGCACAGCGCCTTCTCGCACTTCTTGCAGTAGATGCTGGAAGGAAACAGGAGCATCCTTCACAGCCGGTACGTGAGCAGGGGGAGAAAAGCCCCCCCCAATGGGTAGCTGAGGAGTTTAACGAGAGGGGAAAATGAGGCCGGGGGGCAGGAAAGGGCTTTGCCTCCTGTCACCAGCGTATGTGGGCATAAAGCTGGGTGTTCAACCCACCTTCGCTCCCTTCCCTCCTCCCGAGGACCTGCCAGCCCCATTTCAGACCCTGCTCCTGCCCAGGCTCTCGCTGGGGTTGCAGTGGTGCCTTTCTGAGGCGATGAAACCCCCTTGGCTCTGCCCGCCTGGCAGAGCTGGTCCTGGAGCAGCAGCCCCAAAGCCCTTGTGCGGGATGGGACCTGGGGACAAGGCACCCCTCTCACCTGGAGATGTGGCCCTGGTTGGCATGACTGGGACTGGAGCAAAAGAGGTTGCAGGACTTTCTGGTGTCTTCCAGGAACCGATGGGCTGACTCAGCGCGAAGGTCCTCCACCCTCCTGGCCTCATGGCTCCTCTTCTTGAAGAACCACTGGTGGTCGTCGAAGCACTTGGTGCAGAGGAACTCCTCGCACTCGGAGCACCACACCGCCACCGCTTCCCCCCGGCACCGGCTGCAGCTAGGGCCACCGCTGTTGCTGATCTTCTTGTAGATGTTGAGCCTGGCCTGCAGGTTGCTGAAGAGCAGATTGTCCATGTCGGGGATGCCGCTGGCCTGCGGGATGGCCGTCCGGCACATGGGGCACTGCCCAACGGGCTTGTTCTCGCTCAGGCACTCGAGGCACAAGGTGTGGAGGCAGGTGAGGAGCTTGAGGTTGGGCGATTCCTGCCGGCAGCCCTCGCAGAGGACGAACTGGAAGTCATCCTCCACCGCGGGCGGGTGGGATGCAGTGGAGCACGGGGATGGCCCCGCCTGGGGTCCCGTCTCCATGGGGGCAGCGGCAGCGTCTCCATCTAGGTGGGATGCAGTGTGGGAGCCGGGGGGGGACGGGAGGCTCGGTCCCACTCGCGGGGGCCATGCAGGCCACCCGTGGGCACCCCACTTTACCCACCCGGCCGCACGGAAGGGCGAACGGAGCCACAAATCGGCTGAGTGGCCCCTTTCCACCCCTCTTGCCCAAGGACGAGTGGGTGGCGGCGGCAAGGCCAAGGGTGCTCCCCCCGGGGAGATTCTCTGCTGGCTGCAAAGGGTTGTGCTCCCTCCTGCCCTCAGTGAGGGACCCTCGGAGGCTCTCCTCCCCCCTCCCCAGCCTCCTTCCCTTCGGGGAATTTTGGATTTCCAAGTCGAGGGGGGCGAGGAACGCAGGCTGCAAAGCAAGCCGTTTATTTTTTCTTTCGTTTTGCTGCCGCCGCCTCTTCCCGCCCTGCGAGCGGGGGGGGGGGCTGTGGCGATGGGCTTCCCCCCCCCCCCCCGGTTCCTGCAAAACCTCCCGGGGTGCTGGCACCAGCCCTGTCCCCGGCGGTGTCCCCCTCCCCACCCCCGTCCCCCCGGGCCTCCCCCAGCCCGCAGCGCAGGCAGGAGCCCCCCGAATAAAGCGGGGACCCCACTTACCACCTCCCCCCCCCATGCAATCGTTTTGCACCCTAAAAAATAACTCCCCCCCCCACCAAGCAGGCAATCCCCGCGGCTCCCTTGGGGGGGGGGGGCTGGCCCAGGCTTTGCCTCCCCCCGTCCCGCCTCCCCCTTCAGAAAAGCGGGGACCCTCCCCCCCATACCTGCTGGGGGGCCGGGCGGCCGGGGGGCGGCGGGGCTGTCGGGCATGGGGCGGCGGGGCCGAGCTGCGCTCCCCGGGCACTTTCGTTTCCTGAACCTGCCTGGGGGGGGGGGAGAGGAGGAGGAGCTGGCGGGAAGAAGGCGGGGAAGGCAAAGGGTTCGCCGGGCGGGAGAGGTGCGCGGTGCCGGGGGTGGGGGGGAAGGGGAAATTCGCTGAGGGGATGCTGGTACTGGGAGGGTGCTGGTGCCGGGGTGGGACGGATGCTGGTACCGGGAGGGTCACATGGCAAAGCCCTGCTTGAGCTGCTGGATAAGGTCCCCAAGCTGTACTCGGGTGAGTGTCTGGGTGCCGGCTCAGCTGCCAGAGCTGCAGCTTTGTGTGGGGCAGCATCTCAGGGCCCTGCTTCAGGCAAGGGGAGCTTTAAAGCTGCCCTCTTTCCACCCCCCCCTCCCCGGTCCTTGGCAGCGCTGCTCCAGGCTGCTCTTTGGCCTCCGCTGCCATTTGCAGGCCAGCGAGATGGGGTGGGGGGGGCTTTGGCACAGTGAGAAGGCCATGCCGGAGCAGGAATTGCTGGGAAAAAAAACCACCTTTCCCGCTTCCCTGAGGGGCTGGGGTACCCTCCGGAGCCCCCCAAGGTGAATGTGCGATGGAGGACTCTATTGTCCCCATGGCCAACGGAGCAGTTTCCTGGTCAGGGCCTCTCCGGAAAAACTCACCGAGCCGTGAGCCGTGAAGCGTGAGCCGTTTCGTCCCCGTGCCGTCAGCAGCCACATGACAGGCAGACCAGGAAGCTCCAGCGGCTCCTTCCTTCCCCACCGCAGTATCCTCACCACAGCCTCCGGTCCCCAGGGCCACGGGGCTGGTGGCCGGGGACAACCTGGGGGTATCTCCCAGCTCCAAGGGGGTGCAAAGTGGAGGGCGGCTGCGGGGCCGCGGCTTTTGTTGCTCGGCTCTTGCCCAGGAGATCACCGAGAGGATGTGAAGCCCCCAGCCCCCCAGCCCGGGTGAGGCCCCAGCAAGGAAACCCCCTGAAGGATTTGATTTCTTCTAGCAAGCATCCTCCGCCATAGCAGCAGGGCTTGGCAGATCTTCTCCGGCGTCTCCGGTGGCACGTCAGGGCGAGGAGGTTTGCAGGCAGCCGGGCAGGGACGTTGCATCGGGTCAGGGGCAGGCAGAAGCCGTGCTGGCCGCAGAGGTGGCAGCGATGGCAGTGGGGAGTCAGGCTTAGGGGGCTCTGAGCACCGGGAGCGGGGCCCCGTGCAAGGCGTGAGCACCATGTTCAGCCGGTCGGGATACCAGGCCCTTCCCTTGGGAGACTTCGACCGCTTCCAGCAGTCCAGCATCGGGCTCTACGGTGTCCAGAAGGGCTTCTTCTCCTTCGGACCCAAGAAAGATCCTCTGGGGCCAGCTGGGAATACCACAGGTGAGTCCCAACCTTAGAGGGGAGTTGCTGCCTTCCTCCCTATTGCCACTTCCACTGTAGGGTGTTGTGCTGGCTGGGTGCCCACCACGCTGCCGGCTTCCCTGGGGTGCGTGGGTGGGAGAGGCGTGGCTGGGGGTTCAGAGGCAGGGAAGGGGGCTTTGGAGCAGTACATCCCTCTTTTCATCCCCCTGCAGACTCCTCGCAGGGTTGGTTGTCCTCGATCTGCCATGGGATTATCACTTCCTTGGTTTTCTTGCTGATGGTCATCACCTTCCCGATCTCAGGATGGTTTGCCTTGAAGGTAAGGGAGGA
Organism: Opisthocomus hoazin; assembly: GCF_030867145.1. Classification (NCBI taxonomy): domain Eukaryota; kingdom Metazoa; phylum Chordata; class Aves; order Opisthocomiformes; family Opisthocomidae; genus Opisthocomus; species Opisthocomus hoazin. The sequence goes on from NC_134423.1 coordinate 12,461,899, forward strand.
AAACCTGTCCCCCATGGGGAGACCGTTTCCAGCTGCCTCTGGTCCCATCACTCCTTGGCACCACAGGACCCTGGGTTTTACTTCTGCCCTGGTCTAAACTTTCCCATTGCAGATCGTGCCCGCCTACGAGCGAATGATCGTCTTCCGCCTAGGCCGCATCCGGGCACCGCAGGGACCCGGCATTGTCCTGCTGCTGCCCTTCATCGATCACTGGCAGCGAGTGGATCTGAGGACAAGAGCCTTCAACGTGCCCCCGTGCAAGGTGAGCTGCACTGGGCCTCAGGACTGGATGGAGAGACATCTTGAAAATACTTGGAGCAGGTGAATTTGGGGATGGTCTGACCCTTGGTGCTGTGTATGGACCCTACTATCAGTTACTCCATCCTCACGGCGAGGTGAATGGGGGGTCTTAGCTGGTGCTGTGAACCCAGAGTCCTTAACTGCCTGCGGCTGAAAAGCTCCTCTTGACTTTGCACACCTTGTTCAATGCACTTTGCTGGCTGGAGACATCTCAGAACATCAATCCCAATCCTTCCCAGATGTCCCTCAATAACAGCCCCATGCTGGTAACTGTCCTCACCATTCAGACCAGCCCAAACTTCATCATTTGGGTTGGCTTTGTGTCTAATAACCCTCTTAATAAAGATATCTAGAGTTGGTGGCCAGCTGGGAAAGAAGTGAATGCCTTTGCTCCCAGGCTATGTGCACAAGGGTTGGGCCATGGGGTGGAGAAGGGGAGAGATCTTGACTGCCGTCTGCCCTAGCTGACCTCCAAGGATGGGGCGGTCATCTCCATGGGCGCCGACGTCCAGTTCCGGGTGTGGGACCCCGTGTTGTCCGTCATGATGGTGAAGGACCTCATCGCAGCCACCCGGATGACGGCGCAGAACGCCATGACCAAGACCTTGATGAAGAAGACCCTCTGTGAGATCCAGGTGGAGAAGCTGAGGATTGGGGAGCAGCTACTGGTGAGGACTGCCCCAGCCCTGCACAGAGTACCCCAAGCCCCACAAACCCTTGGGTTCTCGGTGTGGAAGTAACAGTAAGGGAAAGCTGTAGCTGCTGAAGGTCCATCTGGCCATGGACCTGGCCAAGAAGGGGAGCTGGGAAGACGTGGTTATTAGTGGGGAGCAGATACCTTCAATCTGTGGATCTCTGGAGCTCTGTGGCTTATCTCCACAGGCTTTGGCTACACAGAAGAGCCCATGTGCTTTTGGCAGGCTTAAATTTGACCTCCATATCTCCAGCAGGAAAATGTCTGGAGGGGGCTGCAAACTGGAAAGCGCCTTTGAGAAGAGAAGCAGGGCAGGACAGTGGCAGAGGGGCGATGAGTAGTGCCCACAGCTGACCTGGGCCAGGCCAAGAGCTTGTGGATTGAATGTCTACAAAGGATGATATGAAAGGAGGCAGGGGGGATGTACTGGTGTCTCTGCGGTGTCTGGGGTGGTTTGGAGGCTGGAGATGTTGCCTTGTGGAGCACCATGCCAGGACACGTTGCGCAGGAGGGAGCAAGGAAAGGGGCCAGCCTGGCAGGGAGCCTTGGAAAGGGGAACAAGACAGAGTCCTAGTTGTCGTCCGTATTCCAACCTCCTCCAAGCCAGGAGAGCAAGTGAGGGGGGAGCAGGGTTGAACATGAGAGTGGACAGCTTGGATGAGGTGGACTATTGAGCCTGGTCCAACACCCCACATCTAAAGCTGGTGGGTAGCAGCAGTATAAGCTATGGGATGCCTGCAGTTGGGGGTGCTACGGTGGGTGGTCTCCATGGACATTTCCAGCTCTGCCTGGGGTGCCAACACCTCTCACTTTCTTCCTGGCTCTGCAGCTGGAGATTAACGACATGACCAAGTCCTGGGGCCTAGAGGTGGATCGGGTGGAGCTGAACATGGAGGCTGTGCTGCAGCCACCTCAGGAGAATCTGGTGGGCCCTGTGGCCACCCTGCCACCTGTCCCTGGGCTGGAGGGGCTGGATGGAACCATTCAGCAGCTGGCTGCCCATTTCTTCAGCAACACCCTGGCTCTGGCGGGCAGTGGGACCAGTGCTCCAGAGGCAGGTAAGCAACCCAGGGCCACCACTTCTCTGCGGGGAGTGTCCCTCCTACCCAACAACCTTTGTGTCTGTTGGCTGTTTGACAGAGGAGTCAAAGTCTGGGAGGTATCACGCTTCTAGGAGCACAGCATAAATAGGCTGGTAGGGAGAGGAGAGAGGACCGCTTTAGGCACGGTTCCATACAGCACGTGGCACACCACCACCTTTCTAACAAGACCTTGGAGATGGGACTGGGGAGGGCAGGAGCAGGTCTGCAGGAACCTGGGCTCAAGACCAACTCAGACCTCAGCATTTCCCTCAGGCAAACATAGGGAAGAGCTGGAGCTTGCTGAGAGGGTCACGTCTGAGGGCAACATGGATTTTTTTTTCAACATTTTGTGCCCCACTATTTCTTTCAGGGATAGTTTTCCACCCCTTGGTAGCAGGGGAAGAGTAACCCGTGGGAGGCAGAGGAGCAGGCAGTAGGAACTGGCAAAACCATGTTGTCCTCTTCTTGCTGAGCTGGAAACTTGATGAATAAGTGTGTTTCTCTCCTCCAGAGACCTTCGCTGGTGGTTCACACAGACCAGCGAAGTTCACCACTTGGAGGTATCCCCCCAATGCACTTCTGTCCCTCTGTCCCCAGCAGATAGCGTGGAGACAGTGAACAAGGTGGAACCTCCCACCGCAACCCTCCTCACCACCGCCAGCAGCATGCGGAGGAAGCCCAGCGCAGAGGAACTGCTCTTGGCAGTGGAGCGTGTCCTCTCCGAGGCCCTGGTTGGCCAGGTGGGAGCATCCTACCAGGTGGACATCGCCCTGCCCAGCGGCGCCCGGAGCACCTACTTCATAGACCTCTCCTCAGGTCACCGCTCTTTGGGGTTGTTGTGTTGGGGGTGGGAGAGTGTTTCGTGCCCGTGCCCCCTTTGCATGCTGCTAGCCCCACCAAGCTTGGTGGTAGGGGGTCCAAAACCAAGCCCGTTTGGTAGCTCCATGAAAGGCTCCAGGGTCCATCAGCTGAGCACTGCAGCACTCATTTCATTCCCCTGCGGGTGTTGATGCTTCTCCTAGTGGCCACGTGTGCTGGTTTTGGCTGGGATAGAGTTAATTTTCTTCACAGTAGCTGGTATGGGGCTACGTTTTGGATTTGTGCTGATCACAGTGTTGATAATACAGGGATGTTTTCTTTATTGCTGAGCAGAATCAAGGCCTCTTCTGCTTCTCGCCCCACCCCACCAGCGAGTAGGCTGGGGCTGCACAAGAAGATGGGAGGGGATGCAGCCGAGACAGCTGACCCCAACTGACCAAAGGGATATTCCATGCCATATGGCGTCATGCTCAGTAGTCAGAAGCTGGGGGAAGGAGGAGGAAGGGGAGGACGTTTGGAGTGATGGCCCCGTGTTAGCTACTGTGGAGAAAATTAACCCTATCTCAGCCCAAACCAGCACACCATGGCAAAAGCAGGATAGGGCTTGGAGGTGAACCACTGTCACGGGACATTGGTGAAGCAACACAAGAGAAATTTATCTCCATCAGGAGTAAGGACTCCCATCTCCAAAATCGCCCTGCCAGGCCCTTGTTTCTCATCTGGCCAGTCCTGATGAAATGCTGGGGGGAAATGGCAGCAGGCAAGGCCAAATCCTGAAGCCTGCTGTTTCTCCCTCTCCCACCCATCGTGTCCTGCAGGCAGCGGGCGGGCTGGCCGCGGCATTCCGGAGGGCAGCCCCGACGTCGTTCTGGAGGTGGCGGAGAAAGACCTGCAGGACCTCTTCTTGGGCGACCTGCGCCCCTTGAGTGCCTACATGAGCGGGAGGCTGCAGGTGAAGGGCGACCTGCATCTTGCCCTGAAGCTGGAGGAGGTTGTCAAGGCGATGAAGCAACATCGATAGAGCGTGCATGTGGGTGCGTGTCTGTGTGCATGTGTCTTTGTGGGTGTGCAAAGGCGGGGGACACGCAGCTTGCTGTGTGGTGGGGACCTTGCCCGGCTGGAGCTCCTGCTGCCCTCCCAGTGGAAGCTGCAGGAGCTAGGTGAAGACCTGAGCAGGGAAACTGAGGCTGAGCTCCATTGCTTGTCCTTGGTTTCACCTCCCCTACCCATCCTTTGCCTACAATGTTACACGATGGGAATGAGTTGGCACCCCAGCATGTGCCGGTTTGCTTCCATGCCCCTTGGCCAATATGCCACCAGGGCACAGACTGATGTCCTGCTGTCCCTGCAGTGGGCTGCGTGGCTGGGCATCTTGGACTGGAAGGGGCACGAGCTGAGCAGATCGGACTGGGAAGAGCCTGGGACACTGTGGCCAAGCATGGTAGTCTGGGGGTGGGCAGCCGAAGCGGGGCACGAAGGCTGGCTGGACCAGGCTGGGGTCCCACCAGCGGGCTGGGGCTGGGGTCCAGCGCGGCACTGGAGGTCTTGGGCCTTCCCGACACAGCGGTTTGTAAGAAGTGATTGCGTTAATTTATGCTTCAAAGTGCTTTTGCATGCGTGCTGTGAGGTCTGTTCCCAGGGGGCGTGTGGACTGTATAGAAGCATATGTAGATATTTATTTATTTTGTAAGCTTCCTTTCTATCCACTCTCCATGGACAATAAACCTGATCTGCAGCCTTGCACTCGGGCCGTGGTGGGCTGATGACTTTGCAGGCAGATGAGGCCGCACCCTCGGTGCCTCGGTTTCCCCAAGGGACCTCAGGGTGCTGGGCAAAGAGGCCACGTGCTGGCCAGGGCATGGGAGATGCTGCCAGGCAAGGAGGCTGCATGGCGTGACTCCATCTTACCATACAGTCGTGACGAACACATGAAGTCCTGCCACGGCGAGGATGAGGTGTTAGGATGTGGCCTGGCCTCTCCGGGGATGCTCAGCTCCCCAACAGCACCCAGCACCCCAGTGGTTAAAATGTCTTGGAGCTCCAGGCAGCTTTACCAGCCCCTGGGATGTTGTGCTGGACCAGTGGGACAAGCCTGACCAGGCTTGCTGGCCGGCTCTGCGAGGGCACGAGAACTGAAATGTTTCCAAAATTGGTATGTTTCAAAACTGAAATGTTGCGCGGATATAATCAGGCCAAACCACCTGCTAAATGTCATCTTCAGCGCCTGGGGCTGGGTGGGCACCAGCCTGGGCCAAGCTTTGGAGATCCTCCAGGCATCAAAAGCCCTGAGAGGAGGTCACAGTAGTGCCCCACCATGCCCTCTGCTTCTGGAGCTGCCAGGCTGGCTGAACCCCAAGCCCTTCTGGCGGTCCCTCTTTTTTGTGGTAGTCCCTCTTTTTTGTGGTGGTCCCCCTTTTTTTGTGGTGGTCCCCCTTTAAGTGGTGGTCCCCCTTATCTGTGCTGGTCCCCCTTTTTGTGGTGGTCCCTCTTTTTTGTGGTGGTCCCCCTTTTTTTGTGGGGGTCCCCCTTTTTGTGGTGGTCTCCCTTTTTTGTGGTGGTCCCTCTTTTTTGTGGTGGTCCCCCTTTTTTTGTGGGGGTCCCCCTTTTTTGTGGTGGTCCCCCTTTATGTGCTGGTCCCCCTTATCTGTGCTGGTCCCGTTTTTGTGCTAGTCCCCCTTTATGTGGTGGTCCCCCTTTATGTGGTGGTCCCCCTTTTTGTGGTGGTCCCCTTTCTGCTGTGGCCCCCCCTTCCTGGTGGTCGCCACGGTGCAGATGACTGGGAGGGACGGATGCCCTGCAGGACAGGGCAAAGGAGAGCCAGGACGCAGCGAGCCCCCCGGGACAAAGCGGGAAGAGGGAACGCTCTCCGAGGCAGGGGACAGTCCCTGAGCCCCCTCACAGCCCCGGGGTGCAGAGGGACGGGGTGGCCCCAGAAGTCGAGCCCCCCCCCCCCCCCCCCCGCCGGGAGTGGGGCAGGGCGGTGGGGGCCCTGCCATCCCCTGCTGGGGGATGCTGCTCCTTGGGGAATCGCCTTTGTGGGGGGAAGGTCTTGGGGTCTCCTCCGGGATTGCTCCCTCCTGGAGGGGTTTTTCGCGGGGGGGGCGGGATGAGGGGGGTGCCCAGCCGCGGAGGAGGAGTTCTTTGCAGCGCGGCAGAAACCGAAAGTGGAGGCAGAGGAGCTGCCATGGCCGGCCCCGGCCCGCGGGTGAGCGCGGGCCGCTGCGGGGCTGCGGGCGGGGGGCTCGGGCGGGGGGCTCCGGCCGGGCGGGGGGCTCGGGGGGGGGGAGGCAGGCCACCAGGGAGTCCCCAAGGTGAGGCCGGGGGGGGCGATGGGGATAAGAGTTTATGGGGTGTTCCCCCCGTGCCCGGTTTGGTGGGTGGCGGGAGGTGGGGGGTGGTCCCCACACCCCCCCCCCCCCCAAGCCCTGCGAAGGCACGGGGTGGGGGGGTGGGGGGCAGGCGGGAGGCCAGAGGGATGGGCTGAGCGAGGGAGGTGGGTAGGGACACGGCAGGGAGGACAGTCACCAGGTGACTGGTCACCAGGGTGGCATCCAGGGGTCTTTAGATGCTTCCTCCATGCCCCATCGTCTGCGCTGCCCCTGTGCAGCCCCCCCCAGCCCCACAGCCAGGGGGACCGTCCCGTTTGCTCTTTGCAGCAGGGTCCTGTCCATTCAGCCTTGCCAGGGTGCACAGGCCATCTCCAGGCTGCTTACAGGGCCCGGGCATTGCTCGTGGGAAGTGGTTGCTCACTGGTTGCTCTGAGCAGGGTTTTCAGGTCACCTCTCCCCCCAGGATGTGGTTTCAGAAGCTCTTAAAAACACCCCCCAGCGCTCATTCTTCTTTCCCTCTCCCTCCCTCCCCAAGCTCCTAGAAGATGACTTCCAGTTCATGCGTTGCGAGGGCTGCCAGCAGGAATCACCCAACCTCAAGCTCCTCACCTGCCTCCACACCTTGTGCTTCAGTTGCCTGAGGAAGAACAAGCTCGTTGGGCAGTGCCCCATGTGCCGGACAGCCATCCCGCAGGCCAGCAGTGTCCCTGACATGGACAATCTGTTCTTCACCAGCCTGAAGGCCAGGCTCAAGGTCTACAAGAACATCGTTGACAGAGTTGACTTGTTCTGCAGCAACTGCATGAAAGCCAGCGAGTTCTGGTGCTCCAAGTGTGAGGAGTTCCTCTGCACCAAGTGCTTCGAGGCCCACCAGCGCTACCTGAAGCGGGAGAGCCATGAGGTCAAGAAGGTGGTGGACATCAGGGCAGGGTCTGCTCAGGACTTTCTCGAGGACACCAGGAGGACAGATAACTTGTCCTGCTCCAACCCGACCCACAAGAGCCAGACTGTAAGGTGGGTCTAAGGAGGTCTGTCCCTGTCTGGGTGATTTCTTGTCAAAAATCTCTTTGGGCTAGTCCATGATGGGACTGAGCAGGGTGTCCCTGTCCCTCTGCTGCCTTGATTGCCACCATGTCATGGGGAAGATGGGTGGGAAGTAGTGACCGATGGGCTCTAGGGCATGGAAGGAGGGTTTGGATGAAGCTGGGTTCGAGCTGATGATGGGAGAGTGGGGGCAGATAGACCGAGGGAGGGGAGCGTGTGGGTTGCTCCTTGCTGGGGTAAGGAGAGTGAGGTTGATGGAGCTCAGTACGCAGAAGGCCTGTTGCTTCAGCTGCTGTGACAGACAGCAGAGAAGGGTGTGTTTTGCTGATGGTGCTAGACCAGTTTGGAGAGGATTTGGGGAACAGCATGGCTGCAATGCAGGACAAGATTTAAATGCCTTTAAGGAAAAGTCCAAGCAAGAGGGGGAGGGTCTGGAGCATCCGTGGAGGCCAGCACTGATGCTAGCCACGATGGCCCAGATGGAACCCCTCAGCATGTCGCTAGCACACCACTTGCCAAGGCTACCAGGACTTAAATCAGTGATGTGTGATGATCTCCACTCCCCACTTCTTATGTTCTTGCCTTAGGCATCTTGTGGAGCTAAGATACTCTTTGGTCTTGTGTACTTATACGTAAGTCCATTAAGCACTCGTGGAAGTGTAGAGAGCTCATTTCTTCACCCCCCTTGCGGTGCGTGGATGAATGTCTACCCTAACACTTGCTCAGCCACCGCAGTGACTTTAGCCAGCCTGGCAGAGGATCAGAAACCCTGTGGATATAGTGAACCAACACTTTTTTTTTGCAGTTGGGAGAGTGTAAAACGAAACGCCTGGCCCAAACGTGGTGGTAACTTAATGAATGAATTAATGAATTTGCAGTTTGATAAATGAATGAATTGTAAAGGGCATGGTCAAAATTACCACTCTGCTTGTGCTTGCCCTCATAGCATCTACTGCAAGAAGTGCGAGAAGGCGCTGTGCTGTGTCTGCGCGCTGCTGGACAGCCAGCACGCCCCGTTCTGCGATGTCCGCAGCGAGACCCGGCGCAGGCAGGAGGAGCTGGGCACCATCAGCCGGGAGCTGAAGCAGAAGAGAAGCATCTTCGAGGCCACCTTCACAGCGCTGCAGGACGAGGCGGCGCGGCTGGAGGAGGCGCAGCGGGAGATGCGGGAGCTGATCCGGCAGCGCGTGGAGCAGCTGGTGCGGCTGATCCGTCGGGAGGAAGAGGAGCTGCTGGGGCTGGTGGAGGCGCGGCAGGAGCAGGGCCGCCGGGAGCTGGCGAGGGAGCTGCAGAGCATGGAGGGGGTGCTGCGGCGGATGGAGGCCGGCGAGCGGCTGGTGGAGAAGATGGGCCTCTATGCCACGGAGCAGGAGGTGATGGACATGCAGCCCTTCATCAAGGAGTCGCTGGAGGAGCTGCAGCGGCTGCAGCCGGCGACGGCCGGAGACCGAGCGCAGCCTGGGGACTTGGCCGAGTGCAGGGCCAGGCTGCAGGCGCTGGTGGAGCGCGTCACCGGGCACCCAGGTGAGGAGGCGCGTGGCCAGGCACACTGGGGAAGGGGGAGCGACAGCAGAGTTAAAGGTTCTAATCCCTAATCTAAGACCATATTCTGCGTGGGTTTCGAGTCTCCTTCTGCGTGGTGACTTGATGGACCTGTGCCTCCAGCCTCTGCTGGTGCGGTGGGCACCCTCCGATCTCTCCCAAGGACGGGATGCAGGTGTTGCATCCCTCACTGCCAACACAATGCTCGCCTCTTGCCCTTATGGTGGTCCCCCAAATGTGGTTGTAATGGGAAGTAACATGGTGACTCTCTTGGGATGGAGACATACCACGGGTTGAAGGACAAGGGAGGTGAGTGGCAGCTGGAGATGGGGCGCATGGAGCAGGTCTCGCCGAGGCTGGTCTTGGCAAGGAGGAAGCAGGTGGAAGGGCTGGATCAACTCCACGTTCTCTCTGAGAAATGTTTGTCCTGGCGACACATGCAGGTCCCTCAGGGCTTATAACCATCCTCCAGGCCTTAGTGTCCTGCCACCCCCTGACCACTTCTGCTCCTCAGACCTACAGCCAGTTTGTCTTTGTTCAACCTTTGTCCACAGCCATCTGGGGCAATTCCCCTTTTGGGTTGTGATTACTGCCTGGGGATGGCGTGTCCAACCAGGAAGGCGAAATGTTCCCTGGGAGCACTCTTCGACAGGGATGGCAAGAGGTCCACAGCCGCTGCTGGGTTTGCCCAGGTCTTCCCCCAGCTTTTGGCAGCAGCACTGTGGTGGAGATGCTGGTGGTTTGGGAATGGTGAAGGCAGGGATGGTGTGCTGGAGGATCCAGGTTTGATCAGAAGCATCCTTCCAGAAAATGAGGGGTAAAAAACCGATGGGATGAAGAGACTTTGCAGGGTCTTCTGCTCCATCCCCCTGCTGCTGTCTTCAGACCTGGGCTATGACCAGTGTCCTCCTTGGCCCTCTGTGGATGTCCAACACTGAGCTCCCCAGGGTGTCCAGTGACAGGACAAGGGGCAATGGGTACAAACTGAGGCACAGGAAGTTCCGTCTGAATATGAGGAAGAACTTCTTCCCTCTGAGGGTGACGGAGCACTGGAACAGGCTGCCCAGGGAGGTTGTGGAGTCTCCTTCTCTGGAGATACTCAAGACCCACCTGGACAAGGTCCTCTACAACCTACTGTAGGTGACCCTGCTTCGGCAGGAGGTTTGGACTAGATGACCCACAGAGGTCCCTTCCAACCCCTACCATTCTGTGATTCTGTGGGTGAGTTCATGGGCTATGGATGGTCCACAGACAAGTCCAGGGATGATGTCATGGATGGAGCCTGGGGTTTCCTGGAGACAAGCTGCCTCCCACTCTATTCCTTGCATGGTAGGCATCGTCCCTTTGTCACTGTAGCAGGCTGGGAGGACCCTCTGAGCCCTGATTCTCCCCTCCTGTTCCCTTCAGCTTCTCTCCCCACGACAGGTACCTCCACTCCCCAGCACGACTGCCCATCCGATGATGAGACCACCCTGATCCTCGACCTTGAGCCTCCTGGGGAGCGTTGCCAACTGCATGGAGGTCTCCCCACGAGGCTGCCTGCCCACCACAAGACCTGTGCTCCCGTGTCGGACCCCTCCGGTGGCAGAGGACATGTGTGTCCAGACCAGGGAGGGGATATGTCCCCCACCCAGCCCGCACCTCCAGTCCTTCCGATGCAGAGGGATAAACAAGCAGAGGAAGTCTCGGGGTCAGCCCATGGGGACACTGTGCCTCTTCCCAGGAGCATCCAGGACTCTCTGGCCTCCCTGCGGGAAGATTTTGGTGGCTGGACCAGGTCCAACGTGCAGCAGGCAGGAGAGCTCCTGAAGATCAGCAATCGCCTCCTGCAAGCTCAGCGCAGGGCGAACAGTCACCTGATATCCGTGACCCGGGAGATCCGGGCCATGTCCCGCTCCCTGGCCACCATCGCCTCTACTGTGGCACCCTTGCTGCAGCCCGTGGCCACCCCACGAGACCCCCCCACCGCAGAGATGGAATGGCCATCACTGCCCTCCGACTTGCTGGAGTTATTCCCTCCCAACACCCCGCAGCAGCATGAACCACTGGTCCCAGCGGCTGCTGCGGCCCCTTCCACCACCAGACGCCCTCCTGCCAACCCCCCCACCAGCCCAGTGCTCTCGGAGCCCTCCAGCCCAGCCTCCGAGGGGGAATGCCCCAGATCAAGGCACCCCGCTAGGAGCAAGCGTGGTGGGAAGCCCAGCACCAGACTTCAGAAGCGGAGGAAGAAGTGAGGGTCTGCGAACCAGAATGCTTGCCATGGACTGCGGCTGCTTGGAAAACCCTTTCAAGGCCTTTATGGGGACCGGGCTCTCCATCTCACCTTGCTATGCCAATAAATCCTCCTGGAATGAGCGGTGCATTGGTCTTCTGCTGGGTTTGGGAAGGCAGCATCTCCCCTGCGAACAAGCCCTTACTGCTGCGTGGCAATAACTTGCTTGGGAACAGCGTGATCCTACTGATTTTCTTTCTTCTTTCCTTCACAGCACATGTGACCGTCTGGCTTATGGGTCTGCGATGGGTGGGAGGGCAGCAAACCCATATGGGAGAGGTGGAGGAGAGGCTTTAGTGCAAGGGTGGGTGAAGGAGCTGGTGGGTGGCCAGGCAGAACGGGCACCTCTCCAGCCCAGCCTGCGAGCTCACTGCTGGATTTCGGCCTCGGTAGCATCTCCAAGAGGTGACCCTCCAAGGAAGTGGCCCCAGAGCCACCTGCACCTTCTGCTGCTCTCAGACGTCCCCAGCGTTGCTCGCCCTCCTCTCAGCTCAGTGCGTTTTAATTCTTTCAGAAGCCACCCCAGCTCCAGCCACAGAAAACTCTCACCACGTGAGACCTGGGTTTCCTTTGCTCTGGGATTTTTGCCCTTACCCGACAGGAATTTGGGGCTACCCCCAGCCTTCGCAAGGTTGCTTGAGCTCTGGCATTTGGTTGCTGCTTTCCAAGTTCTCTTTTGAAAGAGGAGATCAGCCAAGCTGGCTAAGCGTAGGACTGCAGAGCCAGGGCAGACTTCTCTCCCACAAGAAGGGCAGTGCCTCACTCAAGCAGAAGTGGCCTTCAGCGATGTTGAAGGCAAGCTCTCTTCTGGTTTCCAGTCCCATAGCGCATGAAGGACCCTGTCTAGCATCAGACCCGCCTGCCTTTGCCTGGGACAAAACAGCCACCACAGGACCAGGACTGGAGGCCCGCAGGCTGCCCCACTGCAGAGCATGTCCCCAGCCACCCCGGCCTAGGATCAGAAGGGCCGAGCCCTGTCTGCAAGCCCTGCAAAGCCTGGGAGCCTCAGGGCTGAAGCAAGAAGATAAAGATGAGTCATTCCCCCAGCTCAAGAAGGGGAGGTTCCCATCTTCTCCTCTGCAGCCATTAAGCAAAGCAGAAGGTTTTCCTGACCCATGTCAGGCAGAGAGGGGACTTTGACCGAGGTGGTTGCAGTGGCCACAACCCAGGAGAGCCAGGGGCTTCATGCTAGAAATGAGAATGTGGTGCTGGGTGACCCCGCAGCAGCAGAGACCACCTGGGCAAGCAGGGCGCTTGCTTTGGGCAGGGACAAACCCGTGCCATCAAGCTTGGTCAGCTGTGCTCTAGTGGCAAAGGACATCTCCATCCCTGACCATGCAGGGCTGCTTTCATGGGGCTCCTCTTTGAACACTTACGTCTCCACCTCCACCCCTGCAGAGAGGAAGAAAGTCCAAAATGCAAATGTCCTGACATCGCCGGTGAAAGTGAGGAAGGTTGAAGACAGCGACGACGGGTGGAACAAGATGGTGTTGCAGCAGCGAAGCTGCTTGGACCAGCCTGGGCCCAGCTGTTTGGTGTCCCCCCTGACTCTCGCCAAGGAGGACAGCCTGCTGGAAGACGTGCCAGATGGCACTCATGTAAGCGGCATCCAGAGTGGTGAAACCATGGGTAGACTTTACAGGGTGTAGACATCGAGGCAGGGCATTTTGCAGCATATCCATAGACCTCCCAGGAGGACAGTTATGTCCCAGTGCATTGTCTTGTTCAAAGACAAGATGTTTGGTGGAGATTGATGGAGAACCCAGACTATGTTCCTTCAACTGCTTGCATACTCTTAGGCTACATGATGCTGCATTTTGGTCCCCTCTCCTCCATAGGATTCTGCCCAGTGTGTACTCCATATCTGTGGCTTGAGGGGGAATTGGTCCTTTTTCAGGTAGACCCTAAGGGCAGGGTTGCTCCCTGCTTGCTCTCTGCCCACCTTGCTGGCTGTCCAGGGCCACCTCTCAGCACAGCTGGTGATGCCGATCGGGGGACCATCGGCCCTTGCACTCACTGCAGGGGTGGACAGCCCCACATCTGAAGGGTGACATGTCTTTCGTACCTTGGCAGACAGCGATATTCTCTCCTTGGACAGCTTTGAGAAGGACCAAGGATGGTCGTTGTTGCTAGGAAGCAGGTTGGGCAGAGCTGTTGTGTTCCCATGAGCTGCTGTGTGGGGCATGGCTGTGGGAAGAACTGCAAATCATCCTTTGGTCCTACTTCTTCGTCTGCTTTCCAAGCTCAAAGACAACCAGGGAACTGCTTAGTCTGCGGATGTGCCTCATTGCTCTTTGGCTCGTGCACCTGCCTACAGACGCAGAAGAAATAAATCATTTCCCTCATTTGTTGTGCATTGCAAATGATTTCCTTTTGGTCCCCATTCCCACAATACCCACCTGCTTGAAAAGGCAGGTGTGCAGGGTGGTGGGTGCTGCGGTGATGGGTGTTTTGCAGTGTGATGGCCCCTTGAGCCCACAACGCAACTGAGATGAGCACGATGAGCACGGGATGACCCGTGTACGTGAGACATGTGGCTATCCCCAAGATAGATGTTAGCTTGAAGACAAGCAAGAGAGCACCAAGAGGTCCTGTTTGCTCAGGGAGGTGCCGAGAAAGCCTGTCAGCCTGCTCCCCGTGGGAACGACCCAAGTCATTTCCCTTCGGATGGTGCACAGCTGTCCTGCCCACCGTCAGCTGTCCAGTTTGGATCATGCCAAAAGAGCCTGATTCAACCACAGCTGTCACCCAAAGTTTGTGGGCATCTCAGCTGGTCCTCACCTGCGTGAGCAATCAGCACACCAACTTTCACCCAGAGGTGGGAGCAAAGCAAACATCCTTGCGCTGTCCCTAAAACCCCATACAAGGACTCCTGTCCAAAGCCATGCTCCTCCCCAGTGTCACTTCAACACACAGACTGCTCTTCCTCCTGATTTACAGCCTCTAACCAGGCACAAGGAGGTTTGAAGGGTGATTCAGCTGGGTCAGCCTGCCCCGGTCCCCTCCCTCTGGGCACCACCAAGGGGACAACCTGCTGCTGAATCATCCCAGGAAGGGATGGACTGCCCAGACACCACGGGGACTGTTTTGCCCCAGGTCTAATAATTCTAATCATTATTAGAAATAATTATTATTTCTAGTATCTAATAGCTTTACTATTATTCCTGTTAAGGATTATTGTATTCATGATTTTACTACCACTCATTTCAACACCAGTCCTGCCCAGGAAGGTGGTGGCCCCAGGGGACAAGTCTGTTCAGGAAACAGTTAAACAGCCGCATGTGCGCCAGCATTTTCCTCCCTTTTGCTAAAATCCCAGGAAACACAAGGGAACACGGGCGGCAGCGCTGATGTGGACGCCATCGTGTGGAGTGTTGTCCTGCAGGAGCAGGGATGCGGTTCAGGGCAACCGATGGGGATCTCCTCCATGACTCTCCCTTTTCCTTTTATCCTTCCACTTGATTCAAGTTTAAATTTCCCCTTCTTCCTCCAAAAAATCAACTTTTTCTCAGTAGTGAAGAGCCAGCCATGAGTTTCTCACGTCCTGGAAATCCCCAGCTGCCCTTGACGTGAGCAGCTCCACGAGGATCATCACCACCTGGAAGGAGCTGGGGACAGGGACAAGTTTGGGCATCTGAAGAGTGGGTTTGCCTTGGGAAAGTGTCACCCCCCCGTGCCATCCCGCAGCGACCCTGCTGCAGAAGGGCCCCATGATCTGGAGATGGGGCATATGGTTTGGATCTTCATCTCTGTGGATCTTACAGAGCTGGTTGTTACCAAAAAAACAGGAAAAAACTGCAGTTGGCTGCACAGCAAACTCAGCATCTCTCCTGTGGGCAAGAGACCCAATCCAGCACCTCATTAGCTCATTAGCGCCCACCAGGATGGGTTCCCCAGGGAATTGGTGCTCCCAGCTGTTGCCAATAGCCCTTCTGAGAGGTGTGCTGAACGTCACCTGGGGTGGGAGCGGCTGTGGGAGGTATGGGCTATAAAAGGTCCCTGGGCAGCAGCTTCTCCTTGTGCTACACCCTGGTAGGCAAGATGAGGCCTGGAGGCAGCTTAGGGTTTGCTCTTTTCTGCTGGGTTTTTGGAGAGGTGGTTGCTTACAGCCCCTGGGGCTTCCTTAGAGGGGAGGCAGAGCTATGGGGTTATGGGGGGGATCTTTCCTCCAGGCAGCTCCATGCCTTTTCCCAGCCTTCTCCCTGGGTGTGGGTGGATGTCTCCCAGCTCCAGGCTGCTTCCCTGCTGCACCCCGTGGCTGTGCAGTGCCAGGAGGCCCAGGTGGTGGTCACTGTGCACAGGGACCTCTTTGGCACGGGGCGCCTGGTCAAGGCTGCAGAGCTGACCCTGGGCCCAGCTGCCTGCCTGCCTGTAGTCTGGAGTGCTGCTGAGACCACGGTGACCTTCATGGCTGGACTGCATGAGTGTGGCAGCACCCTCAGGGTAAGGCTGTGGGGGGGCTGGAGCCTTGGGGTGAGGGTCTGCCTCTTGTCTTGCACCTCGGTGCCTCGGGCTGCTGAGACTGGCGGGGGGTTGTGGTGTAGTTGGGCTCAGGGAAATGCTCTGAAGCCTTTCCCAGGGCTGAACATCTCCGCCTGCTTTGCAAGGGCAGCAGAAGCTGTGCTGCCCTGTTTGGGACTAGCTCTCGGGTTGGGTAAGCAGGGAAGGGCATGCAAGAGGCAGAGAAATTACGTGTTCTTGATGGACATAGAAGCATCTAAATCTCCCAGGGCTATTTATGCTGCTGCTGCCACCTCCAGGGTGAAGCCCAGATGACCTGGTGCTGGCAGCCACTGCAGCAAGCCAGCAGTGATGCTTACCTCAGGAGGCATCTGAGTGCTGCTTACTGCTGATTGAGTGTAGCATGAAGCTACTTCACAGAAAACATCAATGTGAAGTGGTCTCTCTCCCCTGGGGAAGGCCTGGGGCCACAAGGGTGAGCAGGTACTCCCCCCCATACTTCAGCCAGCAGGTATCTTCCTTAAATCCCCCTGAGCAGAAGTCACCCTCTGATACCCTGGGGGAGCAGACCTTCCTGTCTGTTCTGGGACATGGAAACTAGGAGAAGAAAAATAAGAATCAGTTTGAGCACCCCTGCATCCAGCTCTGCTGCTGACCAGAGGCGGTCCTGGGACAGGCTGGAACAGCTTCCCAGTGCAGAGCATCCCTGCAGCAGGATGAGTGCCACTCACCTGCCTCCAGCACAAATGCTGATGACCAGGAGAAACATCTCAGCACAGAGTCTCCAGGCTTAAATGTGCTGCTCTGTGTGTGTGGCCAAAAGAAAAGAGCTCTTAATGACTGGATAATGTGCCTTGTCTTTCCCCAGGTGACCCCTGATGCTCTAGTCTACAGCACGAGCTTAAATTACAACCCAGTTCCTACTGGTAACCCTGTTGTCATCCGCACCAGCCCTGTTGTGGTTCCTATTGAGTGCCACTACCCAAGGTGAGCCAATGCAGCTGAGTACCAAACAAGCCCTTCTGCTGTCACAGAGAATTTAACCATGGGCATCTCTCCCCAGGAGGGACAATGTGAGCAGCAATGGTGTCAAGCCCACGTGGGTGCCCTTCCGCTCCACCCTGTCCTCTGAGGAGAAGCTGCCTTTCTACCTGCGCCTCATGAATGGTAGGTTTTGGGTGAGGGTCTCCTCTGGTGCAGAGCACCTTGGGCTGGCCATGCTTCCACTAGATGGTACAGCTGGTCCTGGTATCACCCCAGTGCTCCTGGAGCAGCTGGGGCTTGGTAGAGTTTTGGTGAGTACCCAGGGCTTGGTGCCTGTTGGGGTTTCCTTGGGTGGAAGCAGTGAAGCATGAGCTGGCTTCCCATGCATGAGTGCCTGGTGACCCCTCTCCTTCCAGATGACTGGAGTGCTGAGAGAGTCTCCACCATATTTCAACTGGGAGATGTCCTCCACTTCCAAGCTGGAGTCAACACAGAGAACCATGCACCTCTGAGGCTCTTTGTGGACAGCTGTGTGGCCACCCCAACCCCAGACAGGAGCTCTTCTCCCCAGTATGCTTTCATTGACTTCAGTGGGTAAGAGCTGGCTGTGCCCTTTATTTAGAGATGCCTTTCTGTAGGTTATGGGTATTACTGACGGTGGGATCCTGCTGGCCCTCACTTTTGTGTCTAGGTGCCTGGTGGATGGGCAACTGGATGATGCAACCTCAACTTTTATATCGCCAAGACCCAGGCAAGATGTGCTTCAGTTTGCAGTAGATGCATTCAAGTTTGCAGGAGACGCCAGCAATCTGGTAAATTCTTCTTAAAGCCCCTTGGGGCTATAGCCTCGCTCCGTTAAGGAAGTTAATATGGTTTTGTCTAGAATTGCATTCCCAAGGCAACTGCCTCATAGCAATGCATGAATGAGGTCATCCTGTATTATATTACTGCTTCTGGATCATGTCACTGTGAGCCAAGGATCCTCCTTGGAGACCAGTTCTGATACTGGTCAAGACAAGCCCTTCTGATGGGCTTCAGTAGCTGAACCCTTAAGTGGCTTGAAGGAAGCAGAGGGGCTTGAGCTGCCCTGGGGAATTGGTGGTCCCATTGGAGACCAACTTCATGGTGCATGGGAAAGCCATAAAGGCAAATAACAGCCTAACCTCTCTGCTCTGCCTGGTCTCCCCAGATCTACATCACCTGCCACCTCAAGATCTCCCTGGCTGACCAAGCTCCAGACCCTCTGAACAAGGCTTGCTCCTTCAACAAAGCTAGCAACCTGTGAGTAGCTGGAGCAGCAGCTTGCCCAAGGATGAAGAGCTTGGGCTTCTCATCTGGTGTGCCACCTTCCAGGAAGGTGGGGTTGGCCATCTGGGTGGGAGGCCTCGAAGCATGTGAGGGATTCCTACCATAGGGTGGGCTGCTCACCAGGCTCTCTTCTAGCTGGGCTCCTGTGGAAGGCACCCGAGATGTCTGCTCCTGCTGTGAGATGAGGAGCTGTGACTTGGCTAGGCACTCCAGGAGGCTCCATGCTCCCTCTCAATGGCAAGGAGGACGTGCTCGGAGAGAACTGCCCTCCCAGCTTGGTAGGTCACAGTATGCCTCTGGTCTTTGCCACTACTGTGGTAACTTGCTCAGAGCTGGGTGGCTGGAACTGCCTCTGCCTGTTGGCCCCTCGGTGCTAATCCAAGGCTTGGGAGAGCTGGATGTTCAAACAAGCTTGTGAGTGCTCAGAGGTCCTCCCTTTCAGATCCCTTGGTGAAAGAAGCAGATGTTGTGGTTGGACCTCTCTTCATCCGCAGCTGGCAGGATCATCCAGTTAGGAGGATGCCTTCACAAGGTAGGGCAAACCCAGAGAAGGGGGGGGGGGGTGGCTTGTGTGGCAGGTCCTGACTCTGGCCATAACCACCTCTTTCTTCCTAGGTGCAGGTCACTTGTGGATGGTATTGGGGCTAGCTGCTGTTGCTGGTGTGGTCATCCTGATTCTTGCTGTTCTGGGAGCTCTGACTGTCTACCGGAAGCCCAGCAACCCCGTTTAAGTCACAGGTTTCAACTTTTATAGTCTGTCCAGTAAAAAATAAGTTGAAGGACTGAGAGGCTTGGTGGGGGAAGTGGAGAAGTCTTCCTGGAGCCTAAGCTAATCAAGGCTTCATGCAACTTTAACTGTGCTGCTTTGCCTCCTGAGAACAAATCATGATGTCTTGCTTTCCAGAAGCCCTCAGCAGAGCTTTGTACAGCCTTACACCTCTGAACTTCCCCTAGAGCACCTAGCTGGTGGGGAAAAAAACCCCTCCAGATTCTGTCTTGTCTCTAGAAGCATGGGGTTGTGTTTAGCCTCAAAGCTTTTTACCTTTCTGTGGAGCTACTTGGGTCTGCTCCATACTGGGAACTCTACTCAACCAGTCAAGGGGAGCTAAGGGTTTACTAAAACTTGGACTACTCTCCTCCTGTCTGAAGCTGCTTCTGGGAGAGAAATCAGGCATTGCTGGATGAGGAAGGGAGCACAACTTGAGGATTGGTGGGTTGGGCTCTTCGTCGGACAGCCAGAGCCAGGAATTCCAGTCCCTGCCCCAAGGTCTGTTTACACATAGTTATATGTAACAAGCCTTGGCTGAAATGTATAAACAGTCCTTGGGGCAGGGACTGGAATTTCTGCCCCCCAGCCCCCCTCCACAAAGGGGCTTTCTGACATGCCTGATGCACATATGCTTTTTCTTCCCATTGTGGTGAAATTTGGGCTCCTCTGCTCAGCAGAGCAGCCGCATAGCAAGATGTTCCTGCCCCGAACCCGGGACCTGTTGCTCTCCTCTAGCTGGGAGAGGAGCCTGCTTTAGGCAGCAGTGGAACTGGACCAACTGAACATCTTAGGATGGGATGTTTGTTGTCAGAGCAAATTCAGGTGGCTGGATTCATGGAAAACTGAGACCTGTGAGGAGCTGAGGCTTGCTGGCAGCATGGCCATCTCTTGAGCTGGTTTGCAGGGGGCAGGAGGACTTGGGGAACTTCTTAGCCTGCTCTGGGGGAACTTGGGCAGCTTTCTTGGTCATGAGGGACAGAGGAAAGTGGTGTACTGCACAGCCTGGCATGTCTTTAGGTGTCATCCAGCACCCTGGAGACCCTCAGCTGGATGCCCTTTGATAGATGTCACCTTGCCCTGGGATCTCTATGGCACAAGGTATGGAGATGCAGTTTGAGGCTTTAGGTCACCTAAATCCCAGTCCTGTCCCTTGGCTAAAAGCAAATTAGCCCTCCCTCAAAACTACGAGATTGACAACTCCAGCCAAAAGTCAGTGCAGCTCCCTGATCCAACGCAGAACCAATATGGCTTCTTTCCTCATCCATACAATCTCACCCTTGCTGGGAGGGGTTGGTGCTTGTCTTGCAGCAAGGTGGGAGGTAGAGCTTTTAGGGGCAATAGCTGGGAGAAGGAGTCTTCACCACCCTCTGAGAGCTGTGAGCTATCTGCTTTTGGGGCAGAAGGAAGAGGAGTGGGGCATGGAAACGTGGGTGGAAGTGATCTCGGAAGGCCTCCAGATATATCAGCCTGGT
The DNA here is from genome assembly GCF_030867145.1 of Opisthocomus hoazin. NCBI lineage: Eukaryota > Metazoa > Chordata > Aves > Opisthocomiformes > Opisthocomidae > Opisthocomus > Opisthocomus hoazin. Next base: position 12,481,975 of record NC_134423.1, read on the forward strand.
GTTGGCCTATCTGAGGCTGGGGAATATCTGTAGGTGGAGATCCCCCCACTGCTGCGTGCCCAGCCCAGGGCAGCAAAACCCTCATGAAGATGAAATTTTTCCTCGCCCAACCTGAACCTCCCAGGCCACAAGTTGTGGGTGCTGGCATGTGTTAAATCTTCACATAACTGATTCCTTCCTGATCGGCATCTTCCCTAGATGTCCAGTGCCCTGACCACCCCTTGGCACACGTGCTCTGAGCAGGGACTAGCTCTCCAGTTTGCCGAGGCACACACAGGTGCCTTTTCAATGAACACCCTTCTCTAGGCCACTTGGCATAGTGGCTCTGCAGCCACCTCAGCGAAATACCTCAGCTGGCTCCAGCAAGGAAGACAAATATCAGCTAAATCTGGTCTACAAAGATATTTGGGATGGGGAAATGCTCTCTGCCTTTCCAGAGCAGCCCTACTGCTCTGGCAGCTCCTGCTCCTTCCTGGGCAGTATCCCTGGCTCCAGCGAGGCTTCATGGCAGCACTGACCTTGCCATCTGATGAGAGATTTTTGCCTTAAAACTTTGTTATAATGAAAAATGAGATGTGCTTTCGTGCCCTCTTTATACAGTAGGGGAAGACCACTGGTGTTAGTGTTTGCCTTGGGACTTTCTGGTCTCTGACTCCAAAAAAGTGAACTTACTGTGCTGGTCCATGGCCAATGTTGTGTTGTGCTTGGAATAAAGATGGGACAGCTGATCCTGACAAAGGCTAACCTGGGAGCAGAAATCCCCTTTTTCATAGGTAAATATCTCTGCTTCTCCACTTGGGATTTGCTCCTGCTGCTTTTACCTGTGCAAACACAAGGTGTCCCATCAGAGGGATTTATTCTCCTGCTGGGATCAAGCTCTGGTACCCAGAAGCCCACAGTCTGAGGCCAGAGCTGGCCCCTGAGCTGCGGCTCTCTGGGATGCAATGGGGTGAGACTGGGCATTGCCTGTAGTCCTTGCAGCCAAGGACCTGGCCGAGCAGCGATGCCCTCCCCCGGGAGGGGGAAGCTGCTTATTTACTGATTCAGCATCGCCCACTGCAGTTATCTCCCTGATGCATGGGGCTCAGCCTGCTGGAATCCCTGGCATTTCTACGCAAGTGCCAGTCTCAAGGTATTTTAAACACGAAGGCAAAGTCTTGGACCTGCTGACAGCAGCAGGGACGTGGCATCGGTTCCCCGGGGAAAGAACCTGGGGGGAAAGGCAGAAGGTTTTACTCTGATCCGTAATTTTTTCTAGAATTTCTGCCAGGAGCGAGCTGGCCAACGTCTACCCCAAGAACTTTCATTTTCTTTTAGTTTTCCCAGAAATGGCTCAGCCACTCCAGCTCAAACATCCCAGTTGGAGGCTTTCTACTGTCCCTGAGGCTTGCCAGGGACATCCCAAAAGATGGAGAGAGACTTGGGGTATGAGATGGAGCATCCCTCCTACGGAGCCCGTGGGAAGCTTGCAGAGCCCTGGCAGGGAAAAAGAGGGGACAGAAACTCCAGTAATAAGGCTTGAAAATATGCAGGGTTGATTTTTAAGTGGTTTTCCCAGTTCTCCAGCTGTGAGGAGAGGGGCAATGCTCAGCCCTTCTCACAGAGGGAGGGGGGATACAAACTGGGATGCTGCGGTTGGGGAAGGGAGCGATGGGTGCAGAACCTCGCCCCTGGCTGCTTCTACCCTGAGCCCGTTTCCTTGAAGGCACCACAACAAGCACAAGCCAAAGAGCTGAGGAAGGGCAGGAGAGATAAAAAGAAAGGCTGTGGCTCTGCAGCCGATGACCTCACTGCCGAGGCTGAAATGGGGGTTGTTCAGCCCCGGCTGAGAACGGCTGCGCTCATGTCAGGGGTGAGGATGCTCCATCAGCTGCTGCTGGGTCAAGCGCTGACCAAACATCCTGCTCCCGGCCCTGCTGAGGAGGGGGGAGATGCTTCAAGCCCCTGTTTGGGCTGGAGGTGTGAGTGCGGGGGCTTCCAGCCCCCTCAGCACATTGGCATCTGAGCGGAAAACCAAAGTCCCAGGGGGGCTGATGGCGCCGAGCAGGGATGGTCCCCGCGGAGGGGCCGGGGAACACCCAGATTGGGATTGTGGACCCTGCTCTCCCTGCTCCTGTCACCTCCCCAGCAGCCTTGAAAAGCCCCTTATCACCTTCTAACTTAAACAAGCCACTTTGTACCAGTCTCCCCGTCTCCGGCTTCTGCTGAGTTTCATAAACATCTTCCCCAAAGAGGCTGACGAGGATGTTTTTTTCGCCTTGGGCAGCCCGGGAACGGGGGGTCCTGACACCCCGGAAATGACTCGGTTGTGCCTCCCCTCTCCCCGCACCCACGAGGGCTGGCCTTTGGGTGCCATTGGTCCCCAAACGGGAGCCCAGGGGCGGATGGCTCCTGCTGCCGGGGGGATATAAAGGCTGGAGGAGCAGCCCCAGCTCTCTGTGCCGGGGTTTGTTGGAAGAAGGAGGGATGGGACCCAAAAGCGGCTTGATCCTCGCTCTTCTCTGCTGGGCAGCGGGCGAGGTGGCTGCCTACCCACCCTGGCATCTCTCCTGGGGCGACCCGGCGAGCCGGGGGGCACGGGCAGAACCCCACCCCTGGTCCTGGGTGGAAGACCCCCAATCTCGAGCCGTCTCCAGCCAGCAGCCAGTGACGGTGCAGTGCCAGGAGGCTCAGCTGGTGGTGATAGTGCACAGGGACCTCTTCGGTACTGGCCGCCTGGTCAACGCGGCCGACCTGACGCTGGGGCCGGCGGCGTGCAAGCATTCCTCGCTGAACCCTGCTCACAACACCGTCACCTTCACCGCCGGCCTCCACGAGTGCGGCAGCATCGTGCAGGTAAGGTCTTCTCCCACTCGGCGCTTCCCCCAGTCCCGGGATCCCGCCTGGCATCCCACCCCTGGAGCAGCTCTAGGCTGTGGGACCGGGCATCACCCATGATGCCAGGGAAGCTCTGGGTGCCGGACACAGAGCACCATTGAGGAACACCCCAGGGGAAGGATGAAGGGGTATCTTCCCCAAACCGGAGCGTTTTTCCCCAAAGCTGCTTTGCCCTTTCAGCTGGAGACAGGCCGATGGTGCAAAACCCCCATGTCAGACCCATTTCGCTCGTCTTTCGGCCCATTGGGAAGTTTAACTTGCTGAGAACAGAGCAGGGCTCCTCCTCCATCCCTCTTTCCCGGCCTTTTTCCCCCTTTCTTTGGATTTCCCTAGCGTTTCCCAATTGGGAAAGGACAACTACATGCCTGGGTGGTGGGGTGGCCTCTCCACCGGCTTCTCAATGCTTTCCTGCCCAGATCACACCAGATTCAATCATCTACCGCACGCTCCTCAACTATGACCCCAGCCCTGCCAGCAACCCTGTGATCATCCGCAGCAACCCAGCTGTCATCCCCATCGAGTGCCACTACCCCAGGTAAGGGCTCCCCGTCCTCGGTACCCCCTGCCCCGGTCCCTGGAGACCGGCACGGGGCCTTATCCTGATGCTTGGTGATTCTTGGCCAGGAGGGAGAACGTGAGCAGCAACGCCATCCGGCCCACCTGGGCTCCCTTCAGCTCCACGCTGTCAGCGGAGGAGAGGCTGGTGTTCTCCCTGCGCCTCATGAACGGTAGGTGGGAAGCCATCCCGACCTGCGGACGGGGATTTTCCACCCTTTTCCCTAGTGCAGAGGAGCTCGAGGACCAAGCACCCCACTGGGGAAGCCAACCCACCCCATGGCAAACACCAGTGCTGGGCTGAGCCTTGGCTCTGGTCCCACGGGAGCTCGGGGAAAGCTGGAGCGCCCCCCCCCCCCCCCCCCATCTTCATCAGCCTGGCGCTGCCTTGCAGAGGACTGGAGCGCCGAGAGACCCTTCACCGGTTTCCAACTGGGCGACGTCCTCAACATCCAAGCGGAGGTGGGCACCGAGAGCCACGTGCCGCTGCGGTTGTTCGTGGACAGCTGCGTGGCCGCCCTGAGCCCCGGCACCGACTCCTCACCCCACTACGCCATCATCGACTTCAACGGGTGAGCCCTGGCGACATGCCGGTGGCCATGCTGGGTCGGGGGGACCCACCGGGATGCTCACCTCCCATCCCACCCCAGGTGCCTGGTTGATGGGCGGTCAGATGACACCAGCTCTGCCTTCATCACGCCCCGGCCCCGGGAGGACATGTTGCGCTTCAGGATTGACGTGTTCAGGTTCGCAGGGGACGCCAGGAACCTGGTAAGGCCGCGTGTGTCCTCCCCCTGCCAGCCCCAAACCAAGCTGGTGTCCCCCACCAGCGGGTCCCCACCTCTCTCCACCGCCCTCCACGCAGATCTACATCACCTGCCACCTGAAGGTGACCCCAGCCGACCAAGCCCCAGACCCCCTGAACAAAGCTTGCTCCTTCAACAAAGCCAGAAACACGTGAGTAGCCACTGCACCGGGATGGGACGCATCTGGGCAGGTCCCCACCAGCATCCCACAGCTCAGGCGCAGCATGGGGCTGCGTCACAGACCCTGACTCGGGGGGGCACAGATGCTCCGTGGGTGTCAGTTGTTGGGGGGCTGCGGTGACAATGCTCCCACCCCACTGCAGCTGGGCACCGGTGGAAGGCACCCGGGACATCTGCAGCTGCTGCGAGATGGGCAACTGTGAGTCCCCCGCGCTCTCCCGGCGCCTCAACCCCTTGGAGCAATGGCCCAGCCACCGCTTTCGCCGCGACACCAACGGTAAGGTGCCGTGGGGATGGAGGGGACACCCTGGGGTTGTTGGGGTGGGCGAGCCAGCCTCATCGCTCCTTCCTCCCCAGGCAACGAGGCTGAAGCTGATGTGGTCATCGGCCCTGTGCTCCTCTCCAGGGACCCGGGCGCCGTGGGAGAGCGGCAGGAGGGAGGTCAGGGTGAGTCCCCGCTGCTGTGACCCCGCAGCATGGCTCTGGTGACCAGCACTAACAGCCCCCCGTGTTGTTACAGGTGGGGTGACGGCAGTGTCCGGCGTGGGGACAGGGCTGATCTGCGTGGCAGCCGGCCTGGGGCTGGCTGGGGTGGTGCTGGCCATCAGCGTGGGGAGCAGGAGATGCGCCCATGCCTCGGCGTGAGTGCGGGGCGAGAGCCGAATAAAGCCTGGGAAGGACAAACCGCCTGCGTGCTGCTCCCTCCGCGATGGGAAACGTGGGGACACGCGGCTGTGGGGTTGCTGGAACCCCGCCCAAGCTCCTGGGAGGGGGGTCCCCCACATCAGCCCTCTCTGCAGGGTTCCAGGGTGGCACCGCTGGCTCTGCGTGGATGATGCTGGGGACAGTCCCTCACCCCAGAGGGATTCCAGCTGCGTCCCCCGGCCTCTGCTCCTGGGGGGGGGGACGACAACACACAGAGCAGAGTGCGGGGGGCTCCGGCTCACCCAGAGAAGGACCCCAACTCCTGTGGAAGGGCGCATTTGCGGGGACCCTCCTGGAAGGGGACAAGTGACAGTCCCAGCACGCGGCTGGGGGTCCCTCACCCACCCCGCTCCCCTCGGGGGGTCCATACGCTCCCCCTCCTCCCCGCCCCCTCACCCACGCCAGCACTCCCGGCCCCGCTGATGGATCCTCTGGCCCTGCACAGCTCGGCTCCGGCTCCACAGCCTTCCAGCTCAGACCCAGCCCCACGGTCGGTATTTTCCGCCCCAGCTTTCAGTTCAGCTCTAGCCCAAAACTATTTATTTCAGCTTTAGTCACACCCTCTTTGTTTCAGCCCCAGGCCCAGGGTCCGTATTCCAGCTCCAACACTACAGTCGTTATTTCAGCCCCAGCTCTGTGATGCTTTAGCCCCAGCCCTACATCCTTTATTTCATCTCCAGCGCCTCGGCTGGTGTTTCGGCTCCAGCTCTGCATCCTTTCAGCTCCAACCCCAGCCCTAGAGTTTTTATTTCAGATCTCAGCCTACAGCATTTACTCCAGCTCTGCCTCATGCCAGTTCCAGCCCCATGGCCGATATTTCAGCCCCAGCCCTAGGTTATTAACAAGTGTTAGGGCAAAAGGAAAAGGCCTCAGGTTGCGCCGGGGCAGGTTTACATGGGATATTGGGAAATGTTTCTTCACCCGAAGGCCTGCCAGACACTGCAGCAGGCTGCCCAGCGCTGTGGGGCAGCCCCCATCCCCGGGGGTATTTACAAGACCAGTAGACGCGGGGCTTAGGGCCATGGCCTAGTGGGGCTGGGCAGGGCTGGGGTAACGGCTGCGCTCCGTCACCTCAAAGATCCCAGAATCACAGAATGTTCGGGGTTGGAAGGGACCTCTGTGGGTCACCCAGTCCAACCCGCTGCCGAAGCAGGGTCACCCAGAGCAGGCTGCACAGCATCGTGTCCATGCGGGGCTTGAATATCTCCAGAGAAGGAGACTCCACAACCTTCCTGGGCAGCCTGGGCCAGGTCTCTGTCACCCTCAGAGGGAAGAAGTTCTTCCTCATCTTCAGCTGGAACTTCCTCTGCTTCAGTTTGTGCCCATTGCCCCTTGTCCTGTCACTGGGCACCACTGAAAAGAGTCTGGCCCTGTCCTCCTGACACCCACCCTGCAGATATTTAGAGGCATTTCTAAGGTCCCCTCTCAGCCTTCTCTTCTTCATGCTGAACAAGCCCAGCTCCCTCAGCCTCTCCTCATAGGAGAGATGCTCCAGTCCCCTCATCATCCTCGGAGTCCTCCGCTGGACTCTCTCCAGTAGCTCCTCATCTTTCTTGAACTGGGGAGCCCAGAACTGGACGCAGTACTGCAGATGAGGCCTCACTAGGGCAGTGTAGAGGGGAAGGAGAACCTCCCTCGTCCTGCTGGCCACACTCCTCTTGATGCACCCCAGGATCCCATTGGCCTTCTTGGCACCCAGGGCACACTGCTGGCTCATGGTCAACCTGTCGTCCTCCAGCACTCCCAGGTCCCTCTCCGCAGATCCTTCCCAGCCTCGATGTTTCTATGATCATTTACTTCCCCCCCAGCCCCAGCGTCTTGATTCCACACCCCCCCCACCCCATGTTTGTCATTTCAGCGCCAGTCCTGCGGCGTTTCAGCTCCAGCTCTACCCCTGCAGCCTGGCTGCCAGCCCCACAGGCTTCCCATTCCAGCCCAAGGGTCTCTGTTTTAGACCCAGCATCTCCGTCACGGCTCCGGCTCTGCGTCACTCCAGCCCCCGTCCCCTCGGCCTTCGTCCCCTCGGCCTTCATCCCACCCCTCCCCCAGCTCGGCGACGTCCCAGCTCCAGCCCCACAGCGCCCGTGCCACCGCCCGCTATGCCACCCCCTGCCCTACGCTCGGCACCGGCGGCGCCGGCTCCCGGGCCCGACCGCGCATGCGCCCTACAGCCTCCGGCACTGCCGCGCCCCGCCATCTCCCCCCGGCCCCGCCCCTCGGCCCCGCCCCGCCGCTCCGGTAGGCGCGGGGAGGCCGGTGCAGCTCTCCCGGGCGGGGGCTGCCCCGGGCCAGTCCCCCCCCCCACCCCGGTCCCGAGCTCTCCCGGCCCGGGGCTGTGCTTCCAGGGCCGGGGGGGGGCGGTTCGGGACTCAGGACCAGCCGCAGAGCCGCCGTCTGGGGGGAGCGGGGGGACCGGCGGCTCTTCTCCCGGGGCTCCCCGGTCTGGGGCGGAGCGGGCCGGGCTCGGTATCGGCCGGGGGAAGGGGAAGGACCGGTCTGGGGGAACCGGGAAAGGCCACGACAGCGGGGAGGGGGCGGGCGGTGCTTAAATGGGCGGGGAGGGGGCGGGGCGAAGCTGTAGAGGGTGTGGCTGTGGGCGGGGCCTGGGGTTGGGGGGCAGGAGCGGACGGCTGGGTTCCCAGAGCACGAAGGGTGGCACCGAGGGGGTGGCCGTGTCCCACGCCCCTTCCCCAGCCAGGGCAGGCTGCCAGGAGGGCTTGGGGTGTCGGGGGGGGGGGCGCATACTTGCCTCCCCCCCCCCCCTTCAGGCGTTGTGCCCATCGCTCCCCAGCATCCAGAATTAAAGGCCAAGGTGAAAAAGCCATCGGCTTTTCCCCAGGTGACCCCTCGGGAGAGATCCCCAGCCTCAGTGAGACACCAGACCCTCCAAAGCAACTTGTTTTAATGATTTCTGGTTTTAAAGCCAGTGAAAATAATAATAATATTAATAAAAACAATAATAAACCAAGACTTCCAGTCATCTCCAGGGCTCCCACCCTGTTTTTAAAGGCTGAACAGAGGGAGCAAGCCCCTCGTGAAGGTGATGGGATTTCCAACACCCTCAGTCCCCAAAATAACCGGAGCATCCCAGCGTAGCAGCCGCCTCCAGAAGAGGGGTTGAGCATCCCTGCTAGGGCAGCACCTCCAAATCCGGGCTGTCTTCTTCCCTCCCCCCCTAAAAAAAAACACAATGCCGCAGGGGTTAAAGACTACAGCGCTCTCTATTGCTAATATGCGATTTACATAATTTATACAGCATTGATGGCCCCCTGCCTTTATTCCTACTAAAACTCAGCATCAGTTTCCCTTAGGAGAGACAAAAAAAAAAAAAAGAAGGCTAAAGAAAAGTTAAGTATAAAAAAATATTTCAAAGAGTCCTTCTCGCTTCCCCTCCTTCTAACGTGCAGAAAAATGGGGTCTTTTTTGGGGAGGTTCTTGAGGAGCTGCTGATGGGCCCCGGGGTCTCCGGTGGGACAGAGGAGCCAGCTCAAGCACTTTCTCGAGAGGGGGACAGAGGCTGAGGCAGGTGACGTCCCTCCGGCCCCACTCCCATCAAGATCTGAAAGAAAAGAAACAAACAAAAAAACCCCCCAGGATTTAGGGAATGTGCTTAGGATGACATTTAAACCCATTATTTTAAAGGCAGAAGGGGGGGGGGGGGGTTCATTTGAAACTCAGCTTCGTTCTTCCCCAGAATAACAAGGGATTTCAATATAAACACCCCAAAAGGCAGCGAGACACCAACCCCCAGCTCCACCACTGGCCAGATCCAGCTGGTTTTTGGATGCTCATGCAGAAAATCCAGATGAAAGGGAGGAAAAAAGGAATTAAACCGCTCAGGTCTGACACACACACCACCCCCACTCCCACCCCGTTTTTTTTTTGCCAAAGGAGGGACAGAGAAGGACAGACGGACATCGCCTTACTGGGAAATCTTGCAGTTTGTCGTGGCGACGTAGCGCCCGGTGTAATGGATGTTGCATCTCACCACGTTGTTTGTGAAGTCTGACTCCAGGACGATGTATTTGGGGTTCACTTGAACCTAAAAACGGGGGAAAGAAAAAATACCTCCAAAAATTAGTAAGGGGATGGGGGACGGGCAGCACCTAAACCTGTGTTACAGGGATGGCACCAAAAAAAGGTGCGTGATCCCCAACCCAGTGGTTGAGAAGATCCCAAGCCGACCCCGGATCGGGTAAAAATCTCCCCCTGCGGCTCCGGCCACCTTTAAGACGTAATTCCCCGGCTGCACGTCTGTTATATCGATCCACTGGCAGTCGATGTCGGCGTTGTAGGTGTCGTAGCAGCCGGGGCTCAGGCCCTGTGGGGCAAAAAGGGGGTTCAGGGCATGCTGGGGGGGGGGTGCTGGTGAAGCCCCAGGAACGCTTCGAGCATCTCCCCGGCCCTCCAAAGGCACCTGGGTGTGGGCCGTGCAGGCGTAACGCTTCAGGTTGCCGAAATCGCAGGTGGTGTCCTCCAGGCAGAAGCTGGCTTTGTGGCCCTCGGCCACTTTCCTCCCCGTGGTGGCATCCAGCAGGTCATAGTGGCTGAACTCATCCATGCTGTGGTAGTGCCTGGTGACAGAGGGAGGGTGACACCACCTCCCCCCCCCCCAAATGGCACCGTCCCCTCCCCAGATGTGGTTTTGGAGGCTCCCCATCAACCCCGGGTCCACCCCGGCTTGCCAGCTCCCTCGTTGGGGACATTAAAGGCAGGAGCTTGGTGGCTTTAGGGACACAGGTGTGAAGCAAGGTGACGCCCCCCCCCTCCCAAAGATCTCAAAGCAAAGCCCTGAAAAGTGGGAAGTGCCATTAAAAGAGCCTTCAAAGGCCCACGAAGAGGAGGGGGTGATGGAGGGGAGGTGGGGAGACTCACTGGTGGCAGCTGTGCCACTCCCAGCTGTGCCGGGGCCGGCTGGGCAGAAAGTCGGCCGTGCCCTGGTTCTTCACCCGCTGGGGAAACCGCAGGAGCACCCGCACATCGTAGTCGGTGGCTTCAGCGGTGTAGGCGGTGCTGGGGACATCGGGGAGGGTCAATGCCAATGTCCCCTTGCCCTCAGCCCCAGCCCCGGGGGACAGGAGCCGCCCGAGCACGGGGCACAGGCTCAGCCCTGGCATGGAGAGCTTCCTCCATGGAAAAGGAGATGACGAAAAAAGATGGAGAGGAGAGGAGAGGAGAGGAGAGGAGAGGAGAGGAGAGGAGAGGAGAGGAGAGGAGAGGAGAGGAGAGGAGAGGAGAGGAGAGGAGAGGAGAGGAGAGGTCTTCTGCACTGCGGCACACACCAGACACCTTTGTGCTTTGCTTAGCTCTGTGCTTTGCCCTTGTCCCTCCCCCCTTTCCTTTCCTTTCCTTTCCTTTCCTTTCCTTTCCTTTCCTTTCCTTTCCTTTCCTTTCCTTTCCTTTCCTTTCCTTTCCTTTCCTTTCCTTTCCTTTCCTTTCCTTTCCTTTCCTTTCCTTTCCTTTCCTTTCCTTTCCTTTCCTTTCCTTTCCTTTTTCCTTTCCTTTTTCCTTTCCTTTTTCCTTTCCTTTTTCCTTTCCTTTCCTTTCCTTTCCTTTCCTTTCCTTTCCTTTCCTTTCCTTTCCTTTCCTTTCCTTTCCTTTCCTTTCCTTTCCCTTACCTTCCCTTCCCCTCCCCTCCCCTCCTTTCCCCTCCTCTCCTTCTTCCCCTTCCTTCTTTCCTATTCCCTTTCCTTCTCTCCTTCATCCTTCTCTTTAACCCTTTTTCTTCTCCTTCCCTCTTCCCTTTCGTTCTCATCTTCATCCTTCTCCTTCATCACCCTCTTTCCCCATCACTCTTCCCTTCCCCCTTTCCTTCTCCTCTCCTTGATCCTTCTCCTTCATCCTTTTCCTCCTTAGCCTTCCCTTTCCCTTTTCCTTCTCTCCTCCACACTTCTCCTTCATCCTTTTCCTCCTTTCCCTTTCCTCACCCATTTCCTTCTTTCCTCCATCCTTCTCCTCCTTCCCCTTTCCTTTCCCCTTTCTTCTTCCCCATCCTTCCTTTCCCTGTCCCCTTTCCTTCCCCTCTCCTCCATCCTCCTATTCCTTCCCCCATCAGCACATCCCCGTTTCCCCCCCTCCCATACCCTCCCACCTCCCCGCTCCCCATCACCCCAGGACCCTGCTCTCCCCCCGTGTCCCCATCTCCCCTTCACCCCAGGACCCTGCTCTCCCCCCGTGTCCCCATCTCCCCCTCGCCCCAGGACCCCGCACTCCCCCCGTGTCCCCATCTGCCCCTCGCCCCAGGACACAGCTGCACTCCACGGCTGCTCCTACCTGGCCAGGCACTTCTCCTCGGCCGCGCAGCGCAGCGAGTACAGGTGAGCTCGCTGCACGTAGGTGGATGCTTGCACGTAGTTGGGGTCCGGCACCAAGTCGGGGAGACCTGCCAGGAGGATGGGGACAGCCCTGAGGACCGGGACAGGACTTGGGGACAAGGCTTGGGGACAAGGCTTGGGGACGCAGCAGTCCCCTCTTCGAAGCAGCCAGTGCCGACCTCATGGGGAAGTTTTGCTTTGGTCACCACCACGTTTTTTTAATTTTAAGCTGCAGACGGAAAATCCTCCCTTCCCCTCCCCTTCCTCCCTGGCTCCCGCTGGCAAATCCCAATCCTCCATTTTCCTACAGCGGGATTGCTCAACCCGTCCTCCTGGAAGCGATTACACCCAGCTCTGGGCGGCCGCTGTGTCCGGCCACCCTGCGAGGGGTTATTGGGGTCCCCCTGAACCCCCCAGCTCCTATCCCTGCAGCAGCCAGGGATGGGGAGTGACATGACCCCCCAAAAAGGGGAGTCCCTATTTCCCACCCCGTTTCCTCTTTTTCACCCCCAAAACCGGGGTGAAAGTGGGGGCTCTGCTAACCCCAGCCCCCCCGCGCCATTATCCCTCCTCCCCTTTTATTCCTGATGTTGCCCTGGGCTTGGGGCCGAGCCCAAGTGAGCTGCGAGTGGAGGGACGGACAGACAGACAGACAGCTGCAGGGACGGGTGGGTGCTGCTTTCCAAAAGCATTACAGAGCCCAGCTGGAGCCGGTGCTGCTTCCCCCAGCAACGCCCTTTCACACCTCCCCTTCCCGAAGGCTCCTCCGGGACACCCGGAAAGCATCCTTACATCTGCCTCGCGAGAAGGACTGGGCTGGAGGGATGCTCCCCCAGCGCTCAATGCCTCAGTTTCCCTGCCCACCGCAATTTGCAAAGCCAAGCCCTGCTCTGCAAGAACCTCTGCTTAGCATCTCGCCTTCCTGCGAGTGCGCCAGCCTGTCCCCATCCCCACCCTCATCCCCATCCTTATCCTGACCCTCATCCCCATCCTTATCCTGATCCTCATCCCCATCCCCATCCCTCATACTCATGTCTCATCCTCATCCCCGTCCCTCAATCCCATCCCCATCTTCATTCCCATCCTCATCTCCATCTCTCATCCTCATCTCCGTCTTCGTCTGCATCCTTCATCCCGCGCCCCATCCTCATCCCTCATTCCCATCCTGATCCCAATCCCCATCCCTCGTCCCATCCCCAACCCCATCCTCATGCCCATCCTCATCCTCATCCTCATCCCTCAATCCCATCCCCATCCTCATCTCCATACCTCATCCCCCACCTCATCCCTCATCCACATCCCTCATCCCCATCCCGATCTTCATCCCCATCCCGATCCTCATCCCCATCCTGATCCTCAACCCCAATCCCCATCCCTCATCCCCAACCTCATCCCCATCCCAATCCTCATCCCCATCCTCATCCCAATCCCCATCCCTCATCCCCAATCCCCATCCCTCATCCCCATCCCCAACCTCATCCCCATCCCTCATCCCAATCCCCATCCCTCATCCCCATCCTCATCCCAATCCCCATCCCCAACCCCATCCCAATCCTCATCCCCATCCTGATCCCAGTCCCCATCCCCAACCCCATTCCCACTCTCATCTCCACCTCTCATCCCCATCCCCTTCCAAGGGACCGGGGGGTTCCAGCTACACCAGCTCCTCCCTTTGCACCCAGACAGTTTCCAAAACATTTCCTTTTTCCCCTCCTATTTTTTTTATCCCAATTTTCCCTTTTTTCCGTGGGCAAAAAGAACAATGCCTTCTTGTTTCTTGGCCTGCCTTCCCTCGAGGGATCACGTCACTCCATTGGAGCTCGTTTCCTGCCCCGCTTGCTTGGTCATCGCTGCTGATGTAATACCCAGGGGGGGATGCACACGCCAGGGGGAAAAGTGGGAGAACTTGGAAAGGCTTCCCCCCCACACTTAAAAAAAATTAATAATTAAAAAAAGCGACAGAGAAAGACCCCTGGGCCCCGTCCCGCTTGTGAGAGGAACATTTGTCATCATTTATAAAACAGCTTTTCCTCCCCGCTGTTGTTTATAATGAATTCTTGGACGCTCCGGAGAGAAACCCGACCCCTTCACCAACGGGGAGTTTTATTTTCCCCCCACGATGGAGCTCGCCCTGGATGGCCCCGTTGTTATTGTAGGGTCTCACGCCTGATTTTCAGCTCGGGCCTGGCAGCGAAGGGTCAAACCGCAAGCGCCGGCGTCACTGGGGTTAATAGGATGGCAGGATCCGGCCTCACCACCCTCCAAACGTCCCCTTGTCACAGCAGGGCACCCAACTGTCCCCAGCCCGGGCTGGCCAAACCCTGATCCTTTTTGCTGAGCCAGCACTTTTGCACCTCCTGGAAGTCCGGGGCCCTGGCAACCCCCCGCTATCGCCTCTGAAAAGCGACGACCACAGCAAGAAAATGTTTGTTTTTCCTCCTCCACCCCTCGGCCTGCCCCGGGGAGCTGCCAGAGAAGATTTCCTTCTTCTTCACTGTGAAATTTAGAATAATAAAAAAAGGCAGGCCTGCTCCCCGCCGCGCTGTTTGTGCAGGTGTGCCGGGCTTAGCCGAAAAATCCCGGCTCCGGCAGTTTTCCGAGGGGGCCGCTGCTTCGCCTCCCCGTGCCCGGCAGTGCCGGGTCCCAGCCCCAGAGACGCAGGGACCACCGAAGGGGGTGGCTACGAGCAGTGGGGATGGGGATGTGGGGACAACCCCAAGCAACTGAGATGAACCTCATCCCACCCCACCAAATCTTCTCGGGATCCCTGGTTGTTCTTAAATGCCTGAAGATAGCAACAAAATCAACCCAAACCTGTCCCCAAGCCCACGAAAGGGAGACTTTCCCAGTAAGATTGTCATCTCCTGGCCCAGGTGCCCCATCCATGGGTGACAGCATCCTCGGGTGTCACCACAGCCACCACGACTCCAGCTTAGTGCATACCAAAATCCCCATCACTCCACAGGATTTCCAAAACCTGCTCCTATTCAAACGCCAACTCCAGGCGACCCATTCGCATGAGGACAAGGCAAAAAACCCTGCCAGAGATGGAGGAGAGCAGAGAGGAGGGGTCCGTGGAGGGGTCAGGGTGAGGAAGCCCCTGGAGATGCCTCCTGGGGGTCAGTCAAGAGTGGGGAGCACCGGTAAGAACTGGCACCTTGGTTGAATCCCATGAAGAGGGGTGGGCTATCTACCCTCATGGGTTAGATGCCACGTGGGCTTGGCTTTTGCCAGCGAAGACCTCCTTTCCATGAGATGATTCAGCCACTGGGCAAGACTTCGGTGACACTTGGGTCCTCCGCAGCGGCCGTGAGCTTGAGACATGAAGACTTGTGGTGTCCCCTTCCCATCTCTTTGCCAGTCTTGTCTACTGCCTTTATCTCACTCTCTTGACTAAGCCACACGAGATGCTCGTCTCCCACCCCCACCACAGCCTGGCCACCTATAGATTTAGGACTGGCAACTATTTCAACTCTCCCAAGGTGTCTTCATCAGCTGGTTTTGATGGAGGGAGGCAAGCTCCAATAAAACCCCTCATAAAAGCCGGTGGGATTTAATGGCTTAATTAATCCCCCAGGTCCCCCAGCAAGAGGCCAGGAATGCCGCACATTCCTGCCGGATCGGGTGGGATTAGGAGGCTCTTAAAGAGTTTAGGCGCATAATTAACATCTGATTCAGCTTTATAAAGTGTTTTGACCAATTAAGAAACCTGCCTGAAGGGTGGCCCTGCAGGTGACAGCCTTGGAGGTCTTTTTGGTGACCCCCCCAGGGAGGTGACAGCTTTCCCCAAACAAAGCTTAGCTGGAGAGAGCAGCAGGTGACCTGGAGGAGAGGCCAGGCAGCGGGTTGGCTGCAGAGAGCCACCTCCCTGGGTTGGTCAGATGATCGTTATTCCCTTCTTTAGATTCATCAAGGAAAAAGGTGGAGAAGGAGGCTGGGGGCTCCTGCACCGAGAGATGGGCGTCCTGTTGATGGGCGTCCCATTGATGGGCTTGCCGGCCAGCGAGGGTTGTCCACCCACCCATGGGCACCCTGAGTCCCTAGCAGAGCCACGACACCATCACCTCGGATCCTTGAAGGACACAGCCTTTACCAACTGAGATCTTGGCAGGCATCTTCTTGTTTCCCTCTGTTGCCTCGGGTCATCTGCAGTGCAACCGTCCTCAGGGGTCCCTCCCCAGAGACACAAGGCCACCAGCATCTCTCATCCCTGCACCCCTTGCCCCTGTATCCCTCATCCTTGCATCCCTCAGCCCCTCCATCCCTTGCCCCTGTATCCCTCGCCCCTCCATCCCTCGCCCGGCAGGAGTGGCTGCTCCTGGTGAGGAGGGCAGAGATCCGGGAAGATCCTCTCCACACAAACCCTGTCCCCAAGACCTTTCCCACACATCTTCGGCAGGGCCGGTCGGACCTCGGGCTGACCCAGCCGCGCTGCTCTCGCTGTGTTTACTTGCTCGCACGCAACGGGGCAGGGCCAGGATGAATGCTTTCCCCAGTAGGAACCCCCCTGGGATGGGATTTTCTCAGAAACCAGGGATGGGGCTGGATGGGTTATGGGGTCAGACGGGTCAGAGGCTCCAGCTGAGATGGGTTTCCCAAGGGACAGGCAGGGAACAGATCCCCCAGGCTGCTGCTCCTCATGCCCTCCAGCCTTGCTTCCAATTTCACCACGGTGCAAAAAACACTCTCGGCAAGCCTCAGCCAAAAGCCAGAGGGTTTCATCAGGATCGGGGTCGGTAGGATGTGAAGTGACGGCATCCCTGCTGCGACCTTAGTCTCCTGCTGTGGCCCCGATGCAGCCGGCACGGAGGGGCAATGGGGCTGATTGGCCCTGGGCGAGGTGGCACAGATCCCACTCATGAATTGAGTCTGCCCCGGCACGGGGGACATGGCCAGGATGACCTGGGACACAGCACTGTCCTACCCCAGGAGCATGGCATGCCCCCGGCCCACAGCCACCCCATGATGACCTGGGACGTGGCACAGACCCGCTCCACACATGTGGAATGACCAGGGACACAGCACAGACCCACCCCATGAGGAGAGCGTCCCATCATCCCACAGCACAGACCCACCCCAGGAGCATGGGATGATGTGGGAGACAGCACAGACCCACCCCAGGAGATGGGATGATGTGGGACGCGGCAGAGACCCACCCCAGGAGCATGGGATGATGTGGGACATGGCACAGACCCACCCCAGGAGATGGGATGATGTGGGACACGGCACAGACCCACCCCAGGAGCATGGGATGATGATGTGGGACATGGCACAGATCCACCCCAAGCCCGCTGGGACATGCTCCTTTGCACCCCTTCCCTTTCCTCCCCATTTTTCACCACCTCAACCATCATTCCCAAAACACGTAAGGTCTCCAACAGCCCCTCGGTGGCCCTTGGCCACATTTGTCCCCGCAGCACCCGGGCAGCCTACTCGGAGAGTGACTGGCACCAGACATGGGTGCAGAAGGCTCTGCCCTCGGAGGTGCCCCTTCCCCGGGTGACGAAGCACCCGGGGCACCATCCCACCCCAGGGAGCTGCCACCCGCCCCAGCGTCCCCCCCCCAGACTCACCCCGTCCACCGTGGCTGGGCCTGTAGACGCTGCCCACGCTGACCCGGGCTTGGCTATCGGGGACGGCTTGTGGCATTTCGGGGCTCCTGGCAGGCACGTAGGACTCGGGGCGAGACACCCCGTAAGGCTCCAGTGCCCGAAAAGGCGGCTGCGGTTCGTAGGGTGGGTACTGACCCCTGTACCCCGTCCCGGCGGGAGCTTGCAGGTTATCGGCCGACGCGACGCCATGGCCGGCAGGTTGCTGGTTGGCGTATGAGTCCGGGCCGCCCTGCTCCGGCGAGCCCCCGGCGTCGTGGTACAAGCTATGGGAGTACCGGCGGTCCAGCCCATCGCCCGGTTGCGGGGCGGCAGGCACGTAGGGGCGTTCGGCTGCCGGGTAGTAACCCTGGGCTCTATAGGGGTTCTGCTCCTCCCCGTAGTCCTCATAGCGTGCCCGGGGTGGGAAGGGGTACACCACGCTAGCGCCCGCCGCCGCCGAAGCCACGGCCGCCCCGCCGGTGCCGGTGCTGCGGTAGTAGGTGTACGCCTCGTCGTACGCCCGGGGTGCCTCGTAGGGCTCGTACTGGGGGGCGAAGGGGAACTGGGGGTACGCCGCTTGCCCGGCGTAGGCGAAGGCCGAGGAAGAGGAAGAGGAGGAAGAGGACGGCTGGCGGAGGCGGCCGGCGGGCCGTGCCCGCTGCTGAGCCGTGCTGTCTCCCACCGGCCCCTCACGCCAGTTTTCGGGCACCTGCCCGAAGCCGAAGGGGTGCCGCGTCTGCCCCCGCACCGTCCCCGAGCCCGGCCGCGGCGGGACCGCCGGTGCCTGCCGCCTGACGCTGCCCGCCCCGCCGCTCGTCTCCCCCGCCAGCAGCAACCGGCTCCCCCCCGCCGGTCTCTCCTGGCCCGCCGGGACGTACTCGGCGCCGGTGTTCAGCAAGCTGTAAACGCGCCCGTTGTTCTCCCACCGGATCAGCTGCCGCCACGGCTCCTGCCCGCCCGCCAGCAGCCACAGCCCGCAGCCCAGCGTTGCCCACAGCCCCCACGCTCCCCGCCCCGCCATCCCGGCTTCCCCCCCGACCCCGGCCCGGCCCCGGCCCCGGCCCCGGCCCCGGCTCCCGGGGCGGGCGGAGCGGCCGCGCTCGGCGGCGGCGGCGGGAGGGAAGCGGCGGCGGCGCCGCAGGGTCCTAAAGCCCGGCCTCCGGCCCGGCTCCTGCCCCCCCCGCCGGGAGCCGGGAGGGAGGGCTGCGCCGCGTCGGCTGCGCGTCCGCCCGGTATAAACCCCGCCGAAATTTCGGCTCTCGACGCTTTTTTTTTTTTTTTTTTGTTGAACCCTGGCCCGCCTGCGACATTCGGGTTGAGTTCTGCGGGTTTGGGCGTTACGCAATGGCCTCGAAAGAGGGGGCGGGCTTGGGGAGCAACGCCTCCACTGCTGGCAAAGACCCCGTTCCCCCCCCCCCCGAAAGGGACCCAGGTTCACACCAGTGACTGTCCCACGCGGGGTGAGGGTCCGGGCAAGCGCCTTCACTCCCTGACAAAACCTTTTGAGAGATCTCAAAGGAGAAAATGTGCCAAAAAAACGGAGCTTTTCCCCCAGAATTTGTCTCTTGGTGGCAATCTGGGGGCTTTTCCCTTGACGTTGTATCCCAAGCGAGGACGGATCCTGCACAAAAGGTTTTGAACAGGCTCCGGTGAGGAATAAAACCAAAGACCAGTTGGTAAATCAGGGCTGGAAATATGAAACAAAAAGAGGGGACCTGAGGAGCCAAGCCGGGGGGTCCCCAACCCTGCTGCCAGCCTGATCTGGCCCGTGCGAACCCCAAATCCATCACCATGATGGGGCCGTTGCCCTGGCTTGCTCCTCCGCACCGCCGGAATAAGGGCCTGTGCAACCAGAGCACCGGGGCCCTGCCGCCTCATCCTTCCCGGGGACCCCTAGAATCCCCCCACCCCGGCCTTTTTACAGCTCCACGACCCCAGCCCCGCATCCGTAGGGGGATATTTCGGGGAAGAAATGGGGCTGGGAAAAAGCATGCCAGCAGCCTTCCCTCCGTCTTCCACCCTGGGAAACTGAGGCAGCACCTCGAAAGCAGGGGTGGGCACCCCAACCCCTCCCACTCCCCCATCCCTGGAGCCGGCCTTGGCACTCTCCTGTTGCTTTAAGTCCCAGCCGTAGGGACGTGTGTTTTCCACGTGTAGATTTTTCCTTTTCCCCTTTTTCCCCCCCTCCTGCCGCTTTCGTTCCCAGCCCCGAAGCCAAGGATGGATCCAGGATGCAGCTAGGGGCCAAAGCCAGCCTGACCATGGGGGATCCCAGCACCGGGCCTTACCGGAGGGCCTGAATCCCCCCCATGGGACCTCCCAATTCCCCGCATCCCCCAATATTCCTTTGCTTTTCCTCTCTCCCGCCTGCGCTCCTCCCTTCTCCCCGCAGGGACTGGAAATACCAGAGTTGATGTAATAGGCAGCGTGGCGCGGGCCAAGAAGGAAAGCGTGGCCTAACCTCCTCCTCCCACAGCCCCATGGCCCCACGGCCTCTTGTCCTGAGTGGGGACGGGCACACGGGGGGCTGGCCGTGTGTCGCTCCCCTCCGCATCACCCCAGCCCTGCATGCAGCCAGGATTTGGGGGGAGGGGGAATAGGACTGGGTGTGATATTTGGGGGGACAGGACTGGGTGTGATGTTTGGGGGGGGACACGCAGCAGGGACAGGGTTACCCCACTGCCATGTGGGGCAGGAGGTGTGATGGGGGGGTTCCTATAGGTTTGGTTCAAGGGTGGGGGGTCCTGCCTGCCTCCGCACACCGTCCCGCTCCCCAGGTCGCTGAGATGCCACCGGGGTGCGGTGGCCGAGGGGACAGGCTACCAGTCCCACAGCCCTTAACCGGGAGGCTGAAGGCCACGCAGGGTCCCCCCCCGCATCCCCACAGTCCCCACCCGCCTTCAGCATCACCAGAGAGGATGCAGGAATGGGGTGGCCGGAGGGCATCTGTCTCAACGAGGGGCTCCGGGGCCACCACGCTGGGACACGAGGGGCCGTGTCGCGGTGGACGGGAGGTCTCACTCCCACTAGATGGTGCCAGCAGCCCACGCTTGCCGTGTCACCGCACCCGGGGTGACAGCGGCGGGGAGAGCCACCCCAGCGGGGGCTTCTCCCACCCTAGCCCCGCAGAAACCCAGTCCCGAGGCGGAGTGGGAGCAGGGGGCGGAGGGGCTGGACCCCCCCTCCGAAACATTTTCTCCCCTCTTCGTTTCATAAGGATGGCATGGGGGTGCCCGTACCCAGCACCAGAGCCGAGGATGTTGGGGTGGCTCCCAAAAAGAGGACGAGGCGAAGCCACGGTGCTGGGGAAACTGAGGCAGTGCTGGCCTGGGGCAAGCCCCCAGCCCCGCTTCGGTGCCTCCATCCCTCCCTGCTGGGCTCGACCCCCAAATTTCAAGTTAACCCCTCAGCCAGTCCATTCTGCTTTCCCTTTGCAGAAATTATTGCCAACATGGTGAATTCGTTTCATTCCCAAGTGATTAAATTACTTAGCAACTTAATTACCTAAAGGCTGGTTTTCTGTTATTCTTATTTTTAGGCAATTTGGGATAACCACTCATGTGAGTAGTTGGGTGTCACCTCATTGAATTAACGGGGATGCGTGGTCACTGTGGGACATGGTGGCACGAAGGCTCCTCTGGCTCCATCCACATCGAACTCACCCCAAAGCTCATTCCCAGGATTCTTCTGCCTCCTTTTTAATATGGATTTTCCAGCACTGACTTGCTTTTTCAATTCAGCCAGGTGAGGGAAAGTGTGGGGGAGAAAAAGGGGAATTTAACTGAAAATGAATCTCTGCTTTCTTGCCCCACGACAGGTTGTTTTGGGGAACAGCAGATTACTCCCACAAGCAATTTTAAACAGTTTATGGCAGAAATACCCCTCTTTTCTCCAATCCCCACCACACCGAGGACCACCACGCCCCAGGAGCAAGGTCAGCATCCCCCATCTCTTCAACCCCTCGGATGGGACGAAGGCCTCTCAGCTAAGCTGGTGGCAGAGGACAAGGACAGCCACGTCTGCCTGCCAAAGCCAGTCTCTTCCTATTAATTTTCCCCCCAAATCAGCCAAACTTAGAGATGCTGCAGCCTCACTAGACAAGGAAAGCTCCTCGCGCCTCCGCTGCAGAGGAATCACATCCTTTCCCTGAGATCCAACAGCTCTGCTCTCCCTAGACACATGAAAAAGGAAAAATATAAAAAATAATGCAGATTAAAAGACAATAATCAAAATAACTGTTCTCTGTGTCCCTCTGATTGCTCGGAAAGTTGCACGGGAAGGGAGGTGGGAGACCTTGCATGCTATGAGTGTGGCAGGTCTCAGCCATCCTTTGGGATAGACCTCAGGGGAGTGGGGATGTCCCCTGCTCTATTCCTTCACCCCTATGCCTGGGTGAGTGGCCCGGCATTTACCTCCCTCCCGCCCTGGGCTGCTGGGAAGGGAAACTGAGGCACGGGGGAATTTCTCCCGGCTGGCACAGGGTACGCTCACACCAGGACGTGCACAAATCCCACCCGGTGTTTTGGCATCCATCAGCAGGCGGAGGAGCTCACAGCCAAGGAAACCTGGTGAGCATCCTCCTCCACGTAAATCATCCGCACCCTCCAGCCAGTGCCGGCAAGCGCTTTCAGCAGGGGAGTGTGTGTGAAACTTCATTTATCCACCAACCTAAATGGAAGACGCTTTATTACTTTTATCTCTGCACCTCCATTGAAACACTCACTGGATGAACATAAACAAGCCCTTAACTTCTTCTCTGCCAGCTGCCAACAGGCACGGAGGTCAGCAGCTACAATTGATGCCTTCAAAATCCCCTGTTCAACCATCCGCTTCTTGATTTTAAGCATGGGGTAATTTCCAAGCCAGGGAAAGGCGGACTTGTTTTCCCAGCTGCTGCCCCGGCCATCGAACCTGCCAAACCCTGCTGCCTCACAAAAAAAAGCTTTTCTATTCCTGGTTTCCCTGGGTGGGTATGGGATAAGGCAGAGCATGAAGTGATGCTGAGTTTCCTCCAGTAGCTCGTGGCAGAGGGATTTTTCGGATCATCTTGTCCCGAAAAGTCTTTTTTCCCCCATGAAATTTGCCTGGCAATGGCATCCTGTGGAAAGGAGCTCCAAAACTGAACGAGGGTTGTGCAAGCTCTTTCATCCCTAGAGCCAGTCTTGAGGCAGGAAGGCAAGGAAAGAGGGGGAAAAAAATACGATCCAGGGTAATAAAACTAAAAGTCAAGCTTGGGGTGATGTGGCTCCTCTCCTCCTGCCTCCCCAACCTGGGCAACACCACAAACAAGGTGAAACTCAAGACCAGTTACATGGAGAAAGCTACGGGATGGAGCAGGGAGGTCCCAGCCCTGCCACCACCTCACCTGGGCTTGGTCTGCCCCTTCCCCACCCCATGCTCGGCCCCGAGATGGCTGGGGAGGGTCTGCAAGGGGTGGTGGTCCTTCCTGAACACGCGCTCCCCTAACTTGCTTTATGGCTTCCCAATATTTCCGAACCCTTGCAGCGCTCCTTGCTTTCTACGCTGACGTTCCTCTATCACATTTAGCAATTAAAGGTGTTTTTCTTTTCCCTCTGCGTTTCCTAATGGAGCTTATAATTAACTTGCTTCTGATTCGCTTCCCTGTTTGCGTGCCAGCCTCATCAGAGATGTCGGCAAAGCTCTGCAATAGCATCGCCTCAGGGTTTTTTATAGCCAAGAGCAGCTTGGGAAGCAAATCCAGGGGGTTTCTTTTCCAAAAAGGATGAGAGTCTATGAGTCTCCCTTAACATCCTCCTAGGGAAGCTGAGGAAGTGTGGGCTGGATGAGCGGTCAGTGAGATGGATTGAGAACTGGCTGAATGGCAGAGCTCAGAGGGCTGTCATCAGCGGCGCTGAGTCTAGTTGGAGTCCTGTAGCTAGTGGTGTTCCCAGGGGTCAGTACTGGGCCCAGCCTTGTTTAACTTCTACATCAATGACCTGGATGAAGAGTTAGAGTGCACCCTCAGCAAGTTTGCTGATGACACAAAGCTGGGAGGAGTGGTGGATACACTGTCAGGCTGTGCTGCCATTCAGCGAGACCTGGACAGGCTGGAGAGCTGGGCGCAGAGGAACCTGATGAGGTTCAACAAGGCCAAGTGCGGGGTCCTGCACCTGGGGAGGAACAACCCCAGGCACCAGTACAGGCTCAGGGCGGACCTGCTGGAGAGCAGCTCTGCGGAGAGGGACCTGGGAGTGCTGGTGGGTGACAGGTTGACCATGAGCCAGCAGTGTGCCCTGGTTGCCAAGAAGGCCAATGGGATCCTGGGGTGCATCAAGAGGAGTGTGGCCAGCAGGTCGAGGGAGGTTATCCTCCCCCTCTACTCTGCCCTGGTGAGGCCCCATCTGCAGTGCTGTGTCCAGTTCTGGGCTCCCCAGTTCAAGAGAGATGAGGAGCTACTGGAGAGAGCCCAGCAGAGGGCTCCGAGGATGATGAGGGGACTGGAGCATCGCTCCTACGAGGAGAGGCTGAGGGAGCTGGGCTTGTTCAGCCTGAAGAAGAGAAGGCTGAGAGGGGACTTTAGAAATACCTCTAAATATCTGCAGGGTGGGTGTCAGGAGGATGGGCCCAGACTCTTTTCAGTGGTGCCCAGCGACAGGACAAGGGGCAACAGGCACAAACTGAAGCAGAGGAAGTTCTGTCTGAAGGAAGAACTTCTTCACTCTGAGGGTGACAGAGCCCTGGCACAGGCTGCCCAGGGAGGTTGTGGAGTCTCCTCCTCTGGAGATATTCAAGAGCTGCCTGGACGTCGTCCCGTGCAGCCTGCTCTGGGTGACCCTGCTTCGGCAAGAGGGTTGGACTAGATGACCCACAGAGGTCCCTTCCAACCCTGACCATTCTGTGATTCTGTGAGAACATCGCTGTCCCCAGGAGATGCTGTCCCTCAGCATCCAGCTGGCAGGGACATCCACAGCCAGAAGAAGCTGGCAGAACCCACGGCTTCACCCATATTCCCAGCTCTTGTCCCAGCCCAAGCCACCGCTGAGCATCCCATCCAGGGTGGCAGGGTTTTAGTCAAAGCCTGTGGAGGAGAAATACAGCTTCTGAGACCTGTCTTGGTAGCTCAAATTAGCTTTCAGTGTTGGACCAGCTGTTGGGGAGACTAAAGATGACCGAGAGAAGCATCCTTTTAATCTGCACAGCTGCCTGCTCCCAGCACATGTGGAGGAGCGCCTGCATTCCACCAGAGGTTTCTCTTAGCTCACGTAAATTGAATAAAGTTGTCATCACCGTAACCTCAGCGGTTCTGCATGAGGAATGTTCCCTCCCTTATCTCCCCAAAACTCCTGCCTTGGTTTGCCAGCCAATTTGGATTGCTTTAATGCTTTGCCACCCAACCTGGGTCTTAGCTACGTCAGGAAAATCCATCACGCTCCTTGAGACGCGAACAAAGTCCGTGAAGCTTCGAAGCTACACCAGCCTTCCCAAAGGGCATCGTTCTCTCACACCCCGAGCCTGGTCACCATCACGGTCCCCGGAGCAAGCCAGCCTTGCTGGGGGACAATGCTTACCTCAAACAGGGAAGATGGGGGGGGAACCTCACCAGGGGCATCACCCTCATCATCTCTGGCTTCCTTCCCCTGTAGCCTTCCCGCGCTCCCATGGTCACAGCTGGCTGGCTGAGTCCAGGGCTTGGTTTAGGTGCAGAGGAGATCTTCATCCAGCTCTGTGTGAGGTGGACAGAGGCTCAGGAGCATCCATCAGCTACTGCTGCTGCTGCAAAAAAAGGCATTAAAGCTTCCTTTGGGAAGCCAGGGGTGAGGTTTTCTCCAGCACCTTCTCACCTGGAGGCACCGGAGCAGCCGTGGGTGCACCACCAGGTCTGGCAGGGCTGTCTGCACCCAGCTGTGCAAGAGAAGCACCCCAATTACAACCGCCAGCGGAGCCCCAGGGGAAGTTTTCTACCTCCGCACCATCCCCCTGTTGATTTCCACAAGGTGAACCCAAACGTTTCCCCCCACACCACTCATGCCTCTCCACCAAGGCACCGTAATTATTAATCACAGCCAACGCGGCAGCACCCGGGGACCGAACAACCCCAGCAGCGCCCAGCTGAAGGCCAGCCCTCCCTGGCTCTGCCCATTACTCCCAGCAGCTAAAATAACACAAACACACTATTCTCAGGGGATAACTAATTTATTTTTTTTTTTAATTAAATCTTAATGCAAGCACTGAGGGTTTCCCTGCGCAGAAGGGGTGACCCAAGGTGGCTCGGCTGTCCCAGCATCGGCAGATGGCAGCCTCAACAGCCTAAAAACCACCCACCGCTGTCTCACCCGTCCCCATAGCATCAGCCTGGGGTCTCAGCATCCCTCGAGCAGCCTCAGCTCCCCCCCCCCCCCGGGGGTCTCAGCACCCCTCCAGGGGTACCCAGCGCAGCACGCATACCGGGTACCCTGCGGGCTTCGATCAGGGATGGCAGGAGATGGAATTAATTAGGGAGGCAGAGTGGATAATAACATGTTTTTTAAAGTGTGTTGTTTGCAGCAGACATCTCTGGAGTGAGTTATTTATAGGATGCGTCTATAACCTAAATAGAGCAGACGAGTTTCGCCGCTTTGCTCAGGGGGGTGATGCTGGCTGGGTCCCAGGGGATGCAGACCCCGCCCCTTGCTGATGCTCCCAGGCACCCCGAGCCCCTCCATGGGCACAGCAGCGCGTTTCGAAGCAAGCCACCAGCCTGAGGACCCTGAGCTTCTCCTTCTTAGCAGTAACTTTGGTTAAATGAGCAGGTTTAATGAGCAGATCCTTGTTAGGGTACTGCAGTCCCCTGTGATCCCTCCCATGGGACCCCGAGGAGGAAGATGCGATGCTCACCGTGAGCTGGACCAGCTGCTTCACCACAGCTTCATCCCAGCCCTGGGCTGCTGCAAACAGGGAGCAGGAGACAGGGCCATATCCTGAGCAGGACAGAGACAGGGCAAAGCTGTCCCGCAGCCCCAGCTGTCCCAGCCACAACCCAGCTGGGAACTGGGGGGCATTTCAGACCCTCCCCCCCCCCCCCCCCCCCCAATCCCAGTTTACCCCAAAAGAGTCTCACGTGGGCTGGTAGGGATGCCACAGCCATCTCCCCACACCAGGAGCAATGAACCTCCTCCCACCACCCTGTTCCTCCTCCCCTTTATTCCCTCTGGCTGCTCTCAGGTATTTAATATTTGCCCCAGGTTTAACCCATCGCCGCCCTCTTGCCTGCAGCTGCTCAGACTCTCCTAGGTGTGCTGGGACAGTGGTGGCAGTTGCCACCAGCAAAGGATTGTCCCCAGACCTTGCCAGGACAGCGTGTGCTTGCAGGGGGGTCCCCCAAACCCTCATTTAATTCACCAGCCATAGTCAGCGGTGGGGTTGTAGCCATGCTACTCCCGTGCCTCAGTTTCCCCCCCCCTTGCCTGGGAGAAGCCCCAAAACCACCAGCGGAAAGCTGAGCTGATGACAGGGAGGATAAATAAACCCCAACATGGCCCTTGTCTTTCCTACAGCCGATTTAAAAAGGAGAAACGCCACCCACAGCCGTGACAAATGTCTTTGTCTGACTCGCAAGTGGAATAGCTAACACCCGGAGAGTGGTGGCTGCTTACCCTCTGGAGTGGTAGGTGTATAAATATATAGCGAATAAAATGAATAGTTTTGTTTGTTCTGCTCTTATCTAATTTAATAGCTTCTGGGTGAGCAATTACTCTCTGTAACAAGAGCAAATAAGCAGCATTAGCGTAATTTGTTGAGTATTACTCTGCTTTATGCTATATAATGCAACATTAGGACTTCAGCACTTACTCTTAAAAGAAGGTTTTCTGCTCCGGTCAAGGCTAGAGGGATGCTCAGCGTGGGTTAGCCCTGGTTTTACCAGCAAAACCTCAAACCCAGCTCCTTTTTGCCATTCTCAGCTAGGAAAAACTGCCTTTTTTTTTTTCTTTTTTTTTTCCCCTTAATATTTGCTGCAGAAGCTCTGCAGGATTAAATCCTTCCTGGAGGAAGGGGTAAGAGGTCTTACTATGTGTCTGGGTGCATCTCACCGTGACGCTCATCCTCTCCCCCAGCCAAAACAAGGCTGAAGCTTGCCTGGGCAGCCCTGCACACAGCTTGGATTAAAAGAGAAGGAAAAAAATTCACCTGTCAAGAAAGCAAGAGAAATCAGCCCATCATCTTCGGCCGGACCAGCTATATACACAAGTTTAAATGGTCATTAATGCATCCCTTCCTGCTTGGAATCGTATCTGGGTTAATGTCCTCGCCGGCGCACTCGGTGATGGACATCTCCATTAGAAGCAGTTGAAAAAGCGACAAGAACTGTCTGGGGAAAAAGAGAAATTGGCTTTTGGGCTGAGGAGAGGTGGAAATTTCATATAAATCTGCTTATTTGCTTTGTTGCTCGTGAGGAAACGGAAGCAGCGGCTCTGCATCTGTGTCCGTGTGGAGAAGGGACTGGGAAATGGGAGCTAAAAAAAGCCCAAACCACAGCAGTTTTGGGGTTTTTCTGGGGAGAAACAAGCACTTTTTTTTCTCCAGCAACCCCAAATCCTTCTCCCCACACCCCTAGGGAGCTGCCTTATCTGTACCCCATGGAGGAGATCTTTCCTCCAGCTGTTCATCCCTGGGGAGCAGAAGTAAAGCCCAGTCCTTCCAGAAGACCCCTGTTCACCTTTGAAACACTCCCAGCAGCTCCCAGTCTTTCCAGTTGGCCTCACTGGTCTTGGAGGAAGGAACTGAAAATCTGGATGGATCTTGCCCTGGCTGTACCTCATTTTGCCTCCCTGTGGGAAAGAGAGGGGGAGGAAAAGGGGGTGCATGGACACCTTGAATTGGCCCAGAGCGAAAAAGGATGTAGCATCATAGAATCATGTAATGGTTTGGGTTGGAAGGGACCTTATAGATCATCTAGTTCCAACCCCCCTGCCATGGGCAGGGACACGTTCTACTAGACCAGGTTGCTCAAAACCCTGTCCAGCCTGGCCTAGAACACTTCCAGGCATCCATCTAGTCCCTTTGCCTACACCCCCTCGCTGGGTGCTGAGCACCCTCAGCTGCTCTCGTCTCATCCCATCATCTCATCTTATCATCCCATCCCAGGGACCCACTCCTGAGCACAGGGATGGGCTGAGTCTGACTGTCCTGGGTTTGGCCAGGACAGGGTTAATTTTCACCGGACTCCAGGAAGGGGCACAGCCGGGGGTGGGGGCTGACCCCACCTGGCCAAACAGAGCCGGGTATTCCATACTACGTGATGTCACGCTGGGTTCCGGTGGGGGGGGCGGCGCAGCGGGAACGCACTCGCGGCTTGCGGGGGCGCGATGCTGGTCTTGTTCGGGAGAGCGGCTGTCTGGGTCGTGCGGTTCGTTGTTGTGTTTTCTCCTTATTTGTACCATTGTTGTTACTGTTCCCTTTGTTTGCTGTTCTGTTAAACTGCCCTTATCCCGACCCACCGGTTTCTGCCTCTTTCTTTTCATTCTCCTCTGCACGCCAGCGGGGGGAGGGGCGGCCGCGTGGCGCTTTTGTTGCCGGCGGCAGCCGAAACCAAAACATTAAATTGGCGCCCAACGTGGGGCATGAATAACGGCAGGGCTGAGCAGCGGGTGTTAAAACTACTTTCTTAGATTTTGTTAAATTTTTTTATAGGCATTTTTCTGTGTTAGTTAAACAGTTGCCGGTAAAAATGTTGCTGACTTTGTTCAGATGGCTGTGGTTTTTGAACCCTTATTTGCAGTATGTGTTTACTGCCATGCTGTTCATCATCACTGGAAAAAGGATTAAGATGATGATTTTGCTGTATTGTACGATATCGACTTATGATATGATAACATCACTGTGCATGAAATTAGTCTTGTATTTGCATGCGGCGCTGCGGTCATTTCCATACCTCAGATCCTATGTCTTAAAATTTGTTAATAATCAAACCCAGCCTGTGGGGAAAACCGAAGGAGACACCTTCCCCCACTCTTTCGCCCCCCCTCTCTCCCTCAGGCTGGTCCTAACGGCTTTTGAGAATTTCAAGTACCCGTGGGATGCTCAGGCCAGCGGGGTTGCAGGTTTTGTTTAGGGTTAAACAAGTCGTTAAGAACATCGTGCAGAGACCTGCCCCAGGGCTGGATAGCAGTGAGTGGCTGGGTGTGTGGGACAGCATGGCCAAGTACCTAGGGCAGTGGGCACCACCGGTGTTTTTTAAACTCACCCCTGAACAAATACAGAATCCAGACAGTCTAGTAAAATATCTGCAAAAGGTGTGCTGCCACCCTGGGAACTCCAGAGAGACACAGATCACTGCAACGTGCTAGGGTCTGGCCCACGCCTACCGAGCTGCCCTGTTCAACACTGTTCAGTGCCCTAAAGCGGAAAGGGGGGGAAGTGAAGAGGCAGGTGCTGCGACTGGCGCTGCCACCCCAGCCGGCCCTGCAGCCCCTCCAGCCCAGCAGGCAGT
Source organism: Opisthocomus hoazin (assembly GCF_030867145.1). NCBI lineage: Eukaryota > Metazoa > Chordata > Aves > Opisthocomiformes > Opisthocomidae > Opisthocomus > Opisthocomus hoazin. The sequence continues at coordinate 12,511,430 of NC_134423.1, forward strand.
CACAGCCCCCCCGACCGGCACCACGGCTGCTGCAGCCACAGCTGCAGGGTCTGCCTCGGTTTCCCTGGCAGGCACAGCAGCTGCTCCAGCTCCAGTTCCAGCCACAGGCACAGTGACTGAGCCCAATGACCAACCTGTGCCGGTAGCAGTCGCCCCCGTAAAACTAAAGAAAGACGCAAAGAGAGCAGATCGCTCCGGGAGGGATGATGATGAGCCAGGGTCATCACGGGAGATAGAGACAGAGATCATCACCCGGTCCCTGTCCCTGGGTGAGCTGCGAGACATGCGGAAAGATTTCAGCCGCCACCCAGGCGAGCACATTGCTACCTGGCTGCTGCGGTGCTGGGATAACAGGGCTAGCAGCTTGGAGTTAGAGGGCAAGGAAGCCAAGCAGCTGGGATCCCTGGCCAGGGACGGGGGCATTGACAAGGCCATTGGGAAAAAGGAACAAGTCCTCAGCCTCTGGAGGAAACTTCTGTCAGGCGTGAGGGAGAGGTACCCCTTCAGTGATGATTTTGTATGCTATCCTGGCAAGTGGACAAATATGGAAAGGGGTATTCAGTACCTGAGGGAATTAGCTGTGCGGGAGCTGGTTTACTGTGACACAGACGATGAGCAGGTACCCACAGACCCAGATGAACTCCAGTGCTCACAATCCACTTGGAGGAAGTTTGTGCGGAGCGCACCCTCCTCACATGCCAACTCACTGGCAATAATAGACTGGAAAGGTAAAAAGGCACCAGCAGTGGATGAGGTGGCTGTCAGGCTCCGGCAATATGAGGAAAGTCTCTCTTCCTCCCTTGTCTCAGCTGTGGAGAAACTGGTCAAGCGACTAGAAAAGAATATGTCCTACTCCCCACCTGTACGGGCCAGTGTCTCAGCTATTAGGGGCAGACGTTTCTCTGCTCAGGAGAGGGAATACAGAGGCTATACACCCCGGGGCACCCTGTGGTTCTACCTGTGTGACCACGGAGAGGACATGAGGAAGTGGGATGGAAAAACCACCTCAAGTCTAGAGGCGCGAGTACGTGAGTTGCGAGGTAAAGCAATCACCAAAGGGGATTCTCTTAGGAAAAATGCTGCTCCAGTTGCCAGCAGCCAGCTCTCCAGAGCAGGTAGACAGTTTGATCTTGATTCTGATCCTCTGGAGGGGACCTCCAAGTCATTCTTACAGCAGGTGAGCAGCAATTTCTCTGACCAGGATTAGAGGGGCCCTGCCTCCAGCCAGGTGGAGGAAAGGGACAACCGTGTTTATTGGACGGTGTGGATTCGGTGGCCTGGCATGTCAGATCCACAAGAGTATAAAGCTCTAGTGGACACTGGTGCACAGTGTACTTTAATGCCATCAGAGTTCAAAGGGTCAGAGTCCATTTGCATTTCGGGAGTGACAGGGGGGTCCCAAGAGCTGAGTGTATTGGAGGCTGAAGTGAGCCTCACTGGGCAGGAGTGGCAGAAGCACCCCATTGTAACCGGCCCCGAAGCTCCGTGCATCCTTGGGATGACTGTCTTAGGAGAGGGTATTTCAAGGACCCAAAGGGGTATCGGTGGGCTTTTGGCATAGCTGCTTTGGAGACGGAAGAAATTAAACAGCTGTCCATTTTGCCTGGTCTCTTGGAGGATCCTTCCGTTGTGGGGTTGCTGAGGGTTGAAGAACAACAGGTGCCAATCGCGACCGCAACGGTGCACCGGCGACAGTATCGTACTAACCGAGACTCCCTTCTCCCCATTCATCAGCTGATCTGCCAGCTGGAGAGTCAAGGAGTGATCAGCAAAACTCGCTCACCCTTTAATAGTCCCATATGGCCAGTGAGAAAATCTACTGGAGAGTGGAGACTGACAATAGACTACCGTGGCCTGAATGAAGTCACACCACCACTGAGTGCTGCCGTGCCAGACATGCTAGAACTTCAATACCAGCTGGAGTCAAAGGCAGCCAAGTGGTACGCTACAATTGACATCGCTAATGCATTCTTCTCCATCCCTTTGGAAGCAGAGTGCAGGCCACAGTTTGCTTTCACCTGGAGGGGCATCCAGTACACCTGGAATCGACTGCCCCAGGGGTGGAAACACAGTCCCACCATTTGCCATGGACTAATCCAGACTGCACTGGAAAAAGGTGAAGCTCCAGAACATCTGCAGTACATCGACGACATCATTATATGGGGCGACACAGCGGAGGAAGTTTTTGAGAAAGGGGAGAAAATAGTTCAGATCCTTCTGAAAGCCGGTTTCACCATTAAGTGAAGTAAAGTCAAGGGACCTGCGCAAGAGATCCAGTTTTTGGGAATAAAATGGCAGGATGGGCGCCGTCAAATCCCAATGGATGTCATCAACAAAATAGCAGCTATGTCTCCACCAACCAGCAAAAAGGAAGCACAGGCCTTCCTGGGTGCTGTGGGTTTTTGGAGGATGCACATCCCAAATTACAGCCAGATTGTAAGTCCTCTGTACCACGTGACCCGGAAGAAGAATGATTTTGAATGGGGCCCTGAGCAACGACAGGCATTTGAACAGATTAAATGGGAGATAGTTCATGCCGTAGCCCTTGGTCCAGTCCGGTCAGGGCAAGATGTTAAAAACGTGCTCTACACCGCAGCCGGGGAGAATGGCCCAACCTGGAGTCTCTGGCAGAAAGCACCAGGGGAGACTCGAGGTCGACCCCTGGGGTTCTGGAGCCGGGGATACAAAGGATCCGAGGCCCGCTATACTCCCACTGAAAAAGAGATTCTGGCAGCATATGAAGGCGTTCGAGCTGCTTCAGAAGTGGTCGGCACTGAAGCACAGCTCCTCCTAGCACCACGATTGCCGGTCCTGGGCTGGATGTTCAAAGAGAGGGTCCCCTCTACGCATCATGCCACCGATGCTACGTGGAGTAAGTGGGTCGTGCTGATCACCCAGCGTGCCCGAATGGGAAACCCCAGTCGCCCAGGAATTCTGGAGGTAATCATGGACTGGCCAGAAGGCAAAGATTTTGGAGCATCGCCAGAGGAGGAGGTGACACGTGCTGAAGAGGCCCCACTGTATAACCAGCTGCCAGAAGATAAGAAACAGTATGCCCTGTTCACGGATGGGTCCTGTCGCATTGTGGGGAAGCAGCGGAGGTGGAAGGCTGCTGTATGGAGCCCTACACGACAAGTCGCGGAAACTGCCGAGGGAGAAGGTGAGTCCAGCCAGTTTGCAGAGGTGAAAGCCATCCAGCTGGCTTTAGACATTGCCAGTCGAGAGAAGTGGCCAGTGCTCTATCTTTACACTGACTCTTGGATGGTGGTCAATGCCTTGTGGGGGTGGCTGCAGCAATGGAAGAAGAACAATTGGCAGTGCAGAGGCAAACCTATCTGGGCTGCCCCATTGTGGCAAGATATTGCTGCCCGGCTAGAGCAGTTGGCTGTAAAAGTCCGTCACGTGGACGCCCACATCCCTAAGAGCTGGGCCACTGAATAACATCAAAACAACCACCAGGTAGTTCAGGCTGCTAAGATTGAAGTGGCTCAGGTGGATCTGGACTGGCAACATAAGGGTGAACTTTTTATAGCTCGGTGGGCCCCTGACACCTCAGGCCACCAAGGAAGAGACGCGACATACAGATGGGCTCGTGACCGAGGGGTGGACTTGACCATGGACACTATTGCACAGGTTATCCATGAATGTGAGACATGCGCTGCAATCAAGCAAGCCAAGCGGGTAAAGCCTCAGTGGTATGGAGGACGATGGCTAAAATATAAATACGGGGAGGCTTGGCAGATTGACTACATCACACTGCCACAAACCCGCCAAGGCAAGCGCTACGTGCTCACAATGGTGGAGGCCACCACCGGATGGCTGGAAACCTACCCTGTGCCCCATGCCACCGCCCGGAATACCATCCTGGGCCTGGAAAAACAAGTCCTGTGGCGACATGGCACTCCCGAAAGAATCGAGTCAGACAACGGGACTCACTTTTGCAACAGCCTCATAGACACCTGGGCCAAAGAACACGGTATTGAGTGGGTGTATCACATCCCCTACCATGCACCAGCCTCTGGAAAGATTGAACGTTACAATGGGCTACTAAAAACCACTTTGAGGGCAATGGGGGGTGGGACTTTCAAAAATTGGGATACCCATTTGGCAAAGGCCACCTGGTTGGTTAACACCAGAGGGTCCACCAACCGGGCTGGTCCTGCCCAGTCAAAACCTCAGCGCCCAGTAGAAGGGGATAAAGTTCCTGTAGTGCACATGCGGAACATGTTAGGGAAGACGGTTTGGGTTAGTCCTGCCTCAGGCAAAGGCAAGCCCGTCCGCGGGATTGCTTTTACTCAAGGACCTGGGTGTACCTGGTGGGTAATGCGGAAGGATGGGGAAGTCCGATGTGTACCTCATGGGGATTTAATTTTGGGCGAGAATAGTCCATAAATAAGTTGTATAAAGTTAGTTGTTAAATAATCCTGTCACTGTCTGTTATCACTGTTATAATTGTTATATTTTGTACCAGTAGTAGCATAGTAAGAATTCTCCAGATTAAAGAAGGATGGACTTTTTCGATGAAAACCTAGCAGAGCACAGCAATGATGGAACTGGACCTGGTTTTCAACAACTGGCATCCAGCAACTTCATCAAGATCAACGTCTCCTGCAGACTGTGGGCACGGGCCGCACCAGATACATCAGCCGTGAGCTCCGGATGCAGCAAGTGACCACCCATCACCACACATCACCTCCCCTGCCACGGAAGACCGTAATGACAGATGGAGCCTGAAGTCATGGATTAAATGAACTCAATGGACACTTTAGAGTGATGATCCATAGACTAAAGGAATGATATCTGGAGACAGGAGAAGTGGTGGTGATCAACTGGACAATGGGGGACCTGGGCATGACGTAGATGGTATGGAATAAGGGGTGGATAATGTCCTGGGTTTGGCCAGAACAGGGTTAATTTTCACCGGAATCCAGGAAGGGGCACAGCCGGGGGGTGGGGGCTGACCCCACCTGGCCAAACAGAGCCCGGTATTCCATACCATGTGACGTCACGCTGGGTTCCGGGTGGGGGGGGCGGTGCAGCGGGAAGGCACTCGCGGCTTGGGCGGGCGCAGCGCCGGTCCGGTTTCGGGAGAGCGGCTGTTGTACGGTTCGTGGTTGTGTTTTCTCCTAATTTGTATCGTTGTTGTTCCTGTTTTCCCTCTGTTTGCTGTTCTGTTAAACTGCCCTTATCCCGACCCACCAGTTTCTGCCTCTTTCTTTCCATTCTCCTCCGCACGCCGGCGGGGGGAGGGGCGGCCGCGTGGCGCTTTTGTTGCCGGCGGCTGCCGAAACCAAAACAAAAGGAAAGAGGAGGAGGAGAAAACGAAGCAGCGAGGCTCAGGAAGCATAATCTTGTTAAAAATCTCAGCAGGGCTGCAGTGTAATTAATCCTAACAAATTCATCGCAGAACAATCGCTCGGTTGGTTCAGGATGAAGCAGGAGCTGGCGCCTGTGGCATCGTCATGAGGAGGTAGCGGGTACCTCCAGGTACCTTACCAAGTGAAGCAGGAGGAGTCCTCCCCTTTCTGCTGCTGCTGGGGCTGCCGTCATGGCCACAAAGGCAGCTGCTGGCGAAGGAGAAGGGCTTTTGTCAGGTTATCAGGTGGCAAAAGGGGACAAGGATGCCGTGGGCTCCCAGGTACCCAAACCACTCTCCAGCCTGAGATGGGGAGCGGGATGGGGATGCTCAGGTGGGCACGGCCAGCCCTCCTCCTCCACCATGGTATTGGGGAAAACAAGGCTGAGACCTTCCTGGATTTTAGCTACAGGGTGAAATGAATTGAGTAAATAAATACACATCGATTTATGTTGAATTTTTGCAGGGATCACCTTTTGTCCCTCATTTTGCAGAAGCACCATCGCAAGCTAAGCCAGATTGACATGACTGCATTGCTCGGCCTTCCGTATCTCCTCTCACCCTCACCGCAAGCAATGAATTCCCTCTGCAAGACAATTTTTGCCTTAAGGAACGTCCCATCCAGATAAAACAGGAAGCATTAAAAATCTCTCTTGTTTCAGCTGGAGAACAATGTTTGGCTTCATATATATAGGGATAAGCATGCTTTAGCATCTCTTGAAGATGGAGAGGGACGTCTATGCTTCGTCATCATGTTCTGCCTTTGTAAGATATCCCAGGCCAACAAAATAATAATGAAACACCTTCAACTCTGCCAGCTCTTCCTTGCTGGAGCCTGGGAACCACTGCTTTTAGCAGCCTGGTTGGCCCTGGATCAGGATACCTGGCTTCAGGTACCACCATCATCCCAACGCCTTCACCCTGCCCTTCCCAGCACTGGAGGGCTTTTCTCCCTGGAGGCTTTCCTAACTTTCCTCTCCTCCTCTCCACCTCATCTTATCTCCTAAATGAAGTATGTCAGGCAGCATTAGCTCAGCCTTCCCCTGATCTCTGCCCAGGGAGCATCCCTTGCAAAACAAATCGCTCCGTGTCAGCAGAAGTGTCTGGAGTGATAAAAGCCGTTCGGTGGCAGCGGGTCCGTATGAGCATCCAACCGGACGCTCCCAAACTTATTCGGTCCTTGAATGTATTGGCAGATATTCTGCTCCACCTGCTCGCCTGCCTGAGAGGAATGAATGAATGAATGCCTCACTCTGGCTGGAGTCTTTTGTTTCTTCTTTAACCCTCACTGAGATTTATGGCCCTTTGGTGGCTTTCACCTTTCTGGGGAGATGACAAAGTCCAACATTTCCTTGTTCCACAGCAAGGTGCACAGTGACTGCTTGCCTCAGTTTCCCCATCTGTGAGAAAAAAAAAAAGGGGGGGGGGGTGTGATAATTCTTAGCAGTTTGGGATTTGTTCATCCATTTCCCGCATCCTTGGTGCTGGCATTACCTGCCTGATGACAAGAAGACAGAAAAAGCAGGAGGGCTCTGGGAGATGCTGCCCAGCATCACATAGGATGGGGTACCCGGGGGGGGGGACAAGACAGGGGTTGAGACGTGGGCAGCTCATGGAGCTCCTCTCCAAGACAAGCATCTCCCCCTCTGAAGCAGCAGTCACAGTCCAGCACATCACCATGCTCCGTTTCAGGAGCGATTTTCCACCTCGTGCTTGTTTATTTTGTCGTGAACTTATCTGGTACTGGAGAAGATCAGCCCGTCTGGCTCTCTGCAATGCGAAGGAGAAGGGCTTTCCCCCTTTTTTCCCTTTCTTTTCTTCCCCACCCCCTTTTTTCCTTTTTTTTCTCCCGTTTCTTTTTTTGCGTTTCCCCACTCTTGCCACTCACCACCAGGATGTCATTCCTGCTCCTGTTCTTCTGCAGGACCTGCTCCCGCACCACCAAGGCCACAAGCACTTAGGAATTTTGGCAGGGCTTTCCCACCAGGAAAACCTCGGGGGGCAGATGGGAGAGAGGCACGGAGGGAGTTAACATCAGGGGAAGTCTGCAGGCAAAAGCTCCAAACCTGGATAACCAGACCCTCAAATACGAGTTAAGTTCCCTGACAAGCTACAGAATAAATAAAGCAGCAACCCAAGTTCCTTGATGTTCCTTCTCAGAAGACCTCAGATCCACCCCCTAGGTTATGGGTGGGTGTCTTACAGGGCTGTGACAGGTCGTAAAAAGTCAGAGCAACCCGCACATCTGATGCACATGGGTACTTTTGGGGTCCCTACATTTTGGTTTTGATATAGTCCTTTGAAAAAAAAAAAGCAATTTACAGTTCAGGGACCTCTTGAGCCACGGATGGCTCTGAAGAGGTGATTCCCCATCAGCCGGAGGATAATGAGAAAAAATACTGGCTGCACCGTCTTCGTTGAGATGGGTGAGGGCAGGGGGAGTTTGTGCAAATATTTATTGAGATAATTAAAGCCATGGGGAAGTGGGTCTGAGGAAGGAGTGGCCAGGAGAGGGACCTCTGACATTCCCATGGACCAGGAGCCGCAGATGGATGGGGCTGGCTGGAGGGATGCGGGATGCTCAGGGTGCCTGGGCAGATGAAGGGCAGGTAGGGATGACCAAGGATGGGACTTTAGCACACACTCACCTCCCACAGCCTCCAGACATTGTCGAAGGACTTGAATACTCGCTGGAAGGAGAAGCAAAAGCAGGGAACCAAGGAGTGAATAACACACGGGCCTTTTCCTTCTGAAAGATGAGAAAAGCAAACCCCGGGTCAGAGACAATGCTGTATTTTAAGGGCAAACAGGAGAAGCTGCGAGCCATGGGGATGGGTGGCAAAAGCCAATCTGGCCAGAGAAAATCAGGCTTTTAAACCTGGAGGAGAGGGAACATTTTCCACCCAAGCAGCGTTGGCTTGGACATGGGCATGGCTGGCTTGTGGAGGACACCTCAGGAGACCTCAACGGCTGCAGCTTCAGGTCCTTCTTCATGCAGCTCACTAGGTAAAGGAGATAAACTCAGAAGACCAAGCGCAAAGGGTTAAGGTCTTCCAGAAACTCACCACAGAGCCATCTCAGGAGGGCCAAGATGCATGACCCCTGCTCAGTGGCCCTGACCCACGTCATCAGCATATTTAGCAGGTTTAGGTGACCTGCCAGTCGCTGTGCAAACATTTACTCTCCTTTGCTGGCTTCCCCTTGAAATTATGGTGCTGGATCTAAGAGGGTGTTTTCTGCTGGGTCTAGGGGGTGCTGAGGAGGGCTTTAGACTCATCCGGGTATTTTGCAAAGGTAGGATCCATAAAAGGAACCGAGGTCTTCAGCATGAAGAAGCTCTTCCCCACACCTATGTTCACCACAGAGCTGTGCTCCTGAGGGACATGGAAAGCAGGAACCCAGGGCAGGGAAATATTCCATGGCCCAGCTTGTCCATCACCACAAAGCCCAAAGCCCTGATAGTAGGGGATTTGACCCCTTTACTACAACTCCATCCACTGCAGGGATCAGCACTGCCAGGGGAAGTTGGATGAGGGCCATCCCAAACTGATGCTCATGGAGAGGTCACCGGGAGAAGGGACCATGCCTGGTGGGGGGCAGATGGGAGCTGAAGGCTGTAGGTGGCTGTTTGCCCCAGGGTGGAGGAGCATCAGGCCAGGAGCAATTATGGACTTTCACCACCTTGACTGTTTGATCCAAGGAATAAGCACCCAGAAACTTACTGGTTTCTTGAGGAAGAAATGGAAGAGCCAATAGACCTCGTGTTCCCTCTCAACCATGAGACGGAAGAGCAGAAGCATCTTGTGAAAGCCTTGCAGGTACTCTGCTGGGTGAGAGGCCACCCAGACCTGCTCATTATGCTGGAGGGCAGAGATGAGATTGGCACTGCCAAATGCCAGTGGGAAAGGTCCTCCCTAGAGACGGCTGGGGGCCGTGCATGACCCAGTCCCCCCTGCCTGCTTACCAGCCTCTGGGTTGCACAAGTAGCTCAGCAGAAGGATCTTCTCCTTCTGCTTCTTGTCCACCATGCTTTGGCCTCTTCTCATGTGCAGTCTCTGCAGGCCCAAGCCTGGAGGGAGAGATGTCAACCCAAGTTGGACATGTGGAGCAGAGTGTTCATACCAGGCTGATTCACACCATCACATCCCACATACCTAAACACCCTGGGGGAAAACCTTTACGGGCAAAACAATCTTGAGAGAGGGCAAAGCTGATTTCCTTACCTGGAGGACTGAAAGAGGCTCCAAGACAGCCCCCTCCTACCCTGATTTTGACCCCAGATTTCCTCCTGGTCCGAGAGTCCCACCATCCCTGCTGCCCTGAAGTTTTGCCTGCACGCTTATCTACGTCTACAAGAAGTTTTAGCTCTGAGCAATGTGTAGAACTCCCATCGGCTCTCTAAGCAGGTCACTTTGTGCAGAAAGTTGGAGAGTGATTTCTTCTTTACCCAGTCGAGGGAAAAAAAGGGAGCAAGGAGATGTATCTTGCTGAAGGCGTGACATTTTCCTAAGGTCTTCTCCAGCTGGTCGCAGCATCTTTCATTTCTAAAGCAGCAACTTTGTCACAGCAAGGCACTTGGAAAAAAAACCCCAACCCTTACCTTCTTGCTTCGACTGCGTTGATTTATGCAGGTTACATTGATTTGTAACATAAATTTTGCAAGATCATATAGTATTCCTTTTGTTGTACAACTTGGAGAAACCTAAATGGGAATCTGAATATAATAAAGCTCTTCGATGAAGTAAGCTCCTTTCATCCACAAAAAAAACAGGCCCAGAGGTGCTCTCCTGGCTCCTAGTTTCTCTCTAATGACATCTCTATCTCCTGTCTTGCTATATATAATTCCCTCTCGCTGGGTCACTCGACCCATCGCTGCAAAGCTGATGGCTCCAGGTGATGCTGTAGCAGGTGCCAGCTCTAGCAGTCAAAAGCTGCAGCTCACACTGAGAAAAGAGGTAGAAAAATGCCATAAATTGGAGAAGCTGTGGGGATTTTAAGGTGTTCAGAAATACAATGACATGTGCTGAGACTGGACCAGCCAGGGGGTAGCACGAGTGGCTCTTGGTGGGTTGCCATCCTTTACCACTGTGGGGCAAAGACACCCATCCCAGTGTCTCAATTTCGTAAAAATCCAGCATTGATAGTCCTGATCCTGCTGTGGGTAACGGAATGGAGGGAGGATTTCACTGCAGCCTCTTAACAGTCCCAGCACACAATTCCAAGAGCATTTTAGGGTGATGCAGGACCTTCGTATGGCCCTTGGTGGCGTTGACCCCATCCTTCCTGCAAGGACTATTTGTCTGCTGGGTTAGGGAGCTGACCAGCCTTGCAGCTAGCTCTGTGCACACCTACAGGGTTAGTTTTCCTGCAGATGGCTGGACAATGAAACTCCAGCCATCGTAACCCTGCCGGGGACCCCACGCTCCCCTCCTCGCTACCATTGGTGCTTACGGACGAAACTGCAGACTTGGAAGAAACCCCTGTGCTGCACCTCCAGTGACAGCTGGACCTTGTCATACACACCTTGCACATCCCTTCCTAGTTCTGCCTGCAGGGAAGGACACGGCTGAAAAACTACTCCAGGTCTTGGAACAAAATGGTATTTTTCATTATTTTTTTTCCCCTGTTTCAGACCCAGAGGGGTGTTCAGGGTGAGGGGACGGGCTGGCAGGCAGACGTACCTTCGAGTGCTGTTGACAATGAACATCTCATCTTGGGAGCTGCCCCATGAGGAATTTCCACACCTCTGGCTGCAGGGAGGATGCCAGGCCCTGGGGACGACAACGTGGCACCTTGGGCACCCTACCCGTGTCCCCAGGAGTGGCTTTTGGGCCATCATCTGCTCTCGTGGCCCGACAGACCCTCATAAAAGTGGCAGTGTCCCAAACCACACTACTTGGACAAGTAGTTTTGGGGTTTCCTGCTAAAGCAGCCCCTGTTCACAAGCTTGTTTAAACCTGAACAGCTCAGCAGAAGAGATTTCAGCCCGGATTTTTGCATTCCCAGATGCACTGGGGCACCCTTGCGTCAGGAGAAGGGAGAGGGCTCACAGGGTGCTGCAGGGACGTGGACGCCAGCTGCACTTCCTTACACGGGAGGGGGATGCTCAGCACTTTTGCAAGATCAGCCCCATATAGTCACCCCTCTTGGACAACTCCATTTCCAAGGAGGCAGGAGCATCCTCTCCCCTATCTCCCCACCCCTGGGTCCCGGAGCTGTAGATCCATACACTGGCTAGACAGGGCCTAAGAAATCACCCTGCCAAACAGCACTGTCTCCAGCTTCCATGCCACCAGCAAGCCAGCCCTGACCTCCCCAGATGCTTTCCAGACACTGCCTTTAAACTCAGACAGGAAAATTTCTCACTACCAGCCGGGCAAGGGGAAAGTAGACTGTTTTCGCAGCTCTCGGTGAGTGTGACAAGGTGTCTGGGTTCGTTTCAGAGCTCTCCTGGCTGCTTTCAGGGGAATGAAAATCTGGGTTTAAAGGCTTAAAAAGAGAAAGGAATAAAAAAAATTTAAAAAATAAAGGTGTTTCATCATAAGAATCAATTCTCCCTCACTGGGCAAAGCTGACTAATTTGTAAACTGTGAGAAAAGAAGAAAAAGAAGCTAGCAAGCGAGAAAAGCCAGATGAGGATAAGCACAGAGCATCACTAGGCAAGCAGATGTTGGTCCCTCAAGGACTTATTTATTCTCCTAGAAAAATGGGGAGGAAAAAGGAAGCTTTCTGAGGGTGTTTTCCTGTTCAGATGCCACAAAGGCAGACCTCCCAGTGAGGCTGGGGACCCCATGAAGCCACCCTCCCTGCTGCTGAACCTGCTTACCCTGTTGATGGGCATCTTCTCGCTCTCCACAAGCAAGAGGAGAGCGGGGTCAGCCAGGCAAGGGTAGCAAAAGCTCCCCTGGGTAAACACTATCCAAAGGCTCATAAACCACATCAGCAACCTGCTTGGTTTCGACACAGCTCCTATTGACCCCGTACCCCAGCTCCCTCGGTGGGAAAAAGCAGCACCGAGCCCGCATCGCTCCATTTAATTCCAGCCCAAGCCTGCTTTTAGCAGAGGATAAATGGCGAGTGCAGCGCGGGTTAGCATTGCTAGTTAGAAACAACCAGAGAGGAGGAATTAAGGGAATGAAAACCAGGAGAAGAATCGGTATTGGAATCTGAGATTTCTGCGTCCAACAGAAGAAACACTTAATAACGCGACGCTGGTCCTGGAGGAAGGGCTGTGCAGGCATCGGAGTGCCAACACTGCTGCCTGGCTCTTTGAAGGGAGGGGGAGCAGGGAAATACACGTTTTTTGAACCCAGCGCCAAACCAAAGCAAAACACAAGTGAATTTGTGCTTCTGCTCCCTCCTTTCACAAGGGTGGGCTTCAGCAGAAGTTTGGCCATCCTGGGAGCAAACAGACCATGTCTGTGTCACTGGCACCCATGTGGCAGTTCTGCCACCCTGGGGTGATGGGACTGGAGAAACACAGTGCAGAAAACCTGGGCTGGCTCTGGGTGAGCCACGTCAAAGTGTATTTCCAAGCCAGGAGACCTAAACTGGAACATGCCCAAGGTCCTGAGCGATGCCAGCTCGGCCAGTGCTTATCAAGGCACAAGTCAAAGATTCCTGACCTTTCAGACCCTGTCTCCAAAACACCTTTATTGTTTGTTTCAACCATCCTGTGTATATACAGTTGGGCTTTCATCTCCTAACCCCTGGGCTAGAAACAGTATCTGGAGGAGTGTTATGAAAATGTATGGTGTAGGCTTGCCCAGTTTTTACTCCTCTCCAACTGGAATAAAAGACAAGGATCAGGAGGGCTGCCCAGACCCAGGGAGCCCCATGTACCAGCAGAGACTAGGAGGAGGGATGAGCTGAGACACCCTGGTTTGGGAGGAGGCACTCACCATCTCCCAGCTCTGTGGTAACTCTGATGCATCACCCGCTCATAAGAGTAGGGGAGGGGACCACATGCCTGCCGGGCAGAGATGCACTGATGGATGCTATGAGGGTGCAGGGACAGGAGTTCAACCAAGATATGAGCTCACATGGCATTCTCCACTAGTGTCTCCTATCCAACACCAATCCAAGCCCCTCAGCAAGGAGCTAAAGGTGCCCAGGTCATTTAGCATCTCTTGGGTTTGCTGATGGCCTATTTACAATGGCTTTGGTAGATCTCAGTCTACATCCCATGTATAATGTGATTACAAGGCTGCGTAATTGCTGCATAATTGTCCTTCTTCCCGAGGCTGGTGCACCCTGGGGTTCCAGACTCTCAATCTTAATTAAAAGAACAAATCATAATCAATCTCAACTGTGATTTCAGAGCTGGGGGGTAGGGGCCCTGAGCACACAACCAACCTTTGGGGTGTAAGGGGAACACGAACTCGTGTGGGGAAACTAGCCTGACAAAGGGTCTTGGAGGTGCTACATCCCATCCTTGAGGTCTAACGGAGAACTCTTTTAAACAGTAGTTTAACTCCTCGGCAGCTGATCATTTGGCAGACCAAAGCCTCTGGAAGAGCAAGGCCATCCACCTGCCAGCTAAGCATTTCCAAGCAGCCAGGCATTGTCCTTGCTGCATTTTACAGGGAAGGAAACCAGGGCAGAGCTTCTTGCCATCCTCTGACTGCTGGGAGGCAGGAGCAGATCAACCTTATCATTGAATCAAAGGAAGTGATGCCACATCTCATTTTTCTCAGTAAAAGCTTGCAACAGAAGTTTGAGACCCCCTCAGTCTCCTTTCCCCCACCCACTCCCAGCCCTTTTGATTGCAGAAATGCACTGACCCATGGAGCCAGGGCAGCCAGATGTGAACCAGCTGCTGCCTGGAAATCGAGAAACCACGTTAGTCATCGGACAGAGCTAATAAAACTTTGCCAGGATCTGGCTGCCAAGTTGCTGGGACCCAGGGAACCCAAGGATGAGGAGAAAGTGCTTTCCAAGAGAAGGGTTTTCCAAGGCAGGGAACTGGAAATGACTGCTGAAGGGGAAGCTAGGAGTGAAGGCAGGACTTAAGGGCACTGTGAAGGAGAGGAAGCCACAACGAGGACTTTGCAGATGCCTGCTGAACATGATCTGCCCCACGTGGAGACCCTGCTTCTGGAAATACAGTCTGTGCCTTGGTCTTGTACCTGAAGTGATGGATCAGACATCCAGATGATGGCTGAGGTGGTCGAACAAAAAAACAGGGAGAACACAAACAGGAACTAGGTTCAGATGAGGCAAAAACCCAAAAATAACCTAAAAAGGAAGATAGATGTAGTTAGGAAGAGTCCATCCCACTCCTGAGTGCAGAGCCTGGGTACGTTTTGGGAGCCTGCAAAGCCTGGCTGGTTCGGCTGCAGGCAACTGTAAATCAATCAGCCAGCCCTTGTTACCGCAAACGAACCACCGATCAGCTGAGATACACAGCTGCTAAAGCCCAGGATGGGATGAGAGATGCTCGGGTGAGTAATGCTCAAGGGAAGGTTTGCCCACAGTCCTTGTCTGCCTCCTGCATCCCTCCACCTAGGACGAAGACAGTTGTCCCGCTAGCCCAAATAGTTATAGAGAAAAGCCGCTCAGAGAGCAGTGTTTGCACTTGGAGAACTGATGTTAGGTGACGCAGCACACTAAATAAGAGAGGTCTAGATATAAAGTAATGCTTTTTCAGAGCTGTCTTGTGAGGAGTAACTGGGCCAGATCTCGTCTCCTTTATTAACTACTTTGTCTTCACGTCTGTCTGAGACTGGCAAAGATCTGCCCTGCTCAGTGTCCAGGGAAGCCTAAGCAAGTTGCAAACGGGCTAAGAAAGAGAAAAATGAGGAGGAAGAGAGAAAAGAGTGATTCCAAGTAGCTTTGGAGCGAGCTGATGGAGGAGGAGAACTCAGCTAATTACATCTTCAGAAACCTCACCACTTCCAAATGAATTTTTAATGACAAAAATAATGTCTTTTCCAGTTATTTAACATAGAAAGGAAAGAGAGATTGCTACACCATCCCTCAATATCTACCACTTCTGGGCTTCTCAAGACTATACGGAGTGGCAAACCAGAACCTTTTCCGGCTGGCTGTCGACCTTGGGAGACCAGACCAGAAATTAATTCAGTCTCATGTAGACTGAGAAAATGTTCTTTGAAGTGGAACCAGGGAGACGGGAACTCATACAGGTCAAGTGGTGATGGCACCCCTGGGAGGAGACTTGCTTCAGAGGCCCCAGCTGGAGGCTGAGGTAGAGTTTTCTGTTTAACACAAGGATGTGTTCCAGTTCCCCAGGGCGTGAAAGCAATGAGAAAGCCTTGCCTAGCACAAGACTGGGGAAAGCCAGATGATGCCACAGAGAGCAGACTGTACCCCCAAACACCACCTCCACCATCCAGGTGAACCCCCAGGATGGACTTCACCTCTGCCTACACTTCATCTCCTGCATGGCATGAAGATGGGCAGCTAGCATTACGGTACATGACTTCCACCTCCCCGCAACGTACCCTTGTGGTCTAACCTCACTCTCTGAACCATTCCTTTGCCCAGAGGACAACCGGGTACTGTGGTTGGGGTCTCAATATTGCAATTCAGCTCCTTTACAAGCCTTCTGAGCAATGTCTGCCTGGAGCCAGGGGAGGAGGTAATCCCTCATGAGCCATATGCCATGAAAAATCCCACTCAACCCTGGAGACAAAGCGAAAACTGAGTGAAAATATAAGGAGCAAAACCTACCGTGTTTTGTTCAAAAAGAGGGAGGGAAATTCTAAAACTCCAGCTTCACCATGAGAGGGAATCAATCCACACCATTTCGAAACAGCCGGACCCATTGCCACCAGGTCCTGCCTGGGATGCTGCACCTCTGGGCTAAAACAACAGAGCTGAATGATGGATTGTGCAAACAAGTCCCGTCTTTGTTTTAAAACTTCTTGCATCTCATGTCTTCTGGTTGTCGCCTTGTGAGGAAGAGTAATTGCTCCCTGCTTCTCCTCCCTCACTGCTTGGGTTTTTATAGACCTCTGTCACCGACCCCATCCATCATATCTTCCCTGTGCTGATGGGAGACAGGTTATTTAAGCTTTCTGTGCTAAAGCCGTTCCACCCCTCTGATCTCCCTTGACACACCTCTAAATTGTCACCCAGGGAGCTCCAATTCTTAGCACAGCAGCTAAGAGACACAAGACACACAAGAGAAAGGTGCGGACACCATACTATATCTGTCTGAAACCTCTGAAAGCCAAAATGTGATTATTTCCACCTTTAACCATCTCACATCCACCCAAGACTACTTTAAGGCAGCATTCAGACCCATGATCTGGAAGCCTGATGTCCTAAAATTGTGTGTCTGCAATCACTGAGCAGTTGAACTACTCTGCCTGAGGAGTTGAGCTTACCTGTTATGCTCTTCTGTCTTCTGATTCCCAGAGATCATGAAATATTGACGCAAAAAAAAAATATAAATAAAAATTTCTAAGGTATTTCCAAGGAGCTCTTGTCTCCTGCTTGAGTAGGTCAAAGTTGGACCCACAGAAATGAGCAGAGAAAGGAGGACGTGAGTTCTTTGACACAGCTAAGATTGTGCTGAAAAGAAATTGAAGGCAGGGATACTCAGTGAGGCAGGACAGGGTGTTGGAATGAAGAAGCCCCTTCAGGCAGCAAACCCCCATCATCCAAATCGCTGTTTAGCTTCTCTGACAGCATCTTCCAGAGACCTATTCATCTTTTATGGATGGAGGGTGGCAAACTCTCCCTCCCTGTCCCCAGTTTTGTTCTTAAAAACTGTTCCATCAAAGAGATCTATAAAAGGCTCAGTTCCCAGCTGACAAGCTATCTATTTGAAGTTTGTATGCCTCGGAACATTCACAAAGACTCATTAATGGGAAAATCCTGAAGGGAGCAAGCCCATACGCAGCTGCTACACAAACATGTCTCCATTATGAAGTAATGCTCCTCAGCTTGGCAAAACAGCATGTTTTTCCTCCTTGTCCCATCCTTTTTCTGCTTCAGTGCTTGGGACTTGCTTATTCCCTGCTAGTAGGAGCAGGTAGGTCCAAGGATCTGGCAAAGAGGGACAAGACAGCACATGGAGGTCCACCTCACCAAAAGGGTGAAGCTGTATGCACAACCTGCCCCAGTGCCCTGGGTGTCTGGTTGCAAAGGTGAGAAGGAGCATCACATAGGAGACGTTTGCAGTGGATAGCTCTCGTTGAGGAGCTGTCTCTCCAGCATGGACCACAGCGCTTTGGTCGGCACAGAAGGAGAGCAGCTCCCACCACAATGAGGTGGACGTGGGAGTGGCAGGGTCCCCTTTGCTGGGAGCAGAGGAGCAAAGTGAAACCATCTCCAATGCATGCTGACAACTTGGAGTATTTTAACCCTCTTTGCAAAGATCCCAGGACACACGTGGATGGTCCGGGTGGAAAAAGCAGGCTGGGGGCAGGTAGAGCCAAGAGTCTTCCCCCTGCCCCAGGACGCTGCTACAGGGCATCCTGCACCCCAAGGTCAAGGCTCACAGGCGAAGTCGAGGCACATTTCTGCCATTGCATGGCAGGAGAAAGAAGCAAGCAGCAGAAAGGTTGACTCGTGGCCCGTGACTCCTTCTGGGGCTGCCTGCTGAGCTAGTCGCAAGGAAATGCCTTTGTTCTGGCAGCTCCACAAACCTAGAGAGGGTTCTTCCACCCTTCCCAAACACTTGCTGCTAGGGGAATACCACACTCTCCAACAACAGCTTCACTCAAGCTCAGAAAACAAAGAAATGAAATAAAAGTGTCCTTCCCAACCCAGATCAGCTAAGAAGTGTAAGCGATTATGTTCACGTATATGTGCCCTGGGTGATGTTTTATTCTCAGCATGCTGAGAAACAGAGCATAACCTTGGATCCTTGAAATCAAAGATTTATCAGTGAGTGCCTGCAAAGCTCATCAAACCAGGCAAGGAACAGAGCTGAGATGAATGGACAATAAAGGCATCGCTCTTTCCCCTTCCCAACGCACATGTAAATAAATGCAGCGTTTCCAGCCAGGCGATGACATATCAAATGTGGCTGATCCAAGGTAATTTCTTGTGCTTTTGCTGGCTTAAGATTTCCGACCTTGGGGTTTTCCACATGGAAGAAAAGCCCTGTTCTTCTGATAAATACCTCTGGTTGTGCAGCTCATGTTTAACTTGACAAGAGGACAAACCAATAAAAGCCTTGAAACAAGAGACTGAATAACGGGTATTAAGCATGAGAAGAGTTTCTTGGGATGCGGGATGGAAAAGTTTGTAACTGCGAAGCCTGAATGGCAGAGTCTGATGGAAATAAGCAAAGCAACGTGTGCTGGAGAGGGTCAACAGGGAGCTGCCGGTCCCTTCATCCTTCACCATGACCTCACATTGAGCTCCCTCCACAGCCTAGCATCACCACAAAAATTTCATCCTGACATCTCCATCACCCTCACTTTCTGCATGCTCCGAGTTTCTGCATCATCCATGACCATTCTTGAGATGGTCCAGATGCCCCCCAAACCCACCTCCAAGCAGCTGGCAGGTGTTTGGGAGTGATAGGGCAGCAGGGACCAGGATTTTCTGCTCTTATCCTTATTCAGCCTTGCACCGCTGCCAGCACTGAGCATCTCCATCTCAGGGGATAGAGCCACACACCTTTCCGGGCATCAAGAGAGCTGCTTCTATAGGCAGGCGAGAGCTCTGTGAAGGCAGGCAATGCCCAAGGCCGTGCTTAAACCCATTTCTAAGCCCACAGAGAAGCTATAGTAGTGGACAGCAGTGCCAAGCCTTGTTCTTCCCACGCAGCCAGGTGGAAAAGGCCATCAGCACTAGAAAAGGACATTCCCCAAACACCCACAAATCCATCTCATGTAACAGCCTCACGTATTGATTATCTGATGTGGCCAAATTAAGCAGCTGCTGGGAATTCCCACCAAGATTTACAGACCCTGCTTCGCAGCACCTGGGTTTTCACGAGTTCAATAAATTTTTTAAAAAGCACTTTTATTGAGCCATTTCCTAATGAACAACCCCGCCAACTGGCTTCTTGAAAGAAATCGAGGTAATATTGACACTTTATGTCAATGACGTAAAAAGCAAAAAAATGTTGTTAACTCCTCAAAGTTCACAGGTCCTCGCCTGCATGAAAATGCCTTGGGATGCAAAGAATAGATCTGCCATAAATGTGGTATCATGAATCACTTAACTTTGCACACCAGCACCTTCTACAGAGCCCAGGCTTGGATTTCAGTGGGAAATACATAAGCTCAGCTTGGTGTTTAATGCAAGGAAAGTTCCCCATCTATTGGGAAAGATTTACTTTGGCTCAGGCTTTATGGACAGGTTGGATGTTGTTCTGGGGCATTGCAATCTGGGAAACAGGACCAGCGGTGGATCCTCACCAAAACATAACCTGAAAAAGCAAGCAGACCTAGAAGAACAGAGCCAGATTTCGCAAGGACCAAAGGAAGAGATGCAAAATGGGGTCAGACATAGCAAGCACAGACCAAAAACCAGCAGGAGAGAGTGGAAAAGGGGAGTCAGAGATCCAGACAGCCTTCCAAGTTCATTGCCTCACCTTGTAGCATCACCGACACACAGCCCATCTGGCTTGGCCCCTGGCAACAGGGCTGGGGGAAGATGCTCCGATCCAGAAATGCACTAAGAGACTGGGAATAGATAAGAACAACTGCCCTCAGCTTGGCTTACGAGCTCAAAAATAGCCACCCGCCGCAATTAAATCATTGGCAGGTTATTCAGTGACATTGTCAGCCCACTGCAAACTCCTAATCTGGAGGTTTCAGTCACTGGAAATAAGGTTTATTCGGGGCGAGCTGGAAAATTACAGGGGGCAAGGAGACAAATTGCACTGAGATCACCTCTCCTGTTGTTTTCTCGGAGTGGATTACACTGGTTTAAATTCAGACATGAGGTTATACCCAGGACATATTTCCTAGATAAATAAACCACTAGCCTTTTCTACTTGTAACCAGGCAACATGCAGACATGTGGGTGTAGGACGCCAATGAATGTTTATATTGGGTATTATAACCTTTATTTACTCTTGGACCGGCGCTATTCTCTCATTCTGCAGAAGAAAAGAAGGTTTATTGCCAAGCTGAGCGGATACGGGCTCCTGCCTGAACACCAAGCCCCACATGGGGGGGGAGGTATTAGATCTCCATCCTCCCCAAGCGTCAGATCAAGGGTCCCCGCCGCAGGTCCTGGTGTGGGAAGCAGCTCTTTAAACATTTAACATGCTAAAATCAGCAGCCAGTGAGATGGAGGAAAAAAAGAAATCAACACACCCAGAGCAGCCTGATTTTAGCCTTTAGAGACACAGAGCCATTAAACTTTCATGTCCACCCTTCGCCTCCTCGCTGCCCAACTCTGATCTGATTTAGCAAACACACAGTCCCAAGGACTAGGACCTGCTGCGGTCGAGGTAGGGAAGATAAATCAGGCAGCGATGCCTGGGTATGGGATGCCGAGACACAAGATCCGAAGAAGAAGGTGGTTTCTTGGGGTTAGTCTTTTCAGAATGACTTATGTTCTGTGCCAGAAGATCTCCCCTTCCACCAGCCCTGCAAGATTGCCGGGGATAAAGGAGACACCACTGGGGCATATATACACATAAAAAAGATTATAAACAAAAATATATAAAAGATATAAAAATAAAAATATAAAATATAAAAATACATTAAAATAGCACACATATTTATATTTTCATGACGTTTTCTTTCAAAAGGATCTCATGGCAGTGACTAAAAACGAACTTCTTGGTAAGCTAGCCACTTCAATAACACAAAAGACATCAAGGAAAAAACCCATAAATCTCCAGAAGCATTCAAATTAAGGTCCTGTACTTTTTTCCTCACCCCTTGCATTCTGCAGTCTGCCCCAAAATCCCCATTTTGATCAGGTTTCCGACACCAGCAGCAGATTTGAGCTTTCCCATCGGTGGAGTAAAACCACGTGTGATGAGCAGAGAGGCTTTTCCTAGAGGTTTGCTTCAACCAAGTCACCTACTTTACAAAATAACCTCAAAAGCCATGTTTTCTGGCTATCCACCTTACTCTGCACCCCACTGATGCTGTGCGATCACTCATACAGCAAAACCAAGGTCATTTAGGCCCTTAATGAGGTGAGGGTCACCTGCTCTCAGCACCCGAGGGAGTCCTGCTCCACAACAAGAACCTACAAGGTGCAGGATGGTGCCCAGTGGGGAACACATCTTGGATGCAGACCTTCAACCTGCTGAGGTCCACCTGCATGCTTCCCACCACGGATGCTGCCACCCCCTTTTACTCCATCTTAGTTAACCAAGCCTCTTCTGGGATTTCTTTCTTTACTCCATGGAAAAACATTTCCCAAATGAGCGGCTCCAAGCAAAACATGGCCAAACCATCCAGCAAAATGAGTTTCCAGATGCAGTGGTGGCTTTAGGGCAAGCGCAAGGTGCCTCCAGTCTCTGGCACAGCCTGATCTCCAGTTCCCACCACCCAGAAGGACACTCCAACATCTCCCTCAGAGTCCCCCTGCATGGTCACTGCAGTGACCCCCAAAGTCCATGGCAGGTGTCAGCACCCCCACCTCCACACAGCATTGATCTGAAGCCTAGACCTTGATGAAGCTGGGGTCCATGAGGAGGTACTCCTCTACACAGCAGGATTTGCCATGGTCAGAAAGTGGGACCTGTACTGCTCCTCCTGACCCTGCTGAGCCACCAAGCAGGTATCAATCACCAGTTTCAAGCTACTGACAGCCCGCTATGGCATCCACGCAATAAAGCCATAGGTATGGTTATATATTGAAGCATTACATTGAAGTTCTTGGGCTGCCCAGCTGGTGGGGTCGGTGGGTACTCAACTCGGTCACAGTTCTTCTCCTTCCATGCCAGCACAGCTGCTCCGTACCCTGGTGACACCACACCAGAACGACCACTGCATTGGGCACCATGCTTGGACATTGGTGTCATGCATGGGGTGCCAACAACCCACACTTTATCTCTCTGTGCCGTGTAGCAAGCCCATAAACACAGGAATCCCTCCCAAAGCAGAAAATAGACAGGAGATAGAGATGTTGATGGCACCAGTGATAAAACCAGGGGAGGTTTCAGCATCTCACAGTCAGATGGATACAGCCATGTGATGTCCTCTTAGGACGATGCCTTAAAACAGAAGATGCTCACGAATCCCAACCAAGCATCCTTGCGTGCAGATGGGGAAAACCCACCAGCCCTGGTACCCGGGGAGGGTGGACATTTGGGGACAGACTCAAGCTCAGAGGATATTTTGGAGCCCTCCAGTCTCTAAAGGCAGGCTGGGGGCCGTTAGGATGGACATCATGTACCTGATGCATCTGCAGCAGCTTTAAAGAGTTTAATTTCGTACCACCTTGAGTCAAAATTTTGGTGCAATTCTTCGCCTGCTGTTTATCCACTTTAAATACGTTTGGCCTCCTTCTGCAGAGACCTTTCTGGGACACTTTCCAACCTTCTGTCTCTGTTTATCTTGCACCCTTGATAGGGAAAAGGAAATAAAATCACAACCCAAGCTCCAGGCAGGCAATCTGGTCTCTTCACTCTACATCGCATCTTCCTTTCCCTACTTGCTGACCTGTTCTTGTCTTTATTCTTTTTCCCTGCCCCCCTGCCCCCCCCCCCCCCCCCCCCCCACTTTGGCTGCTCTAATGAAAACTGGCCTTTAGGCGACTGAGGGAAGAGATGGATTTATTTTTTGTTTGGCTGCAGCCCTGAAATCCAATCTACCTGTCTTTAGTCCACCAAAATGGACCGCTTCACCTCTGTGGCATCCCAAGCCCAATTAATATCAGGCTAAACACTGCCTTGTGTGCATGCTTGGAAAAAAAAAAAAAGTAGCATTTTTTTATAGGAAGGATTTGCTCTCAGCTAGAGATGCAAGTCAGGGTGGCGATGCAGAGAGAGAAACTGCTTTTTGCTCAGACTGATCTCTTTTCTTTCCTCTCTGTTGTTTCTGACAGTCCAGAGATCAAACTTCTTCCAGTTCTGCCAAATTCCATGAATTTTTTGGATGCCACAATGACTTTGCTGCAAGAAATTGATGTTTCCTTTCAAAATGTTCAAGAGCAAAAAAAAAAAAAAAAAAGGCTTTTTTTGGAAAAGGAAATACCAAAATAATGGACTTCGATGAGCACAAATCGCTCGGCTCCCAGATGTTTCCATCCCAGGGATGCAGCTCACCAGCCAGCTGTGAGGCACGAGGGTAAAGAAGGACCCCGAAAACCCTGGAGGGGAGCAGGACAGCAGACCCCGACCCACAGTAGAGGATCATGGGCTCTTTGCCTTCCTTCAAAGGTTGTTTTCCATCTGATAGCTCTGCAGAGAGATGCAATAATAATAAATAAAAAAATAGCTCTGTCTTGCCAAAGACTGAAGGGATGGAGCCATGTGCTGGGTGGCGAGGGTCTCGCCGGGACCTGCTGGCCAAGGGGAGCTTCCATTTTGGGTCTGGGGGTCATAAATAATCCCCCAAACAAAAGGAACGGATTCATTTGATACTTCAATATAAGACTTCAAAAGCAATCCCCCTGCAAATTCACAGGGTGGGTGCCCCCCTGCAGACGGACGGCTCGGGGGGCTGCAGCAGCACCCTGAGGGGTCAGGCAGTGGCAGGCAGCTCTCATCCCAGGCAGCTACTTACACCTCTGCCCAGGGAATCGCCCGAAGCTGGGCATTTACAACCCTGTTCCCTCTCCTGCCAACACTGCTGCCTACCTGGGCACAGACTTCAACCAACGGCTCTTGGGCTGGGACAGCAGAGGAGAGCAAAAGTGAAACAGCAATGTAAATAAGACAGGGGACTGGGGATAAATATCACCAAAGGAGCACAACTAACATCACCCAAGCCACCAGCTACAGAGGACAGGGATAGTTTCCACGTGTGGTGTGTCCCTCAGGGGTGTCAGAGGGACAGGGTGACCCAGGGAGGTGGGCAGCTCCATCCTCAGAGGATTATTCAGAGGTAACTCACAGCATCGCCCCAGGACAAAGCAGCAGATCACGGTGAATCCTCCATTAGCAAGAAAGCTCCCAGCAGCCTGCCACTACAGAGAGGAACCACCTCCACCTTATCATCTCCCCTCTTCTACCATTACCCCCCGCCTTGCCTATGCACCTTCCTGTCTCCACCCCTTATTATCTAATTTATCAGAGTAATTAAGCTCAGCTTGAAGCAATTGCTTCTGTGGTGCTGGGAGGCACCCTGGGTGACAAAACAGACTCACAGAATCACAGAATGTTTGGGGTTGGAAGGGCCCTCTGGGGATTCCCCAGCCCAAGCTCCTGCCAAAGCAGGGTCACTCAGAGCAGGCTGCACAGGACCACATTCAGGTGGGTCTTGACTATCTCCAGAGAAGGAGACTCCACAACATCCCTGGGCAGCCTGTTCCAGGGCTCTGTCACCCTCAGAGGGAAGAAATTCTTCCTCATCTTCAGCTGGAACTTCCTCTGCTTCAGTTTGTGCCCATTGCCCCTTGTCCTGTCACTGGGCATCACTGAAAAGAGTCTGGCCCCATCCTCCTGACACCCACCCTGCAGATATTTAGAGGCATTTCTAAGGTCCCCTCTCAGCCTTCTCTTCTTCAGGCTGAACAAGCCCAGCTCCCTCAGCCTCTCCTCGTAGGAGAGATGTTCCAGTCCCCTCACCATCCTCGTAGCCCTACGCTGGACTCTCTCCGGTAGCTCCTCACCTTTCTTGAACTGGGGAGCCCAGAACTGGACGCAGTACTCTAGATGGGGCCTCACCAGGGCAGAGTAGAGGGGAAGGAGAACCTCCCTCGACCTAGTGGCCACACTCCTCTTGATGTACCCCAGGATCCCATTGGCCTTCTTGGCAGTCAGGGCACACTGCTGGCTCATGGTTAACCTGTCGTCCACCAGGACACCCAGGTCCCTCTCCGCAGAGCTGCTCTCCAGCATGTCCGCCCCAGCCTGTACTGGTGCCTGCGGTTGTTCCTCCCCAGGTGCAGGACCCTGCACTTGGCCTTGTTGAACCTCATCAGATTCCTCTCTGCCCAAATTTCCAGCCTGTCCAGGTCATGCTGAATGGCAGCACAACCTGCTGGTGTATCCACCACTCCTCCCAGTTTAGTGTCATCAGCAAACTTGCTGAGGGTACATTCTAACTCTTCATCCAGGTCATTGATGAAGAGGTTGGACAAGGCTGGGCCCAGTACTGACGCCTGGGGGACACCACTAGCTACAGGACTCCAACTAGACTCAGCGCCGCTGATGACAGCCCTCTGAGCTCTGCCATTCAGCCAGTTCTCAACCCATCTCACTGACCGCTCATCCAGCCCACACTTCCTGATCTTTCCTAGGAGGACTCAGAGACAGGAAGCTTATGAAGTTCAATGCTCAGGGCTAAATTGCCTTCTGTAGGGTTCAGAGTGAACTACTAGTTGCTGTCACCGAGAAAATATCTAGAAAAGGGGTGCTGTAGCCCAAAATTAAACATGTCTTTTAGCTTAGCACCACTGGAAGGAATTTTATGTCCGGTAGGAAATTCCAAAAGGGAATTTCATTTTGATAAGTTAACAACACTCCACTAGGATAATGTTTGAACAGTGTAATGCGAGGCATAATATGAAGCCTACGCATAAACGAGACAGTAGAACGGTCCAGATGAAATTAAAGTGATAACATCTCAATGAAACATTTTGACTATCTAACTGAAATGAGATTGAAAAGATCCGTTACAAGACTTTTGCCATAAAGGGGTTCTTTTTGGTACTAATATGCTTCTAGGAATTTTTCTAGTTCAATAAAACTGTGTGTTCTGCAAGAAAACAGCAATAGTGACATCATGAATTTCCCCTTCAGGAGCTTCTCTGAATATCCCAGAGGGCTGGGGATTATTTTCTTTCCCGCAGGGAGTACTGGCATAGCCAGCCTGGTACATCGCTAACACTGACGAGGGATTCACCAGCTGACCCCGGGGCCATGGTCAGAGCTCCAGGGTTCCTCAGCCAGGCTGGGCATCCCAGGTTTCACAGCATCAGAAGAAGAAAAGCAAGAGGGGGAACAGATATCCAAGTTCTCCCAGAAACAGGGAGAAAAAGGGGGAAAAGGGGGATTCTTGAGATAAGCAATTTCTGGGTGCAAACAGAAGCAGGGGAGACCCTGGGTTGTGCTGTGCCCATGCCCATGGCTCCCTTTTGTCCGCCTGTCTTTCTTCCCAGCCTTACCAGGTCCGTTGTGGTAATGGGAACCCCTCTCCAGGAGCAAACAGAGAGAAAAGAAATACATTCATTCAAATGTACCTGGCCAGTGGAGACATGGAACCAACTCACCAAGATGCCCCCCAGCTGGTGATGCTCCTCTGCCTGCCAAGTGGTCCCCACCGCTTGAGCATGCCACAGCTTATCCAAACTCCAAGGGCATGGAGGAGAGGGGGGAAAAAAAGTGAGAGAAATCCCTGATGCATTTATTAAAGATCATTCTGGTCACAGCAGAAAATTGCTGGCAGCTCCATCCCCATCATCTGAGCAGCTGCCATGTGGCCTCCAACCCTTCACTGCTGGAAGCCAGCCTGGAAATGAGCTGGCCCCAGTACCAGAGTCCTACCCAAAGGAAGTGAGGGATTTGTTCCTTGAAATCCAACACAGTGAATATCCTGCCTGATTCTGCACGGGGAAATCGATGCACACAGGGTGTCCCTGGAGCAGAGCACTGCAGGGCCAGCCAGGGCTGGCACAGGCACCCCCAAGGGTGTCAGGGTTCCCTGGCAGGGTGAGGACATGCTGGAGGAGCAAGAGAAAAATCAGGATGCCCAGTGCAATTGTACCAACCTGGAAACACGGAGGAAGCATCATCTGGTGCACGGTCCCTGCAAACGAGCAGGGTAATGAAAGCCAAGGTGGGAGAGGATCACGTCTCCCCTCCCCACCATCTGTCCAGCCCAGCCCAGCCTCCTGCTGTACCCCACCAGAGAAGAAACCATCAGCCAGAGCCCGAGTGCTGCCCAAACACTTCTTTTTTTGATGCAAATGGTCATGCCAGAGCTGGTAGTCTCCCATCTGTGCCCAGGCAAAGGGAAAGGTTGGGGTACACCAGGTGGGTCGAGCCTCTGGTCCCCACGGTGGCCCAGTGGCTTCCCATGGGCATCAAGTAGTACCTCAAAGCTGGCTCAGCACCGGCTGGTGCGGGCAGCATCACCCTCCTGCTCCATCCCCAGCAGCTGCCAACGCCATCAGCAGCAGTGGCAATGCAGCAAGGTGCCACCACCCAGCTCGAGCTATGTCCCCTGCCCCTCAGTCACTAAACTCCCTCTCTGCTCCCTGGCTCCATCAGCCAAGCGTGGGCCTCAGGAGGGGGCACCTTGTAGACCCACCCTCCGCTCTGGCACCTTGCTTCTGCCCAGGAGTCCCAACCATCCTGGGGCTGAGCCGATGTCCCAGCCAGGGGACACGCTGGCCTGTGTGCAGTGGGGTGGAAACCCCAAGCCCACGGCACCAACACTGCACAGATGGGCAGCGAATTATCTCCTAGCAGGAGATCTTCATCTTTCATCAGACCACATCCCAGGGATGACTTTCAAAGGAAAAATGAGTCTGTGCTGGAGAATTTGAAATCCCTCTTTCATGACAAGAGACACGACAGTCTCCCCCCCCTCCTCCCACCTCCCTCTCTCACCTCCACCTCGCTAAAATCAAATTTAAAAGTCACGGCATGCCAGCCTGCTATCCCAAGCGGGGTGAGGAGCAATTTCCTCTCCTTTGCACACTTCAAAGGTGCTCGTGATCTGAGAGCGTCTCCCTCTGGTTCCCTTCCCCTGCAGCTTCTTTCCTCGTCTGGCAGCCTCTGTACTTCCAGCTCCTCTTGCTCTCTCCCTCGCCCACGTAGCTGGAGGAGAGCTGCGCGTGGATGGCAGCTCGGCTCAGCTTTCAGAGGCGCCAGGTTAGCAACCCTCAAAGACTTTTCTTTAATTTTTCTCCACTTTTTTTTCTCTTAGTTTTGAGCTTTTTCTCTGCCTGTCAACCCATTTCAGCTCCAACGTGCTGGAAGGGCACCTAGCTAATGCTTGGAGAAGATGAATCCCTGTCGGGTACCACATAAATGGTGGATCCTTTATGATTTGTTGTAGGAGCATGTGGGTTCAAGCTTTGGTCTCCACTTCTTATGCAAGCAGACCATGTCCTATTCCCCAAGGTCTGGATAAGCCCCAGCGTCAAGCAGGTACATCACTGCATGCCCACCCCAAGAAGATGCATGGAAGCTGGTGATGAAGCA